>NC_064599.1:23038666-23670833 GCF_943734845.2 Anopheles funestus | reverse complement strand
CTGTGTGAAATTTACTTTCTCGTTCCGTTATGTGGGATTTTTTTGTGCAGATTTTCTATATACCACTCCTTTCAACTAGTTCACTTTTGTGGAGAAAAACAAGAAAAGCTATACGATTCATCCTGCCACAAGACAATGACGGCAGCAAAACGGGACTACCATTGTCAGCTTTGCCGCTCAGGTTAACCCCAGATCCATCCTTTACCCTATACTAAACACTCGACCATCGCAAGGATGGCTATATATCTCGAGAAGCGGATTATCGTCATCCGAGTCGGAGAAGTTCTCCTGTTGGCTTGCTACATGTTCCTGCAAAGCGTACCAAAAAAAAAGCGAACCGGACGGCAGCAAACGTTGGAAACGTTGGTTGCTCCTATCTGTTGGCCCAACATTGTAGCCTGATAAACCTCCGCACACGTTTCGTTCCATTCGTAGTAGCAATAATATTTCTTCATCTTTGTTCAACTATGGTCGCGACCACAAGCACGTACCCAACACTTAATCCCATACAATGCGCTAGAGAGTCCGGCGCTAAAAGCCTTGCAGACGCCTCTAATGCAACGAATGGTTGAAAAGTGTACACGTGCTTGCATAGGTCCTCATATTCTTCATTGGCCCACCTTAATAATCCCTTCTTGTGTGTGTTTCAGTGTTTTTTTTCTGGCGTTCGTTCGTTCTTTATGAGAAGAAGAAAGCTTTCGAAAGGTAAGCCATTAACCACAATGAAATCCAAAGAATCGGGATTTTATGGTTTGTGGTTATTATTGCATTTGTATGAGAAATCTGATTCCTTTATTCGTTGCAGTAGGATATTAGGACACCGCAGTGTTACATAAGCTTCAGTGAAAAGCTCTAACATAATATAAAGGTTTTCCCTGTGTATAGTTCAGTGTCATTTTCAAACAATTTTCAATCGATAATTTATTCGTTAACATTCACCAAGAATCGTGGTTGAGCGCTCGGCATAAAATTCCATAAACTGAATAATGAAGCCATATTGATTGGTCATATTCAGAAATCATTTTCTGTCGATTCAACCCCTCGCATAGTGCCTAAAGAAACCGCGAATGAATCTCATCAAAATGCCTTTCGCTTCAAGGCTAGGGCAACGTTTCCTATCGGCAAGAATCGGCAAGCAGAACAGTGTTTTTCCTTCCGCTGAATGATACGGCTCATCGGTCGTAGCGAATGGAAATCGTTCTAGCAAAAAAAAAAACAGGAAAAACTTCCACCAACAACCTTCCCCCCAAACCATTTCTGCCGGGTGAAAGAACCCGGTGCGGCATGGGAATCTGCCAAAGAGCGGTGCAAAATGGTTCCGCACTGACGAATGGAATATTAAATTAAACGCAAATTTAATGTTCAAGTGAATGGAAAACCAAGCTTAAGGAATGCTTTCGTCCGTTCGGAACGCTGCTATCGTCCTGTTGGACCATCGAGCTAAACAGTATTAGAATCAACCATGCCAAACGATTGGTATTCTTGTTTTTGCCTTTTCTGTTGCGGGAGGTAAATTGAAAATAAAAACGCGCAACTGAGCGTGAAAAATGTTTTGCTGGTGATGTTTCGTTTCGAGGCAAGCGGATTGCTATCATTAAAATCATTCGTAAGACGATTGGCATTATTATTATACTGAGGAACGGGTGAGAGAAACTCGTCAAACGGTTCGGTGAATAGAAATGCTCTATTTCCCTATTTCTTACCCGTTTGATGAATTATGGTTTAAAAAAAGAAATCATCATTATGATGAAACAAATGATAAACATATTTTATGCAACGATTTTGTACTGTCTAAATGGTAAAATAGGTATTAGCCGCAAGAAATCTCACCTGATACGTTAACAAAGCTATGACGACATACCTGAAAATAAATCAATAAAAAAAAACATTACTATATGTTCAGTTTTATGCTTATTTCAAAAGCATTACCGAAAATTTCGTTTTATTCCATCAATTATAAGTAGAACAATTTTTTTACATGTTTTAACCATAATTTACAAGAATATAATGTAATAAATTTTTGAAATCTTTAAATAAAATAACACAAATTCTCACAGATTAGGATTAATAAGAAATTTTCAAATGGTGAATTACTTGTTAAAAGTAAATTCAATGAGACGTAAAAGTAAACCCAGTACAATTAAAATTAATTAGATAAATAAGTTATTTACACATATAAATAAATATATAAAATACATAAATAATTATTACGGCATTTCCTCCTTATACTTTGCCTTAACCCGGACATACCTGGTTAGAAAAATAAGATAGTTAATAAAAAAAAGTTTAAAATTTTAAAGTCGTTAAAAATTTCGTGTAATTTAAATTAAATGTTCTAACAGTGTAATAAATTAACATAATAGATTAATAAATTTAAACAGTGTCATTTACTGATGTTTGTTTTTCATGCGACTATTATCCATCTAAGAAATACTTTACATTACACATCTTCAATGTTTGATTTTTTAAAACCATTTGCAAAAATTTAAACCAACATCAAATCTCCCGTAACGCTAATGTCTCTGAAGTAAGAGCTGCTACCAAAAGCTACAGGCAAGATAAAAAGAGATTTCACTAAAGCCTAAACCATGACCAGATAGCATCTTTAAAACCTGGTCCGAGTAATGTAATGACTACGGCAGCAGTATCATTTCGCAGGATTTTCTACCACGATGGCGATGACGGTAAGCACTATGACCCGTGTTCAATATGTTGCATAAATAAATTTTAAATCCACGCACAGTTCCCATCCCAGCGTTCAGAGGGCGAAATCTTCCAAAGTGTACCAAAGCTCAAGGCAGCTAAATTTCACCCACAAACACGCTAAGTGCTTTCGAGATATCGAGCATGCCGAGCTAATTTATGTGTCATTTATCCCTTAACGATTGGTTTCTGGTGGATGTTTCACGTCACAATCACAGAAGGTTGCACGCTAATGTCTAACTGAGGTTTTAAGCTTGCCAAACACATCGCAAAGCTTACTGGCCTGTTTTTGTCCTTTTCTTTACTTGAGTTTACTCCGATCGTTGACCGGCGTATCATCCTAGTGGTGGTGGTGTGCATGTGTGTGTGTCTCTGTACCGATCACGAGTGCGAAGAAATAACACTGCCAATACTTACTTCACTGGGTGAAGCTTAAAATTTGCAACTTTACCGTACGCTACGGTTTTGCAAGAAGAATTTCTCTCCAAGGACCAATATCTCTGGGAGCAACCGGGGTCGGGATAACGGAATTTACAACGTAACGATGGTGCGCATTATTACGCAGGATTAATGAATGCATTACCATAAATCCACATTTCGTTAGTGTCGTACTGGTGGGGCACAAACGGATAGCCTGAAGCCGTTGGTGACAACGGCGCGGGGGTTCTAATGAACTATTGCAAAGCCCCGGGAGTGAGAATGAAAAGCGCGCTCGGCACGGTGCAAATCGATTTGAATATTTTATTTGGAAGAAAATGACATTCGGTGGCCATTTTAAGTCACAAATTTATCTAATGATATGTCTCTACGATGGTAAGAGATGGAAGTAGAATATATGGTACGAAGCTAAAACGTACTACAGATACGTTGGAATATTAAATTTTGTACTAGAAAAATACTTTTTTATTTAAAATACTTTTCTTTAAATAATTTTTTTTAAATATTTTTAAATCGATTTCTATCTTTAAATGAAACTATTTAAGAGAACATCAAGAGACGATAGAACACGTTCGCAGCTTATCAAACTGTCATTAAGTTGAACAAACAATTAGAATGGATTCGAAATCCTAAAGCTAATTCCTTTTCCTTCAAACAACCTACATCAATATTCTTTCCCAATGCACTTCCGACAGCTCGTAGCGCATATAAATCACTTTTCATCGATCGTTTCCCAACGAACCTTCGACGACTACCTAATCAATAAGCACCCTTGATGCGAACGGACCAACTAACCTTTACCACCTAACCCGCTCGCACAGTTTGTTAAGCTTCGATGACACCTCATCAGACACTTCCCCTTTTCGAACGATTCACCTGTCAACTGACGATCCTCGGGGCCTGGCCATTCGCCCTACGACTCTCACGCGGAGCGTGCAATAATTTATCCAACGACTCACCATCAATCAAACGGTCGAAAGCCGCCACCTGACCCTCGTGCGGTGCGTGGTGAGTTTTCCTCAACATTTTCAAAGCAGGATGCATATAATCTGTTCCTCATTTTTCACTTTCTCCCGTTTTTGGACTGGCGCCACGCGTCCACTGATGATGGGATCGTCGTTGTTGTTTTTTTTTTGCCCTCACTATTTGCATGGCAGCATGCAACACTTAAGCGAGGAAATGTGTCGTTCGAACACACTCTTCTGGACATGGCCGATATTGAAACACTGCCAACGGTCTCAAAATCTATCATCGATTTTTTTCATCGATGTCGTAGTTAAGTTCTCACTTGCCGGGTGAAACTCTATTAGTAAGGCATATTTTAAATAGCTACACTGAAAGATATGTTTTCCATACATATTTTCGAAAACCCCATCGTTGATATCCACCTTAAGCGTCTAGTGTATGCACATAACAGTACAAATTTCTAAAGCAACAAGCAGTCTCGTGGGAATTTGGATTTTGTTCATTAAGTTTTGCAACAATATATACAACAACCTATACAAACATAATAACAAAGTCTTGAAATAAAGAGGGAAACAAACGAATCGAAAACGATTAAAGCATAGATAGAATGACGATTTCGTTATGTATGCGCTTATTAACAAACTTGTTGAATGAAGCGAATAGGACGTCACAATGCGTTTGTTTCGATTTTTGTTTTAACTGATAAAATATTTTCAAAACATTAAAAACCGATGAGTAATTGTTTTGTTCAATTTTTTTTATTTTTGTTTTGTTTTCTTTTCTTGTTCTGTTTGTCAATGTTTCGCTGATAGTTTGTCTATGTCATCTGAATATTTTTCATTATTCTTTTTCATGGGCACATTCTATTCAAAAAAAATTTATTATTAGACTTCGAACTATTGTTTATCATGCACCCGTACCATTTGTTGTTTACAGTTTTATTTATTCATAATATATGGTTCTCATCAGCAACAAAAATCCAGTTTCATGTTTTATTTACGGCCAAGAACTGCCAACATGTGTATCGGTTATCTAATATCAGTTAGTATTTTCATGTTTAAAATGTTATGTATTTTATACAAATTTATCAAACCATTCTTCATTAAAACTTCAGCTCAAAATAACTGTAACAAAATGTTATATAATAATATTCAAATTTTGGAAAGCCCTAAAAGATTTAAATAAATGCGCTTAAATGTAATGGCTTCCAATCAGAGTCATGTCAAGAGAACGACACCGCACAATGAACGGTATAAAGTATGCACAGCTGAAAAAGATATGGTATGAAAAAGCATGATAAAAAGGGTAGATTCAAAAAAAGGTTCTTGAATTGTTTATCGTTCATTAGAAGAACCAAAACAAAATATTCTCCAATGCAGAACAAAATCATAACTTGAGAACTTTAAAATATTTGTGTTATTGTGTAATGTCTTTCTATTCGTTTTATAATAATTTAAACAATTAAATTTTATAAAGACAGGATTAAGTCCCGTACCAATGTTCAGGGTTCCAATAAAGTTGTTAAAAAGTATAACTGAAAGAGACGTTCACTTCGCGTTCGCAATAAAACATCAGCTCACAATTCACTCACACACCTGCACCCATTCCAAAATCAATTATTGTGATTGCAGAAGAATAGCACCGCAATTATAAACCTGTTGTGAAGGTGGAGAAGTTTAAGGTGAAGGACTTTGGTCAAGCTCATGGATAGGGTATAAATGCATTCACTTTCTACGATTGATACACTCAAGCCAGTACCCTTGTGCAACTAGCAGCTGTGATATGTTCTCATACACATGTGCTTTCTCGTATCGATTGGACGGTCTGCTGTATACAGGCTTTATCAATAATGCACCTTACCATGCTGCATTTTGATTGTGTTCCAACGATGAACAAATACAACAAGACATTTGTTTGCCGATTAACGATCGTCGAAATGTTTGTGTATGTTTGCAAAATTGTAATGTACGCGAGTACATTTTTAAGAATGGCACTGCTTTTGTGCCATCTTTTCCCATTCATAGCCGAATTACTTTTTTGGTTTCTACATGTGGATGTTTCTGGCATCGAATCAAGCTTAGGCTGTGGTCTGTTCAATGATATTTAACAACAAAGAAGTAAGCACTTTAAATCATCCAGTATAAACGGGGTTGTTAGCTGGGGATGTTTGATAGAGGATGGATCGCGTCGTTAAGTCCTCTAACATTATGGATTTAAAATATTATTTTTCTTATATGATCTTTCACAGATTCTTCTTGAAGGTTTAGCTAAGGAATCGTTTTAGAAAGCCTAAAAGTACACAATTAGTGATACTAAACAACAATTTACAAATATGATTTAAAAAACCATTAGGAGGTAAAAAGCAGAAACTGTCAGTAAAACTGGTTTATAAACTTTGAACCATTTTTAAGTTCCTGCATTTATTAGCATGTATATAAATACACTTACCTACTTTTAGCTTTCAATGATATCCCGTGACATCCCGTGATATCCCGCATTCAAATCATCAGCCCTTGACAGATGTCAACATTACCCAAGTAACATTGTCTTAAAAAATAGTTTAACAAAACATTTTTACTAGTTCCATCGTTGTGCAAGGTGAGTAAAACGCAACACTGTAGTTGGCAAATCTTCTCTTCTTAAGGCATGTAATTAATATTTCAAGTCTCTTAAGATTATTAAATTAACGTATTGTGAAACATTGGAAAGAATACCCTCTCTTGTTGATGCTGGAGACTGTCGATTGTAGTAATCGATATTACTAGCACGAGTGCAGACAAGTAACAGTCGTGTGCAAAGGAAACCAAGTCGTTAGGGAACCATTCGTTCCATACGAAACATATGTTTCGATTATAAAAGAAGAGACAAAAAAAACAACAAGCTTCCCATTAAATTTGGCAAAAGGGATTTAGAGCCGGTTCTCTCCCTTAGGCCATCTTTGTCTTTCATCGTTAGCGAATCGCCACACTGACCTCACCAGGCCACAAAGGTCATTTTGAACGACTTTGATTCTGATAGCTTCCTACCATGTGCTTGTTTATTTTGTTCCCCGAGGGGGAATCCCAACAGATAACGCAGCACAACAAATGCAAACCATCCATGGCCATTCCGTGAGAGTGAGTATGAAGTTCCTCGTCAGCAGGCGAATTAAAGGCTATTCGATCTCGGTCTGAAATAAATCATGCCCCTATCAGCAGCTATCATCACGTTACGTCATCAGGTTTAATCATAATCGAAAAGTTTGCGGACTTGTGTTGCAAATCAAACGATGCTTCGAAATAAGTTTCCCGTGCTTAGTTTCTAGCATCAATTTTTGCTTTATTTGAACTTCATATACCAATCACAAAACTATTGGAATGTAACATCACTCATTACGAACATTGCCTGCTATACATTTTGAGGAGCTGCACTCAAATTGGTCAGTTTCTTGGTCAGCAATTCCTCCTTGCTGATTAAATTCTGCAGTGTAGCGTTTACTTTTTGCAGCGCCTCATCAGCCTCCCCGTTAAGCTTCTTTAGACGCGCATTTTCCTCCAACAGCTGTGTTTCCTGCTGGTGATACATTTCAATATCCCGAATGGCGCGTCTTTGCTCGTTCTGTTCTTCGACGTACAGATCTTCGTACTTCTGTACGATGATGTGTAACAATTCCAACAAATTCGGGTTATCTGTAACGTTAAGCCCACCGGCCGTCTGGACCAGCTCACCTTTCAACTGATCATACGAATCCTGGACGATCGGTAGATGCTCCTCGAGTGCTTTCTTTCTTTGAGCTAGCTGAATCTTTTCCCGGTTTCTACGCGTTTCCGCATCAATATGTGTACCGAACTGGTTCCGAATCGATTCCACCTTCTTTTGACGGGATTTATTTTCTTGCTCACATTCGGCACGCTCCTTTTCCGACGGTTGGCCGGAGAATAAACCGTGTTCCTTACGCTTTAGCTCAATCAGCCGATCAGCAAACGGTGCTGTAAGATCCTCACAGCAGAACGGACCGCTGTGGTGAGTTGTGTGCGTACATGTTTCAATATTCCGTCCCGTAGCAGCACGAACCGTCGCCGTTGCGACTGTTTTCAGGTGTGAGTTGTTCTTGAAAAAGGTCTTTAGTGTGTCACAATGGAAACCATTACCACGTAGATCGAAACTAGCGATAGAATTGGAAAACTTTAGAGTTTTCTCGATCAGAACGAGCTTGTTGTTGCTTAAATTGATCGATCTTGCATTGACGGCCGCCATAAACTCTGGTCCCATAAATGCAAGCTTGTTCGAAGATAAGTCTAACGTATCTAAATTTGAAAAGACAACGTTTCTTGTATTCTTAACATCGAAAATAAAATTGAACTCCAAATATAGGTACTTTAGCGTATAGGCCGAGTCGGCCAACTCCGCGAAATCTACCACATCTATCTCGTTCAGCTGGAGATCTAAGTACGCAACATTCTTACGGCAAGCATCGTCCAGATCAAGCAGTGAACCGATCTTGTTGTTAGCCAGATAGATTTTCTTACTTTTAACACTTTGTGTACCGCGGTAGACATCGAAACACCTTACCCTCGAGATATTATTGTTCGCTGCGTGCAACGTCTCAATGGACGATGCAACAAACACTTCCTTCACAAAGTTATTGTTCAAATCGACCGTTTTCAAATTTGGAAGCATCTGTAGATCCAATGTTTCGTAAAACACATTTGAAGACAGATTCAGAAGCTCCAGTTGCGCGAACTGTTGCAAATCTGCTACATTTATCTGGGACAAAACATTGCCACTCAAATCCAGCTCCTTTACGTTCCATGCGTTTGAACTGATGCTTGCCAATGCGATCGATAGTGTGCTGTCCGTCACCTTTTCGATCTTGTATTTGCTCCCCAACTGTTTCACCTGATGAATTGCACCGTGCACCGCTGTTGTGGCACTGCAAGATTATTTTTACATTTATCAATCAACCTTTCAAAGGCATTCGGGATCAGTTAACAACATCATCTCTTACCAAACGAGCACTATGAACACTGTACAAATCCGCAACGGCACCATCTTTCAACGTATTGCTTCGATCGCTGTTCGCTCAAGACTAACTCTGAGCTGAGCTGTAAATTTATGCCAATGATTTACCAAGACACTGGGGAATTCCTCATGATAAGCTCTGCCAGCGAGGTCATGTTATGTTTGACACCGGAGTTCTCCCTAGAACTCAAGGAAAGTACTTCCATGTCACTCAGACTTCTAGCTCATCGGGGTACTTTGTCAATGGCAATACTTTTCCCATGCAAGCATGCATCAAGACATATGTGATAAGGTTTGATGCATCCTTCCTGGATGGAAATCCTTGTATAAGATTATGAACCTTTTCGTTTCGCTATATAAACAGTATGAAAATGAAATCTTGACATAACTATTAAGCTTAAAATAAACTTTTAATTAAACTTAACGATAAATGTGTAGATATGAGTTCATCAGTGCTTAAGAGAAAGTAGTAAAGTATTCGTCGATAGTATTCGCAGTAGGAAGAAAGTAGAAGAAAGTATTAGTAAGATTTTGTCCCCAGCGTTAGTGTGCGATAGCGATTTGTGAGTAATGCACGCACTTGTTATTACTTGTTAATTGTACACGTAAGTTAGAAATGCACAATTGTGTGCGGTACAGTGAGGCACACAACAAATGGTACAAATGTAACAGCTTCGATTTCCAATAATGGTATGTGTGTGTAGGATAGGATATAGGATAGGATATGTATATTTTCTTGAATGTTTAAAAAAATCAATAAACAAATTTTTAAAGATAACTTAAGGCTGGCATTATAGTGGAACGTAATTTTATTGTGATAATTTTTTTTATTTCTCTCTCTCTTTTTGGCTTTAACGATCTTACAGGTCACGCCGGCCATTTCTGGCTTATTAGACTTATTACGGGGGGTCCGTTATTAGAGACTACGGGGGGTCCGGTCCGAATGGGATTTGAACCCGGTCCGGCCGTGTGGATTGGCGCCGTTTATCACATGAACCACCGGGCCGCCCCATTTTTATTTCTAGTATTTTTTATTTTATATCATTGTGCCAGTTTCGTACCAAAGGACCGAGTTTCAAATCTTGGGCTGACTATCCGACTAGATGGTAAAAATATATTTAGATACGGCATTATTCAGGAAAAAAAGTTGTTGGCAAAACAGTACAGAAACCGTTCAATTTTTAACATTATAATCAATTTTTGTCTAACGGAAGTTACAATAAAAACTAATTTTCTTTCCTTAATCAAAACATTTTACTAATTATAGCTTTTTTTGAGGCGGTCTATGAGGTAAACGACGCCGGTCTACAGGACCTTGGATCAAATCCCATACAGATCGTCTCCCCGTAGCAAGGAATGTCCTTCCAGCTAGGTGGTAAAATAAGTCTCGTAAGCCAGTAATTGCCAGCATGTCCTCAGAGGTCGTTATGCCAAGAAGAAGAGGCTTTTTTCGTAAAATTGTCGAAAATATCTTATGAAACCCATTAAAACATTATATACGGAAAAATTAATTCAATTGTCATGCTACCTGTCACCAGGCAAAAACCAAAATGTCGCTATCGGTTTGCATCTCACAGTAGTAGAAGTGAATAGCATCAAATTAAACAATATTACGCAGCTGTATCTACTTAAGAACTGCTACTGAGTGCTACATTAACATACCATTACTACACTTACTACCGCCAACGCATTGGGCAAATATTTCTTCAACCAGCAATAAACTAACCATGTTCTGTCGTTAAGTTAAACATAACGCTTTCGAAAATCCAGAGCTGTCAAACACAAACGACATTATTTACGTGTTTCATATGAAACATTCACTTTAAAAAGTAATTAGTCTGTGTTTTGTTTTTTTGTTTGCTTTTTTCCCCCTTTTCTTTTCGTTTCATTAACGATCCATCTACTAACATGTTCTGGCTGATCCAGCGCATCATGGTACTGATCAGCATCAGTCTCGAGCACAGTGTATCGAACACGCACCACTCACAGTAAACAAAGTGACAAAAATAATACCGAAACCAGGTCAACAAACGTGAACTCACCATCACCATGCGACATGATCATGCTGGTGTTAGCGTTTTTTTTTTTTTTTTTTGAGCAGCGAACAACAACGAACGAGTCAAGCGAAGTACTAAGGCAACCGCACGCTCTACACACACAGTTGACTGGTGGTAACGATCGGTTAATAATTTTATGACCAAACATAAATATTAACGTCAATGTACACCGGGTGGTTCGTTCCGTTAAGCCCTTTCGAAAGATAAAATATATGGCTTCGCACATTTATTAAGAGTGACACATGGGCAGCAAAATATTGTTGTAAAACAAAGATAAACGAAATTAAATGTTTGTTTGATGCTTGTCGATTTAGGTAGTTTTGATTTTATAACTAAAATAAAGGGAAGTATCTAACTTTTGTAGTCCGCCATTTATGCCTGATCATCAGCTATTCACACCAGATGCCTTATTCGATGCCAGATGTTTTTTGTACTTCCTATCGCACAACCAACCCGATTGTTCTCTCTTTAAAAATGCGCGATAATACGCTTAGACGTGGCAGCAAAAAAAATATCCCACCAAATCAACTATTTTCTCATATCTGACAAATAAGGCAGTCCATTCAAAACGGAACTATCACTTAGACATTGAACACTTTTTTATCATCTTTTAAATCATCCCGTTCTTACGTAAAACGCATTGACTCGTTTCGCTTCGTGTTAATCAATTGCTGTTTGATTTAGACAGCAACGACAAACAAAAAAAAACAAGCATTTCGTCTCATTTAAGAATCAACCATAAAATTTAAATTGAAAACATATTCTTCAAGATAAGAAGAAGCAAAAAAATTGTCTATCACTGTGAGTTATTCAACAATAAGTATTGCTTTGAATAACTTTGTGAAATAAAATAATAACACACAAATGCACACATTCCTCACTTTGTAAGCACTAATTAACACGACACAATTTTTCGTTAATAAGCAAATTGTGTGTAATGATAAACATTTGTTACACGAGCGCGCTCAACACATTGCCCCTAGCATGCAGGCAATCCGCATAGCATATTGGTCGGGTGTGTAAACAGTTAGCAAAACACTTTCGATACTTTGACTAATCAGCGAAACTGCACGTTTGTGTATGCGCCCGAAAGTGTTGCACTGTGTGCATGGAACTGCACGTATTTCGTATGCACTTTTCACACAAACTTCAACCCCGCACACATGTAGGTCAGCTGCACACCTGTGTGCTTAATATGCATTGTCTGGTGCAGCAGACAGTACGCCTTTCTTTGCTTTCCGTTGCGTCTTGTTAACATTTCTTGTCGCGTTCGGTCGTGCACTGTTGCATAAAATTTGTTAACCCTCACCCTACTTAAGAATGGCCATTGGTGCACACTCAACCCAATGTTGCTATCGCTTTATGGCAATGTTTATAAAATGTCTCCTCCCTCCCGCATTTTGCATTTCCGTAACTCTATCGTCTGGTTAGCACATTCTACAACGCTCCGCTTTTCTTCAACATTCCAGCTTGGTTTGAAATGTTTAATGAAAAATGAAACTGTAGCAACACACACGCAAATGTTCGATAATGCTTTCTTCCGTCCGGTAGTGTGGAAAGAAGGGAAAGGAACCTGATCGCGAGTCATTACCAGCTGAGCCAACACACACACACACACACACACACACACACACACACACACACACACACGCTACAACCCGTTTCGCAAGTAGTAAGCGAAATTGGTTTGATGAAGTTGAAGGTCTGGAACCAACCACCACACCACCCGGCCGGCGAACGTGCGATGATCAAGTTCAACAACTGTAACCAAACTGGATGTGTAATATGATAGGTAGTGTTTCTGTTATTCTCTTACTTTATACGTTATCTTTCATTTGCTCGGGGTATAAACATTGTTCAAACTTCGGTTGAGCGAGTTTTATTCTTCACAATCATATCCAAGTGCCTGGTTGTAGACAACTCGTTTTATTATAATAACTTTATTTTTTTTTATCTCTACACTAAATCGACTTTATCGATCGTCTTTTTTGTGTGTGCGCTGCAACGTGTTAAGCGCAATTTCTTGTGCATTATGCAAGATCATTGTGTCTTTTTTTTGCTTTGCATGTGCGTCTGTCCTATGACACATCTTTCGCAATCGCACAACAAAAAAAAGGTACATCACCCTCTAGTGGGTCATCCCCACTTGAACACACGATTCATTTGTCTCACGACCAAAAATAATAAATATACTCTGCCCACCCACTTAAACACTTTTGCACAGCGGCATACGCGTGTAGTAATTGTTGCACTTACGTTTTCTTTCTCTTTCTGCTTGAGTATGATTAGCAGTGATGATCAAACAGTGACACAAACGATGCAGCTCTACGATCAGATGTTTTGTTGCGTCGCCTTAACGCAATGATTGCTTTCTTCCGATGCACCAGGCAATTCTTCGGCAAATGTAAGCGCACACACACACACACTGTCACCCACCCTTGATGCTGGATCAACGGGCTGGGATGAAAGATGGTACGTCACGATCGTGTCGAATCGGCTACGATTAGTAGTCGGCGCAATAGTATTGGTAATGATCGTAGTGATAGCAGCAGTAGTAGCAGCAACAGCAGCAACAACAGCAGTAGTAGCAGCAGCGATAGCTTTAGCAGTAGTGATAGCAGCAGAAGTAATAGCAGTAATAGCAATGACAGTAGATATGGATCTTTGGCCGAAAATTTTCATTCCCCTATTCTGCCTTCCGTTTCATAACACACTCGGCTTCTTTTTAGGACCTTTTTAATAGGCTTAATTTCTCTTCTGGCAGCGCTTTTTAAGGACCTCTAAGATACACATTCACTCCAACAGCCACCAAACACCTATTCACCCGGCACATACAGCTGATGGCACACACACACACACAGCTGACGAACGATGGCTACATACACGTGCGCACACATACACCTTTTAAAAATGCACACAAAACAATACACGTACGCACAGACACACATACACGCATACAGCACGGGCAACGGACGGCCGGTCGTCGTAGCCAGCGAAGAGGAGAGATAGAAACAAAAACCAACCAACAATCACGGTTCGCGCCAAAAGGAGGCGCCCACTATTTCCTTGCGAAGCGTACAGGATGCACTAGGATGCATCCACGGTGCAACCATTTGGGCACGCAACGCGGCAGCGGTCACTTCTAGCGCGGGTTCAAAACTAGGAAACCGATCCTAACACCGCGACGCGAACACGGACGGCCACATCCGCACGCTTTGAGAGGAAATTTTGAAATGAACCGTCGCTGAGTGCCGGCGTTAAGCGGGACCCTCTGTGTACGGTGGAGCGCATGCGGGTACACCGCTGCACTAGACGATTCATCCGAACCGAACCGCTTTTTACCTGGATGAACTGGTTCGCCCGCACGAAGCAAAACAAAGCAAAAAGGGTTTTGTGTTTTCATTCACCTGTCTTTTGTTTCGAAACGCGTTTTGGGTTTAACGGTTGTGAAACAGAAGTTTGAAAACGCAAATTAGTAAGATCTGTGCTTTAATAGACCGGACATTGAAATATATGTAGCAAATGCACAAATGTACAATGATAAGTGAATACAACGATCCTGATACTATTGTTACAAATTATACGAATTTTGAAATGTGTTTAAGAAATTGAAGAAAATATAAAATACTTTTTTTTGACTTTGGCTTCTACTAAACAAAACATTAGTTTATAGTCCTAGTTCGTTTAAAGCTTTCTAACTGTTATAAAAAATTACAGTGACTATGGGCTGACGTAGACTATAGAAAGGCCGTTACAGAATTATACACTGAACACGAAGTATTTACTTAATGGTTTGTTTTAATTGCTTCTATTATTGCTGTTGTATTATATATTGTTTCTGGTTGGTTCTACCTCTCCAATTTTGATTATTTGTTTGTTCCTTTTTTGTTGACAAACATACATTTTGTCATGAGAAAAAAAAATCAATTTTAATTTATTTGTATCGATTGTCTCACAATATTTTGTTTAAAAAAAAAGAACTTCGACAATCGTTTTCCTGTACAAATGTTAAACCAGAAAAAAAACAACAAACTTTACCTTCAAAAATGTAGACACATGCTATGCGTCCTGTATTGAGCTTCCGAACCTGCACACAGCAATGTTAAACTAAACGTACCACCTTCCCAACTGAATCGAGAAACGAAAGTGATCCAAGGATGCTGAGTGTGTGCACTTACTTTCTCACGTCTCACTACTTGGCGCTGAATGAGCGCTGAACGTTGCTGCAGGGTTACTACCCCTGCATATTTTCAAATGCTGGTTGCACGAACAGCTAGTTGGTGGTTTCATAAATACGGAAGTTTTTTTTAAATGTTTTTTTATTACAATACAAAAATCAAGTGATTTAATTTGTTTATAACTTAAAAACTTTGCATAAAACAATACCCCATTTTCTCATGGTGCATTTCGGTACCAAAATCTCTGTAGTTATTCTGTAACAAAGGCAAAATCTCCAAACCATCGTGACATCACAGTTTAAAAATCACCCATCTGCATCTTCTCACACAAAAACCGGGGAGTTCATTCACCATCGAAACGTGTGAGAGCTCTCTCGTTCTCACGGGTGCCTTGCTAACGATCGTTTTGTCTTCGTGCTCCAGTCACTTGCAAGCGGCAACATCGCGTTGGTCGATCGGGTGTTCGGATTTCCCTCTCGAATGCACTTTCCACGACGGAAAATATACTGTGCCACCGTATGATTTTCCTCTACTGCAAAAAACCTATTCGCTCTACTATAGCGTCTATTTTCTTCCATTCTTATCCCCTGCTTCGTTCCCACACTTTTCACGCTTCGTAACTTTATGGTAGCCGGCATTCTCGGCTCGTTATTTTTAAATCTAACCATGTGCTACCGGAGGCACCGGTAGGACAAGCACACACACACGAACGCGTTTGAGAAAATCGAACTGACCACATGTGACGGGTAGAATGTTTTCCCGAGTGACGTCATTCATATCCCGCGGAGTGTGTAATACGTTTTAAACCACCTGACCAGCACCGCACCGGCTTGAACACATTCAATGCATGTGTGTGTATGTTTTTTTTCTGTTGTTGCACGCCCAGTATTGGATTGGCTGGAAATGGTGAAAATATTTTACACTCAAGGCATCAAGCGCACTAGGGTTGACTTTTCACTACAAATCGGCCGCATGTAATTTTGTGGAATGTTTTATGGATGCAGTTTGTTTGGTTTGCGGCAATGGTTCGCCTTTCGCAAAGGGCCAAGGATAGAGAGAATCTTTCCACCGTTCCATCATTCCAATAGTGTATATAAAGGTCACACGCTAAACTTGGAACTTCATCACTTTCTTCTTGCAAGCAAAAATGCATTTATGTTTGTTTATTTTTTTAAACCACCCACCCCATGGGGGGTGGTTTTTCTCTTTTCATCCCCACATGCACCGGTCCATAAGTTCAAAGGTTTTTTTTTTTTGTTTTTGATACCCGGGAACAAAACGACCGGCAGAAAACTTCCATCTGTATACTGGCTGCCCGTATGCAAAACGGGCATGCACTGTAACAACGTGTAAAAATACGCGGGGGTCATACAGATCCTAAATTTGGAACGGTATTTTTGTCGCAAAGCGAGCATTTTCTACGGCTTTTACTTTTCCTGCACTTTTCCCGTCTGCAACATCTATGGCGTGGCGGAAAACATGTGTTCGTGGAGAGTAGATTTCACCAAATGTTTATAGGGAATTTACGTTACGTCCTAATATTTATGTTATAATTGTTTAAACATTATTTAATTTTAAGTGAAATATTACAAAAAAATATGTATAATGTTTGACATCCTTTTCAAGTGAAACAATTTTTTTAAAGAATGTGTTTCACTTACTGTGTGATAATGTAAAAGAATTATACAATTGTTTCCTTCCATCTGCATATGGCTAGCGAAGATTCACTAACATCAAAAAAATATATCTGTTCTTGCTGTGCTGTTATCTGACTTCATCTAGAAAAAAAATGTCAGCCTTAACCGCAGCAGAGTTTGAACGCTTGTTTCAATAATCTGCCAGAAACGCTATACGTCGTAAAGGTCAGGCTATTGAATCGTTGCCGGAAATACTTCATGATATAGTGGAAAATATCAAATTCTTCCACACTTAGCCAGCAAGATGGGAATGCCCGGAAAGAAAACGATCGTATTTCTTGAATAATGTTTGGCAATGATTTCTATAACGACCGAAGAAACATAAAAATGAGCTGATTTATAGAAAGTAAGATGATTATTACGACACGAGACAGATTGACACACCGAGGGCTTTGGAACGAATGAAGAAAAAAAAAACAGCGTTGAGCATTCAACTGAATGCTAATAAATCTAAACAGATGTAAGTAATGTAATACAATTAAGATGAGAAGTAATATAAGGAATGAAGGAAATAACAATTTAAATGCAAAGTCTATTTTTTTATTTTAACTAAACTAACCCTCTGTACAAAAGTTCTTCTCAATGAAATTATTAAAGATTGATGAAAAATGATGGAAATAACACAATATTTTACCAACTTTCAAAATCATTATCATACTATATATTTCTCGAACTCATGTTTTATAATTAAACCGCTACGCTTTTTATATTGGAAATGAATGATATTCTCAAAATTAAAAAAAAACTCAGCATCAATATAGCGCTCCGTTAGCTGCATTAAATTTTCACACTTGTAAGAAAAGAATCAAAATATTGCCCAATTTTCGTGCAAATAACTGTCAAACATAAATGTGCTCCAAACTACCACCTGCGAATAAAATGACTGTCTGCAAATACGTAAAACGATCCTCCTTCAAATATTACAATCGTTTCAAACTAATGGGTATTCCCTATTCCCACAACGAATACTTCCACCACTCAGCTTTACCATTTAACTCGCGTCAAACAAATTCCAGTCGCGTGATGTGTCGTTTAAATCGTTCCACAAAAAAAACAAAATTTCTCGACCACCTGAGAACCCGTCTGTTTGCTTAACAAATTAACGACGCATCATAATATCCCCGTTCGCAAACATTCCATTTCTTCGGCACGTTCAGGATGACACATGTGCTTGTGTTCAAGCGCGTGAAACTCGGGCAGCATTGCGCACTTATTATCATTATGCTCATAATTAGTGCTACCCTAGACACCACGTCTGCACGCTGGCCAGCGATCAAAAATTTGCTCACGACTCCCGCACAAAACTGATCATCATTAAGCGTTCGTTGGGACGGGCGGGGAATCAGTTCGTTTGAGTTGTAAATATTGGTTTAAACCAAAGTAAATATTGTTCAAGAAATTGTAAAACCCAGTCGAGTGTTTTGTTGTTCACCATTTTCGGGCTTCCCGCCCTCGATCACTTACCTCTTAATCTCGTCGGAAATCTTCTTGCGCACTTCCTCATTTTCGGTGTAGTGTATCTCGGTCGAATCGAACCGCACAAAGTCCACCTTCGATTTCTTCACGATCGTCGTGTTGCTGCACGGTGCAAGGCTGGCTGCTGTCGGTGAATTGCCACCATCATTTACACCCTCATCGATGGTAGCCACCGTTGATGGGAAACTATCGCCAGTGACCATACCACTGCTTCCACCGGGACTGATGGTGGTAACTCTGGACTTTCGTGATACACGATCCTTGGTTGTGCGGTGACGCGTGTCCTTCGCGTTCGTCGACGACAGTGAGATCGCCGACGGGGAGGATGGTATTAAACCCGCGACCGGTGGAAGTGGTGACGAAGGCATCGAAAGGATGCGCAACGATACATTCTTAGTGCTGCTACCGTTAAAGTGCTTTGGCTGCCCATCCGGATCGGACGGAACAGGTTCGTTCTCGAACACGTCCTCCATTGCGATGCTTCTCATCGGTCACTGCGTCAGCTTAACGGCACTATTGGTAACCTTACGTCACTTTTCGATCTACTCTTCGCTGGCACGTTACACTTAGGTATGCTATTTTTTGTACGATCTACAGTCACACAATAGCGCCATCTCGCGTAATTAACGATCGCATGCAGGATCGAATTATATTGATTGCAATAGACTTTTAAGTAGAACTGATTCTACCCCTTGCAGCAGAGTTGTTATGCGTGGTCCATTTTGTTATGTTATATATTATTCAGCATTTATTTGCCTGTAATGGAAGCAATAGGAAATAATAACGTTAGTAAACAATTTTTTGTTGATGTTTTAGATTCAAATAAAACGTCACACATGTTTTGGAAAAATAGTAACACATGTATGTTCTTAATATTATACGCAGTGAAAGTTATTCGATGCACTACCTGCAACGATTAGCATTTTATCACTAATCAATCTATTCTGCAAAGAGTAATGAAATGATTCAACGTCTGGCTTTCGCACTAACCTGCAAAACTTGTCATTCGCTTGTTTGCATAAGTCTGGCACGACCTTGCCTGAACAAGCTTTACCGTCAGACAAGTTTGACGCACTAAGCTTCCAGTGTCCAGTAGCTGGACAGACGGCGTCATTTAACCATGTCAGCGCTAAATTATGACACATGATCTTATCATTTATCCGTTTGACATGTTAATAGGTACGATCGAGCGTTGAAATCAAACCCGCGCCTTGGTCGTTATCGCGTGGGAAGCACACACAAAAATCAACACCGTAATTAGAAAGTAAAAAAAAAACGACTAAACGATCAATCTACCCCTGGCCCCTTTCCAACCAAACCCATTGCCAACGCCCGATTGCAGTCCGTAAACAATTTGCATGCAATCGAGTTAAGTGATGTGGTAAATTAAAATCAATTTAACATACCGTTTCCTCGATCGCTTTGCCGGTTTCCAATTCATTCGCTCATGTGACAACCTCAATGGGCCACCGATCGTACGCGATCCTTGTCCATCAACGTCCAGCGGCAAAGTTCGCGCATAAATTCATAAGCCAGCCGATGCACAGGACGGACACGCGCACCAATCGCACAAATTTATCATTTCGCGCACTCCTTTCGACTCCGTTGGACAATATTTTTCGCCCAGGGAGCAATTTCTCGAACGAAACTCGCTTGGAACCTGTTTTACCATCACGGTGCTATGGCCAACGGCAGGATCATGCCGGTGGGGTTTGTATGTTTATGTATTTCCATCCACACTTTTCAGACCCTCAATCTCCCTCCAAAAACCCCCCTCCCACGCCGTACGATCACTAATCATCGCATGGATTAAGCGACACTCGTCCGTATCGGCTGCCAAGCTCAGTGAGTTTTGCCAAGTGATTAATTAAAATTCATAAATCGAACAGCGCCACCGCCCGCTCCAATTCCATTCGACACCTTCCCCGTTCCATGTGAAGCGTATGAAGAATTTATCTTTTGCTCTGGCTTACAAACAGGCTGGTGGACGCCATCAATTTGAGCTTCTTTTTTATAGTTGTTTTTTTTTTGCCGAGTCATTAGCCGATTACTGTGCGAGGAGTCTACCACCAGCTGGAGAATATTTCGTTAATCGGCACCCTGCCGCGTTGGGTCTGGCTGAGGGATCGTTTTAATGTGATGACATCGGAGCCTCTTGCCGCGGTCAGTCTGTAGTGCATTAATAGCTAATAATTAAGCGAGGAGCGTTGCAACATACTTGCAAGGATTCGTAAAGAAATGCGTTGAATACGTATTTATAATTCTATGAAACATCACAAACCAAACAGTAGAATGGGCATTAAATCAAGAAGTATTTAAATTAAATTGAATAAAAAATCCGTATTTGTAGGAATGTTTACATAAAATACAGTTTGTAAAACATACAAACAACTTCAGAATAGAACATCAAGCTGCGAAAGAAATTCACCTTTTGCTGCATGCAATATTTCTCGCACTTGCGTGCAACATATACCGCAACGTAAGTTCTCATGAACAAAGCTTCGCTGTGGTGAATTCACGCGAGCTTATTCATTCATCCGAACGGATAAACTGGTGCGTGCGAGAGCTTTCAAGATGAACACAACGTAATTCATTGAACAATTTTCTTTTGTTTTTTTTTAAATTTCAATAATCAAATTTTTAATTTCATTTAATATTTTTATTGAATATGAAATATAAAAAAAAAAAACAATTAACCGTGTGAACAGTTTTGCTTACATAGCAGAAGATCGTATCGATGTAAAATAAAACAGTCATCTTGGCACGTGACAAATCCGATAAAAAATGCTCTCATCGTACAGGAAATTATGTACCCTAA
Source organism: Anopheles funestus (assembly GCF_943734845.2). NCBI lineage: Eukaryota > Metazoa > Arthropoda > Insecta > Diptera > Culicidae > Anopheles > Anopheles funestus. Next base: position 23,649,499 of record NC_064599.1, on the reverse strand, counting down.
TCATCCTGGAGACATACAATCATCGCCCAATGCACTTCCTTATCAGTGCGCTGTTTTGAATGCTCGTTTAGATTAAATCACCACACATTATCCATCGGGTAGAGGTATGGCGATAAAATGAGCTGATGAGTTGGATGGCTTACCGATTGATACCATAATTATCCACTGTTTGACACTTAGATTACAAAAAGATAAAATTCAGTAATGAGAAAAGTGAGATAGCTACAACTGCTTACAGCACAAGATGAAACTCCGTTAGGTATAATATTTATAAATCATTATTTTCTACCTTGATTTGTAAGCGAAAGTAAAATCTACTGCTCACCGCAAACTAATTCATGTGTGTTAACCTCCCACGCGTGCAGGTGATCTTCATGCTGCTTCATCGTGGGAAAGGTTACCTTAACGTAGAAGGGTTGTACACCTCCTCAGGCTCGAAGCAATCACGATAATGGAAAGGGGCAACAGAAATGGTACATATCATTTTTCAAGATAACATCACCTTGGATCATAATGCACAGCACACAATTAGCAAGCGGTAGAAAAGGAGAAGTGGGAGGTGGGCAGCATTTGTTTGGGGTTTTACACGAGGTGAAATAAATCCACCGTCATCAAATAATATTCAAACAGCTTCAAATGCAACCGACAAGCACCTCTCGCACATAAAGCCCCCGCTTCCCATGTTGTGCTTGTAGTTCCACCACATTGCCACTTTGAAATCCAAACGGTTTTTAGCAGATAAGACAAGGCACTCATGTTAAAGAACTGCTGCTGAAACCATTGGTTCAGTCGCAACCCGTCGTCTGCCACAGATGGTATATAGTGTACGGTGTAGTGTATGGTTTGAGTGTGTGTGTGTGTGTGTGTTAAGCTGTTGTGGGAAAAAGAACCATTTCCCCTCAACCCCGCGCCGGTGAAGCCGACCATGTGCACGTGCCATTTATTTTCCACGCGGTAACAAATCTCGCTGCCGAGTAGCAATTTTGTACGCGCGAACGAACCACATGCAAAAACCGTGCGGTCGCCGTGAAGGTTAAGGTACGGTGCATTGGGGTGGATTCGGTGCACATAGTTCAATCTATCGTTGGTGAGCGCGGAATTTATCACTAGCCGTTGTGCAGCTGCATCGAACGAACGATGCAACCATGGTTGCGGGTGTCACTGCTGCTGTGTGTCTTTGGGTTCTTCCGCGAGCTGCGCGTTTCCGAACCATTCGTCACCGAGTTCCTTTCGGGCGAATGGCGGGACATAGAACCGGAACAGCTAAACCGTGACGTCTACCCGATCGGCACGTACAGTCAGGTCGCGCTGCTAGTGTTTATGTTTCTGCTCACGGATGTCCTCAGGTAGGTAGGTTATGGGGAGGAAAATCCCTGTCTTTGTGTGCAACAGGGGATGGGGAAACGAGAGGAGTGACCTATTTCTACGCCGCGAGATGTTACCATCGGTAGTGTGAATACAGTCGGGGTATCCGGGAAAAAGAGACCACCACTTCTCCCATCCCGGCTAAGATCTAGTGTGGTGCAATGTATTATGATCTTGTTTTTAACATTGCACTTACAATGCTTTCATTCTACGTGCCAATAGCAAAGTTGATTGATTCATCGCAATATTCGTAGTATGTTCTGTACACTGGAACAATTGTGAAAACAATCAATGCATAGTGTTTTTAAATAGTTTTTAGAAATTTTGTTTATTTTTTCGAGATGTACAGAATTCTCGAAAAATATTCCGTAATGAATTTAGGACATTCGCCGATGTCCGAGAGTGACTCAAGAAACATAGACATCTGTTAAGGAAACACCAAAGAAACTCTTTGATAGTCAAAACGTATTAAAAGTGAAATTGCACTTCTTATCAACTGTACAGTCTTATCACTTGTACAGAATGATGATGGTGATAAGATTTTGTTTTCACTGGTAAATTAAAGTCATCAAAACAACACTTTGAAAAAACGAAATAGACTTCAAAGACACAAAACAAACGCTATCGCTAGACGTTAGAGCTATCTCTTATATCGTGTACTCAAACTGAAAGTCAAGAATTTTAGAGATACTCAGAGCTCTAGCTGGATAAAACCTAATCTTCTAGAATGTTGATGTCTGGAAATAGCTGCAATTGGACAAATTTAGAACATTGCATAATTTAAATGCGATACAATATTTTGTTCGAGTTGAAATGGAAGACGTATTGAGGTATGTGTGTTATCCTTTCCACAGTTCTCGTTCTCATTTTTCCGACTCAACTGACACATCTGCCATATTAGAAAGCTTCTCAAATTTGTGAGTGATGAAAGCTTCAGTTAGAATCGATTTCACCATGCGAAAGCTAGACAAATGTGAAAGGTGTCCACATTTACCTGTACATATTCCACTTTAAAGTGAAAAGATCCAGAAAAGGTTCCTACTTCACCATTTCATCTCAAATAAAAACTCTCACAAATGTATAATATTTTTCACTTTGCTTTTTTCAACTATCCATTAGATATTCTTTTCAACGAATTAGTTCATATTTACTATTGATTTTGATTACCTTTTTGGATAACGAAACTATCAGAATTTTTTTTGCACAATTCTATTGTATTTTTCTTAACTTAACTTTAAGCAATGCGGCCAGTCTGTTCTTCATGGATCAAACAGCTTAATTGTTATTTTCGACTAAATTAAGCTGTAACAACCAAGTACAGGTGTAACACTTCGAGATGGAATATAATTTTTCCCATTAATTAATCATAATTCATACGAAGTGCGGCCCGGTGGTGCATGTCATAAATGGCGCCGGTCCACACGGCAGGACCGGGTTCAAATCCCATCCGGACCGTCCCCCGTAGCAAGGACTGACTATCCGGCAACGTGGTAAAAATAAGTCTAGTAAGCCAGAAATGGCCGGCGTGATCTGTAAGGTCGTTAAAGCCAAGAAGAGAGATAGAATGCATACGAAGTATAGTTTTAGAAACGAAAAATAATAACTATCTTTTCCTTCGCTTTCAAAGCGAAATCATAAGATATTTTGAACAGCAACATACGCCACGAACGGATATTATCAATAATAGCACTTTATCATTTTTCCTATTGCCAACTTCAAGAAACTACCCAAAGATGCTTCAAAGAAGAGCAATACGCACAAAATATTTCAACAAAACTGTATTTAGATACTAAGCTCGCATTCAGCAAATAGATTTCGTATACAAAATGAAACTTCTTTCTACAAAACTTCATGCCGCATCTTTTTAAGCTTTCGTGTACGAAGTTTCTGCCGACCGAAATTCCATTCCGGTTTGCAATTTAACTGAGTGAATTCATCTATTACGGGAATGTTTTCATACTCTCATCACTGAACCTGCATCATGAAAGGCTTAAATTTTTGTAGCTTCATTGGCAATGCGTAGTGCGTTATACTACTGTTTGTGTGGTTTTTCGAGAAAAAGAATGGAGAAAAAGATAACAACACATACTAACACAACACCCCAATGAGCGCAATCTGCATTTGTGTACGTACAAATAAACAACGTGCGTGATATTTCCCGTGCAGTGTGATATGAAACTGTGCCAAAACACCCACATCCCGTTCCATTGGAAACACTTTCCAAAACAGCACTTAAACTGCCAAATTAAACTGACAACTTTCCCTTCACTACACACACACACGAGTTTCGTCTTCCAGCTGCGAGCTGGCGTCATTTTTCCAGCGTTTGTATTTTTTGCAAATGTCATAAACTGAAAACCCGGAATGAGTGTTTTTGTATGAGTTTTCACAGAGAGCAAAAACAGGACCCCCCACCCACAAACCCACAACCATTTCTTTAGCAGGAAATCTTCAGCTTCTTACCAAGTGGAGCAAAAGGAAAACGAAGAGAAAAAGTCAAAACAAACTCTCGTCCGAGGGGGCGAGAGGAACCAAAAAAAAAATTGCAACATACAAAAGCACATAGAAGTCTCATCCGACCGAAAACTTCAATTTTATCGTTGCCTCGCGGAATGGCAACTTGGTTTAAGGAAGGTATGCGAAGCACGGGGTATACACTTCAAGCCATAAACTCTTTAAATAATTTCACGAACCTCCAACGTAAACAAAGTTCTGGTTCTAAAGACGAAGGTTTCAGCCTGCGAAACTACAAGTGAGAAAAGGTTTTGGTGTAAATCGTTTCCAACACTTATCTCGTGGCAGCCACCGCCCAGCGCCCCAGCTTTTACGTCCCCTCCCCAAAACGGGTGGCCCTGATTGCTTCAAGACGCTACCATTGCTGCCGACCTTAAGTTGAAGACGAAGAGTCCAGCAGTGAGCTGTTATTTTCTTTCGCAAAACTATACTTCCTACCACAAGCAGGAAAAACGCGGAGCCGTCCATGTCCATGGCTGATGGGCAGTAGCAGCAGCTCTTCAGAAGCTAGAATAAATTGATTTTCCCTTCCGGTGACAACAGTATCGTTTATTTCCGTCCAATTCACACATACACTCGATGGTCCTGCGGGAAGGGTAGCGGAATTACCGGGACTGCGAAGAATGGCGAACGGCGAAAGCTCCAATGCAAACAGTGGCGATGAGGGACCCAGTTAAGGGACAGCTCAATCTTGGGACAGCACCACGATAACAAACGGAGTAAATGGAGTCGAATTTATTTAGTTATTTAATTACTCTCGCCGAACTTTCCACCAAAGTGCTGGATACGGTTGTGATTGAGTGTGGCGGTGACAGAATGGGCGAGAAAATCGTTCACCAAGTGCTTTTGATAATGATTAGCTATGATATTTAAGATAAGCACTGGACGAACGAGGCAGTTTCGTTTTCTTGGAAAAGCTTGGACATAACGACCATTTCCCGTTACTACTGACAGCTGGCCTACTGGACAAGAAGGAAAAGGGTAAGATCCTTGAATTTGGACGAAGAATGACATTGTTGCGAATAGGTTAGAGGGGCGGTATTTTTCCACGAACCGGTTCAAGACACATCTCGGACCAGTATGATCGGAACAGTAAAACACACGTTCAGCTTTTGCCTGGTACCTTTTGTACCTTGGCCTCGAGTGCACTGTAAAACTTCACCGGAGATACTTCTTGTGCTCCGTATCGAGAAGAACATTCAGTTTCACCCGGTGGAATGTTAATGCAATTTGAGTCTTGAAAACGGATGAGAATGGAACGTATGTCACGAGATAAAATGAAACCCTTCAACTTTGGCTTCAAGAAAATGGCTTGTCATGTACAAATGTAAGACATGCATGTGTGGGACATGCAGAACAATGCGAAAACGATTTTTTTGAAGGTTAGATATATTTCTAGTGACAAAATGTTTAAAAACTGTACCTCAAAAATGCTAACATAGCTTCCTAGCGTAGCGTTTTGCTGCAGCAAATTTCTTTTCAACGCTTCGCTACGATCCGGAAACAAGACCACACTAAACTAACTGCCCATGTAGTGGCAGTTCCTCTAGTACGCTTCGTCTAAAACAACATAACCAAATCTCTCGTTTCGGCATCACCCGACCACACGGCCACCATCTCCACCGAACTCCGGTACAGTTTTCGGCTTATTGGTGCTTTGGCGAAAAATTAAAAATTAAACCACCGTAAAGCCGTAGAGCTGCCGTGGGCTGCACTGGTACGGTCAGTTTTCGGGTTCTACGAACGACAAGGATGCAGCAACAGCTAACGTTTTGTGCACGGTACGGTTTTAAAATTTGCTCGTAACAACACAACCATGATTACATTTTCATGGATGCACCAGTTGCTGGTTGCTTTTGTAGGGTAGGTAAACACATTTTAAACAGCAGGTTTTGACAACAAACGAGATTAACTCTTTTGCTGAAACGCGTTAAAAACAGAGCGGTTCTGAAATTGATCGTAAAAGAAAAAAACTGGACTATATTTTTAAAACATTTCTTGTTGTTTTATCAAGGGAATACAGTGCACCACAAAAAGCTGCTGATGTTATGTATTCATCATTGACCATTAAACTCCTGTACAACATATCCATAAATTATTGACGTAAAAACGAGAATACATTTCATTACCATTTTTTGAGATAAAATAAAACTATATAAAATGTTGTAATGAGTCACTTAATAAATTACATTCAACTTTTTAGTTTAATAAAAATAAACCTAAGATTTCACCGAATAAAATTTACAATTTAACTCGACTGTTCCTCTAAACATTCAAAATTTTAAATTATAGATATTTAAATTAAAATATTTCACTTCATTATTTACTTTCATTATTCATTTAATAAAAGATTTATATAAGCCATATGGCAGCCTGACAGTAGGCAATTTACTTAACATCGTTTCAGTTTTAGGTCTATTTTGTCTACCAAAAATTATTTCACCAGAACTAAAATCTTACATTAATTTGAAAAAAATTATGAAAGTATTACAACCGATTTTTTCCGAAAAATCCTACATGAGACTTTAAAGAATTGATTGCCAATTTTAATAAAAAACTATGTCATGAAATAACTATAAATTCCACAATAAATCCTTATGTTTTAATCACTTTTTCAAAGTTAAAAAGCACTGTATCTACAAACTGATAATTAAATATTAACATAAACAATAATAAAGCATCGTTTTTATTAATTAATTAATTATTCAAACAATAGCAACAAACGTAAAACTAATTGTGTATGTTCTCTTTTTTGTTGATACTTTTATGACATGATCAGTCTACTTATGAAAGGGAAATTATTTTTCCAGATTATTGTAATGATTTTTTAACACATTTCCCAATACCAACATTATTTTGCCAAAAGCCATTATAAGAGCCGGTTTGTGTGTGCGAAGCCGGTTTGTTCGGTGCGAACAAAAACAAACCTTCATTAGCACTACGGAACAACCTTCATCTTTCTTTCGGACAACAGCTCGGTGATGCCTAGAACATATCCTACGAAGCCCACAGCTTACAAGCATCGTGCAGGATTGAGCTACAAAGAGCCCACATTTTATCACATTAACGTTTCATTAACGGTCCTTGTCCCATCCGCACACGCTTCAACGATGCGTAATGGCTTTTTTTGTTTCCGCTCGTAAACCCCGTTCACACGCACCCTCTCGTCCTTAGGTTTTGTTCAACTAATTTCCCACCGTTTGAGCTCACGATTTGCTTCCCCTCCCTCTTTTTCCGATCACATCATGTGCACCACGTGCACAACGGGCTATACATCGACTGCCCATCGCTGTACCGCGTCCGCTCAATCGGACCATTTGTCCCTGTGCCGGTGCCTTCATCAGATACAAATCGATAATTGTATTTTCTGCCTGCTTGGGCATCGTCATCTGGTCACTGCTGCTGTGGACTGAATCGTTGGCTGCACTGCAGGTTAGTGGTACGATCCATACCGAACCACCGGAATGCACCGGCACACAGTGACACCGAACCGTGCTGGGATCGGTGTGGTAAATATGCGAACATAAATTGTGTGCTAAAATATCTTCTCTCCGGCCGCAACAAGTGGCGGCTACAGCTGATGCCACACAACTGTGCATGCCACGAACGTATCCATCATGTACATAATCGGCAGAAGCAAAAAAAAAGAAAGAACCCTCATTTCCCGTAGATGGGATGCTTCCAATCTGATGCTCTAAACCGTTTTCCCATCGGTTAAACGACGTACTTTCGGGCTTTGCCAAGTAGTACATTGAACCGTTCGCTGCGGTACATTAACTTCTTACCATCCCACCACCCGGTAGCCTTGTGAAACGAGTCTCACCGCATCTAACCACTGAATTGCATCGTTATCATCGTTCATTTACGTTTCTTTTTTCTCTCCATTTTGTTTCCTTCCGTATCGGCCTTTTTTTTGGCTCGTTGTTGCTCTTCTCTTCCTACTCACGCATTCCACGCAAGGTCGTGCAAGTACTGTACGGTGCCTACATGGCTTCGGAGGTTGCCTACTACACGTACATCTATGCCAAGATTAGCCGGGAAAAGTATCAACAGGTGACTGGCAACACACGGGCCGCCATCCTGCTCGGCCGCTTCCTGTCCGGCGTAATCTCCCAGATACTCGTTTCTACCGGTGCGATGAACGTACGCGACCTGAATTACATTACACTCGGCAGTAAGTAGTAGAATCGTTACGTTTCGCTTCCGCTTTGCTATGGCTTAGTACGCTTCGGTGGTATAAGGACGAGAATTGCACGGAATGAAAGTTCCCTCTGTCTGGTAACCGTGAACACCAACCGGGCGGTTAAGTTGATGCAGCATTTCTTGCGCTTGGAAAATGTTTCTTTCTTTTGGAATTCTAGATTTTCAATTTAAAATTGTTGCCTCCTGATAATATTATACCGGAATATGTAGCTCTACTGCTTCCAACTTGTAGTTTACATTGAAAGTAATGATTTATCGCGCTGGTAATTACTTTCACAATTTAAACACTTTTACTCAGTAATACTTAGTAATAATTTTCTCAGTAATTTGTATTACTACTAATACCCTGTATTAGCCTGTTATACAAATATACAGGGTGGTCCTTTAAGTGACATTTAAAGTATTATTTTAATTATTAATAAATGTAATAACTTTGTTTTCTTACATGCTCTACAAATTATTTGGAACGCTTTTTGGAAAAATGCCTAATGTCTAAAGTTGTTTGAAGTGGTTTGGTGATTTATGTGACACTGGTCTTTACACGACAATACAGGGTATTAAATCCCAACCGAATCGTACCCCTGTCTCACGCAGGATACTATCTCGGTAAATAATTAAGGTAAGCAAATAATGGCACACCAAGACCTCTTGAGATTGTAGAGTTACAAAATAAAAAGAAAAAGTTGTCTAAATTTGTAGAAAATTATTGGAATACTCGAAAGTACGTATGTGATAAACATGACAGGACTGTAAGGCCGTTAAGCCAAGAAGGAAGAGAGAGGAGAATCGATACTAATCGCACATCAAAATATTCCCTGCTAGCCGGGAATTCATCATACATCAATATGAAGTAGTAACTTTGCAGAGTTTGCTGAGCACGTTGTCGAACAGAAATTTGTTCTCGATTCGCCTCGCCATCGTAACTCAGATATATTATTATCTCCATACTCTGACTGATACGCGATTTATATTGAGGATGAAAGATGACAAAGACCCTGTAGTATTACATGTTAACTCCAAACCAGTCATCTTTGTAGCAGCAATCTGAGCAAGAGCTACCACACTTATTTAAATCAAGTTTAAAATTTCACAATTATTTAAATTTAGCTAAAATGAAGTTTCTAAAAATATTCAAATATGGCGATCTGTCAATCGGGGTCTCAAATTATATAAAAACAAAGAAACACCCTGTACATAGATTTAACTACGTTATATTCGTTCAAACAATACCATTTACATGCTAATAAATACAATACCAATATCTCTACAACCGCCATAAGCCAAACAAAACAAGATCTTACTTTTCCATTTTCAACTAGACCGGGTCAAGCATTCAATCATGCGGTCAATATACCATATCCGTCCGGAGATGGTTTTCTGAACCCCACTCTAACCTCATTTGTGCCAATCAAATTGATTCCATTGTCTTCTAATCCAGGACCCGCTTCGCTCCGTTCTGTCTACAGACTTACATCATTGTTATGCAACCACAATGACCCCGGTCTCTATAAACATAACCATAGCCCATGGTTAGTTGGCAATCCCTAATAGACGCACCATTACATGAGATCCCATACATTTATATCCATTTAAGCTTTCATACTTTTCAACCACTGCAACATCCCGCAATTCTTCGCCGCATCCGACCAACATCGGGTACTTCACAATTATTCCAATCTTTTCTTGATTGATCGATATTTTTTGCCTTCTGTCTTACTGCTTACACACACACACACCCACACACTCATGCTGTATGTGAACCTTTAAGGGATCCAGTTGGCTAACCGTTGGCCATCAATCAACTTTAAGTTTGTTCGACAGCAACCACTCCGCCCAGTGTCACTTTGATGTCTTCATCAAAGATTAAGGTTGCTCCAGAATGGTTAGCATTCTGTCCGAGATATTTGAGGTAGGAAATCAATATTTTTTTTATCAAGAGCATTGAAGCCTAATCGAAAAGATGAGCTTTATTATGCTCTTGTGATGTTGATGTTTTTTTTTGCATGTTAGAGAGGAGCTTTATTGGTAATGTTGTAAACCGGAGTTGGGGCTTATTTTAAAGTTATCAAACGTACAGCAAGGACAGGGAATATGGATTTTCGTCGTAAAAACTTTCATTTTATTATTGTTTTTAATTTAATATTAATATTTACTTTTAAAACGTTTTTGTACATTTTTATGGAGAGTTTTCAGAGTCTTCTATTCTATTGTTTTGACAGATGTCAAAAAAAAATTGAATCAGACGTCAAATGTCTCACTCTTGTTGGCTTTAACGACCTGTAAGGTCGCCAGCCAAGCCATTTCTGGCTTACTAAACTTATTTTTACCGCGTAGCAGTCAGTTCTTACTACGGGGGGACTGTCCGGATGGAATTTGATCCCCGATCCTGTCGTGTGGACCAACGCCGTTTATCACGATCATATTCCTATCAAACGATCGATATTCCTATAATGTCTATTTTTACATCCATGTAAGCTTACAAGCTCACTAATATGTACTCGCGGTAACTAACAGGTTCGCTTTTGTTGGATCTTTCTCACCTTCTCTCACTCTCTCTCTCTCTTTCTCTCCCTCTGAAGAACCTTGTAAACCGATCAAGAATGAACCGTAATTAAAAAGGGCAAGCATTTCCCGACCAGTGAGTGAACAATCTTCTCTTGTTCGATTTTAATTTACTACCATTATGAAGTGCGCGGACAAGAATGGCACCACTCGTTGCTTCATACTCGAGCTGGATGCAAAATCATTCGCACACGAGCACAATGCAATAACAGCCTCGGCACAGCGCGTCTGGTGTGTAGTGAAGGAGGGAAAATGAAACCACCAACAAATCACCGTACCGAAAGCCTGCTGGTGATGAACGTGATAAAGTGTGTTTCCGGCGTGTGCTTCTGCATGCCGGGTGCATTTGCTTGTTGCATTAGTGAAAAGCAATGGTCGCCGGGGAGCAACATTTTATATCCATTTCATTCATTCCCCATCGGGACACCCCAAACTGGTTGCTTAAAACCTTGCCAATGTGCACGTATTATTGTGCTTTGCTGCTTGTCCCTTTATTCTACACCCATATAAACGAAGCTACTCCAGGATATCATGCTACACTGTACACATTGCATGTGATCTCTTTTGCAGCGCAAGCCGTTTCTTTGCTCTGGTCATTTTTGCTACCACCGGTAAAAACGAGTGTTTACTTCTATTCACGTGACGAGGACGTAAAACCAACCACCGGAACAGTGGCATGTGATTCAGCAGTACAGCCACAGCAACAGGAGCAGCCGAATTTGGTAGAACAAGCCGGGGAAAATGCATTGACTGTTTCACACAAATCTTCGATCAACGAGTCTCCAGGTAGGTAATTATTCAAGGCAATGTTTAAGTAAAATAAACGAGTTCTCTAATCAAGTATCTGTTTAAAAGTTTCAAAGAGCTTTTTGTGATAAAATATCATTTAAAAACTAAAGTTTAGCGAAAATGGAAAGATTTTTCCTGTTGTAATTTTATAAATAGGCCTTTATATTAAAGTAAACAAATGCAAACATAAAGAATCATTTCCCATTACGATGCATTATAACACTTACTTATGGGAAAAGGCATAATCTTAATTTTTCAAAAATTAAAAAATCAAAATATTTCTTTTCAATTTAAGTCTCGGGAATTTTTGAACAAAAAAAATCCGACAAATAGGAAAGTTGTAGTTTAAAACGTAAACCCATTCCTTCGGTACCCTCGGTTTCCGAAAAAAATCCGACAAATAGGAAAGTTGTATTTTAAAACATAAACTCATTCCTTCGGTGATTGTTTTGTCCATAATACATAGTGAAATTAATTTTAAAAAAATTTCTATAATGAGTACTAGACAACTGCATAAAGAATATTTGGTAAAAAGTTCAAATTGGTCCGGAGATGTCTGAAAAATTCTGAGTACCGATTTGAAAAACTGAAATTTTGCCCAGATTTTCTGGAAATTTTGAGCATTGAAGAAAATACAAAAAATATAATTCGATATAATGCGTCTAGCATCCTGATTGTATATCCCCTTTAATTTTATTTGTGAATTGATCCTGATTGGTTTTCCTTTCGTATAAATGATAATAAACAGTAATTTGTTTAACGGTCAAAATGCTGAAAAACTTGGTAGTTTTTTAAGGTGTTTTTATAATTCATCAAAAATTATTTTTAAAAGATAAAATTTGGAGAATTATTGCGGAAATGCTCATGGTTACCGACCGTTCTTTTTCATATCGTTGTAAATAATGGTTATCTAAATCATTAACTAACATGTTTATGAAGTAATTTTACTTTATACAATTTACAAAAATATCCTTTTCTCTTAGTTTCTAGTTTTAAATCTTCTTTTTAATTATTATTGATACCGTATTTTATCTTCTAATCTCTCCTCTTAATTCTTTCTTGCTTCCTGAATTAGGTTTATGCAAGTTTTTTTTCCTTGTTATTATTCCTGTTTGAAAAATATACGTACCACATTTGATTTATGTAATAAGCTTTAAGTTATTGTTTTGTAGCCTATAAGTCTGATTAATGTAATAATAAATGTAATTAAATTGGACATTCCAGAAAATTCCCCTAATGATCCCAACAAAACCGTCGAAAATGGTGACCCGAGAACGGAAACTGTCACCACCCAACCAAAGGCACGCTTTTCCGCTTCGCGTGCCGTACGACTGCTTTGGAAACATTTTATTTCCGCCTACCGACAACTTCCGGTAGTCCAGTGGAGCCTATGGTGGGCGCTTGCAATGGCCGGCTTCATACAGGTGCAGGTGTACGTGCAGCTACTGTGGCATGAGATCGATCAGCAACAGGGCACCCTCTTCAATGGTGGTGGCGAGGCACTGCTCACACTGCTCGGTGCGATAAGTGCCTTGGTGGCCGGGTACATCGCCAATCGCATCTTCGAACAGTGGGCCCTCTGGATTTTGACTGTATGCTCCGGGCTGCAGGGAGGACTCACCTTATACTCTGGCTTTGCCACCAACATCTGGGTGGCGTACGTGCTTTACATTCTGTTCGGCACACTGTACCTGTTCATGGTCACTATGGCAAGGTGAGTGGATGATCTTATACCGGCCGAACCATTCTTTCTACGAATGGAAAATTTTGCCTTCACTAAAATTTCGATTGTTTTCCTTCCATATCGGTAAAGTCAAACATAGAAGTATTGCACATTGTTATTTTCTCTTTCTTCACATTCTACCATCCAATTTCGCCGATTGGTCAACATACGAAAACCAACAAAAAACTAAACCAACATCTCAACTGACCAATGATTCACGAGCCACGAACGTTTTAATTCACAGCAATAAGCAATATGCAAATTGCTTTGCGCTCCGTCCTTCTGCTATGTTTCCTTGTTTTCTCCTTCGCAGCGACCATTCCGTTCGCAGTTCGTTCCTAATTGAATCGTGCCCAAACGGCGACAAATGCTCGAGTGAGGGATGGCCGCGGTTAGCGCCGAAGCGATAAAAAATATGAAAACAAACCAAAGTCGCCCGTCCGGCTACATCAGCGAGCACATTGTAAATTATAAGACGCTTGGATTCGCATTTGTACCGTAACTTTTTGCACCACACGCACGCAGGAACACCGCCCGGAAAATGGTTTTTTTTTTTGGAAGCACAAAAGAACGTTTGCAAAATTTTGCTTTCTTTTTTTTCTAATCTTAATTGAAAACTGTAATAAAATGCTGCCAAACCGTTTTGGGAAGTTATGTAGCAAAAGGAAAAACAGAAGGAAACATTTGCAGTGTATGGAAAACAATCATTTTAACATTATTTTAAGAGAGTTTTTTTAAGAAAGAAGATGTATCATTGTTAATCGTCTTGCAAAAAAGAAACAGATTGGCAAAACATTTGGCAGCGCCCTCCACGTGTTTGTGCTAAGCGTACTTCAACTAAGCCTAACTTCAGCCTTACTTTAGATTAATTCACAATGTAAGTTATATTGCGTTTTAGTTGTTTATTATTTTACTAAATTAATTGATTGTTTTGAAATTAGTCTACGTTCTGTAAATTAAAATTAATAGATTCTCAATTTGGGGCGGTCCACACGGCCAGACCGGGTTCAAATCCCATCCGGACCGTTCCCCCGTAGCAAGGACTGACTATCCGGCTACGTGGTAAAATAAGTCTAGTAAGCCAGAAATGGCCGGCGTGACCTTGTAAGGTCGTTAAGCCAAGAAGAAGAAGATTCTCAATTTCATAATAATTTTCCATAAATGAGCAAACATATTCTATCGTTTATTTTTGTATAAATTTCAAGTGTCATTTTCAAATCATGATTGATTCAAAGAAGGCCTATACCTCTTAGTGTAACGTTCAAGTTATTCTACCCTTGGTCTCCATCCTTATGTTGTGCTGCATTTCACTGCTTCTTTTAATATCCATAGATCCATACAGGTAAAAAAACTTAAAATGCCATATGTGATTCAGACAAAATGACTTACCATGTCTTACCATTACTATGGCCATGAATTACCATTGCTGATATAAATTAATTGATTAACTGAGCGACAAAACCATTATTCTGATCTGATTGTTATAAATCAAGAATTTTAAGGGCCTCCTATTTAATGCTACGTAATACAAAGTTGAGTACCCTTCCCTACTATGTAACAAATCGTAACGCTGAAATGCATGGTTTCAATAAAATTAGAACATTTTAAAAGTTAATGGAGTGTTGTTGAATAAGATTGTTTCTTTATACTATTTATTTCTATTCATTAAATTACTTCTTCTTGTTCTTGGCTTTTAACGACCTTACAGATGACGCCGGCCATTTCTGGCTTACTAGACTTATTTTTACCACGTATCCGGATAGTCAGTTCTTGCTACGGGGGGACGATACGGATGGGATTTGAACCCGATCCTGTCGTATGGACCGGCGCCGTTTATCATATGTACCACCGGGCCGCCCCGCTACTATTTACCGCAATTTAATAATTGTAAAATGTTACAAAATTTTAATGAAACAGTTTAATTAATTAAAATTCAAAATTAATTAAAAACAATAACGATCAGCTCTAGTAGCGGCATAAGTACAGAATGATCACGTCATAGGTCCTAGTTAATTCATATCCAAATTATTTTCTTCTCAAAAATAAAGTTAACTTTCAATTTTCTCTTCACCTAAATTAAAGGTAAATTTATTTGTACTATACCTGTTTCAAATAAACTTTCGTTTATTTCTGCAATACACAAACAAAATAGGCACCCAATCAACACGAACATTCAAATCAACAAAACACCTTTTTAGTTTCTTCGTGAAGCAACCAGCAACAACAACAAAACACAATCAAATTAACTTTCCTTTCACTCTAAAAATAGTCAATCCATTTTCTACCGTTCAAAGTTGTTCCACTTGCAGCCCAAAACAAACCTGCACGAAATCAATTAAACACACCGTGCAGCAAACATAACTCGATCACTGCACCTGGATACGTTTGACTTTACCGAAATTGAAATGCACCTCACATACGTACAAGCAATTTATCTGACACTTGTATAACTTGTTTCTTTTGTTCCTTCTCCCCACGGCTTTCCAGTGCCATCGTAGCGAAATATCTCGAGGAGGACAGCTTTGGGTTGATCTTCGGCATCAACACGTTCGTGGCGATCGGTGTACAGGCGCTACTGACACTGGCGACGATCTCCGAACGTGGCCTGATGCTTGACCCACGGGACCAGTTCAAGGTGTACGGTGGCTACTTTTTGGTACTATCGATAATCTACCTAATTGCTGCTATCGTTGCCAGCGTGGCCCGACTGCTGCAGCTACGGAAGGTAGCAACCGCAACCACTCGAGAAAGTTCACCAGCTCCACCATCGAACGACGGTGTGAATTGACGACCGTAAGTGGTCGAATGGAATAAAAACAGTTCGAAATAATAATCAAAACAAAAAACACAAAACGCCCAAAACACAACTTCGTCATTTAGCCCGGCTAGACTGCAAAGACCCAGGCTGAGCGCCTTTCCTTCCTATCTATCAATGTGACACCGTACGTCAACCGTTTTGTGAAAAGAAGAAAACAAACTACAGAAAAGCGGAACGATTGAAACTGAATCTAACTGGGGAGCTTAACAAAAAAAAACACTCACACCGGAAACACTTCGGTCAATCGTGTCGAGCAAAACAAACTCTCTCCTCAAGTGTCCAACGAAGGAGTTGACCGGCATCCGGGTAGAAGGTATTTGGAAGTTTGGCGCTAGCTGTATGGCACCAAAAACTGAAACTCATCCATGCACCGAGGTTGTGAAGAATAAAGACACATGCCTCTTCCCTTCCGGTTCACACTGGGACCTCCCTCTTCCCCCTGGTGGATGAAAACTGACGCCAAGGAAATCCTCCAAGCTTCCGGCGTGAACACTCGCGCAAAAGGGAAGCATTCGGAACCGTAACTCGTGGCAAAAAAAACGCTGAATGGATCGCTTTCGGGTTCGCATTTATCATCGACCTTCCGGTATGGGGAGAAGCTTTCCCAAGCATTTTCTTTCCTAGCTCGTACTTGTATTGCGGTGGAAGGGTTGATTCTTCCCCCCTCCATTTTTTGCTTCCTGATACTTCCTTCAAAACGGAAGCTGCTAAACCATCATATACAAAACATTATTTTTCATCGCATCGCCCGTACCATCTAAAAGTCAGATTCACCCTACCGAAGCTATGCGAACGAAGGCTACGAAGGCATCCATCTTTGGGCCGTCGCTGGTCTGCTTGTCTTACCACCCGAACACCAATCTGGTCTGGGAAACGGATACTTTCGTGAGGGAGTAGAGGGTGAAACTTTTGTGGTGCGCTTCAGCACAACTGCACTGGACCGATGTGCAGCTAACGGACGAAAATGGCAATTGCATCACTTCCTATACTCTACCCGGATGTTCCACCATTCCGGGATGGACTATCCCACTCTTGCAATCATTCAACCCTCTTTCCGAAATAGCTTCTTCTCATTCAAGCGTCAACTATCAGCATCAGAGTTTGATGTAGTTGTTGCAGAACCCATTCGATGGTATTAAGAAAACCCGAGAACCGAACAGCAGAACGAGCGAGATGCATACCGTTGATGCAGGAAAAGAAATTAGGTTAAATAAATGTCAGCCATATTAATGATATTTCATTCGCTTCTAAAAGCTTTTTCGTAAGCTACACTTCG
Organism: Anopheles funestus; assembly: GCF_943734845.2. Classification (NCBI taxonomy): domain Eukaryota; kingdom Metazoa; phylum Arthropoda; class Insecta; order Diptera; family Culicidae; genus Anopheles; species Anopheles funestus. The sequence goes on along the minus strand of NC_064599.1, from coordinate 23,632,249 downwards.
TACCTGCAACCGCGCGATTCATCCCGTCCCTGCCATCAAACCCCAAAAGGAGTTGTATTGTTCGCACAAAACGATCGCATTTCAGCGACCCATCACACCAGCGATAATGATTAGTGCAATGAATCATCGTTAGCTTGCAGGTTGGGTGATGCGGGGGAAAAAAACAATAGTGTGTTCGGTTGAAACGTTCCCGGGACCAGCCAAGCAAAAGCGTAAAGTGCTTGTCTGCGAAACAGCGATCGTTACCGTGGATCATTTATTATCCAAGCGGTAGAGCGCAATGACGAACAGCATTGTTAGCATCACGCCGTGCACAAATCCAAACAAAGTTCCGGCACCGTTCGGCGCCATGAAGCTAGAGCCGGGATTGTAATGTTTTATTGGACCCTTTGCCTACCCAAAAAAAAAACAGCGAACCCAATCCATCCACTCAATTGCTTTGCATTTGCCCCAGTTAGATGTTTTCCAGTCTTTGATCTTTGAGATGGCGATAAAGTAAGAAGTATTTCCACTTTTCCGCTTCTGTGGTCCTGGTTGGGTGGATTGAGTTTCGAATGTCAACTTGTGCTGCTATCTAACTAAAAAGAGGGAAATGTATTTTCAATTCAATAACGACAAGTAAATGACAAAAAGGTGAAATTTCAAACGTTTGCTTTTGGTAAGGGTTTGTTCACTAAAAGGGTAGAAGTTAATATTTTCCTTCCAAGAAATTTCAACCTTCTCCAGCGAATATTAGCTTCCAAGTACACCAGCTAACGTAGGTGATAAGAATAAGGTTATTAGGTTACGCGATACGTTGTACGAGATTGAATGTTCTAATACACATAATTATTACAGTATTTTGTCGTTTTTATTTTTGTATGTATAATTCTTAAGGTTTTTTACTACGTCTAGCCTTTTAATGTAAGTATTTTTTTCTATTTATGCTATAAATTTTAAAATGTAACAAAGTATTTTTTTTATAAACAATATTTTCAGATTATTCGAATTCTTTATACAGTATGTGGCATAACTATGCGAGATAGCTTTAGTATTGGAATAAATAGTATCCTTGAAAAGGTTGAATGATTTTAACAAATTTGTTAATAATAACAATGTTTGTGATTTTTTTCATATTTTCAAGCTTCGTTTTATTTTTTTGCTAAATTTATTCATTTAATGTTACTAACTAGTTTTTTATATTTAAAATTTTGTAATACTCATTTATTTCTGATATCAAATTATCAAAGTTCCTATAGTATATTTTTATTTTTTTTACGGATTATGATATCTCTTTTTTGATTTACGCCCTGGCTAAGTAAATAACTCTGTGTAATAAATTAAAAGACAACTGTACCCGTTACCTTTCTTATGCCAATTCGCAGATATCGCAGATTTTTAATTTGACAGCTCATTGATTTTATACCACAACACCTAAGCAAAAAAATAAATAAGTTTGGTTGATTTTTTTTTATTTAGATAGAACGGCCTGACCGTATTGATATTTTTCATAGTATCAAAAAACTTTTTCTTTATTTTCGTCAAGTTTTGCCCTCAAAAAACCGCCTTCACAATAGATTCAATTAGAAAAAAAGTTAGATAAACCCCCATTTTTGGGGATCTTCGTGGTCCGCTATAATAATGTCTCTCGTACACTACCTGTATATGTTACATCGGAGATGTAAAACCCATAATAATAAATGAATGGAATATAATGAACATACAGCGAAATTGACCGACACGGGTGGATTCATTATTCTATAATGACGGGGAATGTTAAAGAATAATTAAAATTATTTTTAGCACTTATTATTTCTATTTCTCTCTTTCACGTACACATACACGCGATTCGGCCATAATAATCCATTAAACTGATACATCCTTATTCTTTTTGCAGCATAAAGACAATATGAAAAGCTGCCATATTTATGTAAAAATCAGTAGACCTTTACCAAGCCTTAATGATTGTCTTTACATAATAAAAACCTTCAATAATTCATCATTTTCATTTCATACATGAATGATTTGAAGAAAAAAATGGTAGTTCAACGTACCTTGGTTATGCATACATTCCGTACACTTCTTCCATTTTCATGAGATAGCATGTAATAAAATCCCTCACACATGTACTGACAATCTACGCTACCAGTCAATGGTACACCGTACACCCATTTATCACCCATTCCTCGAGTGTGAGAAAATTGGTGACCCAACCCGGATAACGAATGCAACCGGATACACGCCAATATTTATCCCACCACAACCTAACCAAACCCGATTCGTCAAGACAAAACCAAACGTTGCGCACAAAAGCACTCCGGGTCACACTTACATGCTGCTCTTGACAGCTATGGTTCTCTACCACACAGGTACGAAACGAACATGATCCACTACCCATCTGGACCGGATACGCACAGCATCCACCCGTGTGTCCCTGTGGGCTATTACGTAGCCCGTAGTTGTGCAAAATGAATACTACCGGTGGAAGCGACAACGATATTGTTTCACCACCACACACCGCTGCATGATGTGGATGGTCGTCGGCTCGTTGAACGCTTTGTCTGTTGGCCGGTTAAGTTGTGAGAAGCTTTGCTTTTTTTGTACCCTGTTTCGCCTTTTCTTCTGCTTTGGATTTAAATCGCCACCTACACGGATGTAAATGGAAGCTGCAAATTCATCGCCATACGTCAGCCGGCATGTGTGTCGGTGTGCAGAGAGCTTTTTTGTTCGTACGAACCATAAGAAGATTTTCCACCTCACCGACTTACCTGTAAAGCACTGACATGTAGAAGGTAAAGAACTGTCCTTCAAGGCATGATTGGTACACAAAGTATACGAGCGCATTTAAACGACAGCGTAATGTGTAATCAAATTATGCAATCGTTGACACGCGGATGCTTCGTTACGAGAACCATTTCATAAGCAACAATGCCAATCATAGCTTTCAATCAATAATCTAAGATGTTTGTTTTTAAATTCATTGTTAAAGTTATAAAGTCGCAAAAAAGTGGAAAAATATTAAAATGTAAATACGGAAAAATATATAAAAGTCTCCAATTTCACAAAGTACAGAAGAAGGTTATGAGAATTGATTACTGTAATTTTTTTAATAATTATTTGTTATTTAATTGTTAAACTGATTAAACAAATATTTCATATAATGATGATAATAACACACATACTCATTCATGCATAAAATTATGATGATCGATTTATTGATATTCGAATATTTCTAGTTAAAATGAATGAGTTTTGGCCAGATCTTTGACACAGAAATAAGATTTCCACCTTGCCACCGGTTACTTCCTGATTTTCTACATCCTAATATTAGTATGTATGTAGATAAAGCCTTTACTACTAATAGTAATAGGAATACTAGCGTATTCCTTGTATTATTTTTATGTAATCTCGCCCTCTGCCCGTTCTTGCCTCTAAGTAAACTAGTAAGTATTCATTTGCATGATTATAGATTATTTTCAAACTTCAATTTTAGCATTTTTTGTACCTTCATCAGTTGCATTTCTGTGGTCAAAAACACAAGAAAGGATTAAAAGTTTAGACGTCCACGAGCTAGCAATAACTGAAGTAATTGATTTTTTTGTAACACCCAATGTCCTTACAAAGTTTATAGATTGTTCTATATTATTCCAAAACTGTGCATATCGTGGACATCATCATCACCATTTCTGGCCTGCTAATGGTCGAGCACGTCGCGAAGACATGGTCTGGCCACCAATCCGTTTGATTAATCGTGGACAATAATTCTTAAATACTTATTTTCACCAATTATTTCAATCGATTCACAATCAATCAAAATTTTTTGGTATTTGAATCTCCTTTTTTCTTGTGAGAATCATAGATTTTATTTTTTTAGTTATTTAATTTCAATTTCTTTAGATTCAGCCAATAGTTTAGTTTAGAAAGATCGGATTTTAATTGCTTAAATAATTCATTCTTTTTTCGCTTATACAAATCAAAGAGTCATCTGTGAATTAATGTATATCACAATGCTGTAAAATGTTTGTCGTGTAGTTTACATACAGTGAAAATAAAATTGAGAAAAAATCAGTGTTTTCAGAAAGATTAGATACCTGATATAAAAAACTGTCAGATACCTGATAAATAAAAATTCATGGACCAATTATATTCCTTCGCACTTATACCAAAGCGATTTTTCGTCTTAAAAGCTCTTTTTAAATCCATTAATATAAATATGGGTTGATATTTTTTGTGATTATATGTATAGCAAATGCATCGATTTGAACTACTACTCAAAAATATATATATTAAACACTAGGATGATGTTTTACATGCCTTATGTACAACCGACACCAGTTGTATACTTTATACAATCTTTCAAATAAATAATTATACACTAAACGAGCTCTTTCAAACTGCACATGAAAGGGTTTTAAAAAAATCCAGTTCTACCCTCACAAGTACTGGGCGCCTCCATCGGTCGGAGTTTATCGTTGGTATAAATTTATTTTTTGTATGCTGATGAAAAACAACCATAAATATTTCTATGAAAAAAACCCTAATTATTCACAACAATAAATATCCTAAAGTTGATAACTGAGACCTTATGAACATACATCTTCCCCATGCTTCCATGTAATGTTTTACCCGACCAAACCATTGCTAACTGTAATTTATCTCATCCTAACCTCAAGCGCTCAAAGACAGCTGGCAGTTGTCGTACCATCATCCATCGTACCCGCGAGAACGCAAACCGCACAACAGTTAGTAACCAAAATTCAGTTTTGTAAAAAAAAAGAACGAAAATCATCATCTGGTACATCCTACCAAAGCCGTTTTCTCATTAAAAATCAATTTCTTAACACTTCCGCATGATGGCAACCGTCATTCGGTAGCAAAACTTTTTACCTTCCCTTCTCTACTGCACCATTCAATCGTCCCTCTCTCTCACGACAAACCTTAGACCATGACTGTGGAAGTAAAGCCTTACGCTTCAGGGCACCTAAATCTGTACCGGTAAAAAAGGGAATGTGATTACTGAAACGGGCCTCACCAAAACCGAACGACAATCTATGTTTTGGGAGCAGAAAATTAAGAACAGCAACCGGGCAATTCCGATAAGCCGTACCGAAAAACCGAGCCTGGAAGCGTAACCACACGCCCAACCACACGCAGCTGACCAAAACGCCAGAAACCGTACACCGCAAGGCCTGGAAAGGGGTTTTGTACATTATGTACAGCTTATACTGAACCAGAATTCTGGCCATTTTGCAAGCCCACACGAAACGGCCCCAGGAAACGACGTAGCGGTGTAGGTGTAACGACAAACTTTCACATGGTTCGGCACACTACCCTCCAGGGAGTATGGTTGGTGTTGATCTTGGGCTCTAATAAAAGGAATTTATAATTAAAATGCCGTCTATTTAATTATGCCAGCTAAATTATTTCAGCATTCATTATTAGCTCCTTTGTAACTTAGCTACACAGGAGTGCGGTCAGTATACAAGAAAGGGAATCGGCAATTTAACCATCTCGGAGCCCATCACTGTATGGTAGTGTGTGTATGGTGGCATGGAGACGTGCTCATCAGTAAGGGCAAAGCATTAGTAGGCTTGCCACTACTTAGCCACTACGAAACGCCGAGTGAATCAGGCCGATTTGAGCGTGATTATGATTGAGTCTAGCACATAATTAGTAGCAAACGCATGACAAACTAGCACTACACAAACGACAGGCTAAAAAGTCTAACCCTATTGGTCATTAACTAAACATGACACCTCTGAGAAAAGCTCGTTTGGTGTTATTTCATTCGGCTTTGTGGCAGATTATGCTAGAGAATATATGGAATAATTTATTGAAATCGCTATGAAACAACCATTTCCATTATGATCATTTAATTATTAATTTTTTTATGTATAAGACCCTAAGTAAAGATTTATGTTGATACTCAACCAAGGAAATCTCATACACATACTCATGGCGTAAAACTAATCGAACTCATAAAAATATCTCCTGAAGAAGATTTCCCTGCCTCAGCGGCCGGCAAAGTACGGCTCTTTGTTGTAAATAATGCACTCCATGCTAACCTTTCGGAAAGTATGACACAAATTTTAGATGCATTTGGGCCACATTGCTGTTTTCATGAGAATAGCCCAATGAATTCTACAAATTCTTGTAATTTTCCTAGAAATAAGCTTGTGCCATATGCCGAAACATATGTATATAAAATATATGCTTTCTATGCCATTTTTTATTATTTATTTGGCATTGGCCGCATCATCAATAAAAATGGATCAATCAAGTAGATTGATTATATCAAGTAAAAACTAAAATTGCTTTTGTTTGACTCTGTAATAAATTCTTGATTTTGGAAACAATTTTTTTTTTAAATTTATATGAAAAAATCATTTACTTTGACCCTTTAAAAGTTATTGTTTATGTAAGTAATGAAGTGGTTTCAATAAACCAACAATCGATCGGTTTCGTTAAGTTTAAGTTGACAGTGGTTAAGTTGCAGGGGCACTCAAGTTTATAAGTAGAAGATGCGAAAAATAAAATCCTACTTTTTCGCACTTTAGAAACGAAAAGTGTAACTAACATATATAAACAGCATCCAAACCAGGAAAGATTCCGAGATCCCTGAGTTTGAACATTCATTCATTGAGTATATTCATTATATTTGACTCTTTGTTCCGGGAAGTTTATTGACCACTACCTTCAATATTTTCGTATTCATTACAAACCAAAATACTGCGCCTGGAATAAAAAGAAAATAATACACCAAATAATCCTTGTAATAAGCTTTTTTGGTATTAGAATAGAATTCACAATAACATTATTCACCCATCCCTACAAATAGTGGAAGAATATTGTACAAATTCTACCTACACTGTAAATCATTTCCAGCGTTAAAGGTATATTTTTCCACTACACCAAACAAACCTATAGATCTTCCAAAATCCTCGAAATGCTGCCCAATGCTGCTACATAAATAATATCCTTCGAATGCTGCCTGAAAAGCAATTCGCTATTTCACAAAGCAAATAGTGTTTCCGCACGCGGCCCTCTTTCGAGCGCGAAGACAAATGTGACATGGGGCCAACTGATTGTTTGCAAATCCCGCAGAAAAAACATCTGAGATCTTCCAGCAGGTGTTGGTGTAATTCGGTTTATAGCCCTTCATGCAATGCTGTTGTTTTGTTCCTGTTTTAATACTGGCAATTTCATCTTGAATGCTACTGTTTCGCAACAAAAGCACAAGCGGGACGGACTAGTGTCAGGTGCATTTAATGCATTGCTCGATGTATATCTTAATTTTATGACAAATTTGATTCTTATGTTTTATATTACCATTTCGAAATGCTAAACCATACTAATGGAAATCACATTACGTTACACATGTGCTTTAGATGCAATCACACCTGCAAAGCATAAGCAAAGCACTAAATTTCCCTTCAATCGAGCATCAAAATCCATCGGGTGTCGAATGTGAAATTCGATATTACGCTTAAAATTTAATAAGCTGCGACACTTTCTCATATCACCCACAACTCACAACAGCCCGTTCGATCGATCATGAGCAGTCGGGACAAAAATCGATACTATTCCACAACCACAAACTGTGAGTGATAGGGCTTTTTGCGCCGCGCCGGTGATGAATATCGGGCCCGATTAGCACGGCAAAACCCGTAACCGCAACCTCGCACTGTCTGGGCTTTCGGCAAATATTGAACCATTACAACCGGTCGCCAAAAAGACCTACACCGATACCGAGGGAGGACAAATTGCTCTACCGATGGTTGATGAATTTGCTATTTTAATTACAAAATTTCGTTTGCGGTATATTCGGGCACAGCTGCACACGATATTTGTTTTTCAATAATTTACAAGCTTTATCATGAAAATCTCGCAATGCGTTCAAACTTTCTCAAAAGAATCTCATCAGTTCAGTGAATATGGCTTCTTTAAAGTAGCCATTTTAAAGTAGCTTTGTTTTGCACAGCATTGGCTGTATCTTTTGATTCTAGGCAATTCTCCGGCATGTTAGACCTTCAGTCTTTACTGTATCGATTTAAACAAAAAACCCACACACACGATTCCATTCCGTTTCCCAGAATCAACATCAACAACTCAACTCAAAGATCACTTACTTCGGGTGCTGAAATTGGGACGAACAAAAAGGAGAGTTTCACCATATCAATGCCCATCATGCTACGGTACTTCAAATGTTGGAGAAGATTGACGCAAAAGAATTCTTTTGGGCATCTTTCACTTCTTGTGTGAGCGTTATAATCGGGACCGTTCGTAACAACGATTTTTATATTCCTGGAATTTGGATTTTTTGGTGATGGAGCTCGTTCAAATCAATGGTTTGTTGGCGAACAAGATATTGGAAATTGAAAACAATTTGTATTATTGAGATTGAGATTTACTTTTTCAATATGGCGTAATGTTGGACTTCATATTCTATATCCAGATTTTTTATCTAGTTTCAATATCTCACCAACACAAGCCCGTTTTGTAGCTTTAGCTTCCAATAGAATGACGTTTCGTGGACTTTTCTAATCACACCGTAAGCCTTTCATTTCCTTTATTGTACTTATTCTCACCGGAATTTATTCATCGTGAAGTTGTCTTTATGCGCCCATACAGCAAATGTAGGCCATACATAAATAACCTCGGTAAAAGATCTTTGTACAACCGTCCTACAAAACGTTTCGGAAAAGCTCGATCAGTTCAAGCAATAGCAAAGAAAACAAAAAAAAAGACACCGCCATTTTCATCTCTTGATGAAACCGATGTTGCTCCCCTTTAGGGAACTTTCACATCTTTCCGACAAGACCAACCAACCTTCAAAGGGTATGATTCTTACAGTCAACAGCACGGCCGTGCCGCGAGACGTGAGAAGAATGAACAGCTTGGAGAACGTAAAGAACAAGAACAAAACCCACACCAACCCTATACAACTAAGAGCCCTCGGAGGCCCTATGGTACGGCAACGGCATTAATGATTTCTGCATGGTACACTATTTATCACACAAATCTCATTTGCTCGTTTCACTAATATGATTGATCATAAAAAAAAAAAAACACAGCAGAGCGGCTTCTGTGTTAATGATATTTTATGATTACTCACACCATCAGTGAGTGCAGTGCCACCACCGATGGCGAGTTGGGAAAACTTACATAATGAAGTTGCAGTAATTATTCCTTGGATCTGGTTGAATACGTACTTCAAGGAATAGGTGTTGGGAAAGCGTATAATAGAGTCATAAGTAGGAAAATTAAACATGAAATGTTTTGTTATTTGATGATACTATTTATAACATTTTTGAAAGCGGAGTTTTGATAAAAACATACGCTTAATAGTTCGAGTGAATAATATGAAGAGACTCCTGAGAGTTTTCTTTGTCTAATTATTAAATATTCAAATCGGTTCAATAATTGATTTTTTGATGCCCAAAGTTTTAAAATGCTTTTGTTTAGTTAAATTCCTCAAATTTTACTCACAAAACTAGACAAGTAACGGACGAGCAAACAGGCACAGTATTGACTTCATTAGAAAGTTCTCCCTAATTCCTAGGAATAGCAATTTCGTGGTTCTGAGCTAAATCTTAAACCTAACGTTGTACAGTATTCCAATCTCAACCATGCGATCGATAACAGCTTAGCAGACAAACAAAGTTTAATATACAGCTTGACCCATGACCCATGACCACGAAAGATATTATGCCAAGTGAGAGAAAATTTTACAGAAAATTCAACAGTCAACATCGTAGGAAAGTTTTAAAAAGTGATGTTGGAAATTGATTTTCAAGGTTTTATCAAGATTTTTCAAATTTTATATTTATTTCATGTAGTTATTGGGTTTGACTATGTTTTTTTTATTTCCGTATTTTTTATATTAAACAAGAAAAAAAACTTGGGGCGGCCCGGTGGTGCATGTGAAAAACGGCGCCCGTCCACACGGTAGGAGCGGGTTCAAATCCCATCCGGACCGTCCCCCGTAGCATGGACTGACTATCCTGCTACGTAGTAAAATAAGTCTTCATACTGCCAGGCCGTTCTAACCGAGCAAAAGAGAAAAGAAAAAAACTTGGGGGCCGCCTCAAGTGGTGTGATAAACGGCGTCGATTCTACACGACAGGACCGGAGCTCAAATCCCATTCGGACCTTTCTCAGGAGCAAAAACTACCCGGCTTCGTGGCAAAAAGAAGGCTTGATACGGCCTAGCCGTTTTTAAGAAGCAAAAAATGGAAAAGAAAATTCTTCTTGGAATATATTTCTGAAGAAAAAGCTCAGCATGAAATAGAGTTTTTATTAATTCATTTTATTAAACATTTTTCCCCTGAACACAAAGCTCAAATTAATTCATCTTTTGTTTTAAACGGCGTTTCTTTGTTGGCTCTTTTTTGCTACCGAGTAAGGCATTGAAATGAATTTAAAGGTAATTTCACATAATATAGAAAGAAAGAAAAAACTCAACACCCGGGTCGGCTTTATTTTGTCTTCCAATTTTCTCCGTCCGTCGGAGACGACGTTGCTTTTCACCATGCAACCATATTTCCATGGCCAATCCTTCCTAAGCCTCACGAAGGGAAAGCCAAATGCCATCACCAAATACATACCACCAGCAGCTCGCCGTGTTACCCGCTGGTAAGCACCTTCACAAAAAACGCCCAACATTGGTAGGAAGCTGCACGAACGTACTTCACTTTTCGGTTGTTCAGCCCTTACGGAGGGTAAATCGAACGGGTACACCGAATCGGGAACAAGCGCGTGTAAGTTCAACTTCAAGCTCTCAGCAGGCGACCATCATCATCCGTACCCCTTTTCGGTCGGCTTTCTTTTCTGCTTGCTGCTGCAAGTTCTGCTTCTTATCCACGTCGACGTGAGTGCCGGTTCGAGCAGCACTAATCCTTTTGTTGATTTCTTCGGAAGGTATGAGTGCTCTTACATGTAATGTCAATAATAAACGTCGATGCTTCAATCGTTCCGGGGCACGGTTGACTGTGCGCATATAATGGGTTTTCCATTTTTTTTGGTCCCTCCTTCTGTGACAATATTGACGGTAGTAATTTAGTTTGTGCAACGTTTCGTTGTCCGTCTTCTTACGTATGTTCTGCGTTTTGTGGCAGTTTTCCTTTTCGTATTCGGGAATGGTTTGATTTGACATTTTTCCTTAAATGGTGCACACAAGCGGACAAAATGTAAATGCAGTTCAAATTGAATAATAACCCTTATTGAAGAAAGGAGACCTAATTTTTAACATAAAACTAAAAAAGAATCTCCAAAAGGAATATTTTGTAAATTAATTTAATGCAAAACATTTTCCATTTTCTCTCTCCCTTAAGCAACTACGATATCGCATTTAAATCTGTATTCCATTATAAACATAAAACATCGAACAGAAGCGGCAACTATATCAGCAGTCCGTTAAAATATTGACTCTTCACTTCACTCGTGCACCGGTTTTACAAGTAAGAGAAATAAAAATAAAAGACCTCATTATGCGCTTCGTTATTACTCTCCTACGTAAGCAGATCAATTATCGTCCCACTCCACAAACGGTCTGCTACCGCTTGCTGTTTGCGTTGCGATTTTATGTCGACCATTTTGCATTCCCATAATGGCGCACACTAATACCGCTCGTTCGCCATTTGCCAGGAAGCTTAAAAGGATCATTTCCACTGTCAATGACGTTGGCGCGCATACCGATCGGATTATTATTAACCTACGGAATGACAACTTTCACCTCCTCTTCGACTGTTTTCACCTGACTAACAAATGGGTATTCAAATTATGAAGCTCCAATTGTTTCCGCGTTCAATACAAGCGAACAGTAATAAACCGTGCGCGTTTGTTAACGCCTGTGTCGGTGTTTTTATTTTCCATCGCTTTCTTTTTTATTTTACTGGTTCACTCGCAAAGGACACGCCATTTTCTAGCGGGGTCACGTTTATCAATCACGTGCCGGCTCGCCATTCATCAGTGGAAAACGTGCTGCAATGTGGCATAATGATCGGCCGTGAATCACCTTGTAATCTGGAACCCCCCCAAGCCTTATGCCGAAGTAGATCCAATTATTTACAAACTGACCATCTATTATGCATTAGCGCCAGCATCAGCTTGTTGATTCAAACATGATCCGCCGGTTCGAAAGAACTTTGGTTTAGCACAACGGACAAGCACGGACTGTTGGCTAGATGGGCTGTGAATTCGAGTCACGTTTTCGGGTGTTTCGTTTCGAGAGCGAAAACAAATCAAATTGGACGCCGGGGAAACGAATAGGTGAACGGTTAGCCTATCTTTTCGTATGGTTCGTGCGACACTTTGCCACCGAACAAATGATGACGATGCTGTTTGTAGCAAAACAACTGTTTGATAATGGACGAAGAAAACTTTCGATAAGTAACAGGTCATCTTGTTTGTACGACCTGTCTGGGAAATTTCAATCGGTCCGTTTCAAAACAACTTACATTTGATGAGACAATTGGAACATACATTGCTTCGGTGAAACTAAAGCTTTGCATGTGCAATGAATTGAGATGCAAAAGGGGAATACAAATTTTTTCTATGTATTTTCTTCCTAAATAATTTGTCATTTTGTTGATAAAGTTTTATTGATGTCAAGTTTTAATTTTATGTTTATGATGGGCATTTATCTAATTTTATGCTTTTGAATTAATGGACTATTGAGAGAGGGTAATTATTTTTCAAGTAATGTTTTGCAAATCACAATAAGCCCACATTAAATATAGTTAAATATCTGATATCTATCGAAATTTCTCATGCAAAAGGAGTGATTATTATCTTGAAAATTCTTTTGAACATTTTAAAACTAATGTAACTTCTCCTGGTACAATTTCATTTAATTTAATCTGTAATAATTGCACATCAAAACGGTTTTACAATATTTGTATTAACTTACAACATATTCATAACTGAAATCAATGAAGTAGAGAATATCCCAGAAGAAAGGAAAGAGATAGACAACAAGTAATAAATAAAAAAGAATTTAAATACTTATTTTAAAATACAAATCTTTAAAAAATAAAATGTATAAGATGGAAATCACATGATTAAACAACTAAGAAAATATTAAAAATATGATGATTATTTAAGAGAGAAAAGGGAAACGAGACAACTGCGAAAGGATGGCAGGGTAAAACTAAAATACAAAATTCCGAAACATACGAAGTACGGCTCTACGAATTTGGTTCTACTAGCGTGGGCTTGGACGTTTTTTCATTTTATATTAAAATAATGTAAACTACGGTATCAAAAATGTAATATTTGAACTATCGTGTCAGTCGTAGTGATGTGTGATTGTTATTGTGTTGTGTTATTGTGCGACTATTATTTCACTATCAATTTCAGCTTAGATAACTCGAAAAAGTTTCTTTTCAAAGTGCCATTTAACTCTGTTGTCATGATTCTTTACGACGCCTCGCTGATCAAAGAGTTATGAAAGAGAAATTTAAGTCACTGTTTCAGTGTTTTTCTTTTCATTAATGTGAGTCGCTTAGTTGGAAATATTTCACATTGGTGAGTTATTATTCCAATCTCCAGTGAGTCCGATGATGCGACAAAATAATGGTACCACAATATAAGAAGATATCAACCTTAATAAACAACTCAATAAATTTTCAGCACAATCCGACCATATTTGCTAAATTTAAGTTTGAGAAGAGGAATAATAAATTGATACAATATTTACGTAGTAAATCTACAAACAAACCCAAACTAATGCTATTGGAAGTCTTGGAATTGGAATGTTTTCTGAGAACAGTGCGTAGAACATTCGTTTATGAACATTTCGATATTAAATACCAAGAAGTTTCATGATTTGCTAGGCATTGCTTCATATTGACGATGAACTATTCGTAAATTTCGTAAAACATAAAAGTTATTTGTAGAGAGTTACGTCATCCGAAAGGCTTCCAATAGTTAGAATCGTTGTTAACTATAATTATGAAAATCATAAAAAAAGTTTCGTAGAAACACAGAAACAAATATTTTCACTACTTTGAAGTTACGTTTCCCTAGACCTGAATGTTAACACATCATCAAACGGAAATTGTACAACGCCGAACAAGTATGAAATTCCGAAGATTAAAGTTACGCGATAAACAACTGCCAAACAAACCAACGCCGGTGCATTCTTCGCATGCAACAACTATGTAATAATACGACACAGTCACCTTAATTGAGTTGGCCCCAATCGGTCTCGACGGCATCCCATGCCGCGTAAGAAAGTTTTAGTTCCAAACCTTACCCCTTTCCCATCCTTGCATTTATACCTCCATTTCCAAAAAAATGTCGAACCATCAAACCATCTCTAGAAAGAAGGTCAATCTGTCCTCTCTCTTCAACCATGTTGTGCGGAACAAAAGCGATGAACGGAAACGTTCCACAGATTACATCCGCATTTCGGGTTGACCATCAAGTATCCAAACATTGCTACCATTCTCGCCAACATTTCCCGTTTCTCCCGGACACAAACACACACACACACACACACACACCTAACGAACTGACCGCAGGAAATGCATTCAGGAAACGTAATCCGTAAGCATCATTTTTGCTCGAATTGTTCCCGCTCGGTCACATCGGTCGTCCGCTTTTTCCTTGCGCCACTATTTGTGAAAATGATTGCTATTGCTATCCCGACCGCTCCCTGCACTGTGCAGGGAGCCCATTCTTTCCGCGAATCAGCTCATGTTAAACTTGCTGAAAATATTCGCATAAATGTCGTTGCAGCCTCGTTGCATCCCCCGGTACACGGCACGAGAACACCGAATGGTCGAACAATTTCCGACCAACTACACCACAAAACCTGCTTACACTAGCAGTACAGTACGCGCACCCGAACTCACCGAAACTTCGCCCGTCAAACCTTCGCCCATTACGACCCAATGAAAGGCGGGGGTAGGAGTTTAGGGGTGGTTAAGGTTTAAAGGATTCGAAGGACCTTTCTACACCCAACCCTGCGGGGTGAATATGCATCCGGCACGAGCATGTGTAATCCTTTTCCAGCGCTACGTAAACAATGACAAAATGGGAGGGTGGGTGTGGAAGGATTCACCGGAACCGTAGACACGATGACCGGGTCGGTCGGTGGAACCCTTTCGTAAAGTTGAGTGGAGGACTTGTTTTTTTGCTTTTCATTTCACTTTCCAGTTGTTTGTTTGGCCACGCTACATGTCCCTTTTTGACGTGCAATAAGATGGCGATGGCAACAGCAAAGACAAAAAAAAAACGAACAAACTCTTCACCATCATTCGCGATACGACCGATGCTGCTCCTAGGCTGGGGTTTTTCAAATGGGTGATTTCTCTTTTGCTATTTCGTGTTAGATAACGCGCGTGGCTGCCTGGCTGTGGCATCAGTTTTGCATCTTGCCTTTTGCACGAGCGTCGATGATCAAACAATGCACCGATGGTACCTGTTTCCTGGACAATGAACAGCATGTCAAATGGATTATGATGAGCCCCGGGATACATGACTCGGGCGTGTAACGAACTTGTGAGATATTGCAATTGTATTCTTTTGTAATCTGCATATCGTTGCCGCACGTGCATGACGATTCTATAAGGATGCAGAAGAATTATTTGCTCCAGATAAGCGTCTTTTCAAAGACATTTGTAATCTTACAGCCATTTTTGTAGACATTCCTTAAGAAAGCGTTATCCTTGAACTTTATGAAATATTTTATTGTACATGAACAAAACTGGTCTTTATTCTTCATTGTATAACGAGCATCGCATTTGGTACTGCTTTTATTAATTTCAAAAATAGTTTTGATAAATTTATTTAAAATCTCCAGCTTTACTGTTAAGCAACTTTTCAAATCATTTACATTATGATGAATAATATAACGGACTAAATTTTTGAAAAAAAAACAGTACCAATTTATTTATTTTCAATCCTTATGTATGTGATAAACGCCGCCGATCACACGGCAGGACTGGGGATCAAATCCCATCCGGACCGTCTCCCCGTAGCATGGACTGACTATCCTGCTATGTGGTAAAATAAGTCTTGATACGGCCAGGCCGTCCTAATCGAGCAAAAAAAACCCTAAGACCGGTCCAAATGCCGTCAAGTTAAAACAACTAAACATATAACACAAATATAAGTTTTTTTAGAAGAATCGTTAACAAACATTCAAACAAAATATTTTGTATCTGTGAATCGGCATATATCAACAAAGTTCCTAGTATCTCGGGGAATAACTATTATGTTAGCTATAACATTCAATAGTTCTACCATAAACTGATAAATAACAGAAACGAAATTGTTGTCAGATACTTGAACAATCTCGCGGGTTTTGGACGATTTTTTTTTCGTGGTTTAGACGGTGAAATAGTTACCGCTGGTGGTTGTGGTTGTGCGTCGAACAAGGACCATTATTTATTTGTCCCTCTATTTCCAAGTTTGTCCCTCTATTTTCCCCTGCAGATCCACCACTAACAACTTACACTTAACAAAATCAATTGCCTATCAGTTTATGGTACAGAGTGCAATACTTGTGTCAACAATACTTTTGGGGAAAAAAACAATTCATGCTATAATATTTCTTTGCCACTTAGGGGGTAGGTGAGCCAGAAGTACGATTTTGACTGAGTATGATTTCTTTGCGACTCATTTGTATACACTGATGAGTCCTTGTAAAATTTGACTCGAATGAAAGTCCCATTTGAATGCCAAATCTCACGAAGATTCTCATAGTGAAGATTAGTTTTTTTTTATTTTCGCGAATGATAAGGTGGAAATTGAAGCCATTTTCATAGGTCTTATTTTGCTTTTGAAGGGTAATATTGGAATTATTTACATTTTTTTATACCGAAGAAAGAAAAAAAATTCGTAGTATACGTAGCAAAAATACACAATAATTTTCGCAATTTGGTAAAGTGATCAGTGTAAACAAAACAAAGTTACAAAAAGTAAGTAAATCTGTACTTAAAGCACTTTTACTGTAAAACGAATAAGTTGCAACACTATATTAAACAAAGCGATAGTATACAAATTTATGACTCCACTATAAAAAGTAATGTTGTAGTTGTTTTCGTGTAACATGTACGAAATGTTCAACTGACGTGATAGAATTCCTCTCAACTTTCAAAATAAAATGAAGCTGTTTCACTCCTTCGATTTTTAATAGAAGATAACCAATTCGTTTCTGTAACACCCTGTTCATTCTCATCCACATTCCACCAAAATAGGTGACGAAGTATCAGCAACGGCTAATCAAATCAGATAACTTCGTAACGCTTCCGTTCATGTTCGCAACTGTCATATGCAAAGTATCGCATGAAATGAAGAGAAAATTCCACAGCTTTTTTTTCTACATTGCCTCAACCACATCATCTAGCCACAACACAAAGGACACTTTCGGTATTTCATTTATTCAGTCGATTGGACAGTCAGGCCCTCATGTAGTTTGGGGCCTCTACCGTTGCTTGTTTGTGTGAAGTTAAGCAACGACTGAATATGCAATCGTTTACAGACCAAAACCAATGTCTACATTATGCTCGGTTTATCTTTAACTACTAGTACGCTAGCTGCTAGGCATCGTGTATCGTATACCAACGACTCGTCCCACGCCTAGCCAGAAGGCAAGACTCGCTACATTTCGCCAACCCAATCCGAACACTACGCATTTATTTGTGGTGATACTTTTCTTTTATGGAACTCAATTTTACCCACCAACTACTCTGCTCTTGTTTCGAACTCATTTTCCGCACCCTTAGTTTCATTGCGCGCGGTCCTATATTGGTATAGAGCGCGATCTCTGGTACGATTTACCCATTGCCTCCTCAACCATTATTACCTCCGATACGATATGACATGCCTTTCCGTTTCGCCACGGAGGGGATTACGACGATGTACAACGATCCGGTTCCGGTTCGGTAGTGGCGAGACACTAGCTTGGCAAACAACCACAAAAAAATCAACCAAGGGACACCCGGAGTTGTTCCTTTCTCAAGGAAGGAACGCTTGTCATTCATCAGGAGCCGGGCTTTGGAAAAGAGGGGAGGGGGTAGAAAAGAAAGAAACCACCACCCAGTGTTGTGGTGGGTGGTAAAAAAATGTAAGCAACAAAAATGTTGCCAACATTCCAAACACACGCATCGACCCCTCCACACGGGAAAGGAAACGACAGTTTGCTCATTGGCCGCTTCCCACTATGGTGTTGGCGTCACTCGGTCCGGCATAATCCCGAAAGCGCAATTCATAGTGAATTTATAAGGGCTGGATTTATTATCACTTTGCGAACCGCTGGAATGGTCGCATAAATTTTCCATTTTACCAACCAAACCCGTCGTGTACTTCCCGGTTTCTTCCTGCGGGAATGCTGGAATGGTGGTTTTTGGTGAATGGGTGTTAAACGGAAAAGAAACATTTCAAAACAGCACCATTTTCCTTCTGTTCTATGCTTCCGTGTAAAGTTTTAAACAAAACAACTAGTACAATGGTAGAAGGTAACATCATTGGCGAGTAAAAGATACATCTGCTACATTTCTTCGTAACATGCTATAATTTAATTAAAACAAGTGTTAGTTTTCCTTTTCTGAAAGCTTTCTTATATTTTGCTTTTGATGCATCATGTTTTTTTTTGTGCACAAATAAACTTTTTCGCAAAAGAAATAGAGAGATCATTTTGAGAAAAACTTAACGAAAGTAAAACATGTATTTTTTATTAGATTCAGCACATTATGTCAGCATATAAAGAATCGAGCTTTCATGTTCAAACAGCTTACACTAATTCATTTTATTAAAACAGTGATGTAATGTTCACTCAAAAACATGTAAAGAACATTTTCTTTTAATTTAAATACTCATGTAATTTTTAGTTAAACCAGGTTGAAAATTTAATTGCTGCTTAATTAAATTAGCTAAATAAGTTAATATTGAAATTAGTTACGGAAACTAAAACTACGTTTCATATATCTCATGCAGCTAACCGTACAATTTTATTGTTCAAAACATATTTTAAGAAACAAAATTTGAGAGAAAAAATTGATCAAAATATTAATTGTATAACAAATTTTGGTGGCTACAACGATGGTGTATGTGATAAACGGCGCCGGTCCACACGCATGGACTGACTATCATGCTACGTGCTCAAATAAGTCTTGATACGGCCAGACCATTCTCAAGAAGTAAAATAAAAAAAATTAAACCAATAATTTCTATTCTTTTTCTATCTATTCTTTACGAAAAGAAAAAGACGAAAAGCTAAGAGAAAAAATGCAGTAAATAATTAGAAAATTGAATTTCTATGAAATATTTTTGCAAAACATTAAATTTATAGCGGAATGTTGCTAATTGAAAGAATTGTTTGAAAATCTTGTTTGTGAAATTCATTTTTATTTCAATTTTGACACCTAATAAAATCTCTATTAAACTAATATAACATTGTTTTGTTTTGTTCTATAATAAAGCAACTGGTTTGTAGTAAGAAACAGGTATTTTAAAAACATTTGGAAAAGTATTAATCGTTTAATTTACATTAGCAAAGTATTCTATATAAATAGATAAGTGTATAGTTTATACAATTTTTAAATTTACAAACTAAGTTGGCAATAAAATATAAAAAAAGATATTTCTTTTAGTCACATTCTTCCGGATACAAAACAAACCGTGTAATGTAATGTACAATTTAATACATTTTTTATTCTATAGATATACATAGAAATAGAATTCCAATTGCCTTAAGCATTGATGCAACTGACCACTAAAACAGATCCAACAAAAACACCAAACCATGCAGCAATAATCAACGAAACTCTTCCAATATGTCAAGCTTTGAGCTTCGTCCCACCAGCTAATTGAATAAACAGGATCAAATCAAAGGATCAACAAAGAAAAAAGAAGCAATAAATTGCTTTAAGCGATTTTGCCTTTCCGTCAATAATCATCACAGCAATTGCTTTTGTGATCTTTACCACAAAAATACAGCTGTTAATGCAGCTTTTGCTGATTGGAACAATGGCATTAAAGAGAGGAAGAACAAAAACTATTCTTCACCCTGCAGGCTATCGGCGAGGGTGATGAGCTTTCACTTTGATGTGTAAATATTTGATAATCAGATTACATTCGCTTTCCCAATGTCTTCAATCAATGACCAAGACATAAATCAATATTGAATGAAGTTTATTGATTGCCAAAGTTGCATTTATGAACAGCTTTTTTTCTGATGCTGATTGCCGTAAAATAGATCGCTCTCGAAAGGGTAAAATATGAAACTACTCAGAAACAAAAAAAAACCAAAACCACAAATAAACCCTTTTTTCCTCCGTTCTTGAAGTGCTCCCTTGATACATTCTAACCAATCGTATCGTTTTCTCTACTCTTTATGTTTCCTCTTGACACAAAATCCAATAATCTGTCCCGAAAAACCGATCGGTAGCGTGGTTTCCATCAACGGAAAAACAGCAAATCACCCGGAGCGAAACAGAAATACGTATGACTTTGCGTCACACGGGCTTTTTCGATTTAATTTTTCACCCTTCATTCTGTTCCCTGTAATTGAAGGTATAACATCTCCCATACGCACACTGCCATCTTGGTACCTTTCCTTATCCATTTCGTTTCGGGATTTTTATTCTTTTTTTTTGCGACACCAAAGTTACACGATCGGGGGCCGAAAGCAATTTCGACACAACATTCTCTTGCTCGCATTCCACCGACAATGGTTCCACCGGATGAGGAAAGGAGTTAGGCCGGATGCGTTACCACGCAAAGCAAGGGAAAGGCACAAAAAAGACCCACCGGACCGGAAGAAAGCAAATGCCACTGGGAGTAACCAAAAGAAGAAAAAACGCCACCGATGATGGTAACGCGCGAACGTGCCACATGAGATGGTCTCAAGGGGACCAAACATTGGACCGGGCGGTCTAACATTCCTAGCGGACTTTTCCATGTGGCGCCCCGAGGGGATTTGAAACCAGTGACGGATTGCTTTCTTCTGCGGACGCTTTCTGCCTTTCGAAAGTGGCAATCGTTGGAATTACTCTTTTTTTGTAGTTCTCCCTTACTTATCAGACCGCCATTTTGTGTGCCCCATTCTACACCTCCCATCACTCTATCTACTACAGTTTTTTTACTAGTTTTTTCTTTCTTTCTTTCCACATCCACGGGTATATCAACACCACATCAACTCACTTTGTAACCGTTACGCCTGCCATGAAGTTTGTGGCGATTTGCCTTTACCGAAAGCAAAACTTCCGCCGAAACCGGCTGGCAAAAAACAAGCGCAACGTGTACGGATAGCTATAATTTTTATTCCGTAATAGCTATCTTCAGCCATCATTACGTTAATGTGTCCGACAAGCCATTCATTAAATAAAAAGATATGTTATTCAGCGCTGTTACTATCTCTGCACTGTGATATGAATACGAGATTTATGCTTTGCTGTGTACACAACATCTGCATGTTGGCTTTTTGGTGTATTTCTGTTCTTCCTTGTTGGGAAAATTATTATTTATGTATGTTGAGCAGCCTTCTGCTCAAAAAGTTTAACAGTCTTCTGCTAAAAAAAAACAAAAACAGTAAGTTATTATACTAACAACAAAATGCGCATAAAGTTTCATTTCCGTTTATGAATTTTAAAATTTTAAAATTCTCTCATCTTTCAGCATTTTCCGATAATATGTTCGTGAAATATTTTTATTCCATGTATATGTCATGAAATTACATGAAATTAATGATAGATAACTATTTGAAGCAATAATAAAAAATATTAAAAATAAATAGTAAGAAAATAACATAATTCGCGGTGATTGTTTAGGTCTTAAAAGCCTTTTAAAGAGAAAATTAAAAACAAAAGTTTATTTAAAATTTATTTTTCACAATAATGATTATATTACTTGAAGAATAGTATAACTTTAATAAACAAAACTTCATTCTAAATATTCAAAACTAAAGTTGGACACGAATGGACGTTAGACTGTTCACAGCTAAAACTAAAGTCAGTCAGAAATCCTTCCACTGTTACTGTATATTAATCCATGTCCTAAAGACCCAATAACACGCCACGCTCCAACTCCCAAACGTCTAACGTCACTAACAAACGGTAGCGCGATAGCGGCACTGTTGGCTAACAACGCCACAAGATGTCAACCTTAATTCAAAATAAGGACTTATTACTCGACCGCCTTAAGTGTGTCATCAGGCTTCGCTATCGCTAAAACCAATCATCATCGGGCCGAGCCGATGTACGATGGCACGAACCTGAATAATGATTAATTGCTACAGTGCTTCACCCACTCGACCCGTCATGGTGGCTTAAGGTGGCATGCAACCACCGGCCGACACTCGCTACGTATCTCACTTTTGAACGTCGCTCGATAAAGATGAACCACCGCCATGTCTTTACCATCTTTACACACGGCACATGTTTTCTACACCGAAGGCACTACACAATCCTTCTCGCTCTCTTCCTGTGTTAGGTTCAGGGTTTTTGCCATCCGTTCCGTAATACACCAGGTCGACCGTAGACATGTAGCTAAATCACGATGGGAAGTAGCCGCCAGCAGCGGCTAGAATGATTAAGTGTTGCATATTCCAGATAGACAGCATACGTCTCCTTCCCTATCTCTGACCCTCTCCACATATCGTGTGTCAACGGGAACGGACTTCTAAGAACAGGTGCCCGAGCTACGATTATCGTCTGTTTGAGGAAGAGTGGACAACTTCCGTCTTCCTGCTAGTTTGATCAGCAGTATGATTCTTAAGCAACACTAAAGAAGAGCATCTTTAGCTGCTACGGCAAGCAACAAACCATTGATTGCACATGAACAGTGCCACGTGAGCTAACGACGTTTGTGAAACACTGGAGCACATTTTCCGCAGCAGAATAATTATGCGTTGCTACATAAACTATTAATACTCGGTTTAGTTTGCTTTGTACATCATACAACTTTAATATGTTTTGTGTCCAACAAGCAGTTATATGTGATATGTTTAAAAAAAATCAATCTGAAATCGAATTCACCATAATTACTGGCTTCAAATTCAGCTTATAACAAATTAATGCAGGGTTTTTAGCTAGAGTACGATCTCATGAGTATAAACGCGCAAACCGTCACATTTTGACAGCCAGACGATAATTGTTTTGAACAGATTTTTTTTTACAAGTTTTATGTACTTAAACATAATTTAAAAAAAACTTCTTATCTAAATAGTCTAAGCAAACATCGTTTAAGTATCATAATGTACTCACAACATCGTACTTCACTGAAGCCGACATACAGTATTATGGTAAAATGTGCCTGAATTATGATATCATGTGGTTCTATTTGATTATGTTTGATGACATTTCCTTTGTTATCTAAGGCCGTTTGAATGTAATGTGCTGGGATTATTTTAAAAGTCGTTTGCATTCTCATATCATCTCAAAATACCTAAAATGGCATTTTCCTAAGCAGAAATACATTTTTATATTTCTTTTAATACACATTTTGACAGCCCACTACGCTGTAGATATTCTACAAGAAACAATAGTATCAAAAAGCACTGTACAATATAAATAATGGAAACACGATTGTTACTTGAATTTTTTAAATGAAAAATAAAATTCTTCTATAAAGAGTAATTTGTACTTCATCGCAGTTTTATACTCCCATTGCGAAACCCAAAGCAATGAGACGCTCGTTTTGAACCATCTTTCCGAGAACTTCCCATTCATGCTCCAACCGGTCCAGTTGAGCATCATTTTATAAGGACAATTTTCATTAAAACAATAAACCTAACGCCTTTAAGCAAAACCATAATTGAAAAATATTCCCATTTTCTGCACATTGTTTCTTGTCTGCCTTCACACACACACACACATCAAGAGGCTGCTGCTGTTACAATACACCCACATGCCGTACTCGTTGCGTTTGCAAGACCGTGCGCCCCACAAAATCTGGTGCCCCAGTCGTGTTTTTTTTTTTGGTGGCAAAATTATTTACATTTCAAATCAACCATCACGTCGACCGTGTGTTTACCTACCGGTCTGTTCCACCCTCTAAACGGCCAGCAAACGTTCTCAAAACGTTTAATTTGTGTAGTAAAGAAGAAAATATTGAAAATGTACACATCAACGCAGTCACGGTGGAAAAGAAAACTCGCTGGGAATAAGTTTTTGGCACAGCAAACGGCAAACAACAAGTCTCATTTTGCAGATGGCGTCACGTGTTTTTTAGCTTTTGAAGTTTGGACATGGACATGGCGTTAGGCGTAGGGATAGAAAAATGAAACCACCCTCCCCGGGGAGAGGACATTCAACAAATCGTTACTCCCAGTCCTAGTGATTTGTTTGATGATGGTAATGATGGCGATGATGAGGATAGTAATGATGGTTGGAGATATTTAAATCCTCAACAGACATCGTTAGCAAGGTCGTTCTTGCTATAGTTTGGGTTTAAAGTTGGTTTTAAATTTGCTACAAACAATATAGAGTGTTCCAGCAACTAGAAGCACGATACATCGAGTATGTGACCTACATCAAGCTGAAGTAGTTGAGTCGCATAAAAAATGGAACCGGAACTGAATGTTTTTATTCACATCGGGAGTCTTTTCGGCACTCACTAAAATGGCCATATGATTCAAAGTAGTAGATTCTGTCTTGCAGTCGAAATATCCAAAGTTTTGATAGACAAGAATAACAACGGCATATGTTCGCTTAATGTATTTCTTTCCCGATTTAAATACATCGAACGAAGTAAAGTGAGAACGAAATAAAAACGGTGACACTCGATCGATATGACACTGGGTTCTAAAGCGATACAACGCATACGTACAGCTTTGGTCGTGTTGAAACGACTTTTTCAAACTGGAATCACCCATTTCCGGCTGTCAAACTATGTAGCAGCCCCTTTTGGAATTCCCTTTCTGTCATAATATTGCTGCCCGGTTGTACGAAAGAGAATCATAACGATTTTCCTATAATTTGGCAACCGTCGTATGATGGCAGAATTGTTATTTTTAAGCGAGAAATGGTTGAAATTGATGCTTCTGCTACCATTCCTTAACCCGCCGGGCGCCCACCGCACAGAATGGGAAACGCAATTTTCACGCCCAATTTCCCACCCATCAACGAACACGAGGAAGCGGGGCAATTACACTCACCGTACCGAGACGGCGGTCACGTTTACGTTTGTTTAAATAATCGTATGTCAACTCGTAACGTTACGAACGTTACCATGCACACATCCATGCGTACACAGACGCGTGCACGGTTGACAGCTTCCGCTTGCGACCACCCATCGCTTATTTGGTAGGGAAATTGAATCGATTTTAACCACAGCTCAGTGTTTAAATTTTTTCGCGCATTTTTCTTCCCACTTTTTGCTCCTTCACACACTTCATTCATGTGTCACTTCCTCTCACTTTTTCGCTCTCTTTTTTTTTCTTGTCAATTTAGAAGCTTCCAATGCTTTTTGGTCCCATTTGCGTAATGGGTCGTAAAGCTTGTGTTTGGGGAATTAAATTTTCATCAAGCTCGCATGCTTCGTGGGATGTACATTTTTTTTTCAAACTGCATACGTTACAAGCCGATTGCTGATTTTGCAGTTGGAACGATCATTGATGGGTTGTAAATTATTTCACTGTAAATTGAATGACATATAAAAGCTTTTTACAATTATTGAAGTAATGGGATTGCAGTAAAGCAACAATTATATATAATTTTTTTTTTATATTAAAACAATAAATTGATGAAATTCACATAAAAATAAAAATAAACGCCCTTGTATCAACAAAATAAATGCTTGCTAATGACAGAACCAATCGTAACAGCTCGACTGATCCAACGGGCCTAAAACACCTAACTCACCTAAACCTGAAACCATTTTACCCGGTAACGCCTGGTGTTGCGGGCTTGCTGGCTTCGACAGATGTCCACTGCATAACTTACCGGTATTACCGTACCAATCACAATCAGAGTGAAAACAACGCCTACGGTACGGAAAAATGCATCAGGTCACGTACACCCGTACCGGTATACCGCATGAATAATGTACATTCAACTCAATTTGTACCATCGATTCTCATGTTGGAAGTGGGCCTGTGTCATGTGTTGCTGGTATTCGCATTCCTGCTAACAGTCAATAAATATTTAACCAACACACCAGTGAAAAACAATTAGACGAAAGCACACAGTTTCCTTTTAAAACATGCAACAGCTACTAATCGGAGTGTGTGTGTTTGTGTCGACATAAAGACACAAATGGAACTAGAAAGTAAACGGACCATAGTGTCACTTTTTGTGTTAGAATGAATAACAAATGTAAACAGTAACACTAGAACAGCAACTTCACTAGGCAGGCTCAAATCAACATTTTTGTTTCAGTCTTGATTAAAGCAGTGATATTGAAATATTTAAGATAGAAATATTCTCTTAATGTAGAGAATTTAAACACATGGTTATTTAATGCCACCATCTGAAAGTTGATGGAGACGCCTGGTGGATGTTGGAGACGCCTGGTTGTTGATGGAGACGCCTGGTTGTTGATGGAGACGCCTGGTTATTAATGAATATTCAAACCTCAGAAAATGCTTTTTTAACTCTTATGTATCATTTACAATTTTATGCATAGTCTACTTCATTTTCTAAAAATACACTTTGATAAAAGATTGCTCTTAAATTTAAGTTGCTTTCTTCCATGCGTATGAAGAGGACTTTACACAAAAGGGAAAAAAATGTTTTCAAATGCATGTCAAAAGCATCAACACCATTGCAAAACTAAGTTTGTGATGAACGGTATTTGCTCTCCTTTTTTTTAATTTTATTTTCCTTATTGAATTTGTTAACCAATTATTCACAATACCATTCAAACCAACAATGAATATTTATCGTTCGTACCGCAACATGTTTTCCCTTTGTGTCGTTACGCATCTCATCCTGACGCAAACATTATATTCCAATCATGTTTAACTTTAACTTTACTGCTCTACTGTGCCTTCCACCATAAAGTACCGTAAACATAACCGAACCAAAACCGGCACGAACGAACGGTCAACATAAATAAACCGTAAATGTCATCCTGTCGCTTGTGCAAAACGTTCGCCAAAGATTGTTCGATGAAAATCAGCCCACAAGAGCAATCCGGAACCCATCTTTGGACCACACCTTCAACGGTTGTGATGCCTCCAGGGCAAAAAGTGATCCCCGGTACAGAAAGTCGGCAAAACGAGAAGACATTGCTCGTGATAAATTATCAACTGCGGCCCTGAACTCGAGACATGGGAACTCGGGTGGCTCAATCGAACTCGGGGCAGTGTATCGGAGCACAAATTAAACCTTCCGCTCGCACATGCAGTCGGTCAGAAATTATTGGCATTCTCAACTTTTCCTCAAGTTTTTTTTTCTTTTTTTTGCCAACCGCTCCATGACAAACACGATAAAATGCTAGAGATGAGTTGAAATGGTACTGAAGCAACAGCAGAAAATAAATTTTCCTCATCTTCATTTTCTGCTACCTGTTCGTCATCGTTCAGCAACTCATTTTAGTTCTCGTCTTTCTTCTAATGGTTCTATTTTCTAAGCTTTTTTTTGTTGCTTTCGTGGACCCTTTTGCGGTTCGATAACTGTGATTCTTGCTGATGCCTTTTTTCCGCTACAATTGAACAAATAATTGATCTTTGCTTTGCTCGAATGGTTCATGTTTCCACCCTCACGAGTGGCGAGGTTGCACAGTGAAACATATTTCCATCAAAACCACCAGCTTCTGCTTCTGTCGCTAATGATGACGTATAAAAATCGTTGGCAACTGGAGAGTTTTCTCCCGGGGGTGTCACTCCGATGAGGTACCATTAAATCAGCTGCAGCACGATGAACAATTTTATGTTCATCCATCGTGGCACACTTCACGATTGCCGCCTGGGTACGATCTTTGCACTGATGTAATTAACCGTTTGAAGAATGCTTACGATATTCGTTGAGGCGCTACGTACCGCTTCGTTCGCCCGACCAAAATACTAAAAGCACATTTGCTGTAATACGATTTTAATGGCACCATAAAACACATTATGACACAGATTATCCCGTACCACCCCTTTTTCTTACCTCCTAACCTAACCCAAGGCCACCCCCCTTTACTAGCCAACCTTTTGTTCGTACGATTTTCTTTTATTCCTTTGCTTCCACTTTACTTTCCGCAGCAGTTCCTTCAATCCATTGCTTCGTGTTTCACTGCAGAATAAAACAACCTGAGAACATCTTTTGCCCTATAGATTGTAGCAACAGATATCCTTTTTTTCCCACTCCGTAAGGCCACCAACGAAACTGTACGCCACGGCTATTAAGTTCCAGTAGCCTCCCACAGACGACTGATAGAATGTTTAAACCGCCTCCCTTTAAGCTGGCGGCCATCCGTTATGCGGGTGGACAATATTTTACTTGCTTGTCGCCAACGACAGCAAAAGCTTTTGTAACCGATTTTGTAACCTCGGCACGGTACATTACTTCTAGCCCGCCTACCGCCAAAAGTTACAGCGGAAATGAATCGACTGTCATTAAAATTTGCACTCCGAGCTTCCGTAAACATTTAGCGAGCGTATTAAAATTGAACTCATCAATTTGGAAAGGCGATTTTTTTCTTTCCTTTTTTGTGAGAAGCTGTATTCAACAGTTCCGATCCGATGGAACGCTATTGTTTCATTCAAAATGTCACAGAAATGTTTACACGCAAACGCATACCCTCTTTTTGGGTGAAGTTGCTTTGATCTTTTGAGCACTTTTTCGCTGCTGCCTAGCGCCATTTTACAACAGCTGCTTGTACTCCGAAAAA
Source organism: Anopheles funestus (assembly GCF_943734845.2). Classification (NCBI taxonomy): domain Eukaryota; kingdom Metazoa; phylum Arthropoda; class Insecta; order Diptera; family Culicidae; genus Anopheles; species Anopheles funestus. The sequence goes on along the minus strand of NC_064599.1, from coordinate 23,603,503 downwards.
AATATGGAAAGAGAAAAGGTCAAAGTGTATCGTTTTTGATAAGGTTCTATCAAACGAAAGCAACTTCAATTGGCTGATTTGCTTGTCTGGCAATCGATAAAATTTTTATTCATGTTTTAAAAGAGTTGTATTTATTGACTTCGGTTACATTTGATGGTGATAAATGAAAAATCTGTTCAAAAGTTACAAAGATTGTGAATGGGTTCTTTAAAGAAAACATTCACTCTATTTTTATCGGCGAGCTAAAAGTACTAGGTGGTGCTAGAACTGATGACCTTGGACCTACATGTCGAGTTTTATACGTTCTACAATATAGCAGTCTTTGTATTGGCACTTTGATTGTCTTTTCACACTTATGTACAAGAAGTTGTGGACTTCAAAGGTACGAGATGCATCATCCCATTGCGAATACTTTTTATCATTTCAGATATTAAAACCATTCAAGTTGAAAGTTCTCTTTCATCTATTTCTCTTTTTTCAGTTCTACTTGATAGCAAAAGTAACTTTTCACATCATCAGCGTAAACAACATTCTGGATCGATGCATAAAATATGATTACTAAGAAATTTAACTTCAAGTCTAAGGTCAACAACAAGCTAAGTTTGGCTCGTTGGGCTCTATCATACCTTCAAATTCGTTCTTTTTAGGCTTTTGTTAGGCTTGTTGCTAGTTTCCCACGAAAACTGAAAAACCCAATTAGCTTGTGAAGTTATTTTAAGATTGTTTTCCTAGTGAAAGTTTCGTATTCGATACGTATCACAACAAAGTTATCATTTTTCTAGGTTAGATCATGTTTTCCATCTTAAACAGTTTCTAAATTCTTACTCCAAAAGTAACTTACTTTAGACAAAGAGCATATAGCTAAAGATTTCTTTGTTTTTGTATGTAAAATCTTAACGAAATTACCCTGATATCATCGATTAATATAGCAGCAGATCAAAAGTTTCTCGTAGAAACAAAAGAAAACCTTGCGCACGATTCAACATTTAAGCTTTCTAAGATATGTATGCTGGACCCGATGTTTCTGTTGTTTACTTTCCACGCTCCTTAATTATTTAATTAATATTTAAATAAGTTCATTTTACATTTTACATAATATATTTTTTAATTAAATACCTTGTGAAAATTATACACTGCAGCCTTTTGAGGCTGACAATGCCGTTAAATACCGTAATAATTAAATATATAGTAAATAAATAAACTAAATCGTTCAATGAATGACAGAAGCTCATGCGAAAATTTTTCGTTAACTGATTAAGTATTTCAAACAAAAATAGTATACATTTTCATGATTTAACACTAGAACTACTTAGCGTTTTAAGCGTTTTTCGTTCTTTTTTTTAACAATTTTAAACATGTTTAAACATTTTCGAAGAGTTAGAGTATGTTTTGTTGTTTATTGAAGATCTTACTATGGAATATATAAAAGTCATGTTTCAATTGGCTTACGATTGTTTAGCCCTAAAGAAGAAATGTAGGCTTTTAAATTAAATGTTGCTTCTTTTTTTTCGGCCCCAAGTATCAAATTCATAAGCCACGGTTTCTTGCTCATCCTTTTTTTAAGTGAAGAAATGCAAGCAATAATCAAAACATTTTACCTTGTACTAACAAACATATCAGCTTAACACCCGCTAAACCCACACGAATTGAGGTGATAATTTTTCACTCAATCATGCATGGTAATAGCTTTTCCTTTCCGCTTACTCATACACACAAACACACATGCTCGACCAACCATAGACGGTTTTGATTTACCAATTTTCCGATGCCGTCTTGCTGGTAAAAAAAACCACCGAAAGAGCATTTATACCACACCCGACAAAAAAGCTCCTCATTCTCGATGATCTCAACATTTTTGGAGCAATATCTCATTTTTTTTTCAATTGCTCGTTCGTTACACCTCTTGGAACGGTCTTGATGTTTCATCTTTCCTTCGTAGATATCTTTTTTATTTTGTTTTGTGACAAAAAAAGCTTGTTTGCAAGAATCGAATTTTTTCTCCCTCAAATTGCTCTTCAAAGTACAGAATGTAAATATCGTAATGTCGTGAATGTCTTGAAGTAAAAGAAAAAAAACCAGAAAAGAAAACTCCCAAACCAACCTCTTGCACACATTAGCCCTCGTGTTATCTTGTGTGTGCGTGCCTGTGTTGGTGGCTAATGCGGGCTGCTGGATTAAAGCAAACGGCGTGTGAAACCCCTTCAGGAAGTAACGCTGTGGAAAGGCTTTTTCTCTGTGCAAAGTGTATGCAAGGAATCAGAAAAGTAGCAACAAAAAAAACCCGGTAAGCAGCATTAGGCATTGTTCGACGTGTTTCCGACGGCTTGAATCGTGTGTACGAGTTGGATGCTTTTAACGTTAATACTTTCGCTTTGCTAGAACTTTCTTCAACACACATCCCAAACAAAACGGAGAAAAGTTTGCGTGGGTTTCAGTGACACCGGTACAGCTTATTCGGTGTGCCTTTCCTTTCCATTGCATATTATATCTTCCCTGAGAAGCACCAAGTTGGAGGACCAGAAATTCTCACCTCATCTTCAACAAGCTCTAGAAGCCCTGTATTATACTACCAACAAAAAACCACTACACACACACAAAGATACACAGGAAATCCTCAATCTACAGCATGTTCACATGTTCGCCAATTATGTACGCGTTCCCACCGAGCTAATGCATAACAACACCGTGCTAATGTCTACGGGATCATGTCGGTACTTTGTCGGTACGAAACTTTCCTCACAAGTCGTTGAGCTTCGCGTATGCTTTTGCCCTCCTTTGTGCCGTTGTCCTGCTGCACAAAGAGAGGACAAACAAGGAGCGGAAAAAAACAAACTGCACTTCACCGTGCAACACTACTACTCACTGCTGCAAGACCAACTTATGCTAGTTATGCTTACCGCCAGAAGAGAAGTTAATGTGATAATACGTTATGCGGAGTCAACCGCACACACCACACAATTAAATGGCGGTACAATGCGGCCCGGAGGCATACGGCAGTCGAATGCGGTACCGAGCCTCAAACCAAAACGAGAGCGCGCATTCTACCGCCCAGGCCACAGCTGCAATTGGGATGGGGCATTCAGCCGCATTGGCCGGTGCGGAATGGTTTTGGGCCACAAGGCAAAAAAAAACTCAAATTCCCTTTTCCTCAACATCAGGTAACAGATAAGCGAACAAAGTGAAAAGATTTTGTTCATGTTTTTTCCTCTCCTTTATACTTTTTCGTTTTGCTTGCCACTCTCGCAGCTTTCGGCCTAAAGCCCTGGTGAAGTGCTTCAACCATTGTGAGAAGCGATCTATGGGGCGAAGGAAGTAAGTCTTGAGCTCACACAAAAGGATGGATCTCCGTACCGTGGAAAATTTGCCGAAAAGATATTTTACTGAGTATATTAGGGCTATGAAACGATACGATGAAGGGCGGCTTTATTTCGTTTGGTGAGATTTCAATTTAAATCTCAATTGCCTGGTGTCTCTTTCGCATCGTAGGACAATGATGGTTTTAATTATGTTGAACAATGATTTTTACTGCGCGATGGCACAGTAATTGCATGAAATATTTAAACTAATTTTTTTGATTTATATACAATTTTTAAAATTTCTAAGATTAATTCTGCAGAGAACATAGTTTAACTATTTAAGAAATTCCAGTGAAGTAGACAAGTCGGATCAAATGCCTTGGGATTGTCCTTGACCTAGAGCGTGGGGAAGTACTCTCTGCTATCAATTAATGGAGCTCCCATTCCGTTTGTCTAAGGGTTTTTTTTTTATTCCGCCTGGCCGCATTGCTATGTATAAGGACTTTAAAGATCGAAATTCCTCAAAGTCCGTGTACCTCAGTGTCGTCCACTCTGTGCTGCATCTACAATTTTGAAATCTTCAAATCAACGTCTAACAAATAGATTGAAGTTTTCTCAATGCAGACTCTCCCTTTATGCTACAGTTTTGTTTCTTTTGGAAACTTGGTACTTGGCGACTAACATCCACTTAATGCAAACTCGTTGCGATGGACGTAGTTTAACCCTTGGATCTATTGTTGGGAATTTCCCGTCGACGGACTTACTCTGAATCTAGAGATCCTTTAACCACAATGTCTACTATTTTCAATCAAAGATATTTTCTCTTGTTCCTTTTCCATATTTCCATATTCCATTGAAATTTGTTCAAAATCCTCGACTGGTAACCGGAAGACATCGACTGATATGTACTATTCTGTGCAATAAACAATTTCTTTGACGCGTGACGTTTGAGATCGAATGTCACCTTATTTATTGCACAGAATAGTATATGAAGTGTAGACATAAAGCCATTCCTGCGATCATTGATGTCCATCGAATGTAATATATAAATTAATAATACATAATAATAATAAATCCTTTTTGTTGGGAACAATTCAATATACAGGAAAATCCCTTGACACATTAATTCACGATCTGTGGGGAGATCAGGTATGAATTACCTTAGAGTGATGTTAGAATTTTGATGTGATGTTAGATGTTAGAAGGGCGAACACTACACTCTACACCAGGGGTCGGCAAAGTCTGGCCCGTGGGTCAAATCCGGCCCCTTAGACGATTTAATCCGGCCCGCGAGAATTATGTTGTACGATATCAGGGTACTTTTAGTCCTGTGAATCCAAATCAAGACCAACTACTGTTTGTCGTGTCTATCTAATTTTTTTTTAAATCATCTAATCTCTTAAGTAGTAAACCCTGTATCCACATGTTTCAAGATTGGTTTCAAGTATTTGGGACGCAGTTTTAGGTTAATTTGTACTGCCTGACGCTTTTGGTGAAATCTCTGCCGACCACCGCTCTACACAAAATGTCAACACCCAAAAAACAACCCTCACATTAGCTAGAAAATTGACCACCATCCCACTTGGATCACGAAAAAATACGCAGCAATAAGGCCGAGAATACCCAAGATAAGGTTTCACGATTTCGGAGAAGGAAATGTCGCACAACTAGCGTGAATTGGATCCTATTTTAAGTCTCCAATAGTTATTAGCAATACAGCCTAAACATTCTATACGAATACGAAGAATAAAAATTCAATCAGAATGATTGTGTTTCCCACAAATTAAGCAATTTCTCTGCATATTTTAAGGTTTAGAATTCTTTTAAAGAAATTCTCGTACAAAGAGGAAGGCACAACGGATCATGCAGGAGAAAACATTTCTCGAGTGCAGAAATAAAATCTGCATAGATGTGCTTATGCAACTTCTCGCATCTCTCGTTTTGGGAAAGGGAAAAGAAAAAACATATTTTCGCCAGTAGGTCAATATCATTGATGCATTGCACCAATTTTCTATGTCAAGTAGTTGAAATTGTACAGCCACCGTACAAGTGGAGTGAGAGAGAGAGAGAGATAGAAAATGCATCCAAATCGACATGATTGCATTAAGCATATGCACAGATTGAAATACTGATCAAAAACCCGGCTCCAAGTGAGGCTCACTCGCTTCGAAAACGAAGCCAAAAAAAAAGTACAGAAAAAAGCCTCGAAACAAATTTTTGGAATTTTAATTTTATCAGCAAACCTCACCAGCAACTCCGAATGATGATCAAGCCAACTGTTATATACATTTATGCAAATCGATTTTGTCATTCCCTCTAATACCCGCGCTAACCGAACCAGCCGCCTAAAATGCTCAATCATTTAAACTCGAAAATGTAATCCATCAGTCGAAAGGATTGAAAAGCTGCAATCACTAATTCAAACTCCATTCTTTATCTACAACTATTATCTCTATCGTGGTGTGAGATAACCGTACAGAACAAAAAATCCCTCAGAGCACAAAGACTCCAGTACCACGACAAGCCGGCCAGTCGACCTTATCGCGTCGAACACAACGTGAACGTGAATAATCCAACAGTCCAACGGTCACCGTCCAACAAAAGCGAACCCATAATCGTTACAATTTATCACCGATCAACTTCTATGAAATGGGAGTTAGATTCTTTCTAGCTTTTTTTTTTATTTTATTTGTTCCTATTGCCCTACCCAACCGGTTACCCGAGCCTCCCGGTAAATCGTAATCTTCCTCAACCCACTCGACCGTTCAAAGCTTCAAAACCCCCATTGAAAGCGTCAAAGTTATTTTAAATTCAATTATCAACCACAGCCTCAACCAAACAGCACACACACACATCCACTACCTTGTCCCACAGCTGCCAGCGAGCAACAAAGGAGAAAATTGCAACCGTGTGAAAGGAATGAAAACTGAAATAAACGAGATCAGAAAATATTTACCCAAAGCGAAAGCAAAACAAAAAATCAAATCAATCCGGAAACGCACCCAGCGGACCGTGCCATGACCGGAAAGCGGACTATTAAAAATGTATGGTGAAAATTTTATTTCGTAGCCGGAAAATATTTATCTTACTGTGCCTTTTTGGTGATCCGATTTGCACGGGAACAGGAACGTGCGACAGTGATTTGATCATTAGAAGCTTATATGTTTACTTATATGTTTATCAGCGATGTATTAGGAAAGTTAGATTTGTAAAACTTCTTTGATATCCATAGATTTGATAACATATTCTAATTAAAATATTCCTTCTTGGTGTTACAATACAAATTAAGATGCAGACCTATCGCGTTAATCATGTTATATATCAGTCAAAATGGTACAGAAAAAATAAAATCTAATCACGTCACATCAGACTTAGAGATGTAACGCGAAAAGGGGATTTTAGGTTCTTATCTCGTCAGCTTTAATCACTTATCTCGTCCTTTTCAATATTGGAATTTCAGTATACTATAAATATACTACAATTATACTACAAACTTAAGTATACTATAATTATAAGTTCAGGTTTCGGTTATTTGCCATGATGTCCATCTTTTTTTAATGTCCAAGATATTCAGAATTCTCAACTCCAAATAATAAAAATGCTTTCGCTTTACAAAGAGAAAGATATATCTAGAAAGTAAATGGGTGGTTTCACTGTTTTTCGTCCCAAAACGACCAACTTTTGTCCATTTCAATTTCACAAACGAACCATCAAATCTTTTCAAACTTCACAAGAAGAGGCTAACTTCCAGCATCACGCGTTTAACGGAACCGCAAGTTGGCGAATTATTTACAGCAAAAGATAAGATGCTGTGCCGTTTACTACAAATCAAATCTGTTCGATAAGAAACCAAAAACCACTTCCGGCCGGGATGTGCTTTAAGCTGCACGCTCTAAGTCAACAAGAGCGCGCTTTGTGTCGTTACTTTTGCTACAAAACACGAATCCAATCTTCACTAGCATTGCCAAGGATTCGGAAGCCAAAATGCTTACCACCAGCAAAAACCACTCCCAATAAAAAAAAAAGTAGAAAGCAAAGAAAACAACGACCCAACGAACGTTTCTTCATGCTTAGGCAAAGCACTCAATAGCAAACAATTTCCTCCTTATCGATATTTATTTATTAGCAAAAGACACACCGCGAAGAAGTGGAAGCAAGCTGGACCGAAAAAAGGGAAAGCGGTCCAATACGGTGGTGGAACAAACACAAATAAACAAACGAATGAACCAGGAGCCAGAGCGATAAGATGGCTACGTTTGGTTCATTGCTTTGCCAACAAAATCACCCCTCCCCAAAATGTGTGGAACGAAAGCGAAAACCCATCTATTCTTTCGGGGAATGGGTTGGTAAAATTTTCCTCCAGATAAAAATCAAGAATCGAATCCGAACGAATACATCCATCAATTAGCAGCGTCCATCAAGCTCGTATAGGCTACCTGAACCGGAAGGGCTGAATGGTTCACGAATGATTATCGCGGAATACTAATCGTGCCGCTAATTTGCTGCCGATTCATTCGTCCGTTCAGGTCGAGGAAAATTGAATCAAATCATTACAATTATAGGTTTTAGCTTTAGCAGCATCTGAGCTCGATGCTCCAATCTGAACCTATCTGAACCTCTCCGTTGAGCATAATTAATTCTGTGTAAACGAACAACTGCGAGTGCACTAAGGCAAAACTTTAAACCACTCACTCTGCACACGGTGCCATTACTTCGATCACGATCGGGTACGATCCGGTACGTACGGGACCAAAAGTTCGTTCTTATCACTTTGCCGCCAATCGACGGAAGCGGCCGAAAGCACATCGAGCGATCGAATTAAACTTTGGCCGTGCGAAAATCATGCCTTCGCTAGAAAACTTTTGCACCTGTGCGCTTTTAATTTTTCCAGCAAATGGGGCAAAGGCACACTGGTGGGGAAGGTGGGAAAACTTTCAAACTTGATTCGACGTATTTTTTCTTACCCGGCTTCTTCTTTTTCCGGCTTCCTTCCGGCACTAGTGTGGCTCTAGTTTTCAATTCTACACGAAGCTAATAAGAACTGGCCGAAACTTGAGCTACCCTGGGTACCGGGTTTCGAGGTTTGGTGCACGCAAAACTCGGCAACGTGTGTAGCTTTGGGATTTTGGTGAAATTAAATTCGTTTCGATGTGCTGCAATTGCACAGGTGCTACGTACGAGTGATGATGCTGTGCGAACACACATCTAGTTCGAACTTTCGCTCAAAAGCTCGTATAGCTCAAACTTCCAAACACGACCGTGTGTAGTACCGCTAATCCATCCATCCGTTTGCGGATCCACCGTGACAGGTGTTGACAACCCCAAAAAGGACTAATGATGACGCACACATGGGAAAGTTTTCTATGCCCGCATCGCACTCGGTTACCGGTAGCAAACGGGAATCCTTGGTAGCAAACGAAAATCCCTTCGATGCGGCAGAAGGGAAGCTCCCCACTTAACGGAGCTTAGCTGTTCCACAAAAACCGTGGCAGAAAAACCGATAACCCGATAGCGAATGTTTGAACAAAAGCCTAATTTAGACTGAGCACAAAGCGAGATCGATGCGATATGATCTAATGTAATGAAAAGTTTAAGCTCGACTCCCGTTTACCCAATGGGCTGATTTAAACTTGGTTTTCACCAACGACGGTGGTGATGGTTAAGCTGGTACAATTCATTGGCACAGCCACAAGATAACCAACTCTGTCTGGGCGTTTGTTCGATTTTTGTGCTGCGACAGCAACGCAAACATTTACGTTCGCAGGGAAAGTACATTATAAGTGAGCTATTTCTAGTTTCATTTATAGGAAGTTTTAGGTAAAGTGCTAACTCGGTATAATTTGTTTCCTACTGCTGAACTTACAACATAGAAATTTATAGTCAACTCTAGAACTGACGTATCTTTTATTGGTTATTACTAAATGATTGTAAAGAAGTGTTAACCAAACAGCGGTAAAATCGTTGCATCCGAAAATTTATTAAGATTAGAAATAATAGGATGGCCCGGTGGTGTATGTGATACACGGCGTCGGTTCCACACGACAGGACTGGCCATCAAATCCCACCAAGGCCGTCACGCCGTAGGAAAGACTAACTATTCGCCTTCGTGGGAAAAATAAGTCTAAGAAACCAGAAATGTATGGCATGTCCTAAGAGGTCGTTAACCCAAGAAAAAGAAGAGGAAGAAGAAGCAATTAATCAAAAAATAATGCTTATACCGATATATTGGTCACGAAGAGCGAATTTCATTTTCAAAAAAAATAATATTTTGAATTATATTTCATTATTTAAACAAAAGAACACAGTAAAGAAGCATTAAAGTAAAAAGTCTGAAATAATGTATAAATTATATCAAGCTAGGGTCTATAGGACATAAATACTCTATCATTCCTTATATAAAATTAATATGAGCAAAATTTGCAAATAAACAAACTATTTTGGGCAAAAATAATCATCTCCGAAGAAATTATGTTATTATTAAGTCTCTAAAAATTGTTAAAGTTGTTAATACAGTTTTTGTTTGAAATATTACAAAAAGTAATATGCTCGGAGTATTTGTTTTTATTAAACCAATAATTCTTATCACGCAAATAATCCCTACTTTACGCGAATTTCAATAAAAGAATAAATGCAATTTTACCTTTTTTGCTTCCAAACATTTCGCTCGATTAAACTTAGGTGTGTTTGTAAGTAATTTATCAACTTTTTTTAATTATGGATTTATTGTGAAACATTCTTATCCAATTTATATTCAAATGATTTTCCATTCAAAAATAACCATTTATTTTTTCAGAACATTCTAGGTAAAATTCCAGATCAAAACATCAAAACATTCCGAGAAGAAAACTCGGCATCGTTCAAAACAAGTCATAGTAAAATGTTGTCGAGTCTAGAGTATTAAAACGGGTGAGGCAGAATTTATCATCCACATATTCTGTCTCAAAAATTTCCTGAAGCAAACGACAATCTGACAGGCCTCGGCCGAATTTTTCTCATAACAGAATACCCGCTTCCTGCACTTGACATACTTTGACTTATGACTTTTCAGTTTAAAACTTGCCATAATGTTGCTCTAAGAAATAAACGAAGCCGATAAAAATATACAACAATAACTGTAACCTGTAAGCCCCAACCTATTAATACATCAGATGAAAACTGATACGATTAACACAGATCATCATAATTGTCCGTCATTTACCAAAAGCGCCAACTTTTGAAAAATTGTTCAAAGTTCCTCGTTGCTCGTGTAATAAAAAATACTATCGTGTAATAAAAAGTAGTATCCCTTTGATGTGCTATTTTCCATTGATTTTTTGGAATTATTTTAAAAAAATCCATTTCCAATAAAGCATGACGCTTCAATTGAAAACATAAACGAATGGAATTCGAAACCACGAAACTCGTTCATAACAAAACAACACAAAAATGTTTCATGCTGAATTTTATAATATCAGCAGATTTTACCGTACAAAAACGTAATTCATTTTTAACGCAATTTGCAGAAACACCATCCCCACCCACAGCCGTCAAAGAGTTTAATGAACTCCGCTTGCATTCATAAATTTCATCAAAATAACTCACAACAAGGTACGGTGTGTAAAACTGATTTATTACTACATCATACAGCCATGAGTAGGCTGTTAAAATAAATCGTTCCACGAAGCAGAAAAAAAACCAGCAAGAAGCGTAACAAACTTAAAATACACACCCTGCCGCGCTCGCGCACAGGATATAAATTAGAAATGATCCTTTCCAGAAACATCCCTATCCCGTGATATTCTCTCTGTTCGGTCCTCACAGTCCCCGAGAAAAAAAAAGCTCGAGGCGATCGTAACCCACGGGTACCAAAAAGCATCTCCACAGATGGCAGATACGTAATGCTTAACGTTTGACGTTAAGCACAAGAAGCATCCTTCTTGTGCGCTGTAAAATAAATACAAACCCGTGTGTATACCCTGCTAATGTCAAGCGTCAAGGTACAATTGGTAGAATAAAAATGCGAAGCAAAAAATGTAAAGAACTGTAACCACCATGGAACGCTACTTTTGCATACACTGCTCTAGTACCTGACCTTCCCCCGAGCACGGGCACAACGAGCGAAAATATTTAACCGAAGACAACACACGAAACCCTCACGGTGGAATGTTAATGTCATGCTTCGAGGCTAAATGGTGCTAGAGAAAGTGATGTACCAAACCCCACCCAGAAGGAAGAAAGCAAAAAAGAAAAGAAAGTAGGAAAATAATAGCAAGCAAGTGGTACCGAGATCCCTTTTTTTGGGCTGAAGCATTAAGACATCGTGGAGGTCTTAAGACATCTCGTCCGAAAGGGTAAAAGGTATCTTCTCATTGGGGGTGGATCGGGTTTTTTTGCTGTTCTTCTTCTACTGAAGCTTACCATCGTTGACGATGGTAATAATTCACTACGTGAATCGAGATATCGTGCGTCAGGAGACTGATAACTTGGCTATTTGGTGTACTCCTTGAGAAAAGGGAATTGTTCTTATGCATAGAGTTAAAATTCAATTTCTGTTGAGGGCTTAGTGATTTTTTTCGCTTCGATCTTCACCCTTCTCGGTACTTAATGATCTTCTTCTTTCACCCTATATATAACAAATCGCTAATGTAACGCTCGATCGACGACGTTTTTTTAAAGCAATACTAAAAACATGACTGTACCTCCTCGTGCAAGACAAAAAAGCCCGAAATTATACGCCTATTTCTGGTGAGTGACAGGCAGAAAAAGAAGAAATAGAAATCTAATTTTTCTCATCCACATGGAAGGTGAATAAGCATTAGTTGTGGTTAATCTAGCCGGACGTTACTCCTCAAGTCGATGAAAAATCGTATAAAGTGGTAATAATTAATAAAGTAAGCATTATTCAGGTTCAGGAAAAGGATTAAGCCAAGACAAAAACTCATTTATCCAAGAGCCACAGTGTAACAGCAGCCTAATAATACTGACTTGATGTTGACAACTTATTGTATCGTACAGTTCAAGGACATGCCGGAAGGCATTTGGGAATTACGAAGAGTACAACCTTCCCGAACGACGCTGTGGACAATGTTCAATACAAATCAATGTACGCCGCAAGGATATCTTTCTAACCGCACTGCAATGTGACTTCATATTTACACTCTTCTTAAAGTTGCCGACAATCGATCGACAGTGGGGAGGTTGAAAGATTGAAGGTGAGAGATGAACAGTCCGAGAAGTTGTTTCTACAAGCAGGAGCCACCATCAAATTGACCCAAATATTCCAGGAACAACAGCAAAACACCTTTCTCCAGTATCATGTATTGCATTCCTACGGAAAAGTTAGGTTCTGGGCAATTAGGCTAAGTACACCGTCGTACCACGATGCATCTTCATGAAGAACCTGAACCGTGGAAGGGTACATCAACCGCCGATGGAACAACATTAGTCATTTGCTGTATCGATTTCGACACCAGCAAGAGCTTCAAGCATCATACAAAATATTAGTGTTGTGCTTATTGAATCTTTTGAAAAGTGTCATTCATATGAATCTTCAGTAAAAAGTCATTCAAACCATGAGCCAACTCCCAGAATATTATTCAATTTTCATAAATTCAAATAAATACTGAAAGATTCATAAATCCTTTATTATTCGTCGCCAACAAACTTTATTATAAAAAGCTGACCGAGGTACGGATGGGGGAAGGGGGCTCTTATTCCAAAAGTGACGACAGGGGAAGGTGGGTGACCACCACATAAATCGTCAGGCTGTTCCGAAACTCTAACGCTTCATAATTCAATTTAATTACAAAGATTCAGAGTCATTCATTTAGTTCAAGAATTCGTTCAGACTCACCCAACACAACACAATATGCTTCATATAGGACCAAGGTTTATAGTTGAAGGTGGCATCCAAGAAAGACTAATAATAATTTTCGGTGCGATCAAATAAAACAGACATCGTCAAACATCATTCGTACTTTCAAATTTGCAATAATTCCTTAGGTTTTGTGTACTTAAACTGCTTTCGTTCCCAGAGTTTGCATCGGGTCATTAACTAGTAGTCTTAATAAATTTTCCTTTCACTAGTAACCGTAGGCTACCGAAAACGATGAAAAAGTGTGTTCGCAAATGGACTTACCTTTTCGCTAACCTCCTGACTGGCTTCCAAAATACAGCGGTAAATCCGAGCCTCGATATCAAGGCCAAAACATCAAACTCACAAAGCCACTCGTCGTCGGGCCCTGCGGGATGTGAAGAAATCCGTCTCGACCGCCTACATTAACATCGATGCTGCATTATCCATCGATTGATTTTCAATGTACCGAAAACAACTCACAACTTTCATAACCACCACTAGGACCACCTCACACTGCCACTGCTGTGTCGCGGTTCGGTTTCTGCTTTAACTCTCCCAAACGCAACAGTGGGAAAAAGAAAGTCTTTCCCCCAAAGAAACTTTCCTCCCAGAAACCAATTCCGAAACACCACTTTTGTAGCAGCACAGGATCAAAAGCCGTGAATGTATGCTGATGATTTTTTTCGTGTTAATGTACCACCTTTCCTTATTAATGCCACCTCATTTACTGTGCGGATTGCAGACCCATCCAATCGTTAGCGCTGCGCAGGATGGCTCGACGTTATATGCCACACAATCACTTCACTCTTTTTTCCACAAACACTTTGTTACTTTCCTTTTTAACTACGATTCACTCTCCAACCCCACCATCACACGGGGGGAGTTGATAGCTTCAATCACTATTCAACAGAACTTTCTAAGCGGACGTTTTATAAGGGCTTAGACGATCTGGCAATACACAAACACACACACACAGTTTCACATCAATCACATTAAGCGCACGAAATGCGCTAACGCATAACACACTACAACACTACAACCCGAACCGATATTCACTGTCGCACACGGAATAAGGGAAAATATTTACAATCAACCACCGAACGGTAAACTACATTTGCATTTTAGGACATTATTTATACATTCACTGCTTCATTAAAACCTTCCGATCGAATGTGTGTGTGTGCGTCGGCAAAACTCCTACCCCCCCCCCCCCCCCCCCCCCCCCCCCTAGTCCGCGATCGGTGGGAGATGTAATCTAGAAGGCAAATATTTTTCCCACCTGGCAATGGTATAGATTGGGGATGGAAAACAGCCGGTCGATCCCATCTCACAACCACGCGCCATCTCTGCAGGGAATTCTTCCCAAAAATCTGCCAACTACCCGGGTACGGGAGACGAGAAGCCACCGAACAAACCACAACCCAAGGCAGGCAGTACATTGTTAGTAGCCTAGTTGGTAGTTGCTACTGTTTTTTGGTGCTGCTGCTGCTGCCGGCAGTTTGTACGGTTTCTACGTCATCAGTCTCGCCCACCCTTACGCGTGGCTTGCAGAAGGGCGCTTTGTCAACTCTGAAGCTTTCTTCATCTAACGATTATTATCCTGTTGAATAATTTAAAAGCACCGAGCACTACTACACAATTCAATAGCAAGAGAGAGAGAGAGAGAGAGATCACCTCACAAAACGGTGGCCCTCTTCATCCGTTGGACCGTTTTTGGCCCTTTGTGTCCAGCTTTACTAACAAAGTTAAGACCCGCATCCAAATCAGCTTCCCCCATACACACACACGTGCACATACACGTCACGACCTGCGTTTGTTTCACTTATATTCCCTTTTTCCCAACCCCACACCATACAAACTTCAACAAATCTCCCCATAGTGTAAGGTACCAGGCGCCTCCATGGAACTATCTTCTTCCAAAAAAAAAAATCACTACACCCATGTTTTGTCACGTTTTGCCAGCACATCTCACAAAACGTGCGTATAACGTCACCGCGTAGATGATCCGTCGATGCACGTCAAATAGAAACAATAAACTCTTTAAAAAGAAAACAAAAAAAAACCGCACCACAAACGAACCTTTCTGTATGTTTGTCGCGACAACAAACTACGGCACGCGTCTAATGCACGTCCTGTTCGCTAACGGCGCGTAACGGTTTTTGGCCACAAGTGTGTGCGAATACACCGTGCATGTGCCGCCGCGATAAAGGCGAAAAGGGGGCCCAAGGTTTCGTGGGCTTTGGACCACCGCACCGAGTACACCACCGATCCGATACGATTCACGTCCCGACGAGTACTGAATGTGCGCTGCCGTGCACTGCTACCGTTTGCTGCTGCCGCTTCAAACTTCGATATGAGAGTCATCCCGTGCAGCAACACGCTTCCCGTATTTTTTTTTCTTTTTAGTAGGAGGAAGCTGGAAGCAGAACGGCACGAACGATACAGAACGGACATCGATCGTTTCAAGCAGCGTTTGGAAGCAATGTTTGTAAGAGGTTGGAACTCCCGAAAATGCGAATTCTTCTGCATTTGATTCGTCCTGGTTTCGTAGTACACCAGCACCAGTACAACCGGTGTATATGTGTTCATTCGTGCGGTGAGTTCCGAACGGATGAACACCGTATAACACTCATAGCATACGGTCCGGTTCGGGTTTTGGGTGTCTCAGCTGCTGCTGCTGCTACTGCTGCTGTATGTGTGTTTTTGGGAAGAGGCAAATAGACCCATGTCTACCTCCCTCTGACCTGTTGATTCTGATTATCTGCTTCTATTTATCTTATCTTCAGCGCGACGACAATGCACTAGGTAGCGTAAAGGATCGAGGCCACATGGTAAACTGTAACCGTCCGCCGTGTGTCGTGTGTACGAGTGGTATTGTTTGAATTTGGCTTCCCGAAAGTGTGTGGGTGTGTGTGTGTGTGCATACACCCTTTTGCTAATAGTACACTGTTTACTGCGGGGCACTGGTATCATTCCACTCGTTAAATGTTCTATTTGTTGGGTAAAAGACTGAAAGAAAGAAGAAAAAAAAACGATGAGCAAACACACACTCAAGATCAGTATGAGGCGAGAAAGTAATGAAATATATTCTATTATATCCTTGGAATAAATAATCATTCCGGGCGAACTGTTTTATGAACTATGAGTTACAAATATAAAATAAGCTTTTTAGACGCGGTATAATAAAAGTTAAGAAAGTAGATTATTTTACCTTCCTTTGAACTGTAAATATCAAAAGTAATTATTAATATTTTGCCTTAACTTAAAAACTTTTCATTGTTTCTTATTTTACCTATTATTTTCTACATCAGTTAGTTGGTAAAATTCAATTAAAATAACTTTTATTAACATTTTTACAATTTACATTCTAAGAATGTATTGTATTTTCTATCAACTGTTACTCGGAATATAAACCTTTTTTTCTAGTTTTTCGTCATTGTTAATTTTTTTTTCCATATTCGTGGAGGTATTTAGCCTGACCGTTCTTCAGCTATGAAAAATTTAGATAAAATTAAATTTGAATTTATTAATAATTTTCAGATATTGATATTTCGTGTCCCATGTTATTGTTGTTTGTTAGGCTTCCTTAAATGAGTAAATTAAAAAATATTTCACTCAAAAGAATTGTTCCATTGCATGGGTAGTATTTTACCTTTTTTCGTAGAACAAAAATTGATTGAAAAGAAATTATATTTAACTAACTTCTTATTGCAGTACGCGAAACTACGATACTCTTTATCATTCTTGCAAGATTGAAAATTTAATAAATGTTTTATGTATCCGATGTTGTCCGATCGCTACTGATCACATTTTCTCCATTTTTCATTATCGTTATCTCTTCTGCATCGTTATCACAACTCACCAACACAATTATCTTTGGCGAAATTTCTGTTTCTCAACTTCTCTTATCCTTTTGCAAAGACAAAGACGAAGACTATCTTCGCTCCCTTCGCTCAAAACTCATTCTCATATACTCGAAGATTAATGTTATAAATATATTCCTTAAACCATGGACGCATGGGCGCAAAATTTTGTTTATTATTGTTAATGACTCTTGAGAAAATAAAACATATTTTCCAAAAATTGGAATAATAATCTATCCTGGATACTACAACCCAATAAATATTTAAGCATTGACTTCAATAGACGATATTTTAGCCTTAAACAATTCCTTTTTTTATTTTTCATTGAGGCAGCTATATAAAACAGGTTTAAAAAATATTCTAGCTTAATATAGCCGTTTAGACATATAATTTAAAAATTAATTTAAGTACCCTAAATCTTATTAAGGTACTATTAGTGAGCTTTTTTTTATTCAACAATCATATTTCGAGATAAGCTGGTACCAATTTATAATGGCTGCCAGACGTTTTCGTGAAAAATACTAGGTGCTTAACTGATACTTTATATGCCCATTATTTATTGTGGTCCTGTTCAAAACCTAAAAGCACCGAAACGATCCTGTAAAGTTGCTTACTTAAATTTCTCTTTATAACCACAGATAAACAATTGTTATTTGTCACCAATCTATCGCAAATTATACGGCCAATGATTTAGAAGAAAGCAAAACAAGTTCCACTTTGATGCGCTATGATAAATTCTTTGCGGTGAATGAAACTATTTTCTGCCCCGCTTAAGAATAACTCACTGACATTGATCTTCACACCTACCTGAGTAGTGGGTGTAGGGTGAGGAGGGGGGGTGGCAAATTTATTCCCATGCCAGTTAACAAAAACGCTGTCACCACGATACCTTCTGTCATTCCGATGGATCAACAAACGTTATGAATGTTTTGTTTTCAACCAAATATTTTACCCCCAAACAACCAGAGTCCGCACATACACACAGCGATCGTAACCCTCTCAATCTCTCTTGTCATAATCGAGAAAAAAATGGCAAAGAGCACCCAGCGGTGCGTAACAAAGCCGTCGACAACATGGTTAGAATGGTTCTTGGTCGGAACGGACCTTATTTAACGCACATCATCAGTCTTGAAGTGCCACACCGAGCACACCATACATGCCAAGCTATATTTAGTGCACCAGCGTCAAACACGTCCGTGCGAGCGTAGAAGAGAGAGAGTTGAAGAGAGTAAGATTTTTTTTTAAATTATAACTCATGCTAATATTTCAGCTCAGTTTGCTTATGTGTGTACCGGTAGGATCATGGGATCGGGTGGCAGATCATAGGCCACCCAGACCCCAGTCCAGTATCGAGATCGCGCTCGACAGTGTCAGTCAGGGTGTTGAGAAAAATTCGCTTAAGGTAGTGTCAATGCGCCGTGTAAGGACTTAAGCGCAACAACAAGTGGAAAGCTTTTTCCGGGGCGAAGATTTACTGGCCTATTACACAATGCCACCAATTCATTCGAGTTTCATTGTCGAGGGCTGTTAATGAAGTCTCGTTAAGTTGCAGCAACTGTCCCTAAAGGATATCACCTTGTTTGTCCTCAATTAAGCATAACCGTCTAGAGTGAATTCTACTGTATATAAGTCTGTGTGTGTGTTAATTTGTTTTCTGTTTTAGTGTCCCTTTAGTCCCTTCATAGTTATCAAACCTTAACGGTGCTCTTACATACATCTCAACTTCAGGTCGTCCCTCTTACGTAACGCCATCTTGTTGACCCTTTTGTGTTTCTGTCTCCAAACGTCGGAGGACACTTTATCATACCTTTGTGTTTAAAAAAGATCGTTAAAGTGACAGCAAACAGTGTGAAATCCGCAGCGGCAGTTCGATAAGCCTAGAATGATGCAAACCCCGGGATACAGTTACTGTGCCAGCGCCATCCGTTCATACCGGTGCAAGATGAATCTAATTATATGTCAATTAATTAATTACACCACACTTACAGGCAGCAAACAAACCCGGTGAACGTGTGAAAACCACCCCAGCTGGTCAGTGCTCGTACCGGAGTAAGTGTTTAAATGGATGCACTACTATCGCGCCTGGTGGGTGGATAATTTGCAAGTGTCGTGCTGTATCGTAGTAACGCCACGTGACTTACGGTTTCGGTTTCGGGAGTTGTGGAGTTGTGAATTCCGTCGAGTGCATTTTCGGGAGTGTATCGCTAGGTGAAGAAAAGGCAATTTTCGTGACGTTTAATACCAATTTAATAACGTGGTGTTGGGTGAATTTGTACGCCTGTTTGTGTGTGTGTGTGTGTTTTTGGGTGGTTCGCATATATGCCGTTTGGGATGGAAACGAACCAACGTGAACATTATGTGACCATGTGAAATAATTGCTCACGGACCAGTGCCACGGGATCAACAGTAATCACCAAGCGGATCCGTCCGTTGACGCAACCATCCGCATCATCATCGCGGTCCTAGCAAAGGGTCGGCCAACATAGCCGCTCTTTTATTATATTTAACACCTGCCAGCTGCCAAATGAGCACGTGATGCTGATTATACTGCTTTGCATTTTTGGTGAGTTACATCGACCTAATCCGCGCAGTTGTCGTTTTTTTGCGGGGAAGGAAGAAATTAAAAATAGCTTCCACACAAAACAAGGCAATACGCTTGTTCCGGGCCACTGTATGATCAATTGTGATAAAAGCATAATGTTTTTTTTTACACGAGACGATTACTGTAGTGTGATCCGTTGTTGTCGTGTGTGATAAGAAATGGTATGCTGAAACCTTCACCTCATCGGGTTGGATTGACGAATGGTTCAGTGATTTCCTTGCTCGATAACGTTAGCGCAATTCACTGCAGGTAACACATCACTCAAACCGAACGACAACTCGTTAATCGCTATAATTGGCGGAGACAAATGGTGATCAGCCTACTGGGAAATGATAACATCGACTAAAAAACGACAGTCGGTGTTAATCACGACCTGGAACTGATCAATCAAACCAGCGTTCCTAGACCACTGGTTTCCTTTATGAATCATGTGACTGAATGAAGTGTTTTTGACAATGTCTAAGAAATTTAGTAAAACTCTGAAATTTTGAATTTGATCAATTGGTCACTTTTTTAACTCGGTCTTAACAAAGTATGATGTCAATATTGAGAAAATCTGATAGGTAAACATAATCAGGAAAATCAAAATATTGTCGGCTTGTTTGGTAGCCAGATGCTAGAAGCTTGAGAAAGAGATGGTAAACAAATTCATTAACTAATTACAAATTATGGTGTTAAAGTTCAAAGAGTGTACTCTACCTCATACGATGACGCAAAAAGTAAACATGTTTTACTGATTGTCAAGTTTTACAAAACAGTTCTGCCCATTATTAATTTCCGGATTCTCGCGATCACAAATTTTCCGCGCGTTTACTTTCGATCGACTTAAGTTGCCCGGTGTTTGCGTACGAAGCAAACAAATCGTGCACCCTGCTAACTACGCTAACCCACTTGTCGTACGATTCCGGAACATTTTCCACTGTCCGGAAGCCAGCAGCAAAAATTGAACTGCCGAAAACCGTCAGGTCATTTTCCACTGCATGGAATCCAGCTGCGAAAAATGAACCGGCAAGCACAACACACAATAAAGACGATCACACGGTTCAAGCACTGAACCCTCGCGGAACACTTGCCACTGCGTAGTGGCCAGATGAAGCAAACACAACACGCAACACGGAAAACACCACTGGAAAAAGGAATTATTGCGCGGCCGATAACAGTAATTCGTTTTTGTATATTAGACTCGGACCGCGAAAACACGTGAAACTATTGTAAACATTTACTGTTGTGACATTCTGTCATGGGGAGGGTAGTATGTTCGCCCAAGTACTGCACTCTGTATCATAAACCAATACGCGATCGTTTTCGTTAAGTTTAAGTTGGAGCTGCAGGGGCGCTCAAACTTATAAATAGAGAGACAAATAAATAATCCTCTTTCTTCGACGTCCATCCATCAGCGGTAGTTATTTCAAAAGCATACGAACCAGGAAAGGAAATCGTTCGAAGTTCGGAATATTTTTCATAAGGATATTTCAACTGCTGCCCAATGCTCCGAATAATCCTTCAATGCAGTAAAAACAATCAGGCATGAATTAGAGAATCGCTATCATGATTTGCCACCAAATGTTTAACCTAAACCTCAATAGATCTTATCCCCATGGAATAATTTATATAAGGAGCAGTTGAAAAAAACACCATTAGCGTTCCCAGTACAACAAAAGCCCAGTTAAAAGATAAAATTAAAACAAATTTTGAAGAAATTTGCAGATCATTGAAGATTTGTAAGATCAGGAAACAAGATTGCTCCTTTTCCTCCCTGTATGTGTTAGTTTCCTTTTGTAAAATATCTTAAAAAGATAAACAGTTTCTAAGCTGTAATTAAATTATTCTTGCGGTTTGTAATGTTATTTTTTTATGATTTAATTTTTTTGCCATAGTGTTGCCATTTGTTCGGTATTTAAGTAGTGCTAATTTCAAAATATTATATTTGACTTATATTTTATTTGGGTAGTACACTTAAGGCATTTGTGTCATATTTACTATGTCAAAATGTATACTAAAATGGCTTCAATTGTGACTTTTACAATTTCCTGCAATGGGATTAAAAATTTAATATCTTCTTTGGCAACTTTAAACCATTAAGCAAATTACAATCGTACACTTAATAGACTTTGCGTAGTAATAATCCAGAAAATGAAATTTGCCCTTTATCCACGCAATTCCACTTAACTGGATAGAGCTGAATCCCGATGAACAGGGATAATCGATGTTGCAGTATAATTTAAGCATTCCAAGAATTTCGAAATAGTAATATTTAAACTATAATAAACCAGAAACAGGAGCCAGTGAGTTTTAATGATGGCTTGCAAGCATCAAATGAAAAATAAACTTTTGTTTTTAAATCGATTTAATTGATTATGTTTTATGTTGCATCAATATGAAATTATCGGTAATATGGCAACGCTCACAAACTGTAATTAAATAATTAAATACTACTATGAAAACAAAAAAAAACAAACTACACTCAACAATGTACAACACAATCACGAAATTATAAAGCAAATTATATGCTGCGTAGGGTGTAACCGATCACGTACCAAAAATCACACTTTTTAATTAGCAAAATTACAAGCCCATTTTCACACCTTACCACGCCACCAAGGCCACCAACATACGCAACAGAAACAGCATAAAAAAAGGAAACCCAACATCGAAACAAACACCATTCGAGCTCGACTGCACTCATTAAATCAATCAGTGCTACTATCTCGCACTGTACCTTTTCTGCCGAAATCCCTTTCT
This sequence comes from Anopheles funestus, assembly GCF_943734845.2. Taxonomy (NCBI): domain Eukaryota; kingdom Metazoa; phylum Arthropoda; class Insecta; order Diptera; family Culicidae; genus Anopheles; species Anopheles funestus. The sequence goes on along the minus strand of NC_064599.1, from coordinate 23,581,165 downwards.
CACCCTCGTTATGTGGTTTTTGTGTGCAGTAAATTTATGTACAAAGCGACATAGGCCACATAAATCTGTTCACACACGTGTTCTCCAGTGAGATGCAACCACCCCCAAACCTACAGATGCAAACGCCCCAAAGCGCCAGAATGCGTTTAATCGCATCACGTGGTAGAAACGAACCGGTTCCATTACGAGCCAATTTTGGGTTCTTAACATGATTCAACCACTTTAACACACAGGAACACATTTCCCTTTCCCGAGAAGGCCAATAAAAATGAAACACCCAACACTTCGTCCGGGTGAAAGGTTCGCCCACGAAGGGGAAGTTATTTTCGATTGTGATTTTACAAAAACGTGACTTAATCATCGGGTTTTACTACTATCGAAAGCTTTTCTTTTGCGAACAATAATAAAATAAAAAGCCAACAAACACATGAAAGCAAGGATATACACCCATGGGAGATTTGACCATTCCGAAAGGGTGAGATCACACATTCGCCCCGGTGTTATGATTGGATCCCAATTTTTCACCTATTACCTTTCACTCACACTTTCTCGCTTGCTCACTCGTAGTAGAAATCGACAATAAAATCCCACACCAAAATTAAACAGCTCAGCACGTAGCACAATTTCAAGCACAAAAGCATTTACGCTTTAAGTTTTAACGCACCTCCACTTAACGGACACTTGTCGGACAGGTTTTCCTGTAAACAATGCTGCGAAAATAAATGTCCTATCTTACGTCGAAAAATGTGAAAAACATTTCTCAGAATTATGCAAACCGCACAAAGTTTGGAAAGTCCTGTCAGAAGGTTACGCGAACGGTTTTTTTTGTTTGTTAAAGCCATGTTAAGTTGAACAAAACAAAATCTAAACTATTTCTCACAAACAAGCCGCCACTCTTAAAACACATTCAATCAAAGCTGACCTGTTGGTATTTGCGCGGTCATACTTTTCATTAGCAAGGCGGAAAATCAAACAGCGTAAGGAAGGATAAAAAAAAGCCGAAACAAAACGCATAACAAACCATTTAATTTGGTTTCACACCACCAGTAGGTGGATATTGTTTGGCTTTGCTTTGAATAACATCGCTAGACCGGGTCCGGGATCATACATGGCTATGGGTTGTTTGTTTGCAGGCCTGTTTACGATCACGACCGGGCACATTTCGAGGACACGATATTTTTTTGGCGAAACCTTACACGAACCGATCCACCGGTCTACCTATTTCTGGTTAAGAATTTTTGCAAATTTCGCATGAATTTTAAACTGCATGACACCCCCAGGAGAGGAGGAAGGACAAGGGGGTTGAAAGGACTACATTTCGATCCGATACAATTACGAACACCATCACCGACAGTTGCCCACAGGAGGGACAGTCGTCACCGCCGGCTAGTGAAGATTAATGATGCGCGTACCGGGAGCTACGAGTGTGTAGCTTTCGCCAAAGGAGACGCCAAAAAACCTGACCCCGTGGACACGACCGACCGAGCGAATGATGACGTTCGGTGGTCTTGAGAATGGTACCGAAAATAACAATTAAAAAAAAAATTACAAACCACCCGATATATCATTAGGTGGCGTAAGGTGTGAGTCTGTGTCACGCACGGTCCGTAGCATCATGTAGCATCAATGATCACCCACTTAAACTTTGCCCGTAAATCATGTGCGATATTTATACTTCTATAAAAGTGTATATCATATCAGACTAGAAACAAATGTTTTCCGCTCCTGCGGTTGATCGTGTATGCCCCTTCATGCATCGTACAGCTTTGCGATGGCTTAAGCCAACTATGACGCATACACTTTTTCATATGATTGACGTTGGCGCTACGTATACGCGACTGCATGCGGCGGAACGAGTCTATGTCCCTGATTAATTTCACAAGCCTACACATGAAGAGTAATCGAATAAACAAAAACAGGATAACTGAGGAAAGTAATTCCATTATTGATTCAAATAGTTTAAATAAATTGAAAACATTTTTGATTAAATAAGTTTTTGGTGATTTTTGAATTCTCTGAACGACTTTTTAGCTATTTTTACTCGCATGACTAGAGGAGCTCCAATATGATTATCTCGCTTCAGTCAAACGTCTTAAAATGATTGATTTGAAATTGAAAAATTGTCTACCATAAACCATGTATTACTAAATGCCATGTATTTAGTAAACAGTTAAACAGACATCAAACATCAATACCAAATTTTAACATGTATTAAAATTTGGTTTGGAATTTTAACATGTGCCATTAAATATTCGTTACCTATTTATCCATTAAATATATATTTTTTCGCTTAAAGCGGCCTGGCCGTATCAAAACTTATTTTACCACGTAACAGGATAGTCAGTCCATGCTACGGGGGGACGGTCCGGATGGGATTTGAACCCGGTCCTGCCGTGTGGACGGGCGCCGTATATCACATGCACCACTGGGCCCGCCCCATCCGTTAAATATTAAGCTTTTATTTTCACGTTTCAAGACTACGCCTAGTTCTTTAATTTTGTTTTAAATTTGTTTTAAATGTTAGTTTATGCTCTTATTTTCTTTTGATTTACTGAATTTGATTTAATAGATTAAGCGAATTAAATTAATACGAATTAAAGAATTGAGTATTTTTCATGAAGGATCAAGAGTTTCTTCATCTATGGTCTTCTTGATGTTTAGTCTCCTTGCTTGACCCAAATTTGGAAAAAATAATTAGTTTTTTATTTTTTTTATTACGGCCTGGTATTGATAAAAAAAAATAAAAAAAAAATAAAAATAATCAGTTAATATTACAAAAAAAAAATACTTAAGACATTTTGAGAAGTCATCATTTTTTAGTTAATTTATCATTTGCCATAAATTAGTTCTAGTCCTAAACTTGTCCCTAGAGGAAAGAACACAGAGCAGAATGAAGTTTGACTAACCAAGATACAATATTATAAGAAGGGAGAGGCACAAACAAACAATTACCGAAAATACAAGTAGATTGATAGAAAAGAAAAAAAAGATGGACAAATTAAAAAGGATTAGTAGATGAAAGACGAGTTCCGAAAGATGATAAGGAAATAGAAAAGTCAAAACAAACAACTGAACAATCAAACTGGAGAAAGCAAGCAAGTAGTGAGCCGTTATCAATCGGAATCTTCAATTGGTTATGTCGTTGATATTAGAGAACTGTATTTATTATTTACCTATACAGATAAATATAACTCATAATAAACGATTCCCTTCCAGTCTCGCAAAATACACAGAACAGCTTTGTGAACCTTTTTTCGAGCGAATCGTAGGGTTTTTTTTAAATATATTTATTATCATTTTTAAGTTAGTTTATGTTTACACTTTTGTATGTTACACTAACCTTTTCACTTACCAAACAGACACATTTTTTAAATTAATATTTAGGTAATTCTTTTCAAACACACAAAAGAAATGCAACAATTCCGGTTGACATGATTTTTTATAATCCCATCATTTGAAGAAAAGCAAATAAAATACAACCCGATAATTCAACATAATTAGCACCGGCTAATTGGTAATGAATTTCATAAAGACCTCGGAAAAAAAACTGTGGAACTTAACCTTTACCGCAAAAAGACATTACACGATTATAATTTCTGCAACACGCCAGCCATTCAAGCGAACGGGTATCGAGCCTTTAACAGCACGCCCGTAACCTCAATTAATCGCCCTCGGTGCCCAATGTCACGCAGTAAACTCCACTTTTGTTTCCCCAAGGCACAAGACCTCCCGCCATTTGGGTACGGTGAAACATCCGGTCGCTATTGTTTCGATACAAACACACCAATGGCTTTAATTAATTTACTTTAACCCTGTAACCGGCGATATCTTTGGCCGTGCGGTAAAGTCCTCACGGTCGGAATCTGCACAAATCCTACCCAATCCATGGTGGGAGGCCTAACCGAACCCAACGGGGGGAAGAAAATGGATCGCAATAAATTTGTCCATACGCACGCAACTAAAAACCGCACGCACCGCGGGACGGTCGGTGACAGTTTCATGACTATTGCCACACCGGCCGGTCCAAGACGTGTGGGTAAACACCACGGGCTCCTCGGGCCTCATCGCGCAATGGGTTGCGTTTTGCGTGAGTACACCGGTATGTTTAACCCCATCGACCCACATCAATAAAAAGCACGGTGGTATCAGGATGTGTCGTTCCGTCTGTTGGTTTTTGGACGTACGTCTGATACACCTTGGTGAAACGTGTCCTGAAGATGTTGGGCGGGAGTTACGTTCCGTGCGAATACGGTATCAAAAGATGCCAGATGGAAATGGTGCTCGAAAACAAAAAGTGAGATTTGTCGCATAATGATTTTGAGGAGTTGGAGACTTTAAGCCCTAGAAAAGACTTTAATACTTCAAATTGAATGATGATTTAAATGATTGCATTGAACGAAATGCTCTCCTGGTTGATTTCTAAACCTAAAGGAGTCGTTTATGATTGCTACGAACCTAACAAATTCTTTATCTATAATAAATATAAGCACCAAGAAACGTTTGTTTGATCAAAGTCAATGTTTCCGGGCTCATTTACCCGGAATCTGACGCCTTTTTGATATGCTTGAACTATTTTGTAATGAAAAGGTTTTACTGCATCTCAACTTTCAGAAGTAATTTCTGTTTTGAGTTCAGAACCATTGTCTCAAGAAGTGTTTCATCATAATCATTTATCGTCATTTAGACATTGGAAACGATGCACGTCTTTGATACCTAACGCGAACGTTATCAGATGTTATTAAACTGTTACGAATTACGCAAGACACGGAATGAACTTCGTTTTACCATAAGGGATCTCAGTATCTAGATTTGTTAATGTTCACTGAAACTTGGTAAGATGACTCCATGGAGCATACGCGTAGCTTTGATGCTTTTCTCTGATTACACATTTAACCGTTTTGTCTATAATTTAAATCCTGTTTATATACTCTGCCAGTCTAATCTTTTCGAGAATATGCTCACCAACTTACATTAACCTGGATCGTTTATAGTATTCTACGATATCAACCACATTCCATCGGGTCAAAGCGTTTCTCTGCCAGTTTTAAAGGAATTATCTGTGCGAAAAACGTACGGGTTCATTTAATCAAACCATCGGATCTTAGATGAAATAACCCTCAAAGGTTAGTGAGCCTAACCATCGAGATTAAATTCGACCGTTTTAAATAAATTCAAACGATTAAAAAAATCAATAGCTACCTCTTATACGCGGATTCTTACGTAAGTGAGTTTAAAAATTTGTTAGCTCAACGATTTTATAGCACAAAATTTAAGCAAATATGTTAAAATTTGGTGGATAATTTCTTCAAATACAAACAAATAAATTTTTACATTATTTGTGTAAATGTTCTCCTTAAAAAAACGCGTCAAAAAGAAGGTTTCCTTACGAGAAAAGAGTGAAGTTGATTCTATAAATGATAATTTGAAAAGGAACTGCACCTCGAAGTCGACATACTCTGCGGTCCCCTATACACTATTAAAGTAATAATTATCACGGTGATTGCATCTGAAACACTCTGTCCAGCGAAGCACCACAACTTCTCAACTATCGAAGTATGTTATCCTAAAACTTGTGAGGATCAAATTAAATGCCAACAATTAATTCCTAGCTTCAAGCCTTTAATCAATAAAAATGTACAATTTGTACAGCGATATTGGGATTGGAATATTTCCAGATAAGTCCATAGATCAGTACCCCTCACTGTAATTCATTCATCCAATATAATTGGTGGGATAAACTAGAAGTATTATACTATGAGATGGTGGAACAATGAAATGGAACATTTTCCAAAGGAAACAAAAAAAATTAGAAACTTCAAAAAGACGATCTTGCACATTTTTATTGGGCGAGATGTGTGAAATTCATTACTTCAACATTCTTCTAAAAACAACAGTTAAAAATTCATGCCTTTCCCCAATTTATTGGTAAGCAATTAATAATAATTCTTTCAAGATGATCTAAAGAATAAATAAGCGAGATCACTTAAAAAATAGAACTTTTAAAAGGCATATTCGCTTCTTAATTTACACTTCAACTCCGCGGTATATATTGGACATCTTGACCATCTTAATTGTAAAACTTCTAATGTAGTTAATTATTTTGTCACCTTCAGGACATATTCCACCACTGTGAAATGATGCCAATCAAACACACCAGATCGAGATGAAATTCCGCCACTTGGTGACAGTTTTAACGGTGTGTCTGGTTATCATATTTCCCACCAATTCCATTAGCGTTAAAACTAACGAGCTGTGAACGAATCACTTCACCGACATCGTGATGAGACACGTATGTATAGAATCGGAAATCTTTCTGTCGCAACAAGCTTTACCCGTTGACAATGCTTGTTAACCAACAGGAAGAAAGAAAGTGTGGAAATGATCCAACAATGCACGAAATTTCACACTAAATAAAAATAGAACTTTACGATAGAGTTTTTTTTTGCTTCGCCTTTTTTTCGTTTTTTTGTACAACGTACCTATACTACTTTTTCATACAGTTCACATACTTTCATACACTGCAGTAAATATGCTGCAAAATAAAGCGCACGTTTTGTGGGCCCGGGGCCGTTTGAGAAAATGAGGGACACATCACACACTGATTACACGAATCAAACGACGGTCCATCTTAAAATAGACACCGCCCATTAGACCTTCTCGATCAAACGGGACTCGATGCCTTAAGACGGCGGCTACACACAAACGCACCACACCTAACGGAAGAAAACCACAACAAACGAGCCAAATGGTTAATGTGCGTAAAATATGCGTCTACCAGTACCGCCCTTTGTCTTCGTCCGCCACACGGCACACGGTTCGCCTTGATGATGTTTCGGTAATTGGTTCTATCCGATGACCGGGAAGACCGACTGCCAACGACATTCCGCTGGCAAGATGGATGAGACCAGCCATTGTGTGCCGTACGGTTGTACGGTTGTAAACTATGCCTTCGTCTTACTTTTTAAGGTACGGCACAGACCGGTGCGAGTTAACACGCCATTAAGACGCACGGGACCGTCAAATTAAACAACGAACCACGTTCAACGTTCCCTCCCGTACCACCGATCTACCGATCTTCGGGACTCTTGCGTACACCTGAGTGCAGTTTTCTTGCTCTGCGTCTTGCTGCTATGCGCAGGTCTTGTTCTCTTTGGTGAGCTCAGTGCTAAAAGTCAAATGTTTAATCTCGCTAGTTGCCATCACCCCATTATTCTTGCCGCAGTCGACCTGCTTGTTTCGTCGGCTAAGATCACTGGATGGATTGGTTGTATCATGGGTACTTATCAAACGGAAGAGACTGCGAGCGGTCTCTCTTCAAGCGAGTTAGCACAACCATACGACATACAATTGCGGATTGAAGTACTTCGGTCCAGCGTTGGCGCACCTGCTCACTTGTAAGTGGTGTAGGAAAGGTTGATGAATACTAGGCCAGAGATTTGGCACACGAATATAGGGTGTGTCAACAAACATTTTACACTAGTTATTCTTTTTCTTTACATATTTTCGATTGTTTTTTTTTGGTAAAACTTGAATCGAAATTTAAATAAAATGTTAAAATAGAGAATAATTTCTTTAACTGTTCCTTCCAAATAATTAAAATTAAATTTCTTACATTTCTGTGTCCCTTTTTTCTGAATATCATTTTCTAAGTTTACAAATTATTGGACTTCAGAGCATCAAAATTGGTAAATAATAAATAATAATTGAGGAGAAAATTAAATTAAATAAATTTATTTTCAATTAAATTCAATTATTTCATGGAAACAAGAATAACTGTAGCGAATAGATGAACTTAAAAGTAAAAGCATCAAAATTTTAAAGTGCTCTTAAACTCTTCTTCTTCGTGTGTGTGTGTGTGTGTGTGTGTGTGTGTGTGTGTGTGTGTGTGTGTGTGTGTGTGTGTGTGTGTGTGTGTGTGTGTGTGTGTGTGTGTGTGTGTGTGTGTGTGTGTGTGTGTGTGTGTGTGTGTGTGTGTGTGTGTGTGTGTGTGTGTGTGTGTGTGTGTGTGTGTGTGTGTGTGTGTGTGTGTGTGTGTGTGTGTGTGTGTGTGTGTGTGTGTGTGTGTGTCTGTGTGTGTGTGTGTGTGTGTGTGTGTGTGTGTGTGTGTGTGTGTGTGTGTGTGTGTGTGTGTGGTTATATCCTCCTTTGTTGGGTGTACTCTCCGTTCGCCCATCCATATTCAGAGGTCACTCCAAGAGCTTTCGACATCCAAGAGTTACATTGGTGGCTACGAATTTGTGGCTTTCCTAAACGCTTATTTAGATTCTTTTATTTCAAAATTCTAATATTTCTAATAATCAGTTTGGCCGTTCTTCCATCTTTATCTTTAGAATGTTTTTTCTAAGTTTTCAACAGGAATAGCCCTAGTGGCGGATTGTGCTTTTTACATTAGAATAGCATGTGTCTCAAGCGATCTCAGGCTCTTTGCAGAGGCTACAGTTCACACCTTCGACAATTCCCATCCTATGTAGCCAGCATTCGGCAAGGTCATGTACTGCTAAAATGCTATTAAATCTATGTCCTAGTGTAATGATATGGTCTTCAAATTTGATTGAAATTCTTCAAATTTCCCGTCCGTTTTTAGGACATGTCCCGATATCAACTTTTTACGTCTTCTATCATTCTATAAATAAAGCATTCTCCATTCTAATGTTATTTTTTATAGCATTTTAGGCGTAGATATTCCTCTTTCGTAGTCCTCTTTTGGCTAGTTGATCAGCAGTTTCATTACTTAAGTGGTCTGGAATCCGATGGTTCAGTGATTTTTTCTAATTTTAATACGTATAATTCTTTTCAACTCTACAACTCGATGAGTCAACTGAAACCTAAATATCATAATACGAAGAAAGCAAATAAAGCAAATAATTGGTTAAACTGATCATCAAAAAAGAATAATTTGGTCTAATTTGGAAAATAATTCTTCTCTTATATTTCTGAAGAACGACAAGATCAGCTTAATCTAGGACACAATTAACATTGACTGCGAGAAACTTCCTTCTCCGAATTGCGCAAAGCTGTAAATATTCTGAGTTACCCTGTGTTTTGTGCCAAAAATTCATCAAAATTTCTCTGGATGTACCTTACACTAATAATAATCTCGTTTGTAATCTAACCACAACGTAGCGAAACTAATGCTCTTAACCTGTCTGTTACCTTCTCTTCTTCCCCCGTTTGTCAGGTTCGACCAGTGCCTGGTACGAAACCGGCCCATGGAGTACCTCCACCCGGCGCTATTACGCCACCCAGGACCATCCATCCCAGCGACAATGGACCGAACCGTACTTTGACCTCAGCGTTTCCCGCAACGTAACGGTGCGGGAAGGTGAAACGGCATTCCTTACGTGTCGGGTGGAAAATCTGGCCAAGTACAGCATCTCCTGGGTGCGGCACCATGATCTCCACATACTGGCCATCAACGCGGACACGTTCACGTCGGACGAACGGTTTCAGGCACTGTACAACGACCAAACCGAGGAGTGGACGCTAAAGATAAGGAGAACGCGCCGGAAGGACACCGGTATCTATGAGTGCCAGATATCGACCATGCCGGTGAAGAGTTTGCAGCTGTATCTGATTGTTCTCGGTAGGTGTGCTTTGTGGAGGTTGGGGTTACTAAACAGGGGTACAATGATGGATCATCACGCTACACTAATGCGCCAATCGACTGTATGATTTCCAGTAATTATAACTCTCCCACCAATTTGGTTTTATTTAATTACCTTGCAAACGAAGCGTTTTTGGGGGTCACCAAATGGTACCGTGCATGGAACTGGTGTAAATTGAATCAGTTCGTGACGATTCCGGATGTGGACTATGCTTTGTCCCGCGGGAGGATCGTACAAGATTCATAAATAAACTTAACAATCACACTAAATCACACAAAAAACTGGGACTCACTGGAACAGGATATATGTAGCAGGCACCGGCACATAAATAGACAAACCACAGGGCGCCAGACTTCCTCCAGCCGGAACCACAAATGTGCAAATGGGGAAATGAATTCCCAAAACCCCCGGTTCACTTTTCATCCATATTGTGGGGGAAAACCCCTTTTCGAACTAGTTGGTGATTGGTGACCGTTTTGCGCGATTTCGTAAAAACACCACATCGAAATGGTTGTACATTTTTGGAAGTAAAATTCTTCACCCAAAGCACGTATCCCGCACACGACCACCGACGATGTACAACTGAAACGTGCATCATCATCCATCACACATCGGTACGGAACGGTTGGCTAAATGTTCGTTTTATTGCAAACAATCAGCTGGAGCTATTTGGTGTGCCGCTTCCACTCATCAGATGGGTGTGTGTGTAGTGCTGTGGTCACAAAATCACACATTATACTCGCTGAGCCCTTCGTTGGTGTTCGCGCAGTGTTCATCGATAAACACCAGAACATCAAGATTGTTGAAAAAAATAAAATAAACGTTGAAATAAACAAACGCCCTCGTACGGCGAGCCCGCAATGCATCTTAATGCGTTTGTGGAAGCCAATTTTAGCAAACCTGCACTGGAATGGAATTTACTTGGTTCAATCAGGCTTAAGCTTGTGATTAGTCATTATTCAAGACGCAGGTCAATACCACAGAAAGTATTCATATGGTTTGATAATAGTTTTCGAACGAAATTGGTTTAATCAACTTTAGTTATATTATTAGAATAATCATTGAATCACATCATTTGTGGGTTTAATCAACTGCTGTGTTCTTGTTACAAGCGCCTGGAAGTATGCAATACGATTCATTTCTTAAATTATCCAACAATAAATATAAAACAATAAAAGTAGCTAACTGATCCGGAATCATAAAGAGAAAAAAATGGTTCTTAAATATAAAACATGTTTTTTTAGCAAACATTGCATACTTGCAGGTGTTTTGAATCCATTACAAACTATTCGCATATGGATGAAATACGGCCCGGCTGAAGCTTTTCGGGGAAGAAAATAATAATTAATACAAAAAATTTGAACAAACAACATGTTCTAATATCGACCAAAAATGATTTACTAAATATTTGTAAAAAAAACTAAAATATCTGACAAACAATTACTCAAAAATGAGTATTTTATAAGGATTCGCAGGAAAAGATAAAGTGAATAATACAGAGAAAAAAATCTTTTTAAAAATTTATTTATAATTCATTATTACGGCAGTTAGCCGTAATGTTGTATGCCCCAATTTTCAGTCTCAAAAATTTCAAAATTGTTGATAAAAATATTAGTTATATTAAAAAAAATAGATTCTTTTTTTTGGAAATTAAAAATTAGCTTAAATTATTTGATAAAAACTTCCACTGGTAAGTGAAGGTCGTGTTAAAAAGCATCTTCTCTAAATATTTATACTATTAAATTTATCAGTTTATCTAAAATTAAGTAAAATAAAATATATTCATATTACTTAGAAATCATTTTCACCTTCCTGGTAGAATGCCATTGCCGATCCCTGCAATAGCCGGTTAGGCAAACATATTTGCTAAGTAAATAGTAAACATTCCAGTGCTCTTGGTTGACTTTCTTGCATTCAGTTTTGAGTAGAGGTGACACAATCTTTCTGCAAACATTGTGCAACTAGCCAATCTGCTACTGTTGTGTGAGATGTTTTATTTTTATATCAATAATTCAGGCAACAGAGATGCCGGCGCTGCCATTCATAGAAATAGCATTGAATTTATTCCAAATTCTTAACATCAAAACAACATTGTAAAGATCCAATTATTTCTGTTACGAAGCGAATGTTAAATAATCGATAGAAGATACATTTCCAAATGTAACAAGCTTTCTCCGTTTACGTAGTTTATGATGAAAGTTAATTAAACATACCAACATTCCGGTCATTTCTTCCGCAACCGAGTAGCTTATTTTTGGAGAACGAGAAATGATTGGTATATTCTATCAAGCCACACTATTTCCACCATTTAATACGCTAATTGACGTCAGTTCTCAGCAGGAGGGAAGAATTTAAACCGAGTAACAGAATAGCGACGACCGCCTACAATAATTCTCGCGGCGTCAAAATGTCGCTATGCTCTAATTTTAACAATCAGCATTAGACTGGATAGGGCGTTGAAATGTGCGATATTTCAACAAGTTCTTTGTGTAAGCATTTGAAATGTCGTATCAAATCGAAACCAAAAAACTACACAACAGCTCAATCAACCCAGGATAGGATAGGACATACACTGGCGAAGCAACAAAACCACTTAACGGTGGCAAGTTTCGTCGCTCATATTACAACCGCTGGTGACATTTATTTTGACTCTCACAGCTTTATAAATGTGATGTTCTGACTTATTAAACGGTTAATTTACATCACCGTTGACACATGGGACCAAAGCCGGAACGTGGGTTAAGTAAAACAGAAACAGAAGTCTATACTCTACCCGAAACACCCACCCATTCGGAATGTCTGTGTCCGTCACGTTGTTTGGTACGCATTTCGGAAGTTCCAACCATCTCGGAATGGTTGGTCCAATAAATTATGGCTCATTTAATATTTCACCATGCCAATCTGGTCTTTCAAGCATTCAAGGTTTGTTTTTTTTCTTGCAAACTTCTTCCATCTCCATCCACTCACGGTACCAGGGCCACGGTTGGGTAAAGTGTGCCACTTTCACCAGTATTTAATTTATATTTAATTTCCATAATTTAGACAACTAATGACCTGGTGGTTGACATACGACCAGAAAACCGTGGCCCCGTATACTGGAGCTAATGCTACAATGATGATCGATCATTCCGTGCCACCAGAAAAGCGAAAGAAAGCCGGCTATCGTAAATCTCTCGTTCTTTTGCTTCGCAGATGAATCGCAGCTAGTCAGACGACAGGACGACATACTTTACGACATTCCACCATCCTCCGGAGAGCATTTGGAGGGTCAAAAGGTGGGAGACGCCTACAACCGGATGTACGCGGATCGAGTCAATGGTATTGGTGCTGCCGGTGACCCGTCGGAGTTTATCGATTAATACCGTACCGGTGCTTAGATTATCTCTTTCTAGCGACCACTACACAAATCCTCGAGGGTACGATCGTGTACGGGTACAAAGGACAGAATGTCAATCTTACCTGCATCGTCAATCACAACTACGACCGGCGACCGAGCCATATCGTGTGGTACCATCAAAAGGACGTACGTATACGCCGAACGATGCCGACGGTAGTGTTTTTGGCATAACCAGCGCTGACCATTATGTTACAGATCGTTGCCTACGAGTCGCTACGGAAGCGTGGACGATCCTCCCTGAACAGCATCACCTCGCATCATCTGATACGGAACGCCGAGTTTGATGACGCTGGAAACTACACCTGCGCCCCGGAGCTGTATGCAAGTGCCAGTACGATTGTACACATCCTAGACGGTAGGTTTGACACCGGCGCCATCGCACGTGTCTATTTTTATCCGGGCCGCATTTATTTGCTATTGCAGGTGAAGAAGCGCAAGAGTCCAACAGCTCCAACCGCAGACGGATGAATGTAGTGATGATGTTGCTTTGCGGAACGCTTGTAGTGCTGAGCACACTATACAATCATCGCGATAGGATGAGTTAATACACTGCAAATAATGGTGTGACAATATCATTGTACATAATGTAAATAAAAGACGAAATATCTTCTCGAACCTTTTTTACTTTCAAACTTTGTTAGTATGACTATTACGGTAAGTAGAGTTTGATATCAACGAGATAAGGTTACATAGTGCATCGTTTGGGTGTTTTATTAGGATAATTTTTCCTCATACGTGTTGGTTTTATCGTGACGTATGGTACCCAAAAAAAAGGGAGTTTTTTCATTAATTTGCGTTTCATACATTTTTTTAAAGAATGTGCGCTACAAAGCCAAGAACATGGTTTAAAAAAAATTATTTACCATAAACAGTAAGAAAATTGCAATATATTAGCTATGCCTTCCGTTTCAAACTGTTACAAATGATTAGGCGCCTCCTTCATGTATTCTAGCGTGAAACATGTGTTTACTTTTGAAACGCATATTCAGATTTTTTTAAATAATCTTCGAAGCACCACCCCATTCAAAGCTACTACACACTCGTTTAGAAGTCATTTTGATAGTAAATTACAAGGTAATAAGCTATAGAAATAAAACAAAAATGGGACAAATAATTCCGAGTTCGATTTTGAAGTTCTACCATGCTTCGAGCATGGTGATATTTCCGTTACAAATGTACCCAATTTGAATATGCTCATTCGCACGGATAATCGGGCATTGAAGATCCCGGTTGAAGGAAGGGAAATCCTGTCACTCGATTGTCAATTTACTTATGCTTCGTATACACGTTACAGTAGGATGGCGTAATATGATTCGTTTTTTCGAACGGCAAATAAGAAATACGAAAAAGAATCGATAGTTTTAGTACTCCTTTTTGCCATATGTTATACAGGAATGCAATAAACTGACATAAATTATTGTTAAAAGCTACTAAACTCACAAAAAATCATGTTTCATTTTCATCCGGACAAATTTGACGTGAATGTTTGTAAACGCTCATTATGGGAGTGTAAACGTGCCTTAATGTATGCTATTTTTTGCAATTTCTGATTAGTTCAGTCGGAAAATGTCGGACGAAGTAGCAAAAGCGCAGGCAGCCGATGCCGCTGCAAACGATACCATTTTCGGGAAAATTCTTCGTAAGGAAATCCAGGCCAAGTTTATCTACGAAGATGACAAGGTAAGTGGACATAATGTCCTTTCATTGGTATACCATTTGGTATTGATCTTTCGTCTCACCTGTTCCTTCTCTGCAGTGCGTTGCATTTAACGATGTTTGCCCGCAAGCACCGGTACACTTCCTCGTAATCCCGCGGAAGCCCATTTCGCAACTTTCCAAAGCCTCGGAAGAAGATGGAGCACTGCTCGGACACATGATGCTGGTCGGTAAGAAGGTAGCAGTGGAGCAAGGACTAGAGGAGGGTTACCGTGTCGTTATCAACGACGGTAAGAACGGTGCACAGTCCGTTTATCATCTACATTTGCATTTCCTGGGCGGACGTCAGATGCAGTGGCCTCCCGGGTAATGTGTCGCGCATTTGTTACGGTTACATCGGATGCATGAATAAAATGGCAACGGAGTGGTTACGTTGAATAGCATTATAACATTTATTTACATCACGATAAGCTTTCAGTCACAGGATTAGCGTTGAGATAAGTGAATGTAGGATTTTGTGCTGTAGATTGCAGTGTGGGAAACGTGCCAAATGGCCCAGCCATGCTGGACGTGTAGTTCGTGGCATATTTTCGCCCCGTATCTCTGCTGTGATACTTTCGCTCAATCACTTTGTCGAAAAACCTTGCAAGTTTCACTGAATCGGTTGTGCCTGCAGCCAACGACCGAGCTTCGTGACAGTTGAGACATATTTCGTCCGCTCCACACTGCTCCGCTATCCCGCCAGCAGACGTGCGATTTACGATCTTTTGCTTATGGCTCTCATCCAACACATCCAGCTTCGTTCCGATCACCAGTATTGGTATCTGACAATGTTTAAACTAATCAATCATTTACGTTACTTTTGAGCATCGATCCTGAACCGTAATGGGTTTGCGCGTGGATTCAAGGTTTACCTGCGTCGAGCCTAGAAACTGTTCCGGATCCATGTCTATCGTATCGCCACCCTTAAGCGCATCCTTTCCATCTTTGTTTAGAATTTCCCCCAGCCATCGTTGTAAATTTTCCTGGCTTTTCCTGTTGGTCAGATCGTGCACGAGAATGATGCCATGCGTTGGGTTGTAAAAGACGCTGCGGGTGTTTTTGTGACTGATAGAACCACCCACATCCCACAGCTCGACGAAGAACGTGTTCTGTGCCGGTGTGCCTTCTTTATATTCGTGTAATTTCACCTCCACGGAGCAGCCCACCGTCCAGCCGGGTGACGTGAGCGGTTCATTGTTAGCGATCAGATGTGTAAGCGATGTTTTGCCGACTCCTGAAGCGAAAGTAATGGGTACAGAAAGCAAAAACGTTAGCACTATACATAACTATGTTTCGTACACTGCAATGTCTGTACATTTTTAACAAATATTCGCACATTTTACGATTTAAAAAGTTCATAATTTTGCATTCATATGCAGTTGTCAAAAAACCAATAACAAACAACCAGTGATGCTAGCACACCGGCATGCGGTTGAACAAACTCAGCGCTCTCTCTCTCTGTCTTGCTGGCAACACTGCCACCATCGAAATGCCAATTTTCAATATGGCGCACCGTGCCGCGGCACGGTTCCAGTTCGGTTAGCCAAAAAGCACTAATTTTGTCACGGTTGCACAGCACCGGGAACTACCAAATACTATACAATAGGTGCGTAATGTAACCCATTACCGGAATCACCAACTACTAGCACGCGAACTTTGTCGATAGCCGCCATACAGTGAAGTGAAAAATCGTACAAGCGCCGAACCTAGCCTTCGTGAAAACGAACAACAAACTGAGCGAGAAGCACACACAGTCATCCCGACGCTAGCCCAATATTTGACAGGTGTGTCAGAGTGTGAGTGTGCGTACGTTGATGCGTAGCATGGTAGTTGTGTGGTGCGCATTGCTGAGCGAAAATGAGCGAGAGCGAGATTGAGAGAAATCGTTTGTTTACATTTTGTTTGTACCGTTGATCGATCCTACAGTTTGTCTACAGTGCATTTTTTGCAATACATATTTGAATAAATTTTAAAACAAACTCTTTAATTTGACTATAATTATGATAACTTTTTTAAAGGAATTGAAATTTATCTTGTAAAGTCCTTTTTCTTTAATGTGAAATCGACAGCACAGAACACCCTCGAAAAAGTTTCATAATTTAATGCTCTTTTTCGATGTCGATTTAATTTGTTTCTCATTGTTCTTTTGTTTATCAGATCAAATCACGCAAAACTATTAGCAAAATGGGAGACACACGGTATGTTACCGAGATACCGAGCAGTCTCAAACAGCTGGCCCGATTCGTAGTACGAGGGTTTTACACGATCGAGGATGCACTCGTGATTGATATGCTGGTCCGGAATCCCTGCATGAAAGAGGACGACATTTGTGAACTGTTAAAGTTTGAGCGTAAAATGCTACGCGCCCGAATAGCCATTCTACGCAATGATAAATTTCTACAAGTACGGCTAAAAATGGAAACCGGTCCGGATGGGAAAGCACAGAAGGTAAACTATTACTTCATCAACTACAAAACGTTCGTGAACGTGGTAAAGTACAAGCTCGATCACATGCGCAAACGGATGGAAACGGAAGAGCGGGATGCGACCAGCAGAGCGAGCTTTAAATGTTCTAACTGCAAAAAGACGTTTACGGATCTTGAGGCCGATCAACTGTTTGATTTCACAACGAGCGAGTTCCGCTGCACGTACTGTGGCAATGCGGTAGATGAAGATAGTTCCGCACTGCCAAAAAAAGATTCAAGACTGCTACTAGCAAAGTTCAACGAGCAGCTGCAACCTCTGTACGACCTGTTACGGCAGGTGGAGGGTATCAAGCTTGCACCGGAAATACTGGAACCAGAACCGGTAGACATAGACACCATACGCGGGTAAGCTAAAATCACGAGTTTAGGAGTTTTATTACCATACATAACTTACGGTGTCGTATTTTTAACGTAATTGTCTTACAGAATCGCAAAACCATCCACCAAAGTGCCCACGGAACAGTGGTCCGGCGAAGCCACACGATCCAGTGGGTTTGTCGTTGAGGAAACGCGGGTAGACATTACGATCGGTGATGGCGATACGCTCGACACGGCTACGCAGCGTAAAGACCGGCCCGTATGGATGACCGAATCGACCGTTATTTCGAATGACATGGACGACAATTCGGTCGATGCTATCCTGGAGAAAGCTGCCTTTACCTCTACCCAACCTCAATCGATCGGCAGTAGCAGTACCGGCACGAACAGTACAACCACTAATGTCATGTCGACCCGCAGCAGAAAGGATGCGGACGACATTATGTCGGTATTGTTGCAGCACGAAAAGCAGAGCGCCAACAACGCGGCTAATGAAGCAGTGCGCGGTCTGGGACAGAACAACGATGGTAACTCGAGTGATACTAGCGACGATGATAGGGATATCGAAAATGCGGAAATACCGGACATCGAACATGTGGAATCGGTATCCGAGGACGACATGCCTTCGGTATACGTAGCAGGAAAGCCATATCCGTTGGATGAAATTGATGACAAGCTGATAGCGGACATGACGCCACAGGAAAAGGAAACCTACATACAGGTGTACCAAGACCACTTCAGTCACATTTATGATTAATGATTAGACTCATCAAAACAAATAAATGTTAAATTTGAAAACTAGCGCATTAAAACAAAAAAAGAAGGTTGCGCTGTACATGTTCACTACATTCGCGCCATTCCGCTCGCCTTTTATTTTTTAAATTCTAGAATGACATTTACGATGCGTTTTCAGCCAAACTGTCATTCGATTTAAGTACGCAGCCGAACATACTTCTGCTCCGAGTTTGTTTACGAAATTTGTAGCCTAAACGCAAGTGAATTTAGTTTCTCAAAAACAAATTATGTCTCTGGTGGCTTACGAGTACAGTAGCGACGAATCTTCGGATAATGAAGAACCGGAGGAAGTGAAACAAACAGTGGTTAAACACAATGGAACTCCAACCGTCCCCAACAAAACCGAACAAAGCTTACCCGAGCCCGACGTTACCGAAGCGCCAACGAATCATCTGCATCTTCCAGCACCCAAAAGCCTGAACGATCTCAGTGTAGTGGAGGAGGATGACGAATTTCTACACAAAAAGGCAATTCCGGCTAACATTCCACTACCGCAGCCACCGTCCGCTTTGAGCATGCCCGCGAAACCCAAGGTGCGCAATGGAAAAGTACAAATTACCATCCCCTCGATGAAGGACTTCTTGGACGGGGACGATGAGCAGAATACGAAGAAAGAAAAGCCGATCATAGGAGCTGCACTTCCCAAAAAGGCAAATAATCTTCTAAGTATGCTACCGAAACCAAAAACAGCGCTTTTTAACTCAAAACCGATGGGAACAGCATCCGCTTCCGGCAGCTCATCTTCCGGTCCCGCTACAAGCGCCAGCTTTAGCAAACGTCTCGTACCGGACTCTGTTGCTAATCGTCCCCGTAATGTACCCATGAGTGCGACCAAATCCAACAACCGTACATCCACCGACCCGAGCACAAGAACCCTCAAAGCTGCCGCACCATCGACGCAAGCCGACAACAGTGATGAGGACGATGACGGAGACGACCAGATGGTGGATTTCTTCTCCTTCAACAAAGTGGATGAACTGCCAACGGTCAGTACGAATGAAATCACTGCAATGGTTGCTAAAAAGGCTGCCAAAATAGCGGAGAACGTGCGAAAGTATGCCGAAACGGACGAACAATCGGAAGCCAGCGTATCTGCTACATTCGACAGCGGAAATGATGAGGCGCTAACTCACCAGACAGCTACCGCCTCGGAAGATTTGGCTAGCGAGACGGCTCTGTCCGCCCTTATCGGTGGCAATCGTGCTAAGCGGGCCCGTATCGAGGAGGTCGATCTGATCGAAATCACATCGTCCGATATCGTGCCATCGAAAGAGGACTTTTTGCGACGGCAACTGCAGGATGAAACGGGATATGTACCGACCGGACATTTGGTGGGTGATTGGACGTGTACCAGCAAACGAAAATCGCACATTACACAGCTAGCAAGCAAGGCTCAGGCTAATGCACAAGAGCTGGAAGCCATGTGGGCCGCGAACCGACAGTCCCGGAGGCAAACTCAAAGCAAATACGGGTTTTGAGAATTGTTTTCTATTATTATTAATCAGTAAAATAAATTAAAGTGTATACTCAACTGTTTGTAGCACTTTGTGTTAATCACTTAGTTTGTTTATTGACAAATTGATGAATACTGGATCGGTTAAGAATGGGCGATTTATTAACACGGTCACAAGCAATTGCGTTAAAAATGTAGTAAATTATAATAGTAAGACATCATCTCGTAGAAAATAAGGATCCAAAATTACACTACTTTAGCTTAACCTAATCGTACTCTTCAGAACGATCTTACAAACGTGAGAGAATGTCATCCGAGTTATACAAATGAACACACACAAATAGCATTACATAGATGTATAGCTTTAATATTTCTGAAACTGAACCATAACCCCCCCGGTTACGATAGCAGATCGAACAAAGTCGAAACATAATTTCGCCTGCCCTTTTCTATTTATTTCCATGGATTTTCATTACGAAATTTAAATCTTTTCTCCCGTTTCACGTGCGACGTCGACACTACGTTGACTCCGGCAAACGCTTCATACACAAATATTATTTACGAGGGACTACAATCCAGGCGCGACCGTCCACCCCGATCGTATTCGTCCTGTTCGCGCAAATCATCTACGGCGTCGTCCATGTTAAGATGGGCGACGGAACGGCGACGGTACGAAAGCGTAGGAAAGAAGCGCGAAAGATGTGACGATCGCAGGCCAAAATCGTTTCGATAACTATTCCGCATGTGAAGGTTGCGTCGCACGTACCGCTTCAGATCGTGCGAGTCGAAGATCGGTGCCGTCTGTTCATCGTTCAGCCCCTTAGGAACCCAAATTTTGATATCATAGTCCACACCGGAGCTGGCCAGTATCGGAAATTCCGGGTGCGGCTCGAGACAATTTACTACCTCGTTGGAATTGCTTCGCAGCCAGTTGACGATGGTTTGGCTGCTCTTTTCCCACATGTAAATCGATCCACAGTCGCTACCAGAAACCACGTACTCCGAATGAGGTCCAAAGAAATTTACACCCTTAATCGTTTTTACGTTGCTGGGTGTGGAAAAGGATTCCAGAGAATAAAATCGTGCCGAAAGGAATTAAATCAATCTGCATCATAATTACCTGTGGCCCTTGAACCGTATCGATGTGTCCAATGGTCCGTCTGCTGAATTCAGTTTAAAAAGGTGAATATCGCCTTCGCTATAGCTGGCAAGAATCTCCGACCCATCATGGTTGTATACAGCGCATGTAATGCTCGACATGAGTCTCTATTGTTAAACAAACAAAACAACAAAATTAGCATTAGCCTGCCGCAAAAAAAATGTGAAAAATTATACAATCTTGCTTACTCTTTCCGCTGGTTCCCCTACGACCAACATTCTCTTCGGCTGTTGCGCACGCCGTAGATCGTACACTCGTACTGCCGTTCCGTTACCGGCAACACAAAACTCCGAATCGTACGGATGGGTCGCAATACTGTACAACCGCTTGCCGACATCGACCACCGTCTGGACCTTACCCTGGCGCATATCGCACAGGCGCACCGATTCATCCTCACCGGCCATTAGAAACACGTGTTCGTTGCGTGCCGGTATCGCCACCTTATGGATCGCCTGCGACGATCGAAAGATTTGCTTCGTGGTGGAATGACCCGACGGTAAAACGATCGTGTGGCGCACAAATCCATCGCGCCCGGTCGATATGATCTCGATATCGCTATCCCGATATCCCTCGCAAACCATAAACTTGGTCTGGAAGACGTTGCTCTTGTGTCCGCTGCGTATAGACTTCAGCAGCTTCTTCGATTCCCAGTTCCACAGGTTGATGCGTAGATCATCCGAACCGCTGGCCAACAATTTGCCGGATGGGTGAAAGTTTAAGCAATTAACACAGCCCCGGTGATGTGTCAGTCTGTGCATCAGTCCCAACCGTTTCACCAAGTTTACCGAACCGTAGGCACGTTTTTGGAATTGGCTCGGATCGTATTTTCCCACCGTGTTGGGCATCTTGTGGAACCGTACACCATGCTGCCGCTGGTATATTTCGCGAACTATGTTCCACTGGCATCTGATAAGGGGGTGAAGAAAATATAAAATGAAATTTCAAACAAAATTGCGCTCTCAACGTGCGAGCGTACTTTACAGAGGCGGTCTTAAGACAGTCGAGACTGTCCACATTCATTTCATCTCGCATAATCGAACTCGGAACATAATCGAACTCGGAACCGCTTGAGCTGAAACAAAAGAAGATTGCGTGAGTTCAAACTGTGGCGATTGATGAGCAAATAAAATTGCAATCTCTCTACTTACTGTCCGTAAGAAACGGAACTTTCCGAGCTGGACGTCAATGTAGATGTAGAGGAGGACGTGTTGGACGATGAGTCACTCTCAGACCCGTTTTCTGCATCGTACGGAAAATTCCCATTTGCTTCCTCCTCTTCCTCGTCATCAATTTCCGCTACGTCGATGCTATCTATGCTGTCCTCGTTGCTCTCGTATCCACGGAAAACGTTCGGAACAAACAGCTGCGCTATATCGTTAACAATCTGGGTTGCGAAGGAATGATGGAAGGAAAAAGAATAGAAAAGAATACCCATCAATACAAGTACATTTTACAGGCAATGAATTACCATTCACTAACCTGATTCCTTATGCGATTGGATCGCGATGAATCAATCGGATCCCTAACGGCAGGATTTTCATCAACCGGCTCATTTTCCGGCACGTTTTCATCTGCACCGTTCCGTGCCCGATCATGCCGATTAGTCAAACGGCGCACATTACGGCGCAATCTTTCGACCGATCGTTCTAGATTTTGTATAAACGCATCGTCCGCCCGGTCTTCTTCGCTTTCGTTGCTTGCATCCCCGTGTTCACTGCGCGGTCGACGTCTGGGTGAATTGGCAGCATCCAGCATCATAGCACCGACATCAACCGCTTGATCCGGTTGTTCACCAGCGGTCTCATCAATGGGCCCATCATTTGGACTTAAAGAAAGAAATATCATTTTTTTATTGTAAACATACTACCCTACGTGGTGACGTGGATCGGGAAGATTACCTTTGTGAGGGACAGTTTTGGATCGGTACCGCGGAAGTGGATGCAATATTGCCGGATGACGTTGATGCACCGGACGACGACGACGTTGAAGGTTGCTGCAGGTCTTCGGTTTTAACCTTCTTTCGTGGACTGCTGTCTTCGCCTTCATTATCGCTACTTTTGGCCGAATCTTCATCCATTGTTCCTGTGTAGTCGCCTACTTGATATATAACTGATGGTTAATCGAATAAAACACCCCGTCGAAAGCATACAAACATTTGCCGGGTTACTTTGTATGCCCCAGTAGCTCGGTGTTCATAGTTTTGCTATCGACACCAAGGTAAGTGGCGTAGAACGAAGCTGGCAAAATAGTTTTGCATGCGAAGTGATACAAACCTGTTTAGATGCGGTCGAATTTATGGCCCGCAGGTATGTTACGGACCACGGATGAAATTGAACTATCTATGATCGCTTTCAACTCTAAAATACACGTTTAAACAGGAAAATAAACTCAGCAAATTATTATTACGCACAAAAATGTTGTTGATTCGATTGCTGAAGAACTGACACATTCCCTGTGTTGCTGACATTTGTATTTTCCAGAGCTGCCGCATCATGGTAAAATATTTTATCACAAGTTGAAATTTATTTGAAATAATTAAAAAACAGCCATTAAATGCATTGGTTTACACTGATAAAAACCTTATCGGTAGATGTTATTAATTATTGTCCCCATTTCAAAGATCGACTGGAGCAGTTTTGAAAATATGGTATAATTTAACCACATGTGTAACCATTATGCAGCGCGATTTGTTTGGAAAGATTTGAAATGCCATCTGTCATCAGGCCGTAAACACATTTCGCGAGCTGGTTTCCCACATGTTTAGCCTGAAATAAATATCCAAATCAATTCACGATGGATTCTCTGCTTGAAACATTGAAACAGCCCAATGGTAAGTGCGTGATAATATCCTTTTCTTTACTGTTTACTTAAATCTTTCCATTGCTTGCAGCCCCTGAACCATCCGGCCGGTTCATTGCACATTTGCTTAAAACTGAGCTGAACGTACTACTGGAGTCTGCCACTTTTAACGATGTCCTCTCCGACAAAATACACCAAACGGATGCTACAAATGAGGAACTGCTACATCTGGCCATTGGTAGCTTAGTCGCATTTTTGCAGTACAATTTTCTCGGTCCACGAGAAAAACACAACCAATCAGCGTTGCAAACCTCCGACAGCCGTGCGCAACTTATATCGGACGGAGAAGAACTGAACGTAAATGTAGTGCGTGCCGATTGTTTATTGGTTTGCAAGAGGATATTTGACCGCTTGCTTCATGAAGATATTGAGCCGAACAAATCCACCCCATCCGGATATTGCTTGCGGCTCTGGTATCAGCGGTATTTGCTACTACATCAGCGATGCATTGATGACCTTACGCATGACCTGTACGAACGATTCAATGCAAACGTGGTTGCACTCGAGACGGCCCTTTCTACAGCTGAGCAGGCGATAAAAGTCGAAATTTATCTAGAAATTATGTTTGGATTCGTTCAATTCAAGCGCATTACCAAGTTGGAACAATGGCTGCAGAAGCTTGAAACGCTTTCGAATGTAAAGCTTTCGGTGGAGGGAGTATTAGGTGTGCGCACAAAGTTTCAACAGACTCCACTGCCCCAGCTGACGCTGCGGCTGGAAGGTGTCAGCGAATTGGGGTTGCCGGATGCCATGGAAACACACGGGTACATGAAATTACCACCGATTCTGAAGCTGGAAGATGAAGTACGTCTGGAAAAGGTTAAATTTTTGAATGACCACGAGAACGAAGACCTCCAGCTGCCTGCACTGGTGCAGAACATAGTGCTTGGGAAGTTGTAAGTATAGTTTTTGTTTTTGCATGAAAACGAATAATTTTGTGTGTATGTTTCGTTTTTTTCTCCATTAGATACTTCCTGTACGTTACACAGCCAAAAGAACAATTGACGTTGGAAGAGATACAACCCTACATTACTTCGCTCGTGTATCAACGGTTCGGACCTTGGGCAACACGTGTGGCCACCCTCTTCATGAATGCTTCGATAGAAGCCACTCACAAGCGCACTGTCGACCGGTCTTTGCGACAGATTGAGGAACTAATACAACAGTTCTATGCTCCCGATTATGAAACAGCCATTCCAATCGCCGATCGTCTCCCACTTGTATTTAGCTCTTGGCCCATTTCCTACTGGCAGATGAAGGAAAAGCTAGCCGATGTGATGGTTAGTCTCGGTATGATTAAGGGCGCACTTGCCATATATGAAGAGGTGCAAAGCTGGGAAAATGTGATCGAGTGCCACACCATACTGGAGATGCGTCATCTTGCTGCGATCGTCATAAAAGAGCTGATAGAACGCAATGGGCCCACGGTGCGATTGTACTGTATGCTCGGAGATGCCACGGATGATGTCGAATGCTATCGACAGGCTTGGGATTTATCCAACGGAACAAGCGCCAGCGCACAAAGGCACTGGGGTAATTACTACTTCGTGCGCAAAGATTATGCATCAGCGATCGAGCATCTGCGACGATCGATTGAAATCAACTGTCTGCAGGAACCGACATTGCTACGGCTGGGATATGCAGCACTTCAGCTCGAGCGCTGGCAAGAGGCTGCCTATGCCTATCGGTTGTATACGTCCTTCGAGAATCACGGGTTCGAACCGTGGAACAATCTCGCCAAAGCGTACATCATGCTTGGGGAAAAGCCCCGGGCGCATAAAGTGCTGCAGGAAGCGCTCAAGTGTAACTTCAGCAACTGGAAGGTTTGGGAAAACTATCTGCTTGTCTGTGTCGATACGCGTAATTTTGCTGACGCACTAAATGCTTACGAACAGCTGCTAACGCTGAAGGATCGCTACTACGATAAGGAAGTGCTGGAAATCATTGTACGAGCGATCTTGTTGGGTGACCAGGATGCCGATGGAACGTCATGCAGCCGGTTGAAGCAGAAAGCACTTAATTTGCTTGCACACGCCTGTGCTCAGCAGCCCAACAATGGCTACCTGTACGAGTTGGCCGCAGAGTTGGAAGATGCGGATTTGTTGAAACGCTGCCACAAGCTACAGAACGCCTACCGAGCATACACGCAATCGAACAGCCAGTGGTCGAAAGCACCTGAAAGCTGTTCCACCGTGGTGAACCTGTGCGTGGACCTTTGCGAGCGTAGCTTGAAGGCGTTCGTGGATGGTAAAGCTGATGGAACGCGACTTGTACCGTTACGGGCCCAACTTGGCTCCGCCCGGTTAACTGGACAGGCGTGCTTACGTTCGGCCAACGCTGAAGCTTGGCCTGTGTGTGCCGAACCGCTGAATAAGCTGCAGGACTTGGTTGACAAGCTTACGATCGAGCTGAAACAAGCAATGGATGCTTAAAGAATGTGTGTGTGTGTTCTTCTTTTAATCGCTAAGCGAGCAACAGTTTGATTTAGTTTTACTTTTGATTTTCCGCCACAAAAGGACTTTATTTAATGTAAGTTCAGGTTGGTAGTAATCAACACACGCACGGTCTGATCGAACGATCCGCACACAGCCAAACCTTGTCGATCGGGGCTCCAGTCAAACGTGTGTACAGGTTGCGTGGAAAGAGTGGTAGCATGAAGCATCTCCAACGATCCGGCTACACCTTGCTCTTCTCCATCGGCTAATGTTTTGGTTCGTTTCTCCGGATAGTGACTAAAATGGGTATGCAAATAAATATTGTGTCGAATTGCCTTATCAACCCGCTGGATGGTGTATGTGTGTGTGTGGTCTACTTACTAAAGCCATATGCGAACGTTTCCTGATCCACCTCCGGTGACAAAAATATCCCTATTCTGTGGCAGATGCTTCACAGTCCAAACGGTCGATTTGGCTCCACTGATCACACCATTCGTACCGAGCGATTGGCCAACGGTTTTCTCCCTCACCGAGGCGAATCCTTTCTCCGAATGTTGCGTCCGCATATCGTACACGAACAAGCCACCCTCCAGCGTGCTTACGGCCAGCTTGTTCATGCGTATATCCTTCCGATCGAACTCAACCGAACAGATACCATTCTTGACGTTCGTTTCCCAGCGTAGTTTCAAGTTGCGCAGGTCGATCAGCTTCAGGTCACCGTTATCGTACCCGGAGCAAACTAATCGTTCCACCGGATTGTACGAATCTCCAAACCCAACCGCCCAACAGTCGCGTCGTTCGTCCAGATTCCTGCTCGCCGGACATATGTTCGCCACCGGATCGTTCGGTTGCCTTGGATCCCATACCTTCACCGTACCGTCACGCCCACCTGTAACGATTTCCGGCGCTCCACAGTTTACCGTCGAACCACCGATTGCATCGAGTGTGTTGATGATTCCTTCATGAGCGTTTACCTCATACACGGGCGCATCAAGCCGGTCCAGATCGTAAATCGTTAACTTGCCAGCAAAATCACCGACCGCAAGAAGCTCGGTACGAAGCTTGGATGCACCGAACGAGCAACATTTGATCGACTTATCCTTTTCCGTCTCTCTGACTAGATCGAGTGTGCCACGGTTTAGTTCGTAAATTTGCACTGTTCCCGTGCCTTTCGGTTTCGAACCAACTACCACGAACTTGGCTGTACAGGGAATCCATTTCACGTCGTACACCGAATAGTTGAGCGATTTTTCTATGTGCGATATCATCTGAACGGAATCCATGGCTGCGAGGCAATGGTGCAGTTCATGCTAGCTGGACGTAGAACGACGAAAGATCTAGAAAAAAGTAAGATGTACCTTTTTTTGGTGAAAATATCAAACGCAGTTAGCTACCGGTAACCGTCGTTGCTAGGATTTGTAAATAAACACACGTTTGAACGTGGTAGTGATGCACAGTGAGCGTTTTGTTGGTCACATTCTGGGACGTATGCAAGCGGAGTATACACGACTATGGATGCGTAGCAGAATAAAACAAGATGTTTTTCCGCTTTTCCGATGTTTTACACGATCAAAATGTACCGTAAAACATGATCAATAAAAATCATTACTGTAATAACTTTTTTAGAATATATTCCAATGGACATTTCGTAAAAATATCCCACATGTCTCGGTTCTTTCTCGCGAATGTATTGCGCACACGTGTAAACACAGCTTTCAGCTTTATCTAACCTGCATCTCAGTTGCCGCTGAACACGGTCAAACATCGTTCTATGCACATACACATTCTTGTTCCGTCAGTTGGTTGGAAAGGACGTACCGCAGCAAAGCTGTTCTCATTCGTGTTTCAAAGTGAAGGTTTCCGTGTGAATTCTAGTGACCGCCAGAAAGCAAACGTGACCGAATTAAGGATTTCAAACATCCTCGCAACACTTCGGCTTCTGTTCGTACGAAATCGTGCGTGGAAAAGTGATCATTTTCCGCCGATAGCACGCTGCGTGCACTATCGTATTACACCGTTTCATACACTCACACCTATAACCACCGCTGTTAACAAACATTTCTTCTCGAAAGGACGAGCTGCTCCTAGTCAGCAACTATTCCGGTGCATCGAGCAGAAAGTGGTGTTGTGTGCGATATAAAGTTCCGGTCGTCGCGCGAGTTTGGATACCGGAATTAGTTCATGGTTAGTTACATCAATAATTGTAGTGTTTTATAATATCATTGCTAATATAACGAGTTTTCAGGAAAAGGATCATATCTAGATGTTGTTTCTGTGTAGGTTGCTTTTGCTAGTTTCGTTCATTTTCGTGGTCGCGTTGTGAGGTCGCATGCTTTGCGGTCGATTCGTTCTCTACACACCGTCTTCATTTTTCTTTTCACGCAGTTATTTGCTTCACGTTGAAATTTCCTTATTTTTAGAATTGCTTCTCAACAAGCGCGAGCGAGCGGAAAATGATGGTGAAACGCAGTTTTAAAGAATACCTACCTATTTTCCCCGGATTTGTGTTCGTGCTGTGTGATCTGTGTGGAGTGCAAGTGTTGCTGCTGTTTTTGAGGCTCTTTTTCGGTAAAGAAAAACAAGCGAAGACGTTCCATGACCAGAGGCAACGCGTTTACTAGCGAGTCCTTTTGGAGGAAAAGGAATCGTCTAGCGCCTACTTGAATGTGCGTGTAGTTGGAACCATAACCTCGCTTTTCTTCTTGCACGGCAGCATACTTTGATTGTAGACGAATGTAGAAGTGGAGAGTTGGCGTTATGTGCAACGTTTCCGTAGAATATGATGGCACATGTTTATTGAAAGTCCGTTTAAATCTAGTTCTTACTCCATCGTACAAATTTGGTAGTGATATGTAGTGCTGTGTGTAATAATATCGTAAGTGTGTAATTACATAATCAGCACACACGCGAGTGGCGCTTACATTTTTCCGGCAGGAAACATCTTCCTCAGCACAGGAGTTCTTTGTTGAGAGACGTGTGGAAAGCGGATGCCATTATGGTTCCTATTTTCATTCCGGCAAATCATTATATTACATGAAGCTTTCCAACTGCTAGAAGTCCCGCAAATTTTCCACTTCCAGCGGTCGATTTTTTCCAGTCACGAGACCAATTTTCCGCTATCAGTAGTGCGTGCGTATTGGCGAGTGGTTTTGTGTGTTCGTGCTCCTGTGACGTCTGTGGAGTGTTGTTGTTATTTTTTTTCTCCCCCTCCCAAATCAATCGATATTTCCTTCCTGCTTCGCGAGTTGGAAGCAGAAAACGTTTGCTTCCACCACATGGTTGCTTCCGCGCGACAATCCGCACAGAATGGCAAATGGAAAGTTGTTTCGCGGACGTGCTTCAGCCGGCAATTTTCCTCTCAACCCAGGGTTTGCCCTTGAAGAGACTCCCGCGAAGGCAACCCGATCGATAATTAAGGGTAAAGGGGATTTGGTATGATATTCATACTGGGAATATACTGGGAGAGTTGAAGGGTTTATTGGTTTTGTGCGTGTGTAAGTGCATACGTCCTATGCAGAACAACAACAGAAAAGAGGGTGTTGGTAAAAGGGCAACGCCGGAATCTCTGTCCCGTGGGACGCGAAAGAGGTTTCTCTTTTCGCCACAAAGGAATACAAACATTATGGAATGTTCTAGAAGTTTTTATAGAGTGTCATACGGAAATTTTTGTGAGTATTCAATGTAATTTTGGATAATCCTAAGTTTAAACATTAAAAAGTTTGCGAACATTTCAACGCAACATTAAAGATATGTCTTTTGAGTAAAAGTACACTTTTCATAAGATGTTTTTCGGTTATTCTCTCTCAATTTGTGAGAGGATCTGTTTGGTGGAGTTGTGAAATTTACAACATCCACGCTTTCATGTATTCCTCTGTAGACGAATCCAATGCTTACTATGTTGCTGCTCACGTGTCAGGATGTCAGGACTTTTATTTTTGTTTTTTGATAAGAAATCAGCTGTTGAACTTTATTTAGCTTTGCATGGTGGGAGTTTCTGTATTTTTCTGCCAAACATTGCAATTTGAAGAGACGGAAATAATCTTCCAGCCACAATTCCAAATAATTACAACCGATGGAATTATTTGGTTTTGGTACTGTTAGAACATGGAATTTGATGATGTACAGAAGAGGTGATATAGATAGGTCATGCCTCTCATCTTTATGATAAGTTAGGAAAAATTACATGTTAGCTATTTTGTATGCATCCGTACTTCCCTGACGGTCTTTTCTCTGTTACGCACGGTAAAGATAAAGACGGTAAAGATATTGTGCCATAGAAAAGAAAGCGATTTGCGTCATTAATAGATAACTTGAGACATTCACTCAAATTGACACGTATTTTGAGAATATCGCTTGAGATATGGCCCTAAGGATATCTTAATTGATGAATATTGAAAATGATCCTTACAGCCAAATGTCTTGTCCTTCTGATATTGTTTTATCTCATATTTCGTTTTTATCTTGGGTTTCGATTAGCAATATCTCTCTCCAAATTGCATTTTTGCTGCACCTATAGACATTAGGTACCGACAATGGTTACTGAACTGATCAAAAATGGAGTTGCAACATTAGAAGAGATAGTTAGAAACTATTAACAGCTTCTTCTGAAATGGGAAATCAACCACTGATCAGTTCTTCACCAGAACTGGCAGAATTTGGAAGAGTTAGAGGGTCAACCAGTCCAATATTCTCAGCTCTCCGTTAACTTCAAGGCCAGTACAACGCTCCTCGTCAAGCTGATCAACGTCACATACCACGAGGATTGAAAATTCTCAGGGCCTTTTGCTGCCTCCATTGGGTCTGGAAAATATAATTATGGATCTACTCTTCGACATAGCGACTTGGAGATACTGGCATTCGCTGATGGAAATAGACATAATTAGTTTACGGTTCTTTTATGCTCTGACGGTTTGAATCACTCTTACGGCAGTCCCACATCTCCTAACAGTTGTCTTCTTCTTTTGTGGCACTACAACCTCAAGAGGTCTTGGATCTACCATTTCTAGCATTCCTTTGACTTTATTTACCTATCCGTAGCAGTGTAGTCAGTCCTGCATACGTTCTGGATGAGATTTGATACACGGTTCTGTCTTGGAGGATCACTGGAGCGATCGTCGTAGTGGTTGTAGCGCCGAATAATAGAAAAAAGTCAGAAAAAAGCAGTATTCATACCGAACATCAGTGGCTGTTAAAGCTGTAAGACATTTGATATGTAAACATATTCTAGACAACCTGTGAAAGGCAAAAATTAAAGAATAAACAAAACAGCGATTATAGCTCTTATTCGCGCAGACTCAGCAATGTATGCATACTTTACGATCGTCGCCTTATATGCAGTGTGTAAGTTACTTTGAAGATGTAATAAATCTTTTAACCGCCCATAGTCTTCATCACTCTACCCCACTGCGCGATTGTCCACCATGAACAGGTTCGATAGAGAGGGAATATTTTGCATGCGAAAAGCAATAAACAAAATTACGAGCAAAAACTTGTATTCTTCAAATCACAATGTGCAAAAGACATAGACAAGAGCAGAGTCCAATCGTCTTTATATTTCTTCCCCTGTTCTGCCTTGTCTGTGGACAAGTTCCTAAGCTTTTAATTGTACAGCATGACCGCCAGCTAACCTTGACATGGCGCTGAGTGGCTGCAGGACAATAGTTATTCCCTTGATGTCCTCCTTGAGGCCAACATCTTGAGAAGAGCTGCGTGCACGTTACAAAAACGTGAACAGAATCATGAAACAGTCACAGCATGTGTTGCAATGTTGGCAATGTTAGAGAAAATGTGCCCCCAGCTGGCTGAGCAGTAAGGTTTTTTGGAATTTTCGATTTATTTTATGCCTTTTTGTTGAATTTTTCCATACCTTTAGTTTTCTTTTTTTGTGTCACCGAAGGAAGCGATCGATTGGCAAAGGGCCAATAATGAAATTGTGCCAATGTGTGTATGTTGCTACGCTGTGCCAATCCGGAGGTTAACGAACTTCAGAAGCCAAACAGTGTTATGTTTGTTGCGTCGCGTATTAAGATTTGATGTCTCGTCTGAGTCTGGGTGCGATATAAATTATTCCGACGTCGTCTACCGACCGACCGAACGGTGCGCGATTTATTGATCCAACGGGCAGACAGGTGTAACTAGGTTTAAGTGTTTAGCTAAATGCTTGATTATATGAAATGTTGGTATGTCTGGAAAGCTGTGAGTTAGTAACGTTATGCAAATTGTTTGAACTCACTTGTCTATAACGGTCGAAAGCAGGGAAGCGTTCCAATGTCATATCAATTATCCTAACGCAGTCACATGCAGCTGAGTATGGGAAAGAATTGATTATTTGATTGCCAGTACCGACAAGAATGAGATGATAAAGAAAATTGTCAAAAATTTAGATCCGTGCGATAAATTTACGACTTCTCGCAATTGGACAAAGATGTATATTAGGTTGGACTGCGCTGGCCTGCCATATTCAATGCTAAATGTCTTTGGATCTTCATTTGGTAAGGCAATTTAATGCTTCTTGTGAGCGTTTTAATGGTTTTTTTAACAAAATGTTAATTTACAATAACTGTTTTATTTTCTTTGTAGGTTGATCCAGCTATTCGCTTGAGTAATTGTAGTTCACATAATTTCCTATCGTAAATACCGCACAATTGTTACTTCTGACATGAATCCACCTCGCGGAACATCATTCAGAATCTACGCAGTTTGAATTATCACATGGCGCGCACTGCTGACGATAGTAGTAGTATTACGTGCCTTTCCAATGCACTATCGATGTCGTTTTGTCCCGAGTACTACGGAATGAAAATTGCATAAGTTTGTGCAAACAAATCTGTTAGTCGTATAGATATCATTCCGCCCAACCTACATCACCCTGCCATACGTGTATCGTACACGTCGCACGTTTGTGATAGAGCTATACGCGAGTTCAATTTACCATCCATGACCAAGGCGAGAAACGACACAATTTGCGAAGCGGGGACATTCCTCGTGTACCGGAGATGCACGTTACAGGAAGGAAGGGCGCATAGGAGTTGATTAAACCCGATTCCATCAAGCGTGACGGTTGTGGATGCGCAATTGGAGATAGAAAATAAGTTACATCGTTTAGGAATATTTTTGGATCGATAGAAGGAAAATAGTGAACGTACTAAAATTCGAGTATAACTCAACGATGGCACACTATTATCGTGGTAGCGAACTATCAAACTTAGGACAGATTTTTTCTTCGTAATATTTTCACATGGTTATGAAATATCAGCTCGTTTTGCAAATGTGGAATGTTTTCGAATTGAGCAATTAACAGACACGTGCGAAATTTACGTACCATATCTGACCTAGTTGAAAATCGATAATTTTTATGACGATCGCGATCACTTCCCAAATTCACAAATATTCAAGACTATTCTTGGGTATATTGATGCTATTCTATTACTATAGAAGGCATATACTTTTGTATTTTATCGCACCTGCCCTTTCTTCGGGCTTGGAGATACAGGTTCTGTGTTAACACTATTGAAGCGAAACAAAAAATGATGTTTTGTGAGGAAGCTTCTCGCTTCTTTTGCACTTTAAAATTCCTCTCGTGGCGAAATGACAAACGCATCAGTTGAACCGTTTATGCTGCCGTATGTAATGTCGCTCGTACGCCGGGGTCGAACTGGTTGAACCGGCTTCTTTGCCGGCCGGCCGGCACTTTTCGCTCCTTTCGCCGTTGAGCGTGCCAGAATTGAGACTTGTCTAGACGAGAAATACTGTGCGACTAGCCATTGCAATGGCCTTCTGGCTACTGACGTGTCGCGGCAGTATTAGGCGTGGATGTTACTTAAAATAGAGAATTCAAATCATCATCACCATGTATTGCACATGTAGAAGATGCGGTAAAATCACTTTTACGAGGAAAAAGAGCACTCATCTTCACTTCATCTCGTCGTGGTCTAATTCTGATGATTTGTCTGCATTTCCTCCTCTCACCGCAGGTGTGTAGACCGGTTTTTCTTGAGGTGAGTGAAGAAGCGCGTTGCTTCTAGCCGGTCGCCCGTTGAACAACTTCGTTCTGACTTTCCAGGGTGTTGGGAAGTTCAACGGCCATGCAACGAAGGTTATCGCACAGTTATTTACCATGTGCGAAGGTTGAAGAAAATTGATGAATCAGGTATTATTTTCTTGTTCTCTGTACTTGCTATGATTTCAAATAGTCTCATAAAATTCAACAAAATTAAATGTAAATTGGATTCTGATATTGAGAAGTTCAAACTGATGTTAACATCAAATGTATTTCACGCGTACCACGACTAGACCAGTGCATCAACCACGGGTATAGTCTCGTGCTTCTCACGATCGCATTGCCCACCCGACTGACCGACCTGCACGATTTGTGCTGCTTAGCGGCTGATCAGTAGTGACGCTGCAATGGCAAACCGGTCGGCGACGTTCTCTCTTTCTCTCGGGCCACTTATCGGCCCCGCCGACGGATCGAGCGGTCGTGATAATAGAATCCCCAGCTCTCGCGTACGCGCCGGAATACGACGATGCGGTTGCTCAAGATGTAGCACGCATTCGACACCATTGTTCACTGGCAACACTCGAACTTGACGGTTGTGTTCGCTCTTCTGACGCTGTTCGCGAGTACACACGTGTGATTCTATACGGACTCCGGTTTATGCTCCTCTGTTTCTGCCAGAGCTAAAGGTTTAGTGTAGCGTTTAATTCCGGTTGTCTCTTTTGCAAGTAAGTGTGAACGGCAGTGTGTATAAGAGAAATTGGATCATGTCCGGTGTGTGGTTAAGTTGTGGTCTAAAAATCTCCTTCGTAAGCGCTTCTCGCGCTCAGGATCACTTCCCTTTCACGATTCCAAATTGAAGAATGATTCTCCAAGACCTACGCTAATTGGAAGACCTTCAGAAGTGATCTACCGAGAAAAATGGAAAACGAGGAATGAGAGCACATGTGTGTTTGTTTCGCGGACGGAAATAGATTTCGTTAGCCCGTGAGGGTGAATTATTCGAACAGTCGTGCTGAGTGAAGTCGTCACGAAACTTTGCTTATGAAGGGTGTTGCGTGCAGGAAGACACATGCATATCCCCAATGAGGAGCTATCGGAACGTTGGTTCTGTAATAGATTCTCTCTCGGTAGTTGGTAGTTGTATTGACGCTGATGGTTGTAATTTTATCCCCCCTTTGGTATGTATCGCACGTTTTGCACATTTTTAACCACTGTACGCGTGAATTGCGTCGATGAACGGTTGACGAATGCGCAGCAACTCGTTGGAACCGGCCGGCTTATGGTTGGATGCGCTGGACTTTGGTCCCCACCCTTGTTGAGCGGTACCAATAAAAGTTACACTGTGAGCGTAACTACATCATGTATGGCGTCTTTGGCAGTATGATTGTGAAATATCTGATAGCAGATCATTGTTTTATATGTTGCCAATACTTTAATGTTGCTCTAGTAAATAAAGTAGTGAATAACTACTGAGAATAATAGTTAACCATTGCTATCCAACAAACTTTGCCCTACGAATTGGTTTCATGCATGACTAAGGGCAATACCACGACAGCACGAGATGTTGTCGCGCTATTTTCTTATCAAAAATGCTTTACTTGCCTACCGTGGTTGGTCTGTTGATGCAATTGGTTTTTGTGGGATGTGTGTATGTGTGGGTCAGGGTTGAAATTGTGCTGCACATACAATACGTCGTGTAGAAGAAAAAGACAAACAAACCATCGTACGAATGCGTTAAAGTGATTGTGAATGTGTGTGAGTGTATGTATTAATCGTATTTTCCCTACCATGGGACGGTAGGGTTGCAGAGGAAAGAACGAAACATGATATCATTGCGATAAATTTAATACTTTTATTACGCCATTTGTTAGCCTTCATGCACCGCGTCGTATCAGTGCAGGAAGGGAAGGAAGAAGAGCGGGGATGTGTTTAAAATATGTTTGGAATTTTCCATTAGGGTTGAGAGGTAATTTATCAAAGCACAATTCAGCAACTATAAACCGCATTGTAATGATATTATGCTTCTTGAAAGTGAATATGAGCGAAAACACGCAATGTATTAAATACTGTCGATCGACTACCTTTCACTGCGAATAGAGAGTTAGAGACGATCTTACGTTTATTGACACAAGTATTGACGTTGCTAAAATAACATTATTTAGCACGCTAGAGCATGCCGTTAGTTGGAGTACCATTTTCTAACGGCAAAACGGTGAATGCAGTTATGCAGTTTTCCAAGCGTGTCGCCACGTAGGTCTGCACGTTTTGTTTATTGGGTTCGCATATGTGGTTGGTCGCATTGTGCTGTTTGCTTGGCTGCTGTAGAAATGTAAATAATTGCTTACTATTTAGACTTTCTTCCTTTTGCCGGCGAGTATAGTGAAGTGCTGTTTAAATAAATGCCCTGAAGTAGCGTCTACATTCTCTGCACCACGCTTTATAACGAGAAATAAACACATTTCAATAAAAAATATTTATTACTGTTTTGCGCGTTACACAATGTATGGAATGCAAAATTAATTTATTAAAACTTTAAACCTTTAAAAGCGTATTAAACTATGTTTTGTTGCAAGCTGTGAATGTTGATCTTTTATAAGCGATGATTGTGTCACCGTTCAAATACTCAAACCAGTATGTTTATAGTAGTTATTTCAATTTTTCTTTCGCTCCCACGACGTCCCTTAGTTTATCAGCAGTTCCGTACGTTGATTGGCGGTAAACTTCCGCCTTCGCTCTGCTAGCCCTTTGAGAGTAAACCCTCTAAATGCAAGTCTTACTAAACGTTGCACGAGCTGAGCGCCATTCGGATCCTTATCGGCACGTGCTTCTTTCAATGCCACTGATGGCGCTGTTACAGCTGACCCGTGAAAGAAGGGAATAATTACGCGCGGTGTCGATGATAACCTCCCCAACAAGTACCCTCTCGAGCACAGGATCCTGCTGTCGTCCGAGAATAGCACGATCGAATCTGGGGCAAAGTACCTTTTCCTCGTACGTTTAGCGCACTTGGTCACTTAATCGGATCAACTTCGCTGGCTGGTTCAGTGCCAGCGAATGCTCTGAACCATTGGTCAGACCGGAGCTAATGATCCTGCTAATGAGCCATTAATTTCACTTACGGAAAGGGACAATATTTTGTGGGGTGATTTATTTGAACTTTCATTTGTCACTCCCGGAATGCATGATCCAGAGTTCTGGATGGGTCATCGTGGCTTAATTGATGACTAGAGTTATTTAAGGAAGGTTAAATCTAAATTTTTAATGAGCGTTTTGTTCTTGTTTTTATTTCTTTATTTCAGCATACAACGCATTAATCTCGAGCATCTATCATCTTACTCAACATCCTCAGTCTTCCGTTAGTTACTGCTGTGGTGTAGTCTCATAGTCACAATACTGTGCTTGGACATAGTGTATGTTCGATAGACTTCGTAGTGTACTTGAAGCTCAGTATATCAAGTGTACCATTGTACCTAGTACATCAGTCTGTTGAACTGTCAGTGTCGTGTTCTGTTAGTGTCAGTAGAGTATACTAAGAATATCTTCGTCATAAACATTATAAAAAACATTTAACCAATTAGTGTAAGTGAAATTTGTTGGTATTTCAAGTGCATCGAGAACTGTAGCGCATTATAGTTGTGCGGTTCTAGTGTGTCAGTGAATTGAATTTGCATCAGAATAGTGATTGAACGTTATTGAAACAAGTCGCTTAAAGCACTATTCGTACACATTTAATCTAACTTGCCGTTTAGAATGGCCCCACCCAACAATGAGTGTACGTATGAAGTAATCAACAATGTCGCCGTTTCGGATGAGCTGGCCCAACGATCTACCGAAAGCGACGAGATGCCCAAGATGCAGATGGACTGGGATACTCCCGCCGCTCAAGGGCTTTACGATCCACAGAACGAGCACGAAGCCTGTGGCGTTGGATTCATTGTGTCGATCGAAGGAAAACCGAACCATAAGGTATGTTGTGACTCGATCAATACTAACACCTTTTTATTTTGTTTTTCCACACTCATACCTCATTCTCGTACCTTCTTCTTCGTCTTTTTCTCAGATCTTACGCGATGCTCAAACTCTTGCCATACGCATGAACCATCGAGGTGCGTGCGCCTGTGATAACGATACCGGCGATGGTGCAGGTGTTTGCACTTCGATTCCTCATCAGCTGTATGCCAAGGAGCTGTAAGTATTTGTTATTTGATGGCGCCACACGCGTCGCTCCGATCTTTAAGCTTCGCTTGTGTTCTCGTCAGTAGTGCAGTACGCCAAACAGTAGTTAGATGGTAATTCATGTACAGCGTCTTCCAACCGACATCCGTCGCGACTTATTGCGTCGTATGCGGTGCACAGTGTTGTGAATTCCTGTCCCATGTTAGTCAGGGTTGTACAAGTATGATGCGGAATTTATTTGTCTCTTGCGCAATGACCCGGTCACGTTCCATCCATACCGGTTTGAGTGGGATTTTAGAACGAGGGGAATTTTTATTACCTCGTGTGAAGTTTTTGCCAAGCTGGATAAGGAATTTTGTCATCTCTTGGAGGAGAATATAGGTTTACTCGAGCACCGACAGTTGGAAGCACTTTGTGCAGATTGTATCTTGTCTGCTTGAAAAGGGGTTCGATTGTCCTTGTACAGGATGATTAAATCATTACATGCTGCGTTAATTAAGTTTACTACTTTAACCTTGAATGTTTGTATGTGTCAACTGTCATCAGTGGATTCTTGCTCCAATTACACCGGTATCTTGTAGACAGAGTTCCTTAATGGAGTTCCTCTTCCATACGACCGGTTTTTCTGTATGTTCCGTCGTGCTATGCGAATTCTGAACCACATCAGAAAATGTTAAAACAAATGTTCGCTAAGCCCACCACTTTTATTTAATTTATTCTTTACTGGTGGCAACTACTATACTCCTACAGCCGTCATTTTACAAGCGATGACAGTCCTTAGCTGACGATAAACTCCGATAGTAAAGCCGCATTCAACTAATTCGATGTCGTTCGCCTTCTAATGACATTGCTCTGAGTATTTAGTAGCAAAACCACCATCAACTTAGCGATGCAATTAATTTTATCCATGATTCGCACTTAATCAGTGGTGTTGTCCTCATACTCTTTTCATCTCGTCTGTGCTACGTACAGCATCCTCTCTATTTCTCCGCTGTGCCCCACTAATACATGGCCGTCGGTCATTCGATAGGATTTAATTCGATTAAATGTTAATATGATACCGGCATATTGTGGATCCTTGGTTGGCAGTATCGAAGGTTCCTAATAATTTAGGTTTGCTGATTATTATCGCACGTGCTCTGTCTATTGATGGGGTCGGGCATGTTACTTTGGGTTTTGTTTTTGTCTCATTCAAATCCTGAAGGATGCTTGTGTGACTATGTATATACACCGAAAGTAGTCAACTGACGCAAGTTGACTTTTCATCCGTGGGTTGAAACGAATTTTGTGTATTTTCTAGCTGTGTGACATTGATGAATATTGCAAAGAATGCGCTGCGTGGTTCGGGTTTGCTTCCGGTTGAAGGTTACGAACCGTTTTAACTCGAGCTAATGAAGACGAGTGAACCATTTTATTTTTAATTTTAAAAAGTTTCAAAAAAATCAACGAAACTTATGGTTAAATAACCTTCTGTTGATATCCTATGTTTTGATAAGATTTTTCTGCTAATCAGTGTGGATTTTTTTGTTTCATTTTATTTTTATCCCTTTTGTCCAATCGTTTTCTCACATGGTAGGTCGACAAATAATGTCGTTAAACTTAAATCGTTCGTATCACGCCAAGGTTCAAGGATTTTGTTTTCGTAGCGTCAAAACAAATATCATTGTGTTTGCAAAAAAAATCTTATTTTTAAATCGTGCACAGATGGATTTTCAGGATGAAATAAGAAAAAATAACACGTGCCCCTGTTGGCTAACATGTTTTCGCATTAAAAAGTGTTTTGTTTACTAAGTGATGGGAGATGGGCGTAGATAAATGGACAAAATAAAAGGTAGAAATATACATAGGTAGTATAATTTCCAAAAAATCATTTGAGTTGTATTGCATTATGCTCGATAGAGCTTACGATAATCATCGCAATCATAATTGGACTAGACAGACAGAAACTTGATAAGCAAAAAAAGGTTTTGACAGATTGTGCCTAATAAGATGGACTTCATCTATAGCCTGACGTCGGTACCATTTAAGTGGTCAAACCAAAATGGGCAAATGATTGATTGATAAGAACGTGATAGATTTGTCTCGGTTTGAACAAGCGTCTGTTGATTGTTTTGCTTATTGGTTTGTCTGTTGTGCAAATAGACTAAACGGAAGAAAACAACGCAATAAAAATAGGAAAGCAATCGCAGCTCGATTTAAAACGACTCAGATGGAAAAATTAACAAATTTGAAGCAATATTGCATCATTCGACGTAGGAAATGTAACCAACCAATAATAAATAGTTCACAATAGCCATTAGACACTAGACGCATTACAGTAGAAGTTCTCTTTTCTTCTTAACCATCTGCCATTTGGTGTTTCTAGTGTTCTTTCTATTGCAGATCACTGCCAACATGGAAATCACTTGATTCGACCAAATCTTGCCATTAATTAGAACGAAATGTTTTTAATGGTACTTTGCTCCCTCTAGAGCACGTGCCAAGAGATGCCAGTCGGCATCATTTCATTGCTTCAATTGGCAGTGCGCGCACAGTCGGAAATAGAAGCTTGAGCCAATGTGTTTTTTTTCTTCTTCAATTGCTCACAGCAGCACATTTTTTGTTGTTTTGAAGTTAAATCAACGAATAATACTTTAATCAGCAGATGATCAAGCCTTTCTAAGATTGTGGTGTATTACATCTTTCCTAGACGCAAAACAACAACCACAACGGATGGTTGTGTGGGTACACGTTTTGCAGACACAAGACGATCACGTTCAGCTGACGGCGCACGGTTTTAAGACTAAATATTTTTAACTATAATTACCTTTCGCCCCTCGACAAATGTGCGGAACCATCTATTCTATAATCCTTGCAAGAAGGAAAACGCAAGAGGGTGTGTGGGGTGTAATCAACTGTCCAACCCGCGAGGGGTTGGGTGTCGTGTTTTTCAACGATTTTTTTTGCTGCCGAGTGAAGTTATTTTTCGTTTTCATCATTCCTAGCGGATTTCAAATGTTATGTTGTTATTTTCATCTTTTGCATGGTGTGTTTTGAACAAATAATTACTACCCGTTGCTCGATCGCCCACATGTTCTAAATGACATGCTTTGTGGTTGTGTGTTTGTGTATTATTTATTTAACTTCTAACACGTTTACGGTTCACACGTTTTCATACGTTTCACATGAGTTTATTTAAAACACGCTACCGCAACACTTTTAGTGACGAGATATTGTTTTTTTCAGTTAGAAGGAAGATTTTATCAATTAAAATGTACATTTTGAACAGAAACGGAAATTTTTAAAAAGTTTGTTTATCATTTAGGTTTAAGTAAAGACAAATAGAAAAGGAATTCTAGAATATAAACGCTTTGTAGTTTTTTTCGCTGCCTTTGCGTTCTACCTACAACGATCATGTTTTTAGAATTGTGTGAAATATATAACCAAATAATACAATAGAAACACACAAATTAAACGCGTCCCCGTAGAGAGGTGGTTTTGAGTATGTTCTGCCATACATTGGACGAAAACACACCACCTCCCAATGAAGCCCCTTTCCGCCGAGTTTATGAATGCACGAGCAGCCAACTGCCTGAGCACACAGAGGACGGCAATCAGAATCACGCACGTAGCGCGTGATCGCGCATTTGCGTCTTCCCGATGTCGCAGTTTTTTTTATTGTTATTACCCGGTGTCGCTCAAACCGAATCTCTATTGCTGCCGCCGGTCGGGCTAATTTCTTATCGTCGGCGGCGCGAGATCTCTTGGGCTTTCGGGCATATGAATGAAAACGAATGAAAGTATATCAAG
Organism: Anopheles funestus; assembly: GCF_943734845.2. Taxonomy (NCBI): domain Eukaryota; kingdom Metazoa; phylum Arthropoda; class Insecta; order Diptera; family Culicidae; genus Anopheles; species Anopheles funestus. The sequence goes on along the minus strand of NC_064599.1, from coordinate 23,538,996 downwards.
AACGCAAATGAAGATCGCTTGATGTTTAATTTTTGTGTTTTGTTTTTTACTCGTCACTCACTATATGTAAAGTAGGGTGCAATTTCTGAGGTGCAGATAGGTGCAATCCAAAAAAAGTATAACCAACTTTTTTAATGTCACATTACAATTACAGTTGACATTTTGTGTGTCGGTAGACATGTTGAAATCATTCCCACAAATTCTTGCAAACAAAGTAATATTCGTTCGCATATTCAAAATAACTTTGTTAGTCCAGAAGAACAGGTTCATAATTGTTACGTCCATGTTGTTAGCACTTCTACGCAGATAAAAGCTGTTTTTCGTCCATCGTCAAGGAGATGTCATCGTTGGGGGTGTCGATTTTGGTGCGACATGTCACAACATTTAATTTTCGGAGCAACGAATCGTTTGCCTCTTTCACAATATTGCAAGACGAAAAAGCAATACAACAGAGTGTAGGATGATGCTGACGACAATACGAGGGTCGTTAGTCTGAGATGTTTCTATTGCACTTTGGTGCGCATTAGCATGTGCAGGCAAGTTCCCGAGATACGCAGTTCTCTATATCTTGATATACGCGGATTCATGGATATGCGTGAATTTATAGCACAATGTGCATCCAGTTAAGTTTACAATGGTTGATAATGACTTCTAATTCCAAGCAATATACCTATTTATTGTAATTTTTGTAAATTCCACACTCGAAATGTTGAATACATTGTGAGCAAAGAAGAAAGTCGACTCTCTACATTTAATGTATAAATTGCGAAATTGCGAAGGGATACGATAAACGCGGATCTCCACAGATCTCCTTGGTTCACTATTATAGTATATATTGGGTATATAGGATTATACATGAAACAATGAACTGCTATAAATCACTTCAATTTTTTATAAAAGGTATTCTGTAACAAATGAGCTATGTAAATATCTGCGTATTTGTATTTGTGTAGATTGAAAATAGCTGTTCTTTGTTTACTAAAATCATTCTTACGACTCGGCATGCATAATTATATGACGCACGTAATTTCACAACCGATCGTTAATTGGCAGCATATTTTGCTGGGAATGGTCTAGTAGAATTCACTCCAGACACTCTGTTACATTAACGCAAGGTGTCAATTGCTTGAAACAACGCGCTCTTCCGTCAGCCATTGATTAGCATACTCGATTTCCAACGAGAGACATATTGCGGCCTCGTCGTTTATTTTGGCGGATGATGGTATGCAAGCCTGAGTTTTCATTGTAGTTTTCTCGTCAAAGGCACTTGGTGCCGCTGATGGGCCCATACCCGTACACCTACTCCATGAGAAAGGAAGGACAAGGTCATTCCAATGTCGTCCGCCTAGACTATCGGTAACGAAGGCAATCTACATGTGTCGTACAGTGCCGACTGCACAGTAGCGGCAGATACTGGTGATAATGATCACTTCACTCGATAACGAAATGATCACGAGAGAATGTATCAATTCCTGCACGCCACTTGCTTGTGATCTTTCTCCACAGTGAAGTTTTTGCTTGGGTCCCAATTATAACTTCACTGTTTTTAATCTAGAGTAAGATGTTGGGTCGCCAAACATGAGTGTGTCAAGTGATTCATGCTCCAAATTCCAATTCGAAAAATACTTCGGAAGAAAAACAACATCGAATCTCCCGTTTCAGGATCCTATTTCAAGAGATTTCAAGTTCACGCATCAAAGTCGTGCAAGAAAGTAGACAAGAGGTTTCCTTGGGGAGAGAGTGTAACAACAAAAAAAAGCATCCAACGCAATAGTGTCGTAACCAGCAGCAGTGATTATGATAAGAGAACGGGGGAACGAGCTGAATGAAATGCCGCTTGTCTTTAACCGCTCGGAACCGGTGCTCGGATGACCCGTTCAGCTACATAGAAACGGTTTTATTGTTGGCTAATTATTTTGATAAATTTCAACATAGCTTGAGGCGAGGCGTGTAAGATTACCAGTATCAGCGGAAATTCGATGGAAGATCGGTTAAGTTGATTCATAGAAAAAAGGGTTCAAAATTCCGGTGAATTCTGGCCGTAAGTGAATTGTGACACACATTTCAAATATTTGATTAATTTCTGAAAAGGGTAGGAATATAAAAATTTTAAATATATGATATTGTATGTTCGGTTGTTCGAAACGTTCGTCGTCTTCAAGTTGAAATCTCCAGTTTTGGCATAGTACCCTGTACAATTTGTACAACTTATTTATCGTAAATTTGCAAAGTTACTTTCGGTTTGGTCTTGAATATCTCGAGGAGATCTTCGAATGTAAATACAGTGTATTAGTAAGAGAATAATACCTTACCAACGAACTGTCTCACAGATAGAAGAAGACTTCATTTCTCAATAAATAGTACAGATATTCCATTCCATGTTACCCTTTATTATATGAGTGCGACACGTAGACCGGCTTCCTAACCTCAGAATTTTTATTTCTTCAAAGAAATATTACTCTCAAACATCATGTTCATCGAGTTAATGTACAAATAAATTGCATGTCTTAGCTATCTCATAGTATCTCCTTCGGAAAATGAGATAAAGTAATTGGAAATTTTCAAAAAGATAACTTCATCAACGTACATGAAATGGTGGTTACGTGTTTCAGAACACAAAAGGCTGACAAAAATGTAAAATATGACCGTGACACATCAGAGATTACATTCGTTTGTAAAGGAAGGGTGTGTGTTCGGGTGCAGATTGTTTCATTTCACGTACAAGTTAAACGTGTGATGCATATGATGAGCTGTACATTACTGTACCATTGGTGCAAAGAGAAAGAGGGTGGTCATTTGCGTCAATTGTTATGCATTTGTTCAGTCTCTCATGTGGTGCTTTTGTAAATACAACAGATCAATAACAACTTGTACTTTAACAGTTGATAACTATGATGCAAGCTGCATAGATAGAGAGACTGCATTTGCTCAAGAAGAACTAATCGCCGATGAACATTTCATGACGTCAGTAGCACATTGTTTTTGATTATTTTCATAGATTCCCGATGGTGTGACTGTTATCATAAAGAAAGCTTGAAGACTATATTTTTTCTCCAATGTTCAATAATGAAAATTGTATGAAATGAATCGAACTAATTCTATATTTACGTTTATCGTTTGCGTTTTATTGCAACAGGGCTTCTCAAGGCATCGATCTTCCCGCGTTTGGCCGTTACGCGACGGGTATCTTCTATCTGGACAAGACATCGCACGAGGAAGCAGAAAAGGAGTTTAACTCCCTGGCCGAAAGCCTCGGAATACAGGTGATCTACTGGCGTAATGTTCCCACCAATCAGGAGGCAGTCGGTGCAGTAGCACGCAAAAGTGAACCATTATCCCGTCAGGTGTTCGTTACTGCCGACGTGGACGAGGAAACGTTTAAGCGACATGTAAGTAAAGCTAGTATAATTGATAAGATCTAGCGCAATGTACTAAGGGTCATTTTGTTTTTTTTTTCTCTCTCGATAGGTCTTCATTTTGCGCAAGCGTGCCACGCACGAGCTGCAGCGCCCAGGCCGTCGGTTCTACATTTGCTCACTTTCGCCGAAAACGATCGTTTACAAAGGTCTGTTCACGTCGGACCAGCTGTGGGAGTACTATCTTGATTTGAAGAATCCCGATTTTCTCACCTATCTGGCACTGGTGCACACACGCTTCAGCACCAACACTTTCCCGTCCTGGGAGCGGGCTCATCCGTTGCGTGTGTTGGCTCACAATGGTGAAATCAATACGCTCCGTGGTAATGTGAACCTGATGAAGGCTCGCGAAGGTGTTATGAAGAGTGAGCAATACGGTGACGAGCTGAAGAAGCTCTATCCGGTTGTCGAGCCCAACCTATCCGATTCCGGTTCGTGTGACTGCGTGCTTGAATTTTTGACTCAAGTTGGAAATCGATCGCTTCCGGAAGTAAGCTAACACCGCCGAATTAAAGTGCGATGGATGTTTTATGTGTGTTTTTCTTTGTTGTTACTCTGTTATAGGCTGTCATGACGATGGTACCGGAAGCATGGCAGAACGATCGTACCATGTCGCAGGAAAAGCGTGACTTCTATCACTGGTCAGCGTGTGTGATGGAACCGTGGGACGGTCCAGCACTGATATCCTTTACCGACGGGCGTTACATCGGTGCCATTCTTGATCGTAATGGTTTGCGTCCGTCCCGCTTTTACGTGACCAGGGACAACCTGCTCATCATGGCTTCGGAAGTCGGCGTTTACGACGTAGATCCCAAAGATGTTACGCTAAAGGTAGAATCATTGTGTACTTATGCGGTTTTTCTTTTTGTAGATTCGTTTAAAACATGCTCTCATAAATACAAATCGAATAAAGCCTCCACCATCATCACCACCACCACCATCTCCACACACACGCGCCAAACAATCGTACCCATACCACCGTCAAGCGACTGAAGCTCCCTGAGAAGAGGAATACCCGACTGATGTGGACCGGAGAAGTTCATATCAACGGCGGAATGTAACAACTGACTCCGGGGGATAGTTTGACGCCATCGAATCATTTTTTCAACGATTGTTATCGGTTTCATCACCATCGATTACAGCGATGAGCATAATAGTGAGCAAAAATGTCCAAGAATGGCACTAACCGAAAAAGTGATAATTGGCCTTCGAAACAGAGACATAGTAACAAATTATGCAACGTACCATGGACACTGTTATCCAAACATGGACGTCTAATACGCTCAGAGCCACATAGAACCAAAAAAAAAAGTATTTTCCATAGACAACCCAAATGGGGAAAGGAAATAATACTGCGAATGTGCGTAAATACTTCCGTGTGTGTGGAAAACGAACGGGGTGGATGTATGTGTGGCTGGGTTCTCTCGCGCTCGTCTCTGTTCCCTGGTGGTATCCGGTGGATTCCAAGTCTTCCAAAGTCCCGTTTAGTCGTTGGGAATGTCCCGGGACAAGTGAGCGGTAATGCTTCTCACCCGTTAGCTCTTAAGGCATTTTTCATTTCTAGTCTTGTATGTTTTTTCTCTTCTTCTTATTATTCAAGTTAACCAAGTTTCGTCCGAGATCGTCACTATCGCGTTTCCTTCCTTCATCTTCGTACCGTCTGTTGCGCGCATACAATCGCATACACACACAAAACAAAACACATAATAGCGCTATAGGAACCAAAAAACACGTTCACAGTGCAAAGCAAAACATCCATCATTAAAAGAGATTGCGTGTGTCGCTAATACTCGTCTAGCCAGCCATTCATTTGATTCGAAGGAAAAAAAACAGTAGTGTCAGGATCACCATCATGCAAAAAAAACAAAGGCAATATTCTGCTTCCGTTACCTTTTCGATATGCAAACTGATGCTTCCTTTTTTTCTAAAGAAATAGTCAACAACTGTTCTAATCATACCAATGTTTCCCTATTCTTTTCCCTTGAAAAATCGCATCGCATACGACTCTCTCTATCTCCTACTTACTGCTCAATTCCACGTGCACAATTGGCATCCTCGATGTCAACGACGGCGGCTGACGTTAACGGGTTCCCGAATTGTAACGCTAAACACACATTTGCTGGATTTCACGTAAATTGAAAATAATTTAATAACCTCAAACAATTGCAACACTTTCGAACAAATCTTACCACCGTCCAATTCGTTTCGATGGTGTAAATTCGGACGAAATGTTGTGATGGTCGTATGATCGGTGTGTGAATCCTTGTGAATGCGCGTTCATCGTCTAATATATACAGAGCCGCTTGAAGCCGGGTCGTATGCTGCTGGTGGACACGGAGCAGAAGGCGCTTATTCAGGACATCGAGCTGAAATCGGAAATTGCCAAGTCTCGCCCGCATAGCGAATGGCTGAAGCAACAGGTAGGCACAAATATGCGGCTTACTTTTACGGGGTTTTTTGTGTACTTTCAGTGCGGTGCACGAAGGGGAATTGTCTAGGAAGCATCTTACGGATGACGGCTGGCTACGAAAGAAAATACGTTTTTTAAATGTTTGTTAAGCATAGGCGTGTTATTTTTATTCAACCCAGGACGTATTACCAAGAGAAAACCATGCAGTTCAGCTTTAGTTGCTGTTTCTTATTGTATCATTTAAACACGTCAATTTTTCATTTTGTATCCTAGTATTAATTCATAGTTCTGGATCATTGTGTGGTAATTAGCATCAACTAACATTGTGTCATTCATGCTCACGAATTGGGTTTTTCATGTTCCGTCGAAAATCTTCTTCCTCTGATAAGTGACATAACCATTTTCATGGAAACAATTCGGCACTCTTACTAATCTGTAAAACTTATTTTCTTTTCTCTTTCTCTCTCTTTCTCTCTGCGTCGTTTGGCGACTTACAAATATTCTTCATCCCTCGCAAAAAAAAACTGTACTTGCCCACCTTATTATCAATCGACTGTAATTGGTGATTTATTTGTGTATTGATTATCTTGTCGTCGTTTGTTTGTTTATGTTTGTTTGATGATCATTTCTGTGGTTTTTTTTGGTACTTTTACTTTTGAAACCTTTTGCACATCGATTCACACATAAATTCATGTCATCAATAAACATTAATGCGGGATACGTTCGGTTATGTTAACAATAATGGTCACTTATCACAACCATCTCTCCTTCATGTAATTTTATTATTGAATGCCAATGCAACAAATTCGAATGCAAATGCTCTACACAACTATGAAAATTAAACAATCGTCGCCTTTGCAACAATCATCACGACACTATAGATGGTAAGTGGATTATAAAACAATCAGTAATAGCCCTTCGTGATTACTGAGTGTGCTCGACGTGCAACTTAATTATGCTTTATGCTTTTTAAATGGGCTTTTTATTATTATTTCGCATTTGGTTGGCTGCTGTATACATTTTACCCGTATCAGTCCGGGATCATTCGTCGCTTCTTAATTATGATAGAGTATAACAAGAAAGTTCCAAATGAACGTTTGCTTCGCTATTTTTGCTATGTTTATGTTTGATTCGTTTAATTTTGCATGTTTTTATTGTTTGTTGCATTATTCTTAAATGTTTTTTTTTTGTTAAAAGTTGGATAGCAATTGTTTGTGTTAAATTAAAATATATGCTTTAGTAATGTAAGCGCTAGTTTTATGTATAAAAATGTGTGTTCTATTTATTAAACCTTCTGTTTTTAAATACCACTTTTTTCTAGGTTTTCTAATTCCTGGCTGTGTTCAGTGTGTTTTGCTTTTGTTGTATTACACTGTTGCTACCTCAGTCGAACGTGATTGTTTAATGTAAATGTAAATCACTTCTTTCAGATCACAATGGATGAAATTCGTCGCGAATCAGTCACAAAAACAAATGGAACTGCCGACACCAACGGCAATGGTGACAATCAGTTGGTAGAGAAGAAAGGAATTCTGGATCCACGTCTGCAGCTGTATGGCTACACAACGGAGACAATTCATATGCTGCTGTTGCCGATGATCAAGAACAAGAAGGAAGCGTTGGGTTCAATGGGTAACGATGCGCCGCTTGCTTGTCTGTCGGCCTTCCAACCATTACCGTACGAATACTTCAAGCAACTGTTTGCGCAGGTTACCAACCCACCGATCGATCCATTCCGGTAAATTAGAATGTTTGAAATCCCTCCAGCAAATTGTACATTATTCTTTGCTTGTGATCTTTTCAGTGAAAAAATCATCATGTCCCTACAATGTCCGGTCGGACCAGAGGCAAACCTACTAGTGGCCTCACCCTCGCAGGTACATCGCATCTGGTTGGATAATCCGATCCTAAGCATTCCGGATGCTGACGTTCTGAAACGGAACCAGCATCGCGGATGGAAAACTAAGGTTCTCGATATTACATTCCCAGCGAACGAGGGTCCACCGGGTTACATAAACGGGTTGCGACGCATCTGTACCGAGGCGTACACGGCTGCCCAGAATGGTTACCAGCTGCTGGTGCTGTCGGATCGTAACGCGTGTGCCGAACGGGCACCAATCTCGTCCCTGCTTGCCCTCGGTGCGGTCCATCATCATCTCATCGAAACGCGCCAGCGTATGAAGGTGGGCCTGATCGTGGAGACGGCAGAAGCGCGAGAGGTGCACCATATCTGCGTCCTGCTTGGCTACGGTGCCGACGCAATCTGTCCCTATCTCGTATTCGAGATGGCAGGAGCGCTACGCGACGAATGTGTGCTAGATCCTGCCCTAACCGATGATGCGATTTATCGTGCATATGCAACGGCTGTCGAGACCGGAATTTTGAAGGTGATGGCCAAAATGGGTATTTCGACGCTGCAATCGTACAAAGGTGCGCAGATCTTCGAGGCGGTCGGTATGGGTGCCGATGTGATCGATTTGTGCTTCCGTGGTACGCAGTCGCGCATTGGCGGTGTAACGCTGGAGGTTTTGGCACGCGAAGGTCTCGAACGTCACGAGCTAGTGCACGGCACAAACCATACCGACGCAAAGATCCTGCGCAATCCCGGTCAATTCCATTGGCGTGCTGGTGGAGAAGGTCATATCAACGAGCCGGGTGCGATTGCGGCACTTCAGGAAGCAGCCGTCAATGAAAGCAAGGGTGCGTACGGTACGTTCCGCGATACGACCATGCGCAGTGTGCAGTTGTGTACGCTTCGTGGTCAGCTGGAGTTTGTGAAGGGACGTCCGCGCGTCGAGCTGTCTGAAGTGGAGCCAGCCAGCGAGATTGTAAAACGATTTGCCACGGGTGCAATGAGTTTTGGTAGTATCTCGCTGGAAGCGCACGCCACCTTGGCGATCTCAATGAATCGCATCGGCGGCAAAAGCAACACAGGTGAAGGTGGTGAGAATGCTGACCGTTATATGAATCAGGATCCGCAGCATAATCGTCGATCGGCCATCAAGCAGGTTGCGTCGGGTCGATTCGGTGTAACGGCTGCGTACGTGGCAAATGCCGACGATCTGCAGATTAAGATGGCTCAGGGCGCAAAGCCAGGCGAGGGTGGAGAGTTACCCGGATACAAGGTGTCGCAGGATATTGCAGACACGCGCCACTCGGTACCGGGTGTGGGTTTGATTTCACCACCACCGCATCACGACATTTACTCGATTGAGGATCTGGCCGAGTTGATTTACGATCTAAAGTGTGCCAATCCCAAGGCACGTATCAGCGTGAAGCTTGTGTCAGAGGTGGGAGTTGGTGTGGTTGCTTCCGGCGTTGCGAAGGGCAAAGCGGAACATATCGTTATCTCTGGCCATGATGGTGGTACTGGTGCTAGCAGCTGGACCGGTATTAAATCGGCTGGTTTACCGTGGGAGTTGGGAATTGCCGAAACACATCAGGTGCTGGTGCTGAATGACCTTCGTTCCAGGTAAGATAGAACTAATAACTGTACAGTCTTTTCGAGTATAAATGATTAATTGGGAACCATTTCCAGGGGTCATTTTGTTTGTAGAACTGACCTATATGATAAAGTAAAAAAGATTCCACATCTACTTGTACATATTCCACTTCAACTTGAAAGGAATTTAGAAATGGCTTCAAATTTACCACTGGAATTCGAAAAGACTGTACATATATCACAGTAAATGTGTCGTAAGAAATGTATATTATCTTTCTTACTTCCATTTTTCCAGAGTGGTCGTTCAGGCTGATGGACAGTTGCGTACCGGTTTCGACGTCGTTGTAGCAGCATTGCTCGGTGCCGACGAGTTTGGCTTCAGTACGGCACCATTGATCGTGATGGGATGTACGATGATGCGCAAGTGTCATTTGAACACTTGCCCAGTTGGCATTGCAACTCAAGATCCTGTGCTGCGGGCCAAATTCGCTGGCAAGCCGGAACACGTGATCAATTACTTCTTCATGCTTGCAGAGGAAATTCGCGAAATCATGGCCAATCTGGGTCTGCGCCGCTTCCAAGAGCTGATAGGTCGTACGGATCTGCTGAAGGTGCGCGAAACCGTATCGCACAAGGCATCACTGCTCGACCTGCAGATGTTGCTGAAGAGTGCGTTGGATTTGCGTCCCGGTACGAACATCGTGGGTGGATCTTTGCGGCAGGACTTTGTGCTGGAGAAGCGTGCCGATAACGAGCTGATTAATCGCTCGATGGGTGTCATTGAGGGCACCGAGACACACAAAACGATTGACATGAGGATCAACAATGAGGAGCGTGCGTTCTCCAGTACGCTTAGCTATGAGATCGCACGACGTTACGGCGACGCGGGTCTACCGGAAGGGCGCTCGATCAACATCAACCTGACCGGATCGGCCGGTCAAAGTTTCGGTGCGTTCCTTGTGAAGGGTGTCAAAATGACCCTGCAAGGTGACTCAAACGATTACGTCGGTAAAAGCCTTTCCGGAGGTACGATTGTAATTCGACCACCGGAGGGCACTACCTTCGAATCGCACTTGAACGTGATCGTGGGCAATGTGTGTCTGTACGGCGCTACCTCGGGCCGTGCTTTCTTCCGCGGTATTGCGGCCGAACGATTCTGTGTGCGCAACTCGGGAGTAACGGCCGTGGTGGAGGGCGTCGGTGATCACGGTTGCGAGTACATGACGGGCGGTATGGTGGTCATTTTGGGACTGACCGGGCGTAACTTTGCTGCCGGCATGTCAGGTGGAATCGCGTACGTACTTGACGTGGATGGAACCTTCCGTTCGAAGGTGAATCCGGGCATGGTAGAGCTGCTAGGACTCGAGCTGGATGAAGATCGCCAAACGGTAAAGGATTTGCTGCAGGAGTTCGTCAACGAGACCGGGTCTGAGGTGGCGAAGGAGTTACTCTCAAAGTGGCCCGAACCATGCCAACAGTTTGTGAAAGTATTCCCGCACGAGTATCAGAAGGCACTGAATGCTTTGAAGGAGAAAACGGTGGCCAAGGCCATCACAGCCAACGGGCATTCGAAGGAACCGCAGGTAAAGGATATCGAGGAATCGATTCAGGATGGACAGCTGGCAAAGAAGAAACTCGACCAGGTGCTGGACAAGACGCGTGGTTTCATAAAGTATAAGCGCGAAACTTCCGTTTACCGCAACGCAGCCGAACGTCAGCAGGACTGGAAGGAGGTGTTCAATTTTCCGCACGTACGCTCGCACCTGAAGGTGCAGGCTGCGCGTTGTATGGAGTGTGGCGTACCATTCTGTCAGTCGAACTCGCACGGTTGCCCGCTCGGAAACATCATACCGAAGTGGAACGATCTGGTGTTCAATGGTAATTGGCGCGAGGCCATTAATCAGCTGCTGCAGACGAACAACTTCCCCGAGTTTACGGGCCGTGTCTGTCCGGCTCCGTGCGAAGGTGCCTGTGTGCTCGGCATCTCCGAGCCGGCCGTCACTATTAAAAACATCGAGTGTGCGATCATCGACCATGCGTTCGAGCAGGGTTGGATAACGCCACAGATACCAAGCATGCGCACCGGCAAACGTGTAGCAGTCGTGGGTTCGGGTCCTGCAGGTTTGGCAGCTGCACAGCAGCTTAATAAGGCCGGTCATCAGGTGACGGTGTTTGAGCGTAATGATCGTCCCGGTGGTTTGCTACAGTACGGTATTCCCACGATGAAGCTATCAAAGGCGGTTGTACAGCGTCGTCTTGATTTGATGACGGCGGAAGGTATCGAGTTCCGCTGCAACGTACACATCGGGCGTGATGTGATGGGTTCGCAGCTAGAGCAGGAATACGATGCCGTTCTGTTTACGACCGGTGCTACCTGGCCCCGTGATTTGAACCTGCCGAACCGTGAGTTGAAGGGTATTCACTTTGCGATGGAGTTCCTGGAAGCGAGCCAAAAGAAATTGAACGGTGCACGACCGGATTGGATTTCTGCCGAAGGCAAGGATGTGATCGTGATCGGTGGTGGTGACACCGGGTGCGATTGTATCGCAACCTCGTTGCGTCAGGGAGCTAAAACGATCACCACATTTGAGATTTTACCTATTCCATCGGAGAAGCGTGCCCAGGATAACCCCTGGCCACAATGGCCTCGCATTTTCCGGTATGTATTCTTAGGTTGGGCTGATTTAAGATCTTGATTGTATTAACATTCTAAACGATTTTTTTTATATTTCTCTAGTGTCGACTATGGTCATGAAGAAGTGCGTGTGAAATGGGGCAAAGATCCTCGCCAGTATTCAACCACAACGAAGGAGTTTGTCAGCGATGGCAATGGAAACATTAAGGGCGTTAACACGATCCAGGTTGAATGGACGAAAACGCCCACCGGTCAGTGGAGCATGAAGGAGGTGCCTGGATCGGAGAAATACTATCCTGCCGATTTGATCCTGCTGGCCATGGGTTTCTTGGGTCCGGAGAAACAAGCACCTACTGAGATGAGTACGTGAAAGACCGACCATGCGTGTATGACGAAGAAAGTAATTTTTATCTTTTCTTTAGATCTGGAACTGGACGGACGAGGAAACATTAAAACCTCCGTCGGAATGTATGGTACGGCCAATCCAAAGGTTTTCGCTGCCGGTGACTGTCGTAGAGGCCAATCGCTCGTCGTATGGGCCATTACCGAAGGACGTCAAGCTGCTAGACAGATCGATACGTATCTGATGGGCAAACCGAGCGCCCTTCCTGGTCCGGGCGGTGTCATCGATACCACCCGATCACCGATCGCTGTTAACGCCTAAACGAAACGCAACGAAGCGAACGCGTTTCGTCAAACGTGGGGAAGTGTACGTGCGATTAACCCAACAGCCCAACAACAAGAGAACGAATCATGAACAATGCAAGGAAGAGGAACTCCTTTAACCAGGAGGCTTTCTACTTGATCACTTTTGTGACTCGGTTACTTAGAAATGAGCCTAGTGTGGCATATTTATTACGATGCAACGAGTGACATTTATTTCTTACTTGTTACTGTCGGCTGCGCCTTCCGATGGCTTTCGCTTCTATTCTTTGCGGCGTGCTCAGGCAGTAGCAGAAGCGGCCAAGCACGTTGAAATATGTTCCGAGATAAGTATGATACTGCGCACAATGGTCTGTAATAGTAAGGATAGCAAAGGAACAGCTTGTACTTGTAATGGTTTAAAGTACCAAGTATCTTTTATTACAGTTGTATCGTTCTGTGAAAGAGGGAGGAGTAAAGAACAACAAAGAGTGCAAGCAAGGGAAATGGCGGTGACGGCGAACCAGACGCGCACATTATCAAAGAAATTATTATAAAACGAAAGTGAGACATGGAATTACTTTCTGACTTCGTCATTCCTGTGCTTTATATATATACACATACACACACGCAGCTTAGCGAATGCATTGCAACACTGTTCAGTTTCTGTGCAAATCGTGCATTTTTTTGTTTATAACATGCATCCTAGTGTACAGGTTGTTTTTTATCCAGCCAATAGTTCGTCCGTCACCGCCCGTATCGATATCGTAGCGACCGCCCGTAAAGAGTGCATTTTAAGGAATAATTTGCGTTCCTAACACATCAAACGATACCATATTTAAATAGGCAAAAACAAAACAGGCAAAAGCGAACATAGTCGTAGAATGAAATCGAATCCACCCATGTCAAAACCTGCTAACCATGAAATGGTGAGATGCTTGATCTTAGTGTTTTGTTGTTTAGGTTTAGGCAAAGCGACGGGTCTACAGACAGAAGAGTTGTAATGTCTCTGGTTAATAAGCAAGTGAAATGTGGGGATTAATTTATTTCTATTTTCTTCATTACATAGCACATCGGTGCACTTAAGCACTATTATAGCCATGGCGAGAAGTGTACGTCAGTGTGAACACGTGTTCTCGCTTAGCTCGCGCCATGTTCAAAGAAACAGTTCACACTCCAATCGCAACATGACGCATATCATGCAGATTGGTGTGTTTGATGCGCTCGAGATATGTAATTCAGTGCACGAGATGTAAGGAAATGTTATTGTATTAAGGGAAGGAAGTGTCGATTTTTACTCGAGAACAAATTGTTCATATTTTGTTGTTGTTTGTTTTACTTTTACCTTTAAGTGGGGGTGAGACTGTCCAACGGTGATGGCAGCGATAAAATATTTAAGCTAAGCTTTTAGGCGCGCTAGTTTAAAAATGAGTGCCGTATCCCGTTTTTGTACCATCCGAGATCTGTGTTATAGGTTGCTTAGTGCGCGTTAAAATAATATCAAAATACTAGAGAATGTTAATGCCGTTTTTGTTGTTTTTTTGGACAAAATATTTTCCGTTTTCTACAGCCCCTACACGAATTTTTTTCGAAAGCTAGTCTAGAAAATATACTATATTTCTTTTTTTTCTATTTTGTTTTTATTTCGTTCACGATCTGTGATCATTACCATACAATTTATCACAACCATACACGATCGAGGAGGAAATGAATCTTTAACACAACGCACCGTAAATCTTACCTCAACTATACCTGTGTGTATCTTGTAACCCAGTACCACCCTTCCGGTATGAATCGGAAATTTAAAACTATATCAATTTGTGAGTTCCAAGGCACCATTCATTCTATGACATTCGTGAAAGATTAATGCATCTACCGTAGTGTATGAAAACACCCGTGGGAAAAAAACCATCCGGCAAGGCCGGCACATATATATCCGGCCTTTTGAAGTCAATTAGACAAATTATATAGACACACACACACACGTCCGTTTGTATTGTAGTCACTTTCATTCAGGACGTTTCGTTTCATCGGATCGCCTAAGAACGTTACGAACGTGTTGCACTGAACAACTGATCCCAATCATAAAGGAATGCAAATCTTCCAGTTAATGGTTTTGACCATCTTCTTCATGCTCAGCTCAAGCTGTGGGTGTGCTTTTGACTAAATCATTCACTCTCGGGCACGCACGGGAATAAAGACATCCGCAGACGAGTAAAGCGTGAAGAAACACATGTGTTACGAGTCGAGAAATTCAAATCCCGAAGGGATATTAGCGGTACCAATGTGGACGTGTTATGACAATAATTAGCGTGGAAAAGGATAAGATTGAATATATTACTAAGCGATTGGTGGGGTATTAAAAGGGGTGGGGAAACTAATCGTAAACAAATAAATAGCATCACACAAATATAAGCAACTATGAAGAAATAAAAAATGTTCCGTTTACTAAACTTTGCCAAGCCAAACAAACTAGAGAACAACACCGTAGCAAAATGTTCATAATCCTTAATGTTTGTTGGAAAGACAACTTTCACCACCCATTAACCGATGTGTCTATTTACCAAAATACTGCATAAAACAATTAAAACGTCGATGCAACAGTGGAGACGGAAAACATGAAAAACAAAAATATTATGCTTACAACCTTAAACACATCTCAAATGAAACATTGTTTCAATAGTTGGTTTTTACAACAAAAAAAGACGACAGAAATCCCTATTTTATCATGCAAAACATGCACTCTCGATAGAGAAAAAAAACTATGTTATAACATTGTATGCCATGCATGAAGAAAATAATGATGGAAAATTTAAAACAAAAGCAAAAGAGTCAAATATGAACTTCTAATTGTTGAAAAGAAACGAAACGGAAACCATCGATGAAGCAAAACTGGAAAATAAACAAAATTTCAATATTTGTGAGGTGAAATGAACAACAAAAAGAGGAGATCTCATCATCCATTTCATGCGATGTGAAATCACAATCATAATGGGGGAAAAATAGTTGTGCAGAAGGCGCATGGTTATACTTATATACATATATATATTATACAATTTACATCGTTGTTAGTATTTGTCCGGAGAATGCTGCATCAACTGCGCTTATGAGATATACACACAAAACCACAAATGCTTAACGTATTAAATGCTTATACAGTTCTTGTAATGCTTATCATATTTACAACTACAACAGTGAGTATGAAAACTCACCACGCAGTAAACAATTACATGGTTTTTGGCGTAAAACAAAGCGCCTTGCATAATCTCTTTCGATTGCATCAATGCGTATCAATTTAATGTAAAATGACAACATTAATTTTAAAAGTGTTTATAACTGTAACAATACCATGTTTTCCAAACTTCGCATTCATTCGTTCAGGCGAAAAGATCTTCACAAAATGATGCTTCCAAATGCAAAACAAAAAAAATCGTTAATATCAAAATATTTTAAATGATTATAAAGCACAGCATATACTGTTGTTGAATTGTTCTAAAAACTGTGACCGCTTTGAAACTGGTTGGCAAAAACAAAGACACTTATGGCATGTTTGTTCCATTTGCAAAAATGTACACATACATATAAACTATATACACGAAGCTGTAACGTATCTTACAATCCTGTTCAATAAATGTAGAAAAAGAAAAAGGGCAGAAGTTTAATGTTTGCTGTCCAAAGAAAAAATAGTTCGGTAGCGCCCGTGTTTCTTCCCTATCAAGTAGGCATTGAAGTAGCAGAAGTAGGCATTGAAGATCATTTCATCCTTTTTGTACTTCACTAGTTGCTCAGATACTGCTCAGTAGGCTTGCCATCGTTGCAGACATCGAAGAAGTCGATCAAATTACGTTTTAATAATTGTGCAGTGGTAGTCCGTCATGGCATCGTTGGGTTCCAATCGCTTCAAACAGCACAAGACTAAAAAAGTTACGAAACGCACATCATCCAATCCGCTCAATAATCTGCCACAGCATCAAATAACCGAACTGTGTGAATTGTTTCGTCTAATCGACACGAACAACAAAGGTGTGATTGAGAGGGAGGATGTACGCACCATGCTGACCCTGTGGAATGATAGTGCACCGACAGAGAAACAACTAGACGGGATGCTAAGTGATGCCTGCGGTGTCGGGCTTAACCAAACGCTCTTCCTTACATTGTTTGCGCAGAGGCTGAAGGAAGTAGATACACCGGAAACAATCAAAAACGCCTTCCAATGTATAGACATCGAGAACATGGGAACGGTGAATGCCCAAGAATTGCGGGATTTGCTAGTCACGAAAGGTGAGCATCGTTTAACGGATACGGAAGTGGACGAAATCTTCTCCCGGATGACGTTCAAAGATGGTCGGTTGGAGTATGATGCTTTCACGAGGATGTTCCAGAATTGCCAGAATAACAGCTAGACAAAGTTGCTGCGCTTCAAACTCAATAATAAAAGAAGTTCAAATTCAAGAGTTGCGTCTCATTAATCACAAAGTTCACTCACTGTTTCAAGTTCAAATTGCGCCGAAAAGTGGGTGAAACAGTTTTTGCACTCTGCTCAAATCTGAGCAAATTGCCAAGTGTTTTGAGGTCGGTAGTGCGAATCTGCTAACACTCGGTTTGGAACAGCGTCCAGCGAACCGTAAAACACTTGTGTGCCCGGTTTCACCCGGTTTCGAAAAACGCACTCGCACATGAGTTCGGGTGCGCGAGGGCTACTGTTTATCTACTCGTGTGATTGAGATTTATTTAAACACAGCTTTATTTTTTTTTCTCCCCAATTTTCATCATTTCCTTTATATGCCGGTACCATCGTTACGCACCGTAACGCTGCCTTTCCCCCTGCAGGGAAACCGAATGCATATTCATTGGGACATTGGGTCGGTTAAAGATGCTGCCGAGATGCGACTAGCGGGTATGAGCATTACTAATAGCGCAGCAATGGATGCGGGGGCAATTTCGTTTCCGACTGGCATTGAAAAGAAAACGAAAGCGCAACGAACCGCAAGATCAATGAAGGTGTTATGGATAAAACGCGGGGTAGATAGACGCGGTGTACCGCATGGAAGAAAGTAAAACGTTACGGATCTGTAGAAAGGTGCGCGCGACAAGATGAATCAACACGCTTTTTTCAAGAAAAAGCAAATTCGGTATGTGAAATGCTGGGCTTTCTTGTGATAAAAATGTTGCGTTTGTTCCAGTATTACAAATTAGAAGCTGCTTATTGAACCAGCAAAATTCCATTCTGCAGATAAGCGGAAACTTCCGCATGTGAAGCCTAGTAAAAGATAAATTGCTTAATGATAGTATCATCGATCAACGCAACAGCCCAATAATCATTAAACCCTATGCACAACGACTTTTAGTAGCTAGCTTCCGCATGATCAGCAACATCATCTCGCGGCTGTGTTTAGCTTCCGATCACGGTGCAATGCAGTTTTGCAGTGTGTCCCTTCCTGCATGATAGGTGAGTTAAATTTGTTTCCACTTTCACTACTCAAACAGCTGTGAGCGAACTACGACTTCTTGCCGGTACGTTGCGTTGCGTTGAGTTCTGCAATTGCACAACGTCACGAAAGGTGGAAAAGTGATGGGAATAGGAGACAATCTCACATCTCACGAAATGTTTTTGCTAGATCTCGTTTTTTTATAACGTAAAATGTTAAAGAATTCGTTAGAATTAGTCATATGTTGGTAAGTTTACACAACAGTAAACATATGAAACGTTCGTAATTTGTAAAATCAAAACCAAAGCTCAGCAAGAGTCACAAACCTGCTTAGGAATTACGTCCAGGAACGCATGGCACAGAAAATCGAATTTCTACTTCCCAATAGTGTTTCGTCAAAAAATTATCAGAATCTTTAAAAATTAAAAATATTTTTAAAGAAGGTATTCAAATCCAGCACTTGCCCAATCAGATTTTGAAATGATCAAAAATGAATATTAAAATGAATTGCGTTTAAAATTTGGTGAATTGGGTTTTGAATGCAAAATTTTGTCAATAATTTTCCAATAAAAAAAACACTCTAGAGAATTACTGTTAAATTATGCAAACAATATCTGAAAAAACATTTTCAGGAAATCGACATACAGGCCTCCAAGAAGTACTGGGCACCGATTTGCAAAACTCGTCTAAAAACTCGTTTGAGAAAAACTCGTCTAAGCATTGAGAATCTGCTTTTCCGCCTGGAGGGAACTTTATTCTTTGGACTGTAACTTGATATTTTTACCAAATATTCCCAAAAATTGAAGCTTTGAGAAAATGTAATAAAAATATGCATTTTTCCTCTCCTAATATCAACAACTTATCGATCTTCCACCAACAGAACCAGCCATTTCCATTTCGCTCTTTGGACGTTCGAGATAATAACAACAACAAAAAACCCCGATCTTCAAGTATTAGTAGTAGGTATTGCATAAATAAAAGCTAATCCACCCTTTCCACCCAAGCGCCGGGAAAGCAGCGAAAACAGCACCCCAAAAGCAACATAACAAAAACAAACCTTTATTTCGGTTGTTGTCGTTGCGCACGTGCAATGGTGGTGGGAATTCAGATTGGGCTCTCCCACCACACCGAAAATGCAAACCAAAAAAAAAAAACACTTCGTTGGTTGCAAAAGTGAAAAGTGAAATGCGAACAGCACACGAGGCCACGCTTGTATGGAGAACCCCAAGACGATCGTGTGGGTCGTGTGTGGATCGGTGAAGTCATCGCTGTCCTGGATGGTGGTTTGTTGGTGGGGAGAATTGTAGCGTTTGCTCCGGCGCCGGTATTACCACATGGCGGCCGATACCGGAATTGACTCCAGCGCAGTCGATGCTCGGGAACGGTGAAGTCAACATGCGATCGGTATCCGGTCACGAAGTGGCTGCACGAAAGTGGGTTAGTGTGATCAAGTCGGAAGGTAGGATGCGTCGTGCGGTACCGCTGGTGGTGCAGTGTTTGTTGCTGCTGATCGTAACCGATCGTGCCAGTGCTATCAGCTATCGGAAGGATACGGGGTAAGTAAATGTTAGACAGACGAGAGGAAATACATCGGTGGAACAGCTGGTAGACTGTGATGTAACGCAATGTTTCCGCTTAGATTCGTAACGGATGGTATGGATCAGTTCGTGTTCCGGGAACCTTCGGCGAGTGCGAGAGATCCTCCCTCCGGTGAACAGTTTACACCCATGTACACACACATCAACCCACAGGTGAAGCGTTCCGGAAGGGTCCGTTTCAGTGACAATCCCGACACCGCACCGTTTAACGGTGGCGTGAAGAATAATTTCTTCGGAACAGGATCCGTAGCTAGCGGAGGTTCATCACCAGCTGGATCACCATTTGTACACCGCGATCGTGACAGTGATCAGTTCTATACGGTCGGTGCCTCGATACAGTTTGCGGGTAGTGGTGGCGATACAATCACACCGCCACCACCGATCGCTCCGGTAAACAGTCAGCAGAAACCGAAACGAAAGAAGAACAAGTACAAGTATGTAGCGAATGATAAGATCTACAATGCGGGCGATGGTTCGGAACAGGGTCAGTTTTCTCCGTACGCTACCTACGGAGAATCACAGCGATATTCTTACCCGCTGCAAGGCAACTATCTGACACCGAATGGAGCACGTCCGCAGGGTGCACAGTATGATCCAACTATGATAAACTATCCTGAGCTACAGAAGCAACAGTATCCGTTTAGCATTGGAACACAATTCCCCGGCAGTAACTATTACAACAGCCAGCAACAGACAGTGCCCGGTGGGGGAACTGGTCCTTACAATCCTTACCAGTACCAATACCCAGGAACTTACGCATCAGATTCACCGTACACCAACAATCCTTATCAACAAGGATTCTACCCACCACAACCACAACAACAAATACCCAGTTCTTCAGGTTTTGGACAACCGCCCAACGCACAAAGTATTCTCGGAGTGCTGCAAAGTATCTTCAATTTTGCCCCAGGTACATTCGGTTCGCTCACACCCGCCCCAACACGTCCCCCCGGTACTGCGTTCTCAAATCCCCAAGGACCCGCTAGTAGTTTTGGTGGCGTTGGTGGACAGTTACGACAAGCGTTAGATAACATTTCCGAAAATGATGAACTACAGTGCGTTCCGAAGCTGGTCTGCATGATGTCTCGCAGTTCCAGTGGGCAAGGATTTAGTAGCTATGTGAACAGGGGTCTACTGTCCACGTAAGTAGTATACTCACGGGTTTTGTTGTCGCACCGAGCTATATCCAGTTGTGATCTACTCTTCTTTGCAGCATTCTCAGTGCCGTTCCGGACAGCTCACCATGGTTAAAGTTTTCGCGGGCAGCACTGCTGGGTTATGGAATCGGAGCAAACAGCTGCGATGCTTACTATCCCAAGTGTCCGAAGGATGAGATGGAGATTCTCTACTACTTGAACAATCATCGGGGTGGATTTTTCCGGTTCTTTAGTAACGGTGAACAAGGTCAACAGCAGCAGCAGCAGCAATATGGGTAGATACCTCTACAAAACAAAAGGAATCATTGAATGTTTAGTGATGAAACCAAACTAAAAAAACAAATGACCGCAAGACCGTACGACTACAATAATGTGCCAATCAACGGGTTGAGATAGGACAAAAGCTTCCGTTGTTTGTTCGCTCTCGTCTGTTCCATACGCAATCTTATTTATTGTTCGGCACTAGCACGAAATACATGTGTCCCTGTTTATGTACATACCTACCAGAAAGCATGTAAAGAAGGTGCTGCAGTTTTTTTTTTTTATTTAGAGAGTGTTACCCAAATCTAGTGTAACTAATGTGGCGCCTACTGTTGTGGGAAAGTGATTTAAAGTGGAAACGCTTGGCTGTGGGAAAGTTGGGCTACTTTGTTATCACACACGCTGCTGCAGTCCACATTTCAACGCTAGCAAGCAAGTGGCGGGAAAAGCGTTCGATTGTGTTTTCGCACAAACCATTCACACATGTTTATGCAATCGATTAACGATGTGTTTTTTAAATCTTCTATTTAACTGCGCGATATTTTCAATAATGAACCCACTGTGTCGGTAAAAATGGTTGTTAAAAATATTGAAACAATAAATTTAAATTAAAAATGATCTTAAAAAAAATTAATCATTGACTGTTGTTAAATTACAATAATTTCATAAGACCATTCATCAGCCAAAAAATTTCGCTTTGCATATATCTGCAGCACCAATGGGCACTTTCGCAACAAGAGTTCAAGCTACCATTTCGGGATTCCCGGTTGTCGTTGGTGAAGCAACGACAGCCAAAAATCGTACACAACACAATCTGAAGCTCACCTGCGGAGGTGGACACACCGAGGGTTGTTTACTTTCATCGACCTCATCTTAGCGGTAACAGTCCCGCGGTTAACTCTACTCGTTTCGCTGTACACCTGAGATGATGATGACGCATCTCTCCTTCCACGCGGTCGCTCTTATTGCCTTCACGGACATGAGTTATTCAATCCGAGCGGACGTAATAGTGGTAGCGCTAGTGCTCTTCCGAAATGCGCTAACAGGGATGTATCGGTTCCGAAAGATGGACTTATCACACCCAGGCGTGGGGGATGGATGTTTTCTGCATGATCTTTCCTACTATCGACGAATTGTGTCTAACCAATCCTATCGAATCGTGTTCAACCTCAACCGAAAAACACAGGACAATAATGTGTATCATTATTGGAGCCAATCAGCTAGCACGGGTATCATCGGGCAAAGGTTGTTACTGTTTGTGCAATACATATTGGCCAACCGTGAAGCTGGATCTGGGTGAGCTTATTAGATGAAGGAAATGTGTATTACTTCCTACAGCCGGCGGAATCGGTGGGCAACAGGTGAGCAAGACCGTAAACATGGAAGATAATAAAAATCAATTACATGACGTACCCCGGGAACCGGATAATAATGTTGAGCATTGGTCGAACTGTGACTTAAGTGTTGTTTGGTAAGGGAAGTTATAAAGTGTTTCTACTATTGTGCGTGGTGTGAAAACGGTTGACGATAACTTGTCGATTCGATTCATTGCCTTTGATTGGTTTCGTTATTATTGGCAGTGGTGGAAGATCTAAAACAAAAGGAAAATAGATAAATTAAGAGAAATAATTATATATTTAATGCAATAAAAATAATATATCCTTAACATAAATTGAAGCTTGTTTTCACAACACGCTGTTTTCCTTCACATTCATTATTGATACACGTTGTCCGTTAGGTTTCTCCGGGTTAACGGATAGCTCTTATTGCGCATGTGTCCTCCAGCATCCAAAGGAATCGGGATAAACACAGTACACAGTATAAAAGGAGCGGATAGTACGCTTTCTTGCCTTCATTTGGGCACGTGAATTTTAACGAAATAGTTCTTTGCTACACCTTCTGATCCATAAAACTTTTAAGTAAGTGAGCTATACGATCATTAGTGCTGTGTTGTACAAAATCTTCTCTACTTATCGTAGAAGCATACGGTGAGATGTGAGCGCTACAAGCCATAACAACAGCAGGGCCCGATTCCTTCTCTCAATGACAACAACGGAAGGACCGAGTGGTATTTCTTCAAATGAAATACAAACAAACGCACCGAAAATCAACCACCCGGAAGATGCTAAAACGGGCAGTGTTTTCCGCGGGTTAAACTCGCTCCTTCGCAGCGCTACCGGACATGACGCACAATGCTTTACATCCTTCGATGCGTTTGTTCATCGATGCATGTACCGTCGAGTCGATGGGGCTGCTCTCGGGGTAGCACGGGCCCTTTTCGGACTGGCCATGCTAATCGACATACCAGAGGAACGGGCTGGTGGTGATTTGGATCTTCGCTGGGGTGAACCCCGCGACTGCCGGTTTCCGCTAATCCATTCGATGGAACCACCACCATCGCTACCGAAAATGGGTATCATTTACGGGTTGATGTGGGCCGGTGCGTTAGGCATTATGCTTGGATATCGCTTCCGTACATCCGCTGCCATCTTCACCGGGACGTATTGGTACATTTTTCTGCTGGATAAAAGCGCCTGGAACAATCACAGCTACCTGTACGGGTTGCTCGGGACAATATTCCTGTTCACCGATGCGAACCGATGCTGGTAAGGTGGAAGTCTAGGATCATAAGGGGAATCTTCCACTAAAACACTTCTTTCCCTTATTGCAGGTCCATTGATGCATTGCAAACCGCGTCCGAAGAGCAAACGGTTCCTTTTTGGAATTATTTCATTCTCAAGTTTCAGTTCTTTGTGCTCTACTTTGTGGCCGGATTAAAAAAGCTATGCCGTGAATGGCTATCTGGATATGCAATGACTAATCTAAGCTATCATTGGGTGTTTTTCCCATTCCGTGCTTTGCTCGGACCAAAGCTTACCGATCTACTAATTGTCCATTGGTTTGGATGCATCTTCGATACGACGGTTGTGTTTTTCCTGATATACGGCCCTACGCGCAGGGTGGCCACCCTTTTCGCAAGTGCATTTCATCTGATGAATTCTAGGCTCTTCCACATCGGTATGTTTCCGTGGGTCTGTCTATCCCAACTGCCTCTTTATTACAGTTTTAGCTGGCCTCGAAGCATTCTATTTGCGAACAATGCTCAAATATCTTTAAAGAATGAACATACGCAAGAGGAAAGCTGGGAACGGGTAGGACATCCTGAAAACAAAAGAAAACATAACCATCATCGTCGTAAGTGGACAATGGTGACCATGTTGGCGTACTGTTCACTGCAACTCTTTCTACCCTATTCGCACTTCCTCACCAAAGGGTACAATAATTGGACAAATGGTTTGTACGGTTACTCGTGGGATATGATGGTACACGCTTGGGACACCATCATGATTGGCATCCGGGTCGTGGATCGTCAGAACCCGGAACGCGTACATTATGTCGAACCGTTCGCTTTTACCGATAACGATCGTTGGACGAAACATGCCGATATGGCCGTCCAATTTGCACGATGCATCGAACGAAACATTCAGCAGGAAGCGCCAAAGATATGGACCACAGCAACTGGCCCGAGTTCGATTGGAGTACCGGCACATCCAAACGTTTCCATCTATTTCGACATTTGGTGCAGCATGAATGGACGATTTCAGCAGCGTATATTCAACCCAAATGTGGACATTCTGCAAGCACCGTGGTCTCCGTTCGAACCGGTCGAATGGGTTCTTCCCTTGCTGCATCAATTCAGCGCACTGCGCGATACGCTCATACGTCGTAAAACGGATGAAGTTCTTGGCTGGAGTAATCATTCGGATGTATTGTTCATTGCCGACTTTCCCGGTCTAACGTTACGCAACTACGTTGGAGAAGATCTGTACAATGTTTCACTGACCGTCCTGCAGGGTACTGTTCGGTATGAAGCATCTCTGGATGAAGACGTTCCGAAAAGTTCCGAAATCCTCCATACCGGACAAAGTGCATCACTTCCAGCGGGTACCTTCCATGCAATTGAAACGATCGGTGGGAAACCATCCTGTTATATGTACACGTACGTAAACCGCACCAAGGAGCTGGAGGCTAGTCGGAATGGGGCAGATGCGATATCAAACCCCCCGGCTATGCTTCCGCTCGGTGACGAGTTGCTGCATCGTTGGGAGAACTTTGTTCGCTTTCTGCAACATGTTGGCAATTCGTTGCTTTATGAGCTGTACGGTGTACCGATGCCAAGACGCCTGAAGGAACTGTTTGCTGATGGTTAGTGCATAAGAAAGACGTTGTGTAATATGTGTTGTGAAAATGGACGAGATAACGATGTGATTTTGTTTTGCAATTATTTCATACACCGCGAATGCTTCAAATAATAAACCTTAAAAATTATGATTAAACAACGTTCGATGTATTTTTGACTCTAAAACAAATTACTAGATTAACTATTAGTGGCGCCAATGTACTTACGTGAGGCAATTTTTACTGATTTTCTAGTAACATTTTCAAACACAAACAATTCTGCCAGTTCTCGTGTTGACACTTATCGTTTTCCTGTCAAAGCAGCTCTCGCGAGCGATGTTTGCAAATTATGCTGTCAGTGCGAAACGTCAGCTGAAAAATGGCCGCGCTGCTGCAAGTCGTATCAAAACAAGCTCCCCATTTGAACCGCAGCCTGTTGGAAGGTGTACGACTTTCGTTTAAAAATCATCATCCGCTGTGTGAAAACTATTGCCGGCTTCACTCACGGGTAAGTGTGGTACGATTTTATCTGTTCACGTACGTTTTATTCCAACCTGCTTGAAGCAGGCGTTCAGGGAACCACCTGTCCACGGTACTCTCGCGTAGTGCGTAATCCCGTGCTGCTCCAAGTCGCGCATGATAGTGTGTCCGGGAGGCTGGCGGTGGCTGGTAGAGAGTGAATCGATACGGGATGTGCAATGATTTGTAAATTAAATTCCCTCTTCCAAACCTTCCCACCTGTGACTGATAGTTGATCTGTGTACAATTTCAGCCGTGATTCATCTTTTCGCTCTCTGCCAACCATCGCCACCAACACTGCACGTACCCGATAAAACAGATAAGCAGCCAAAACCACGCTCTTATCAGAAGGAACGCGAAAAAAGAGCTTCAAAAACTGCCTCAGGGTCAAGGCCAAATATTACGTCCGTGTGGATGCAAACAGCTGCCGGCTTACATAACGCCAGACGCAATGACAGCTGACGGAATGACCTCGATACGCAGCGCAGGAAGAAAAGGCGCAAAACATCCCAAAGAATGTGTGGACCATATAGCACTGTTTCGGTGGCTAAAACGATTGGGATGGAGGAATGAAACGGTACTAAGAATAGCCAGCTTTGAAAACACGGGCAAAGGATTGTACTCACGGAAGGCACTAGAAAACGGAGACTGCCTCATAGAGCTGCCGTACGATGCCATGATTGGCCTAAATGTTCTCGAACAAGATGATGATTTCCGCAACATGTTCGATGAAACAGCTATTCAAGAGAGTGCTCTATCCCTGGAAAAGCTTCCCTTTCAGTCTTTGCTTGCATTTTATTTGTGTGTAACAAAGTGCTCTCGTTGGGACGCCTATCTTCAATCACTTCCAACCAACTTCACGAATCCTTACTTTTGTACAAAGCAAGAATTGGTCCATCTATCAGAAGTATTGCTACAAAGAATGGTGGAGCAAAATGGTCAGATAAAAAGCGGTTTGGAGAGAATTCAATCCGTCCTACGGCCCGAATGGAAGCTAACTGTAGAGATGGAAAAATTTAAATGGGCTTATTTTGTTATAAACACACGCAGCGTTTTCCTCGATCCTATGGCAGTTAAAATGATCAACAGCTTTCTACCGTCCGGATCGCTGTTTGAAAATTTCCTAGCAGATGAACCTTCCATGGCACTGGCACCGTTTCTGGACTTTTTCAACCATCAAAGTGGTACGAAAACGAACAGCGAACTATCACTATCGATCGCACAAATACGCGATCGATTACTAAACGAAAAGCCGCTAGAGTTATGCTACAAACTTCACACCGACATGCCATACCGACCCGGTAGACAAATTTTCATAAGCTACGGTACACACAACAACACCAAATTGTTGCTCGAATATGGATTTTTCATTCCCTCAAATCCGGACGACTTCGTGGAGCTTACGATCGGTACGATTAATGCTTTCATCAAGCACGATCCGGAATTGCGCTGTTTACGCTTGCCGCGCGAAAAGTATCGCTTTCTGGCCGATCATCATCTGGACGAACAGTTGTTTTTCGTTGCGGACGATCTGCTCAGCCACAACCTAGCCGTCTGCCTGACGGTACTGTTCGTAGAGCGTAACATTCACCACATGAAAACGGTCGCATTCGCAGCAACTCCGCCGCTCGAACCGATCCGAGCAATTGCACTTCGATTGTTGGACTTTTTACTGCTAGAAATCAAACAAAGCATTGAAGGATTAAACGCACTTCCGGAGCTTAGTCCTGCCGGGACCGCTTACCGAGAGTACCGTCGAGAGTGTGGAGTATTTTTAAATAAAATTAAAAGTAATTTTTGAGCAATGCGATTGTTTTTCTTCACGTCAATTATTCTGCATTCTTTACAATTAGCAACTGCATGTTAGTGCGGTCGTTGTCACTAGCTGGTACAATGACAACCGGAAAAGAAGAAACATGGAGCCTTGGGCTCAACGGCGAAGCTACTGCACGCAAACGACATCGAAGAAGAATCAACAAGCGACCGAGAATGCCCTGCTGAATATCTTTCAGAAGAAGAAAAAAGGTAAGACGAAAGGATCCTCGCAGTATGCAAATTACTACTTCACCTTTCAGTTAAATTAGAACATTAATACGCACCTTACCGTTTTGTAACTTTACATTAAATTTTCGCATTCCACATTACTGACCCGGCGTGATGCATCCTGTTATTGATTTGCTGTGTTGCAACATTTTAAAACGTTCTCACACTACGGGAAGGTTTAAATGGACTTCCAGACGTAAATTGAATGTTCCATTTCCCGCTCCCGGCAAGAGTGTTATGAGTGAGAGATAAGTTAGTTATTAACCTACAACAACACACTGTAATAAGTTGCTTAGTACGACAACATACGAAACAAAGTTTTTACGCAAGATCGTTTTGCTTTTTTGAATTGTTGCTTTGTCCATCCGGTTTGTATGGCCATTTCATTTCTGTTTCTTTGGCACATACGCACACACACACACTACTCTAAACGGTCATCCAGATCAGACTATAACAACTCGTTTACATTTACACGAAATTGTTCAAAATTTTGGTCCTGTACAGCTGTTTATGATTGAGTCGTAATGCACAAATTGAAGATCGTATCCTCTGTATGTTATTTGTTTGATCATTTTTTTCCTTTTGTTTTGGTTTTTAAGTCGGTTTATAGCCAACAGCATTACGATGTGGGTGTGTTACGTTATTCTCTGGTACTTCTTTTCTTTTTCTCTTTTTTTTCCTATTGCTGTTTGCAAATTTTGAATCAAACATGAAATGATCCTTTGGCCGATCATTTTACGCACTCGGCAACGAAATGTGAAAATCAAACGAAACGATCGAATCCTCTCGCTACCTCTCGCTAGGTGGTGTTTCATCTTGGGGAAACCGTACCATTCATAGCGACTCACCGGCGAGTAGTTTATCGAAGGATATGTCTCCCGACAGCCCCAAACGCCAACGGCTGCAACAAGCGCAGCAAGAACGGTACTATCGATCGCATTCATCATCACCGCTCACGGGGCAACTAGCGAAACCACCTAGCATAACTTCGAACGGGTCCTTCCTCCCATCTCAACCCTCACTGCAAGCACCATTCACGAAACAACCACCACCCATTCGTCATTGTTTCCATCTAGGGCACCATCCGGCGTCGGGCGAATCGATCGGCACGTACGATGGACCGGAAATTACCGCCACGGATATGATCAAAGCGATGGCGACCTACATCTGGCCAAAGGACGATGCGATGGTGCGAAAGCGGTAAGATGAGTAGAGAGGAAAAAATCTGTAGCAAACAAATGAACCTTACTTTACTTTTTAGGGTATTAATTTCTTTGAGTTTGCTCGGCGGAGCAAAGGTGCTGAATGTGTGCGTTCCGTTCCTATTTAAAATGGGCGTCGATAATCTGAACCTGTTAAGCATGGATACGGTTCCGCAGGCCGCCTCAGCATTAACGATATCCGTGCTGTTAGGATGTAAGATCATAAGAAAGTTTACTGTGTTTTGCGAGATTTTAATGCAGTTCTTCTTCCACAGATGGTATTGCACGTGCCGGTGCAGCTGGTTTCAACGAGCTGCGGAATGCAGTGTTTGCACGCGTTGCCCAACATTCGATACGCAAAATTGCTACCAATGTGTTCCTACATCTGCACAATCTCGATCTACAGTTTCATCTAAGCAAGCAAACGGGTGCGCTGTCTAAGGTACGGTACGACAGATAAAGGGAACCCGAAACAATTCAATTCATGGTTTAAATTTGTTCTTCTCCCAGACGATTGATCGTGGCTCACGAGGCATCAACTTTGTGCTGACGGCGATGGTGTTCAATGTTGTACCGACCATGTTTGAGCTGGCGCTCGTATCAAGCATACTCGGCATAAAGTGTGGCATGGCCTATGCTGCCCTTTCGATGGGTTGCGTTGGTGTGTACAGTGCGTACACGCTCGCGGTAACCCAATGGCGTACCAAGTTCCGCATCTTCATGAACCAGGCGGAGAACGAAGCGGGCAATAAGGCGGTCGATTCGCTGATCAACTACGAAACGGTGAAATATTTCAACAACGAACAGTACGAAGCGAATCGCTACGATCAGGTGTTGAAGAAGTACGAAGACGCTAGTCTGAAAACTAGCACCAGTTTGGCACTGCTAAACTTCGGCCAGAATGCCATCTTTAGCGTGGCGCTGAGTACGATTATGGTGATGGCCGCAAACGAAATCGCACAGGGCCGTATGACGGTCGGTGATCTGGTGATGGTGAATGGGCTGCTCTTTCAACTGTCCATCCCGCTCGGATTTCTCGGGAGCGTGTATCGCGAGGTGCGTCAGGCACTGCTCGACATGCGCACCATGTTTACGCTGATGGGCGTCCAGAGTGCGATCCAGAGTCGTGTTAACGCCCCACCACTAGATGTGCGACGCGAGACGGCATCGATCGAGTTCCGCAACGTTGGTTTCCGGTATGCGCAAAGTAACGACATTTTTAAAGATCTTTCCTTTACCATCCCGGCCGGTAAGAAGATAGCCATTGTCGGTGGGTCCGGTTCGGGCAAGTCGTCGATGGTGCGCTTGCTGTACCGCTTCTTCGAACCCACCACCGGCGAGATCCTAATCAATGGGCAAAACATTCGTGAAGTGGATCTGCAGAGCTTACGGCGGGCGATTGCCGTTGTGCCGCAGGATTCGGTACTGTTTCACGATACCATCCGACATAACATCCACTATGGTGATTTGTCTAAATCGCAGGAAGATCTTGAAAATGCTGCCCGTATGGCGGATCTCCACGATTCGATACGGCAGTGGCCGAAACAGTACGATACGCAGGTTGGTGAACGAGGCCTTAAGTTATCGGGTGGAGAAAAGCAACGGGTAGCGATAGCGCGAGCGATCTTGAAAAATTCACCCATCCTCATATTCGACGAAGCAACGAGCAGTTTGGATTCCATCACTGAACACGTGAGTAGCAAACTTGGGATAACAAAGCAACATTAAAGTTGGACGATTTTTTGTACCGGCTTTTCTCTTTTGTTCGCAGAACATCCTTCAAGCATTGGCACGGGCAACGGATAATCGTACCAGCATCTGCATAGCTCACCGCCTGTCAACTGTGATGGATGCGGATGAAATCTTAGTCCTAGAGAATGGTCGTGTTGGTCAACGTGGCACTCACGATCAGCTGCTAAGAAGCGGAGGTCTTTACACAAAGCTGTGGGACACCCAGAATCGGTTATACAATATTGGTAGCAAGAAAACGAACGTTGAGGAGAAAAAGTAACGAGCGTAGAAAATGTTTGCTTGTACCACCGCAAAGGGTGCAAAATTTAACGGGAAGCGTTGTTGACTATTTTTAATCCCTACCACTGATGTTCACTTAGGCTCCAGATTCCACTAGTAGAACAGTTGATGATATGAAGAAGTAGATCAATTGGTGATTATTTTGATTGAAGCGATTTCAGTTCTCGGTGACTTTATTAGGAAGATTGATATGTCCAGTGTACAGTGAAAATGAACAAATAAACTACAATATGTATAAACTCTACCGGCGCACCCCCGTTTACTTATTTTCAATTGAGAGCTGAATGAAAATGTGCTTATTTTGAATCAAGCGAATTCAAATTTTGAAATCGAAACACACAGCACCGACTGACAGCATTTTCAACCGGTACTCCCGCGCAAGCTGTCTTATCGTTTGACAGCTGTCAAATCGGCGAAAAACACATCAACTCGGAGAAAGTTTGCAAACATTTACCACGACGCGGTGGACGAAAATTTTGTGAAAATCACTGTTGAAACACACGTTCGATCACACAATGGCCGATGTGCTGGATATCTACAACCACGAGGAGTTTGAGGTGGACGAAGATGGCGACCAGGGAATCGCACGGCTGAAGGAGAAGGCCCGAAAACGGAAAGGACGCGGTTTCGGCAATGAAAGCATTCCCCGCGAAACGATTGACTACGAGCGCATGCAGGACGATGAAGAGGAAGCGGAACCGGGCCCACAGCGATCGGTCGAAGGATGGATTCTGTTCGTGACATCGATTCACGAGGAAGCGCAGGAGGACGACATACAGGAAAAGTTCTGCGAGTTCGGTGACATCAAGAACATTCACCTGAATCTGGACCGTCGGACCGGCTTCCTCAAGGGTTATGCGTTGGTGGAGTATGAAACGTACAAGCAGGCCCTAGCGGCGAAGGAAGCACTGAACGGTTCGGAGGTGCTTGGACAGACGATTTCCGTCGACTGGTGCTTCGTCAAAGGGCCAAAGAAGCTTAAGAAATCTTCCGACCGGCGTCGGCGATAGGAACATTAGAATCCGGAAACCTGCTAATTATCGTTTAAGTAGGTAACACATCCATGCATTACAAAACCACAAGAACTCACCTAGCACGAATCGTTCGACGGTTGCGTTGTACACCCCAAACACAAAGAAGAGAGAATGTAATATTCAAGTGTAAAATTTGAATGAAATAAATTAATCAACTATCTAACATACCTCGTATGGGAGAATGTATTTCCGGATGTATTTCCATCATTCTTTTCGCATTAGAACAAGAAAGAGGCAAAACCGATACGTTTGATTTTTTTCATCCGTTTCTCATTTGAACCGTTTGGGCCAGGTAGCAATGCACCACTTGTCGGAGGCATCCTTCTTGGTGGTTTTCCAATGCTCATGGCATCCTTCAGCAGAATATCAAATTCTCGATTGTTGGTCGCTTTCGTACCGGTAGCCGTAGACGCCGACACGGCACGACCAACGTAGCTGTAATCGTAAAACGAAGCGCGTCTTATTAATGTCATCGCAAAATTAGGCATAAATTTCCGTCTTTGTTTATCTTTCTTACGTTTTGCTTTATTTTAACCCATATCACTGTCCCCTGTTGCGCGTCATAAAGGGTCATATTGTTATATCATTTCATAGTTAGACGTTATTTCACTTAAATCTGTGCCAGTTGAACTCAGTGCTAGGGTGTGTAGTAGTGCTTAAAAAGTGCATCCAAAATATATCCTTACACATTGCAACGTTATCATCCCACTTGTACACGGAACTCCTTTTACGGCAATAAGCGTGCCAAACAATGTTCGGTTATTAAGCTGCGTTCCCATCTGTTTCTAAGCTACATGCCCGTGGTATGCATTCCACACATATTTGGGGGGTTGTGTTCTTTTCTCAGCTTCCCTAACAAGAAGTGTATTTACAACCACTTAAAGCACTTTGTGCATGTGAATATTCTATGTGTAAGAGGCTTACACCGTTTTTAAATACTGCGCCGTTCATTTTGTTTGCACACATTTTGTTCGACTTTTAACACGTACACACCGTAAAGATCGGCGAAACTGGTTAGTATAGCAAGAGGAAAAAGGAGGACTAAAATAGTACAAACTACGACTACGATCCGTAGTTAAGAATCTTAGTTTTGCTTAACATTTTACTTTTGTATGTACTTTCTATCATTTAGTATCCGTTTGCACATTGATAATCATCGGTCAACAAGGTTTGTGTCCCAATCGTTAATTCCAAGTTGTAGTTTAACGATTTTTTGTCGAATTTTCCCTTTAAAATGAAAGCACCAATCGATTTCATCATGATACAATTTGTTCTTATCTATCAGCGCAAGTTTAGCGTCATCATTAGCCCGGGAATAATCTTTCCTTTTCGCTTCATTTTAATAGTATTGCCAAGAACTAAAAAAAACACTTCATTATATGAATATCCTAATCCCTGGTAACGTCCGGTAACGCATCTGCCCGTTACATTACATTGTATGCTTGATACTAATGGAAAAGTTACTAAGCACTTGTTTAGCTGAATGTTAGTGGTCTTATACTACTTACGCAAGGTTAGGAGCAATGCAATTATCGCTTTGTTTTGTTTTTTTTACAGAAAATTGTTAATAATGGATGAAGCTAACGTTTTCAGCATTACAAACTAACGATGATGAAAAAATAAAATAAAACAAAACACATTTCCTTCATCCGTGCATTTATTGGGCGCAACAGACTGTTGTGTGTTTTTTTTTAATTCACTGAATCCTTCAACAATCTACACGTGGCGAGAACATTTCAACGCCCGTCCCTACATATCAACAACAGAATAAAATAGAACTATTGGGCCATTCTACTAGGTCATTAAATCCATTCATTGTTACAGTGAAAGGTGAGAGAGAAAAGAAAAGAATGAATGTATATAAATAAATATGCCGTTGCATCGTTGCTTTATTTGCAGTGAGCAAATCAAGCTGACACTGCCAACAACCGCCGCTCAGGGCAGAGTTTTCTATTCTGGTTTGCTTTTTTCTTTTCTACTAATTAATTAAAATAAATGTATGTATACTCATATATGCTTGCATTTTGATGTGTGTGTTTGCATGTAAACTACTATTATCCTTTTCAAAGATGAGCCTCATCTTTACACTGTTTGACTTTCCTCTGGAAACTATTACAAATAAGGAGTGCGGTCTGTGAAGACAAAACAAAAACCTTCTACTGACGCATTACTCAACATACCCGCGCGTACACTGCTGCAATGATGCTAATAACAAGCGTTTTACTTTGCATGGGTTGTGTATTTTCACAGCGTTTTACTGTTTGATTTCATTCACTTTATAACGTGTAGTAGGGTTAAATGTATTATTGTTTTCATATCCTTTCCTATCGCATTAAATAGAACTATTAAAACTAGCGAAAACTTCATAAATAACCGGGCAGGCAATAGGGCAGCCATGGGGGCCGCACTTATTACTGCCGTGTCCTCGTAGGATGTTGAAGGATATCCTGTTTCACTTCGTAATATCGTAGAATATAGTCCAGCGGTTTGGCAGACAAAACCATTTCGTGCCGTTCGGTCCCTGTGTCGTTTGTGTTTTTGTGTATTTTGCCGTGTTGCACACTGCTGCTGTCAACGTGATCGTTATCGAACAAGGGATAGGAAACATCATTTAAAAAAAAAGATCAACGCCACGCGCTCGTCTGCTTGTTCCTTTTTAGTCGGTCGCCATTGATGTGTGGGGATTATCATGTGATTTTGATTTGTTGCTCCAGCAGTAGCAACCTACCCAGAGAACAACCGTTCCTGTTTTCTGCAGCACGTATCAAACACATTTACAAGGCCATCGCGTCGTCCAGCAGATTTTTCAATTCCTTCAAGTGTTGGGCCTTCGAACCCGTGGCGGTAGATGCACCACACGGACGTCCAACGTAGCTGTATAGATGTATAGGTAGGTAGTAGATCGCAAAAACGTTTGTCGTGCCATTTGCAGTCGTTGACAAAAAAAATGGGGAAAATTAAAACGAAAAATAAAGTTAGTATTTGTCCTTAACCGTGTAGACGAAATAGTAAACAATGGGAATTTTAATTTTCTATAGCAAAATTTAGCAACAATGCATCGTTCAATCAAATGTGGTTGTTAATTCGATACAAAACACAAAAAATATATGATTTGAATAAATGAATCGGGGGGTTACGATTGTCATGGAAAACGATGTAACATGGGTGGGATGAATAAACAACATTGAATCTGAACGAACGAGTAACGAAAAGTGATAACAGTGTATATTGCGTGTAAAACAGAAATGGATCTTCAAACGGTAGATACAACATGACAACAATTACTGCAAACGTAAAAAAGCATTATTGTTTAGAAGAGATCCAACCCATACAGAAACAGACAAGCAGGGAAAACTGTCACTCAATTTAAAGCGGATTATTTTACAGATGCATAAGCATTACATAGTGCAAGAGATTGTTAAGCAAACTATAGCTAGTGTCAACCATGATTAGCTACATTTACATCTTCAAAGTATCACGACATATAGATAATATGTAAATAAACTAAAAATAGTTTACATTATTCGTTAGTGATACTTAAAATACAGAAAACCACTAAATACATGCAAACATAAGAGTTAGTAAAACAAAATTTATATAGTGTTGATAAAAAAATAACAAAACAACAAGAAAAGTTAAATATAAAAGAATAATAACATATAACGCACATATATAAACAGGAGAAATAATAAATATGTGCCAGTTTGATTTAAACTAATGCACTACAAATCTTATCTAAGTGCCAATTAATCTTTAGTGCAATGAAAACTAAAGATGAAAACAATATAAAAAATGAAAAACCCACAAAGCCAACCCAATACATTGTAAAAAAAAGAGAAGTGCTAACAATGCGCAGCGACGAATACAATCACACATACAAAAGCACCTTTCAAATAATCAGTCAATTGGCTTTATAATTATGGTAATTGATGATAAAATAAAGAAAAACATAAACGCAATATGAATGGAAAAATCAGCAACAAAGAATTCATAAAACAAAAGCAAAATTGTTGACGAATTTACAGAATTTTACATCATCTACTGCGCAAAGGTCACACGTCAAACAGCAATAAGCAAGCATAGCGCAGTAGCCGCCCGCTTGGTTAACGCAGCTGCGGCTACATTAGAATAATTATACTATTACGGGTAGTAGTAGCTAGTAGGAATAGAGAGAGATTGGGTCTGTGTTTTTTTTTGTTTTGTTTTTTTGAGGCCCCTCACCTAAGTGGTCGCGATGAGATTCGCACTTTGCGACCCTTGCTGGCCGCGGAACCGCTCGTCGGAGAGTTAAATGTACCCTGCGGGATATTGAATCCTTGGCCGGTTTTCTGCTGCACAAGCTTTTCTTCTTGCACGCTGTCAATACGGGCATGAGGAGTAGGGTTGTGGTTATGAATATTGGCACTTTCGCTACGGTTATCGTTAGTGGTGGTGGATGATGGGAATGTAGATGAGGAGGATTGTGTTTGCTGTTGGATTTGCGCCGGGCTGGCGGTGGCGGTAGTAGTAGTAGTAGTAGTAGTAGCGGCACTAGCATTGGTGGCATTGGAACTTTCCGAGTTGCCAAACCCAAACAAACGACTAAACCAAGAACTTTGGGGCTTGGGCGAGTTGGTGGAGGGCAGGACAGTTCCGTCGGGCACCGTAGTAGTGGTACTAGTGACGCTTGTCGGCGAATGCACTGATGCCGCTGACTCCTGTCGGGTATCGCTGCCAGCGGTCGACGGCCGATTCTTAGGTTTGTATGCTTCAAACAAATCTTTGTAACCACCTTCATTTGCTCCTTCGTCGCCCTCGACGCTGCAAAATGAAGAACGAGAGGGAGGGCCTCGTGTTGGTCGATTGGCTTTGCTTTTTTTCTATCCGAATTCAAGTTCGTTTAAATCGTGAAGCATTTTTCATGTTATGGGTGAACGGGGAAGATAGGAAACTAGTTTGCCTTCGCTTACGCTAATTTAGAGAAAACGTAGCTTGAAAGCGAATGCAATTACCACCTTTTTGTTGTTGTTGTTGTTTAAAGAAAGTAGATACTCCATACGGATAATGCAACTTATCATCAAAGCTAAAGAGCATTACTAGTTCATTACGTTATCACAATCAACGAATGGTTTAATAAAATAACACAAAAGAACAAAGTAATCACTGCTATTCAAACCAAACCAAATCAATCAAACATAATAAAATAAACATAAAAAACAAATTAAAAAAAAAAACAATTCAATACTAAGGATTTCATAAAGTGTATTATAAGGAAGTAAGGGAAAAATAAGACATTATAATCAATCGATTGGACTGCAAAACATGATTTAAAAACACATGAAAACAACTCTATGGCGTTATCTAAAATCGAGCGAAATGATAACGAAAAGTTGTGAACAGCAGTGAGGGACTGAGTGAAATTGTTTGCTTGAAAATTTTGAATTAATACTTTAACTTAGTTCATGGCAATTTACTATAGATGGCGCTAGCTTTACTTTCCGTATAGGGAGCTACTAAAAAGGATTTAGTGTACCACGGCGGAAACCTTCAAATGTGTTGTGAAAGAAATTAATCGCTATTTGCCAATAAGCTATTAAAATAGATTGAAAGTGCGTCTGTTAATGGAATTTTCTATCCTGTCGACCGTGTTTTTATTCCTACCACAAATTTTAGCTGTTTTGAAGTTGAACATTCACCCGCTGATTAAGAGACACTAATTTTAAAGAGAGGATCCTGAAATTCGACATACGCCTGACACCAAAGACTATACCATTTCCAAACACAAATAATCTGTCTAAATAACACTACTTTCATCGTAAGGAGAGAATTATAACAGATAATCTCATAAAAGAACATTTTATCATCTAGAAATTTAGAAAAGAACTTAGAACTTGCGCTCGTTTAGAATATGTTTAGTTTTTGGCCCTATTTCCACAAAAATATATATTGCCACGAATTAAGTTAAGTACACAATTAAAACTGCAGTAAAAGGATCAGCATAAGCCTATTGGCATATTTGAAAAAATTTCTACGTAGTAGGTTTTGTAGAGCTTCAAACCCATCACCGAACTAAAATAATTTTAGATATATTTGTACAAATGGCCAAATTGTTTGAACTATTGCTTATGTTAAGCAGCAAGTATGCGCGCTCCTTTTCCTGTATCCCGTATATCAGTGCATCCGTCACACAATTTGCATCCCACCACATCCCCGAACTATCGATTAAGTGGTGAAATTTCCTCTAACACATATCTCTTTACAGCCAATTGTGTACTACATACGGTACCGTCTACTAATGCGTAACTCTACTAGCATACGAATAAAGAACAGATAAATAGAGCGAAGAGAACAGACATAGGGAACGAAGTGATAGAAAGGAAAAATAGAGAGCATCGCAAAGAGAGCAATACGGTGGTGCAGTAGTAGAAGTAGTAGTAGTAGATTTAGGGTGCGCTTTATCTAAAGAAGTAAAGGTTTTTTGTTTATTTTTTTTTATTGGTGAGTATGGAAGAGATCAAAAATAGAGGAAAAAAACAAGTGGCACAGCAGTTCAGTACTAAGGGGTGCAGAGCAGGAAGAAACGGAAATGCCTTTTACCTATTCAAATAGGAAGGTTTGTTTTGTACGTGTTTTGTCTAAAACATTTAAATAGTGGATGAGCATGTAACGTAGACAAATATGGCATGATGGAGGAAAAGGAACGGAAGGCGATGGTTTAGTGTACGGATGTCTTGTATGTAGTGTTGTAAGTGTTTGTTTATACCAATTGAATCAATAAAGATCCTGCAACCAAACCGCAGATAGGTGGAACGATGTTGTTTTTCGGTTTTAAAAGAAAACAGGGTAGAGCGAGCATAGGAGAGAACCCCATTCCGACAAATCCGAACCAAAGGAATGTTTTTGTTTAGTGTACATGTGTTTAATGTGTGTTCGTGTCTGCCGTATGTATGTCGTTTGTTTATGTATTATTTTCTTAAGGAATGAACAGATGGATGGACAACGAACACAAAAAGAAACGTAACCGTACATGTTCGTGGCCAGCGAAATAAATGCTCACCTGAAATCACGAGTCGAGTTGATCGCGGTGTCGAAGCGTGGCTGCACATACGTCCAGCAGCCTTGGTTCTTGTGTTCTTCCTGGGCCCACACGAGCTCAGCGTTCGGATATTTGGCGCATTCGGCCTTCACCAGATCGTAAGGGAAGGGCGAAATCTAGAATGGGAAGATTTGGTTTGAAATGTTGCTTTTAGCGCCACAGATGCTACAGTCTTGATACTAACCTGTTCAATGCGGCTGATAGCAATATCGCTATCCAACTTGCGGTCACGACGAGCCTTCAGCAAGTCGTAATACACACGACCGGTGCAGAAGATTACACGCTTAACCTTGTTCGGGTTTTCGGCGGTCAATGCATCGGGAATCAATCTGAATGCAAAAAGAAACAAAATACGATTACAGTGCATTCAACAGTAATCACCTTTTATACACCTTACCGCTGGAATTGGGTTCCATCAACCATCTCGCTGAAGTTGCTTCTGCACTCCGGATGACGCAGAAGCGACTTGGGTGTCAGCACAATCAATGGTTTGCGGAACGGTAGCGCAATCTGTCGGCGCAGCAGGTGGAAGTAGTTACCCGGGGTCGAACAGTTCGCCACAATCCAGTTAATATCGTGCAGCTGCCGAATGGCAAACTCATCCGACTCCGGCGGGAAGTAGTCGGGATCGTCCGAGCACATCTGGAGGAATCGTTCGACGCGAGCCGACGAATGTTCCGGTCCCATACCTTCCATACCGTGCGGTAGCAGCATCACCAAACCACTCTGGCGCACCCATTTCGCCTGTCCCGACGACACAAACTGGTCAATAATGCACTGTGCGGTGTTGTTAAAGTCGCCGAACTGAGCTTCCCAGCAAACGAGCGCGTTCGGGTTGGTCATCGAGTAGCCGAGCTCAAATCCGAGCACACCAAACTCAGACAGCGAGCTGTTGCAGACCGTGTACGGGGCCTGGTCCGGGTAAAGATGGCACAGCGGCCTGTAGGTTGCCTTATCGACGTGTTGATGGTGCAGCACGTGATGACGATGCGAGAAGGTACCACGCTCGACGTCCTGTCCGGACAGACGGACGTGAATGCCTTCCTTCAGCAGCGAACCGAACGCCATCGCTTCCGCCAACGCCCAATCGATGGTTTTGTTTTCCAGCATTTCCTTGCGAGCGGCCAGCACACGCAGCAAACCCTTGTGGATGACGAATTCGGCCGCGTTCGGTGGTGGGGACGAGAACCGGTTGCCGATATGCACCAGCGTCTCCTCGATCACACCGGTCGGTGCAACCTTCAGCGGGTCCTTACCCTCGAAAAATCCGGACCACGGGGAATCGATCCAGTCCTTGTACTTGATGTGCGTTTCGGTCTTTGCCTGCTCGAAAGCTTCCTCGCAAATCTTGTCGTACTTGTCCTTCACGCTCTTAACCTCTTCAGCCGTCACAACGCCTTCCGTGATGAGCTGGTTAGCGTAGATATCAAGCGCCGGCTTCGTACCGCGGATCTTCTTGTACATCAGCGGTTGCGTGAACATTGGCTCATCAATTTCGTTGTGTCCGTTGCGACGGTAGCTCACGATATCGATGATGACGTCCTTGTGGAAGGTGGCACGCCACTCAGCCGCCACCTTACACACATGCATTACCGCTTCCGGATCGTCACCGTTCACGTGGAAGATTGGCGCATTGACGACGCGTGCCACATCCGTACAGTACGGCGATGAGCGCGAGTGACGGGGATCGGTTGTGAAACCAATCTGATTGTTCACCACGATGTGGATGGTACCGTGCGTGGTGTAGTCGGGCAAATCGGACAAATGCATCGTCTCAAACACCACACCCTGTCCGCAGAAGGCCGCATCACCGTGCAGCAAGATCGACATCACCTTTTTGCCCTCGCCATCACCACGGTAGAACTGTTCGGCACGCGTCTTACCCTGGACGACTGGATCGACCGCCTCCAGATGGGACGGATTGGCGACGACGGCCAACCGAATATTCTTGTTCGTCACACGGTTCAAACGCTCAATGTACGTACCGAGATGGTATTTAACGTCACCGGATCCCTAGCGGATGAAATAAAATGAAAATTAAAACATCTGTCCAACGTCCTCGCGGTTTTCAGTTTTGTTTGTCTTCCTTTAACCTACATCATCAGCAGCCTCCAAACCAGCAAACTGCGTAAAGATCTGATGCAGCGGCTTACGGCATACGTTGGCGAGCACATTCAAACGGCCACGATGTGGCATACCCATGATGATTGACTCGACACCCAATCGGGTCGACACATCGATTACCTCCTTCATCGCGGGAATCATAATTTCGCAACCCTCCAGACCGAAACGCTTTTCCGACGAGAATTTCTTCGCCAAGAACGCCTCAAACCCGGTCGCACGTGTCAAACGGGCCAGAATGAGACGCTTCTCCTCGTTCGTGTAGGTCATAATGTTGGGCGTTTCGAAACGCTCGCGAATCCAGTTACATTGTTCCAGCGAGTTGATGAACATGAACTCTACGCCGATTTTATTGCAGTACGCTTTCTCCAGCCGGCCAAGAATATCGCGAAGGGGCAGAAACTTTTCCTTGCCACCGATGAACGTCGTGCTCGGCAGCTTGAAGACGCGTTCCATGTCGGCTTCCTCTGTTGTACGCAAGCATCCAAGATGGAAGTCAATTTGCAGAGAAGAAAAATTTAAACGTGTTAGCAATTGGGTTTTTATCACCTTCCATACTTATTATATTACACAAAATACACCACACACCAAAAGCAAACCGAACAACGCATTTATTTTTGAACGTGGACATGTATCGAATGAAAAAAAAAACATAACGAGCGTTGATTCGGTATGCTTGAGCCAATGTGTTTTTCATTTACATTTCTGTTGCTATTCTACTGTCCTGATGA
Organism: Anopheles funestus; assembly: GCF_943734845.2. NCBI lineage: Eukaryota > Metazoa > Arthropoda > Insecta > Diptera > Culicidae > Anopheles > Anopheles funestus. The sequence continues at coordinate 23,497,071 of NC_064599.1, read as the reverse complement.
GAATAATTAAAATGTTGCAAGAACTGAACATATTTTACTATCGTATTAAAATGTACTTCATGTTTTAACACGCTTTAGTTCAATTTGCAAAACTTTAACGTAAAATCCTCACAGATTCCGTTTAATTTTATTCAAAAGGAGTATTGTAAATAAAGAAAAAAAAATAGATTGAAATTCGGATAACTTTTTGTGTCTTGTTGGAGATGAGAGCCGATTATTAATCTACTAAAAAGAAAAGAACTTACTGCAAACAAAATGGAAAAGTTTACCATGGGAAGTTATGTATTTTTCGCATTAGTTTGTTGTGTGTACGGTTTTAGAACTCATTTAGGCAGGCACTAAACCTTCTGCGCAAAGAGGAGCCAAACGGTTACCAATACATTTGTGCGAAAAAGCAACGAAAATATCTTTCAAACTGCATTCTTACATTCCCAAGCGGTGCAAAAGGAAAGATTGATAGAGAGAGAGAAAGAAAGTAGAAGAAAAAGATCATGGACGTGAGAAAAGATCAAATGCATCAAATCAGAGTTACTACACTCGGCAAACACACGAGCTTGAGCGTTTTACGTGTACTCTCTGTGCAGTGTACGCAAGACAAGTTGTTTTGTTAGTATTGCTGTCTGGTTAAAAGTGTGAAAAAAGCAATGCAAATATACAAAAGTAAAAGCGAACTAGTGCTATAGCCTTTGCAAGCAGCTTATAGCTAAGGGAAAAGATCATAGGGTTTGGAAAAAAGCATACACGAAATAGAAACAAACAAAACGTATGACTCAAACAAATAACTGAGGTAAAAGTATACAGAAATAAAAAGGATTCTATTATGTACAAAATGTGTAAAAGCATTGGCAAGTAAAGTAAATCTTTAAGTAGATAGAGCCCATGCTCTACTGTGTTTTGTGGTGTTCTTCCTTACTCATCCCCAACAGCAGTAGACGATCTTCATTGCTTACACACTCCAAGATCCGTTGGTGTACTAATGATCGAGTAAATGAAAAGGTGCACAAACAAATGCTCAAACGAAAAACATCAAGTGAAGTATGTGGGAAACAATGGCATTCAAAGAAGAAAAGGAAACAGAATCAGAAATCAAACATAATTAAGATTAAGTTTCATTGTTCAATTGGCAATTTTACGTCACAAAAATAGTGTTTGCTTTTACTAGCTGGATTTGGCACAAGCTTAGCATGGTTTTATTGAAGACAGTAGTCAGTACGAAACCAAATACAGGATCAACCTCGAAATGAAGCATGGAACATGGTCGAAAAGATACATAAAAAACATTATTGCCATAATGATGATCATCAATGAAATGTTTTGAGAAACAGATGATAACTGGAGGAAGAGAAGATATTATGAAAATGAAGTAAAGATAAGAAAAGGAACACAACATTCCAGAAATACAATGAAACAGGCACGTCATGTGAAGGTGTGAGATGAATGTATACGCCCTACACGCGTGAGTAGCAGAGGAGAGTAAGGTGGTGGACATCTTGGTGGCTTACGGCTCTACACATTTACATATGTCTCCTTACGATCCGCGATCGAATACTCACCGAAACGGTAGGACGAGTACAGCAACTCTGGTGGAGTTTTATCGTCCAGGTCCGCACTATTGATGCCGAGCGGGTCAAGACGGGCCACATTATGCCCTCTGATCTATACATCATTACATAGAGACATACACACACACACGCATGGACACGTACATAAACAAATACACGCACGCGCGCGCACACACCACAATGTGAATGCCCACGGAGTACCCAATTTGGTGTGGTGTGTTGAGGTTCCGTGGGTAGGTGAGTTTGCAATTGTTGATCATCATAATTACACACGTAGCGGTGGTGTTGGTGCACAGAAAATAGAAAAATTTTGCAGTTGGGTTAGGTTACGAAAATCGGATGTAGCGGAGCGCGAAGATGTTAAAGTATGTTTGCATTTGTAAAGAGTGGTAATTGAAAGAAAAACCACGCGCACGGATGGTAGAATGAAATTGAATTTTAAACATAGTTTTTACACATTAAAGTATCACCCGGTCGATTTCGTACACAATATGTACAGCAAAGTGTCGCACAAAAGAGAAAGAGAGAAAAAAGGATGGAATGAAGAAAAAAGAGGCAAAAATCAGTCATATTTGCGTATGCTAAAAATGTTATTACTATTTACGATAATGTTTCATTTCGGAATCATATAGATCATTGAAGAGATTAGCTTTATGAAGTTTGTGTCGACCAATCGGCAACCGAAGGGAAGATTCACGGCGAAGGGAAAGGAGGGAAATGTTTTACAACGAAAGGATATAACAGAACCAAAGTGTTTGCAACGAAAAGCGGCAGAAGTACACAGATTTATAGCATCAAAACGTAGCACACACACACACTCACAGGACAAACAAAACGTTACGGAAGTACATCAATTTGCACAATGAACATAAATACAAAATAAAACAAAACGCAAACAACTATCCGCAATGAATTATTCAGCTCGGACACAGTGGTTGGAAAGTTTTATGTCGATTCTCGGTTATTCGAATGTCCAAATCAGTATTAACCAATTTAAATACATCTTTAAACGTGTCCCAGCAAATAATACGAACGCGGATTGTAAAACACTCACAAAATTATACAGAAAAACGTCACTCGAACAATAATTAGCAGGTTAGTGGTTGATGCCCCTTACGTTTACGTTGGGTAGATTATATCGAACGCTGGTTTGTAACCAATTATGCTTAGGTTATTTGTTTTTACCCCTTAACACTACAATACCAATTCTCGCACAATATCCTCATCTAGTTCGATCAAAATGGTTTTAAAATTTCCCGTAAATCCAACCGATCTTAAAATCAGGCCAAACTTTATGTTATCCTCTCTGCATCATCCGAATCTCAATCCAAAATCGCGGAATGGTTAAATCATTTCTCCATAAGTAAAAGCTTAAACATTAGATGCATGTACAATATTAGAGGCGAAGCTAATTATTATAGTAAGTATTAGCGGGAGGTAATATAGTAAAAAAAATATGTTGTAGTAAGTAAGTAAGGCGTTTTCATTTACCGAAGTTCATATAACTGCGGGTAACTTTTTCATTCGCACGCAGATTCGCTCTCTCCGGGTTGATTTCGGCATTCAGAATGCCCAGCGGATCAATGTCCGCAACCAGGTGCCCACGGGACTGCAGGGGGTGGTAAGTAGTTTCGATGAAGTATTGGTGATTAAATATAGAATATGTTAATGCGCTTGAGGAATGTGTTGGCGAGTGGTTCCTTTTCTAGGTAAAGGCAAGACAGTTGTATGCTTTTCCCTACGAATCTGGGAAGTATTTAAATCCATCGGTTATACCGAACTACAGGCATAGATGTTGGTTAAAATTCCCACCAACTGAATGTTTTTTTTCAGTATTTTCAGTTTTATCTTCATTTGTTTGTTATAGCTACGCGAAACCACTTGGTTAACTGGATGTACATATGTGCTGTTATTTTTTTTTGTTTCCGAATTATGTATTGCCTTTATATGGAAAATGTTCTAAACATTACGTCATATGAAATCCTTAAATCGATACGAAGAAAAACGCTAAAATTTCTAAATTTTTGAATTTGCGAATAATTTTCAAAATCATATTAAAAGTTCAAAGAAGAAAAACTGACGTGAACAATCATGCAAAACAACTTAAATTGAATTACAATTACACAGACCGTATAATATTTAAAAGAGATAAAAATAGATAAACTTAAACAAAAATCTTCCGAGGATTGCAAAAGATCAATTTACACCAATTTAATCAATGTTATTTTTACACTCTGTTGCCCAATAAATAGAAAACAAATAATTTGGTTTTGAGAATTTCAAGGAAAGTAGCTGTGTTAAGCCATCGGAAGGGATATAGAAAGGTACTACTATGAAGAACTATTTAACTGGCCGCCAAGAATAAAAAAAGGGAAAGGTATAAACGAGAAACAGGTGGCTGGGTCTAGGGAGGACACATGACACACGAGAGAAAGAGGACAAGTGGTATATTTTATGGCGAAAGTTGGACGATGTCGAGAAACATTCCGAATCACCATGGAGTAGAGGTCGGAATGAGGGCCGGGATCAATTGAAGTTAGGGTGCGTAATGATAGGTTACCTGATAGCTACGAATGATAGCTTGCACGGCAAGATGATCATCGATCAGCTTATCGTCGATACGTCCACCAACGGCAACGCCACCGCCTGCAACGGCTGGCAGCGAACTACCGAGGTACTGTGCGGCAGGGACATGATTCTTCGGTACCGGTGCTAAGCTCGGTGGTGCTGCGTAGGAATTGTTGCGGAAATATGCATCCCAGGACTAAAATGATCGAAAATGTTTCATTAGCTAAAGACGCATTGACCGTACACTAAAGCCTTCTTCTATCCGTACCGCATGCACGGAAGCCGGATCCCGCAGCCAGGCATTATACATATCGTCAATGTAGTTTGACGAAGAACCATTCAGGAATGGTTCAGCTGCGGCAGAGTTGTACAGCTTCACAGACGAAGCAGCAACCAGTTCCGTGGTCAGCTACAAAGAAAGAGGAAATACGCAAGTTGCACAATTAATTTTCACGCACCATTTAGTGATCCACAACCATATCTACCTTCGATGCCGGTTTCTTCAGCAGAAACGCTCCGAAATTTTGCTGACCCATCGGGTTCACCATATGGAGAGCTGTTCTTGCGCGATGCATTTTGACAGGTTGTTTTGTCTAACCTCTTGAGCGAGATGGTAGCGAGAGGCACTAGTCCAAATATTTAAACGACGGAAGATTCCGTGTGACCCGTACCGAAAAAACGGTGCGTCGGTAGACGACGATTTGGATCAGATTCTGCGGGAAGGAAAGGAAAAAAACCACGATAAGATTCACAATTAAAATTTTACGTTTAACTTTAGGGACAAAATAACAAATAATGAAACTGTTCTAGAATCATATTTCCAAGCCTACTACAATTATTTTTTCTCGTACTGTGCGTGCGGTGCGTTTTGTTTCTGTATTTAGGTCCTATTTGTGTGTGAGAGATAATTAAATGCCCTTATCAATGTTGTCGCATTAAACGGCGTATAGTACACACGTTGTCACTTAATTATGCTTATCTATGTATTATAGAGCAAACTAACACCACACATTAAGGGAAGTCTCTAGATTGAACCTTCATTTTAACCTAAAATTGCTATGAAATCAAGCTTCATATTATAAACCTAAATAGTTTTTTAAATAGATTACATATTCGTATTAAAAATTAAAAAACAGTAATTTTCACAACTAACATTACATCACTTGCATCACACTTAATAATTGTCTAGCGCTTGACGAAAAACAAAACTTGGTCACGGTCAGCTGCTCTTATCGGGCACTTAATAAAAGTACATTGAAACAAGGCTGCGCACTATTAACTCACACTGGTTGAGATTTAATATATTTTATATGAGGTAAATTCTTACGAAAAAATTGCATTAAAGTTAAATTACATTAAACAATTGCATTCAATAAAAAAAGAAGGAAGGAACAGATCCACCATTATTCCACCATTGTTGGATGCTGGACAATATTTATGATGCTATTTTGCAAAGAATTTACGAGCTCTGGATAACAATAAAAACGTGTTTGCAGCATCGTTGTAATAAAACGACCTTTTGTGTTCGCCGATCGTTTGTTGATAACTAAATTCCGTAAAAAAAACATGTACTGAATTTAAATTACAAAGTAATGATCTTCATTAAACATTTACAACAAAACAATTTTACTTGAATTTTATTGCAAAAAGGTGTCCTCAATGCCACGTAGAATTCATAATATGATTACATAAGAATTTGCAAATTCCATTAAAAAAAAACTAACGGTCAAATTATGTTTGGGCAAATGCGACTAAACGACTACAGGTCCCTAGCGTTGGAATGATAGCTTTCAAACATCGTGGCCACTTTAGCACGATTTTCCCAAATCACATGAACGTTTTCCCTCTAGCACGGTTTTACGTTCGTTTCGGTTATAAATAAAACATTAACATCGACTGAACACAACGGTAGGTGGGTGGCGTTTGGTGGTTGTGATGATGGTCAATAGCCTGCTCCCTTTACTGCCACCACCAACCCCTCCCTTCTTCCGACAGGGTGTGTGTGTGTGTCTGTTTATCGCGTGACGGTAGAAAAGCAGAACCTCGAGAACACTCTCACCGAACCATGCGAACCAAGGTGCGCGAGACTATCGTGTGCGACCTTGACATTGAACCGCGCGAATACTTGCACACCATCCTGGGCCGGGCCCTCTAGCTCTCTACTCTATTTATCGATTGTTGTTGTCAGGGCAGACCACGCTGGCAGTGTCACTGTGTTGCCGCCTTGGAATCGATACCAACCTGCTGCAACCCTCTTATCAACCGGATGGACCGTCTTATAGTTTATGGATAGCTGATTATCTTCTGTTTACTTATTGAAGCAGACGCAATAAGAACTGTACCATGGAAGATACAAATTATGGTTCAATGACACTGAAAGGACGAAGATCAAGAAAGTAAAGCACGCAATAGTACACCAAAATGCATTTTCAAAACCGAACAACAGTTGGTGGAAAAATAACACATTCAAAACGACGTGCGTCAATAGAGCGAAATAGAAATGTCACGACAGCGGTTCAATACACAGCTCCAAGCAGATCAGCTTTCCTGCACGATCGAAATGTGTGTATAATTATCGCCGTTTCGCTAAGAACAGGTTATCCTTGAGGATCTGCCCGAAGAGACGTTCCCGTATTGCGCAGTATTACCTCTAAATCGTCATTGGTTTTGTCAAAATTACGAGAAACAAAATTCATCGTTAAATTGCTCAACAATTCTATAAACTTCCTACAACAAAACAAGATATTAGTTATCAGCATTTTTATGGCTGTTTTGCAATCGAAGATAGAACACATCCAGGATGTTACCCTTCCCTTATCGATCAAATCGATCGGCGTTTGATAAAAAGGGAAAACCGGCATCATTTCGTCATAACATCTGCAAACTGACATTCTTCCCAGCACTCCCAGCCGATGACATCATGTGCCGGTTCTCCATCAACCAGATGACGCACATACCACCGCTTTTTAAGGCTGCGCACATATTTCTCTTGCACGCTACACAGACGGCGCAAGAGTGTATGCGTCACACGCGCGGCAGCGCACTGCGGAGGCGCGCGCATTCGCTAATCAGCAGGAGCACGTGATTCACTCGCGCCATCATCACCCTTTTGCGTTTCTCTTCCACATTCTTCTTTTTGATACCCGACCAGGGTTTTCATGGGATATGGTTCGGTATCAGCAAAAATTACCGGGCCAGCTTTTTGCGCAGCATAATGAAGACCGAAATGATGATCGGGCAAGAATCGACACCATCCGGTGGAATTGTTTCAACCGGATAAAACTGGATGTGTTTCGCGAATTTCAAAAACCTGTTTCAAGTAAATTGACCTCCACACGGCGATGCGGTTTTTGAAGAACTTCCCCTTACCGGGTCGAATTCCCGGCGCAGATTGCGATCGTTGACTCATGGGGAAGTCGATAGTTTCGCGGAATTGATTCACAAACTAGCAACCGGTTTTATTGACGGTCTTCCGCTTTTTTTGCACAACTTTGTTTTCGGAAGAAACCCAGATCACACCGGCCGTTTAAACGATCCGAAACGAAACGAACACACGACAGTTTTGGCCTTGTCCCCGTAAACTTTTGGCGAAGGTGAATTCTCTACTGACTACTGCTGCGTTCCCTGGTACATTTGACTGCAGGGGCATTGGCAAGGAATAAATAAAATTGGGCACGTATGAACGTATCACTTTCGATTTGCACGCATTGAAGATAGCGAGTCTTTTTTTGCATTCCGTACCAAATGGCACGTGAATTATGAAAGGTGTTGTCCATGGTTTTACATCACTAGCTCTTATCTGCCTACGTCGAACGGCGCGTGAAACCCGGAGCTTTCATTCTCGGAGCTATCTGACTGATAAAGCACACCTTCAGCAATTGCATTTTAAATTGTGCTTCCGTTTGATAATGAAGCAGGCGTTTGGGCAATAACAACCTACAACGATTAGATAAAGTTATAATATGATTCAGACGTCAGTGATAAATTAGATTATAAATCAAAAACCATCCAGCACTGGCATCTTGAAGTACAATGTTGGAGTCCCAAAAAAAAGGGCCAACCTTAACGGAGCGTCCGACAAGAATGCGAATGTTCTAGGGACGACAATCGCAGCGCGGTTGCTGCGGTGGACGGAACATTTTGCATAACCACTGAACCTTGCGCTAAAAACAAAACATCTGCGGTCACTAACACAGCACAACCCTCTAACTCTCCCTACCCCTCGCAAATCAATCCGGGCCAACCCATCACCAAAAAACACAGGCGGCAACACAGTCAGCCTTTGCTAAAACACAATTTCTATTTTTGTACAATTTTCAAAGAGAACATCAACATCGACCGAGGGACGATCCCTTCAGGGAGCCGAGGGTGGGCCGCGTGTTTTCACCGTTGGAAACGGGCAAATAATCGGCGATCGCAAAACCTTCACATTTGGCGGGGGGAGGTTATCTAAGAGAGATCAAGTTCGATCGTGGACTTTTTATTGTGATCAGAAAAGAACAGCTTGCGAAACGCTAGTGCGAGCGAACAACAAATCAAACGATACAACGTATTGCTCGAACGGAGATGGTAAACTCATTGTTAGTTTGGGTTACGTTTGGAATTGTCCTTCGATAATTCGCATGCCGTTTTTCAGCCATTTCAGTCACATGAGCCGTAACTCTCCATCGTATAATAGCGGCATTCAATTCCAATCCAGCTCTAGCTTTGCAATTCATTCCACTAATGGGCGCAGACTCTTTTTTTTTCGTTATGTAACACGTGAAAATTTTCTTTAAGAAAACTCCATTCATATAGCTACCACCACTAGTCCACGCTGAATCTCACTTTTATACACATTGAAACATATTATGCGCTGAGATCATACGCACAAAAACCGATCATCACTTGGTACCGTGTTTTGGATCAAACGAGCTGGACCGATATGTACGTTCCGTCCTTACAAATTGCTCTTTTATCACCTTGAAGGACACACAACATACGCTAGGTGCACACACTCAAAACACCATTCACGTACCTTTCACGGCTAGTTCAGCACCGAAGAACGGATCTTGCTCTGTCGCGGACTTTTCGAATGTTCGCGCAACGACAGCTCGCGAGCGACTGGCATTGTGTGTACGATGATTTGGCCACGAGACAGATAGATACGAGTGACCGCACCGGGGGTGAAAACAAATGTACTAATACATGTCCACGTGCCCTAACGGCACGACCGTACAGAGGAAGGGGGTGAAAAGATTACGTCCCCTACCAAAGGTTTGTGCGTGGTTCAAGTCAACCACCGGGACATTGGGTTTGATGTAAGAAAATCCATAAAACAATAAAGTGACTCTTCGCTAATATGTGCTGCCGTGACTTCCCGTGCCCGGTGCAGAAGGTTCCTTCAAGCGAATGACATCGTTCTACAGCAAGTCTCCAACGGCGACGCGAAGTGACGCGTACTAAAACGCGTTGCAGTATCTACGGGGACGATGGATACTACCGACATGCACACGTTGCACTTTTCTGTTCGATGTGTGCCAGCTCACATCGAACGAACGAGAGCAACTTGAAACGTGATCAATACGTTCGCTTGGGATATGATCGCGATCGTGGATTGTAAAGAGGCAATGATTAAAAAATGTCGATCGTAAAATAAATATATTTGGATATAAACAATGCGTTGTTTACGTTTTTTTTCGAACAACGCAAAATAAAAGTTATGTAATAGGTGAAAAAGTTAATGCAATTTTTTACAGAAAATGTAAGTAGATCGCAAGTAAGATCTAGATCAAGTACGTAGTATCGTGCATTGGAAGACAATTACAGGTATTCCCCGATATACGCTATCAATGCGGACCGGAGGCAATCGCGTATCTCGAATATTAGCGTATATCGAATTCTTGGTTTGATGATAGATTTCTTTGTATATCCCCATCTCTTTGCGGATATTCTGACTTACATTACTGAACATTTTTTCATCTTCGTCCATTGGCTCTATTTCCGATAATGTTCTTTCCATATAACTGTTAAGTAATTGTTACTGCTAGATAGAAACTCGTCACGCCAGGCTTTGAAGATTTTTTTGTAATTTTGCTTCTTTGTTAACGAAGTTAAATGTCAGTTTCGAAAAAATCGCGTATAACGAAATCGCGTATATCGAGTATGGCGTATATCGGGGAATACCAGTATATTTTATTATTTCTTTGTCAGTCAGCCAAATGTAATGAAGATTAGCATTTAGCAAGGATTACTCAGAGATTCTTTAGCTTATGTTCTGTTTTATCAACACCTAATAATAAGCACAAAGTGTTTAAATACATTAAAATCCATCGACAAGCTAATGCTCCCGTAGTTAACAAACTGCTAGTTTGTTTACACAACAACTCCTGCAACATGCTTCGTTTGCATAATTGAAAATTGCTGTGCGAATCAAAATCGGAGAACAATAACCAATCGCTCTAGTATGTGTGCCACGGTCAGCCGAACCCGGTGATTTTGAAGGACGTTTTGGTAATTCAAAGTTACGGCAAACCCGTGTAAAACACTAATGAACAACACAGCATCATTGCAACGGATGAATAATGGACGTTTGGAAAAGATGATCCTTAAACATACGGAACGGTGTGCTTATCAGTGTGCTTGCTGCTCGCGTGTGACAAAACCTTTGTACAATCGTTCCATTTTCGTTCCAACCATATGCATTCCGTAATGGATTTGAATGTGGACAAACTGCGTAGTTACGGTTTGCCTGTGCTCGTGTATCTCTTCAACCAGATTCATCCAGAACGGAAGGTGATAATGCACGTTCTCGGTGTGTCACTTTTTTCCATCTTCCCAACCAACCGTCCGGTCACACGACAACACGACACTGCCAATTATCATCTTTTGTCGTGTCGTGCTGCCAATAGGAAGATTTTTATGTGTCAGGATCAATGATCGTCCTTATAAAATTAACACCTCTACGCAATGGCAATCTTTCCACCCGACGCATTCAAGCTGATGTTCGCTTTACAATGTTAAGAACCGCTCTTGGAACCGGTTCGAGCTGGCCCGGAACACGACATAATCAGTCGACCGACTGATGAACATTACCAGCAGCACACAGGGCATGTGTTTTGATGGAAGATGAAGGGCGTTCATTAAACAATTCGAGCGCATGGTGCTCGTTCCTTTCTTCCTCCGCAACGCCAACCCCCAGCAGCATCTTGGCCGCTTATCAGCTAAACAGTGTGTCCGAAAGGAGTCAATCACCGTCCATTTTCACGGAGGCTCGTCTAGGTGGGCAATAATAATGCGGGGAGACTTTTGACCTCATTAATCAATCGTTCGACTCGATGTTTTTCTGAAACAGCTCTTTTCGGGGCTAGTGCGCCATTATCTTCTACCAAAATGTGAATTTCAAATCTTCTGTTAGTCTGAAATAGGAAGAAGAAAAATACTTGTCTGTTAACGTAATATACTTCGGAACGTTACACAACCATGGGGAAGAACTTTTTTTCACCAACCGGAAATTCCCGTTTTCATGTTATTACATCCGCCTGCTCGGACAAATGTTTGCACAAAAGTCTTCTCCCACGTGTACTTGTGCTTCCTTTGCCACTGTCCCAGATAACCTCTTCCTCTAGTTGCATTTTTGCTTCTATCCCAACTGTACACACAACCCGTACACACTTCAACCGAGTGAAAGGCGCCGTACGGTGACGTTTTTCGATACAGGTGTGCGCACGTTCGTCTGCTCTCGATTGCTTTGCGGGCGGTGCTGCCACGAAGCCACGGTTTCATCAGCCGGTGAAATGTGATTAATTGCATCACATTATACGAATGCGCGAGTGCGCTAGTCACAAGAGTGCAACACCCTACTGGCTGCGACACTGGCCCACATTTTTTGCACATTTCGCACACCAAGCCGCGCGCACATACACACGCTTACTATCTGCTTCTGCCCTGGTGCATTCAACACAAGGACACATGGTTTTGCAGCCGCAGCCGATTGTCCTTTTCCGGCAGAAGTTTTCACATTACATAATGTGACTTATTTGACCACCGCCTTTCTAACAAACCTACGCACGCACGCACAGTCCTACGAGTAACGTGTTTAGCAGTTGGAAATAACTTAACAACGTTTAAATACTTGCAGAATTAACGCAAATTGTGGAATAGTTAGCAGAAGAAATTTTTCCTTTACCTCACACGCACGCACGCACCAAACTTCTGCTTCTTCTTCACTGAGTTTGACAGTTAGCTCTTTTTAGCTTTTGCTTTTTTTAAACGCGTGATATGTCAAACAGTATACACAGTAGGGTTGATTTCTGGAAATGCATCAACCATCAAGGGCTTTAATGGATGAAGTGGCTTCTACACGCGCAAATTGATTGCACGAGATTCCAGCGAGACAATTAAAAGCATCGTATCGTTTAATTTTTGTATTGTCTCTCTCTTCTTGGGTTAACGAGCACTAAGGTTATGCCTGCCATTTTTGGATTACGAGACTTATTTTTACTGAATAGTCAGTCCTTGCTACGGCGGGACATCTGGATGGGATTTTATACCCTTTCCTGTCGTGTGGAACCGGCGCCGTTTATCACATACACCACCAGGTCCCGGCCGCCCCTAGTCTCTCTCTTGTTGGCTTTGACGACCTCTAAGGTCACGCCGGCCATTTCTGGCTTACTCGACTTGTTTTACCGCGTAGCTGGATAATCAGTCCTTGCTACGTGGGGACGATCCGAATGGGATTTGATCCCCGGTTCTGTCGTGTTAAACTGGCCCCGTTTAACACATCGCCCTAGTACTAAATACTAATTTAAGAAAATTATTTTATGTTTGATCTTGATTTCAATTAAAGAATTTATATTTAAATTGACATGAAAGAAAAAAGAAAAAATGAAGCAATAGGGATGAAAAACACATTGACGTGGATTATCCATTAGCGTTCTTCAAATTCTGGTAAATACTTCAACTTTGGAAGTGTTTATTAGTAAGGGACAGACTTCATCTTATCTAATGACCAGTAAAGTACTTATGAAAAAAAAAATCTTTTTCATCGTTTCCCCAAAAAAAAGGTTGCAAATTGATTTCTTGCTGTAATACACCACTTCGAACATCTTCACTGCATTGCAAAAGATGAGCTCTTGAAAGAGCAAAGCCATGCTAATGATTTGTCAATCCGGGTAATAAGCTCCATCCCGCTTGCAAAGGTTTAGCAAAAAAAGGTTCAATGATGTTTTGCGCCTTTTTTCTTTGAAAGAAGAAAGTGAATTCGTGTCCCCAGCGGTTTCTTTTTGAGGTAGCATTCATCCTCAAACACCCCTACATGCCATGAACATCTTTCCTATTAAGGATTTCCTCAGCCCAGGCATGATGCTATGTTATAAAATACACCTTAATTGCAATGTGCGCAATGTCTCTAATCGAACAGCCAATATTGGCGCCCAAAACGCAACATGGTTGGTACACTCGTTGGTGCATCTTGCCAATGCGTGTCGCATCTCAAGGCTTCACTTCTGCGGTGCTTCACAACAGGGGGGGCCACAGAATTGCAAACTCCGTTCCAAGCTGTAATGTAAATTGTACGGAGATTATCCCTCCCTACGCATTGATGGGGGCTTGTCCGTGTCAGCAAACGCTGGAACGCTTGTTAGACTTTTGCATTAGCATTATCCCGTACTGAGAGTCATTGATTGAGACAAGCTTCCAAATCCGGTGGCCAGACGCCAAGATGCGCTGGAAAGGAAGATCAAGCAAGATCAGTCGTTACTCTCTGTGCTGCTTGATCCAACGATCGTAACCGTCCCCATGGTGAGGGTAGGCGCAAAAACCATAAGAAACAACTCGCTTCAGCAAATATATACACACATACAGCTGGTGTGTATGTGCGTTACGATAGCATGCGATAAATGCGTACCCAAAAATGTAGAAAGAAAAAAAAAGCAACAAACCACACACGACTCAGTATCGTGACACATACACTCACTCATGTGTGTGTGTGTGGTTGGAACAGTTGAAAGTGAAATTGTTAACCTGTCGCACCGTGCCGATCAGGATTCTCTCCGGCGTGTGGCACACTAGTGATCGTGATTCCATGCCGGAAGGTTCGTTCGAAGAAGCTCCATCGTTGCGTTCGGAACGTGTGCCAAAAGGAAAAGCCAAAACCGAAAAAGTGCATTCGCGACTGTGCAGTAAAAGTGCAGTTTCGTAAAATAAAAAAAAAACAGTGAAGGAAGCAGAACTGACCACGAGCCTTTAACTGGCGCGAAGTGTAGTAGCCTCCAGATTAACACGCACGTTTTGTAGTGCGGTAAAGTTCAACGTACCGGGAATGAGACGGAACCGTTCCTTCCAGGGTTCGACGGCAGTGCTGGTGCTGTGGGCCGTTGTTGCCTGCAGCGAACTGATGCTGCACCCGGTACGGGCCGATGCACCGAAAGTGAGTTCGATGTTTATTTGCAATTGCCCACCGTCGATCGGTTACCGTACGTGAGGTGTTATGTCATTTTTTTGGGGGGTCTCCATGTAATGGAGGGTTGGTTTTTTTTGGGGTGTTTTATATTTACGAGGTCGCGGTCGAAAAAAAATTGCACAATGTTTCATTGCTGTGAATTTGTGTTGGATTGTGCTGTGGAACATTCGGTGCCATTAATTACATAAATTCATTGAGTAAAGATGTAAAATCAGTGTAAAACATTGCTAAAGTACAAAATGTACGAAATATGTATTCATATATGTATAATAAAATATGCATTTTATTTTACACTTTGTCTAACATTTTTGCATGTTTTCATGTTATTAATTTGCTTCATTAGTATTTTCTTAGTTTTCCTCTTTGATTTTATCTGTTTTCCCTTATGTTTAGTTGTTTTAAGGTTTTTGTATTTTAGGGTTTTTTAAATCGATTTTTTTTAACTTTTTTTTATATATTTTTTAAATCTTTTTTCGTTTGTTAAATAAAAGTTCTTGAAAAATGTTTTAAGAAAATTTAAATAAAAACGATCTATTGGATCTTTACTGAAGTTTAAATAAATTTTAATTGTTTAAATTACTCTTTACTATTTTTTAAGTTGTTCTACTCTTTGTATTTACCAGTTCTATACATTCTTCTTGGCTTAACGACCTTGCAGGTCACGCCGGCCATTTCTGGCTTACTAGACTTATTTTACCACGTAGCCGGATAGTCAGTCCTTGCTACGGGGGAACGGTCCGGATGGGATTTGAATCCGGTCCGGCCGTGTGGACTGGCGCCGTTTATCACATGCACCACCGGACCGCCCCAGTTCTATACATTCTACTTTTCTATTACCACTTTCATATTTGTAGAAAAGCAAAAAATAATTTCAAAACATATTAAAATATCGATAGTACTGATGTAATATCGTGAAGCATGAAAAAAACGAACACGGAACACAAGATAACAAAAATTGCGGTAACACTATTAAGTTCCAACACGATTAATCTCGATTGTAGAGCCGTGCGAGATGTAGAGCAAAACTGCTTTCTTGCGTGACTTTCTTTCGACTTGTTTGGTCGGATATTGGATTCCGTTACCAGCACAATCGGTATCGGATTCGGTTCCTCAAATTTTACCCCTGCTTTCGTAACACATTTTCCACCCGCCGAACTGATTTTCAAAGTCAACCAAACCGTTCGGTGGCGGTATACCGCTTGCAAGGTCTTTCGTTGGGTGGTGTGCTTCTTGCTTGATCCAAGTCCCCACCCCACCGAAGTATTAACACCCTTGGCGCATCTTTTGCACCACTAAATGGGCTGGCGCCTTTTGTGGGGAATTTTTTTTTAAATATGCGTGAATATTTATGCAAAACACGCAAACAAACATGCGTCCACATATGTGCTGCAAAGCGATCTTGATTATGATTACTTCGCTTTGGATTAAACCGAACACGATTCGTTGGGCGATCCTACTCCATTATCTTTTGTCGAAAAAAAAAGACAAAAAACTAAAAAAAAACATGGAAACAACCTTGGCACCGGTGAACCGTTACTGTTTTAGTGCCGTTGGATTTTACCGGTAGATCACCGGATCAGACTGCAAGCTCGATGGCTAATAAAGCGACTCACCTTGACGAGTGAATAGATGATAGTGAAATGTCCAAGGTTTTTTGTGTCTTAAAGCGCTTGCGAATACTTTCGCTTAAGCGTGCTCCAAGTAGAAGGACAATCTTGGGTTTTAGTTTTGTGTTTTATTTTTACTGATAAGATAAAATTAATCAATAGTAATTTTCTTTTCTTTCAAATTCCATCTCCCATAAATGTCCCTTAATAACCCGAAAGTTTGTTTCCAAAAAAAACTGCGAAAGTACACACCTCCAATAGGTTCATTACATCATTCGGAGGGCGCCGATGGAACTTCCATCGCTAGTGGTTGGTAACGAAATTCGACAAAAATTCACAACCATTCTCCACCAGCTAACGAACCGTGGAGGAAACTCATCCACCGAAACTACGGATCGCGTAAGACAAGTTTACGTGTCGCCGTCCATCGGGCAGGAAGCGCAATAATAAGTTTGCTATGCGAAAATGGCACGACGACATTGGTGACTTTTGCCAGGAAAATGGACAAAACGGGTTTTCTACTTACGGTGGGTACTGGGCTAAAACAACAACAACAACAGAAAAAATGAAAGAAGTCAACAAATGTGAAACTTTTTTCGTGTTTAACTTATGGTGACGCTTTTCACTTCGTTGCGTTGGGTTGTAATCATGAACCATGTAGTGATTACATGGGACCTTTTTGTATTGATGCGGTTGGTATTATGCAGGTGGCATGTAGTTCTTCATAGCTTCTTTCTTCTAAGTTTTATCGTGAAACAATCTGGCAACATGAAGGCAGCTAAGTGATCGAGAGCTTTCACTTTTCTATTAAGATATCATTTATTTTTTTCATTTTTTTGTTGTTATTTTGTTATTTACTGGAATTATGTAACCGGGTTATTAAACATGAAAATGCCCCTGACATCAACTCAGTCTGATAGTATACTGATAAAGGTGTTGGTAGTCAGGAGTGATGCTGATTCCTAACCAGAATCGTCCCCAAGTAGGCAGAACGCCATATCCAGCTAAGCTAAAGAATACATTAATTTCGACACATCCGATTATGATTTATGTCCGATCAACAATGGACATAAATTAAAAAGAAGCAAACAGGAGTATAAACTTATTTTGTCCAAAAAAATTAGTTTATAACAACTCTTAAAGTTCCTGAAAAGTCGTGTTGGAAGATAAATAGCACCGGGTCAAGTTAAGCGCGCTATGGGAATTCTCAAGATGAATGAACAATCTGGGAAATACTGTTCAGTATAACCAATCCTAGAATTTAGGATGTGTATTTTCAAATGTTGCAATGGTGTATGTGATAAACGGCGCCTTTCCACACGGCCAGGACCAGAGTTTAAATCCCATCCGGACCGTCGCCCCGTAGCAAGGACTGACTATCCAACTACGCGGTAAAATAAGTCTCGCAAGCCAGAAATGGTCGGCAGAGGTCGTTACGTCAAGAAGAAGATTTTCAAATATGTAGGTTTTTACTTCTAAAACAAACCGATATCGATCATGGCTTTGATCACCGCTCATTTAACTGGGAGTTATAAAGAGAAACTTAAAATTACGCTTGGCGGAATAGTAATATAATGTCACGGTTTAATCGAGCTTTGAACCCACACCTGGTCGTGTTGTAAAACCCTGTTTTGAAGATTCTACTATTGAACAGGGTAATTTATTTGAGACAAACAAGCCTATATAACCAAACATATCACAAAGAATTTGAGAATTTTATGATCAACTCAACAGTTTTTACCTTAATTCAAGTAGATCAATTAGATGATCGACATCTGATTTGTAGCTCAATATTTGTTTCTCTAGTTTGTTTAATTATATTATTTTTCCTACACTTTTACATTGAGTTTGTTTTAATTATAATACAAAAGTTCATCCCATTGCTTCTCTTTTCATCCAAAATCCATTCCAGAAACGATGTCTCAGCAAACCAACCGTCTCGAAGAAGGTGGACATGGTTATCCACCAATGTCAGGAGGAAATTAAGTCAAACTTGATCGAAGATGCGCTAAAGATTTTCACCGCCGAGCACGGTCAGCAGTGGCACGATCGTCGAAAGCGGGATGCCGATGAAGGTGCGCTGGATTTTTCTCACCCAACAATTGTTTCCCACGAGGACAAATGGATTGCAGGGGTAAGGAATCTTTAACGAAAATCAAACTCAAGATCGTTGTTTCAACTGGATATAAATCACTTCCCTTTGCAGTGTTTGATGCAGTGTGTGTACCGGAAAAATAATGCAATCGATAAAAACGGTTGGCCCACACTGGACGGTTTGGTCAGCCTGTACACGGATGGCGTAAATGAGCATGGTTACTTTATGGCCACACTGCGCGGCGTTGATCGATGTCTCAAGGGTACGTCGAAGAAGTATCAGATCAAACGGAATGATGCCGCTGGTAAGTGGAAATTCAATTTTCTCGCACCTCAAATTGAATGAAATGAAGAAAATATTTTGATTGTTTTTTTGCTAAACATTTTAGAAAACTTCGAACAGTGTGAGGTCGCGTTTGATGTGTTTGATTGTATTTCGGACATGATTACGGACTATTGCAGTGGCCAGTCGGAGAATGATCACTAATGGTTGTGATGGTGAAAAACTCGTCTAAAAGGTTTCAAATCAGTAGATGTAGCATTCCTTGTCAATCGATCGGTTTAATAAGGTGTTAAGATTAAAATTAAAAATAAGATAGCGTTTAATGAAAATGGCGAAAGGAAAAGAAATGTGATTTTATGTTGCTTTTATTAAAAATATATAATAAATCAAACAGGTGTGACATAAATTGAAGCTCCAACAGGAAAACAAAATTAATGAACAAAACGGTCTCCAGGGACCAGGAAGTGTGTAGCACAACTAACATCTAAACAAAACACAAACTGTCCACTAGACTCATCAGTTTGATGATTTTCCGGGGTTGTTAAACAGTGGCTGACATGGTTTTAGCAAGAAAATGGAAGCAGTTAAAGTATTTAAATGAAGAGTACATGAGCACCACTGGAGCAGTGCGACGCATTAAAATGCTAATTAGCTTTACCCTCAGTTAATTCCACTCAAAAAGGTCAAGACAGTGATGGAGCCAGGTGGACAGTTTTGGCGCATAAGGAAACATGGTTTACGAGAAGCTCATGCAAATGTCTACGAACGGGGAAGCAATGGAAACAATGGAATAGAATCAATGGCCACATTTGCCTGGTATGATATTACTTTTTTAATTAATTAACTAAATTGGAAGTATTTTAAAATCACACATGTGTAGTTTTTTTTTTAAACCATTTATGTTGCAATGCGATCAGTTCGTTAACCATGTTAAAGCTTCACCACGTTTTGGCTTCAAGCTTTCAGTTTTAGCTTCAAGATTTTCAAATCTCGTTGACAGTTCACGTGACAGTTAGTTTCAACGCCAGCTTTGTGTTTTTTAAGCCTCCAAAAAGACAACAGGAAAGTAAGGAACACATTTTACTACACGCAAGCTTCCTCAAGAACGGTCCCAATTCAGGGCCACCGGTCGGCAAACAATGGATTCTTGGCGGCTAAGTAAACAATCTTCAGCGAACACACCGCTCGGTACACCGAACCGCAACCGATTACGATCGCATCCGACACAAATAATTGCATTTGAGGTTCACCGCTTCTCACGGTTTTCGGTCCGACATGGTCAACAATTTGTCATCGTCCAATAAAGATCCTAAGAACAAATGGGCAACCGTAAACGCTAATCGCTGGGAATGGTAACCGATGAAGTTTCGCAACGGCGTTGTAAACTGTGACATTGTACCGTGTGCAAGATCGTACCGATAGCGACATTATCCAATTAAATCCTTCCGGTGCAAAGTATCAGCGAATTTTTGGTAGGTAGCAGTTACATTTCCGGCGTTTAAACAAGTCAGGTGATGAAAATTTAATTTACTATACCTATTTATTCTTTAAAAATAATTCACTGCTATGAAATTTTTGCCTTTTAACCATATTTAAAATTATTTTGGTTAACATATCTGTAAATTTTGAAAGTTCGGATCGACCCGCTCGTCACGAGGCGGAGAGGAGCACAGCGAGCTCGTTGGCTGGATCAGATGGAGATCGGATGCAGCTGTGGATGAAGGACTGCAGCCCTTGACCGAGTTTCCTGGAAACGGATTGGCGACCAAGCCATGTCTTTGCGACGTGCTCGACCATGAGCAGGCAATGCAAGAAGAAGAAGTTTGGAGATAGTAAAATTGGAATCCATTTCTTGGTTCTGTTTAAGTTGAATTTTCATATATCGAGGTAGAAGTGGAATTCTTCCCCAACTTTATGATATTTTTATTTCTAGAATCTATGTTCTGTAATAAATCCAATTTCAAATTATTATTAAAAGTTTTCTCAATTCATACATTTGATATGGAAAGTCTGAATATTAGTCGATAGGCAAAGGTTCCAAAAAAATTGGAAGTGATTTACATCATCCTCAAAATATTTCAATTTAACGTGAAGAGAATCAAGAAATGGAAACATGAGAATTGTTCTTGTTGGCTTGTTGGTTAATTTTTTTTGTGGTTAGCTATTCTCATAGAATTCACATAATGAGGAATACCTTAGTGTAATGGAATGTATCTTAGACTATCTTAAACTTAATTTAAAATCTTTCCATCCTTTTCAAAGTTATGCAAAGTGAAATCGATTCATATTGAAGTTTTCATAACTAACATACATGTAAAAACTTTTCTGATATGGCGGAAGTGTCTATTTTTTTTGTAAATCATCAATTTCATTTTGAACAGCATCCAGGAAGTGGGAAAGATTTTACATCTATCTCTATATATTCCCCATAAACTTGAAAGTAATCTAGAAAAGGCTGTAACTTTATGATTGGAAGTTCAGTCAGCGGAAAAATTACTTTCGAAGATCAACGAGGTTCGAGTCTTTTAATAAACACTAGTATGATAGGTGATTGTAGTTACGATGTCTTCCGTAATTTCATTTTATATCAGATCAAAAGTTACCGAAAGGAACTACAACATTCAAATCATCCATCGTCACGAAAGATCATGCTATAAATGCTATAAAGGACTATTTGTTGCACCAGTATTAAGACACTTCTCTGAGGAATACTTTGGTCGCATATGTAGATATCGGACGATATTGGAGAAGCTGATAACCTTATCAGACGTACGACTACACTCAGTATTGTGCTACAAGCGAGACTACTTCTGCTCCAATAATTTGACCATGTTATTAGACGTAGCCAATACATACTTTTCCAGCTTCAAGATTTATCGCGTTAGGTTTAGTTTGGTTTGATAATGAATATATCTTAAAGAAGGGAATAATCATTGCCCCTGCTAGCAGTAAACAAATGCTCATAAATGCCTTGAAAGAAGAATTTTATTTAAATAAAATATCTATAAGTAAATGACTCCATTGTGTGTTCTTGTTTATTGGTAAATCATTTGAACCAAATTCTTATCCAAATCCCTAAATCAAAAGAAAAACTAACAACAAAACGAACGTAGTTTTCTGAATTACGACTGTCATAAATAATCAGCTTGTAGAATTATAAATGCATTAATCAGCTTCATTTCAACCTATCAGATATGAGCATCTCACGCATGCCTAACTATACAAACTACGAACACAACCTATTTTAAGTCCATTTGATCTAATCAATTTTACACACATGATCACATTGAAAGGCGGATGAAACGATAACGAAACAATAATACGTTTGTGGTAATTAAGAAATGCATTGCTACAGCACGTGAGTGATGAGTTGTACAGATAATTTAAACGCAATGAATTTAATTTTCGATTTCAATTCAAAAATTGAGCTTGTTCAAAGGTTAAATTATTTGTTTGCAATGAAAACAGTAATTGACCTTTAATGCAGAGCAATTTTAATTAATATTAGTCAAATATTAAAGTTCAAACAAAGTTCAGTAATTATCGTCACTTTTCCTCAAACCAGATCTTGTCGACTGTGAGTGTTAATTTTACCATTTTAATCGTGGTGTACGATGGAAAGGCGTTGAATGTCCAAGTCGAACACTTCGTTCGTCTTAAACTATGAAACACCTGCTAATCTTCATCACCCACGTTTGAACGTCCGGTTTGGTAGTGTTGCATATCAAGCTAAGGGATCATTTCATAGTCATAAATCATCGGCTGATTTTAATAACAAGTAACGCCCTATTCCCCCCTCTTTACACCCCTTGACTCAACTGTTCACATTATCCCAAATGGTAAGTACACTCGGATGGCAGGGTTATTATAACGTACTGCTTGCTGTAAACAAGCAACCGGATGGTTTACCATCCGGTTTGGTGGAAAACTCAAAATCAACACCCAAAACCTAACCACTTCCTCGCGATCACACAAAATCTGGCTGTCTTCGGGAGACCATTGTCTGGTCAGTCCTAATATGCTGTCGACCACCGCAGACTTTTCGGAGGTACGAAAATTTAGCAAACACTACCCAACTACTACTGCTAGTACTAATACTACTACTGCCGCAATCAATCATTTCCATCCCGAAGACAACACCACACGGCCATTTACCACGGCAAAGAAGGAGGAAATCCTGCCAAAATAATCGGACAATCCGACAAACCGCTCCAATGCCACGTGCGATGGCACGCGAGTCTCGTCCATCTCGGCCGGGAGCTGTCGGATGGGTCATGGTTTCAGTTCTGTAACGTCCACCAACTTATTCGCTGACGGCTACCGCTCCCTTAGAATGTTTGGCGCGTCTGAACCATGGCGTTTGGAAAAGGGAGGGTGTGTAGATCGCGATCGCGATCGCGTGGAAACAATTGAAGACGCAAAAGTCCCGCCCATGAGCGAGCCGTTTCATTATGACGGTTGCCCTTGACTTGTATCTTCGGTGCGGGAAGGCAAGTCCATAAAACAGACAACGTTGTAGCCGGTGGTCAACGGTTTGACGCTTCTTCTTGTAGGTGCATCGATGTATCATGCGTTCGAGCAGACTGTGGCTTGGTAATGTATCATGTACTTATAAACCGTTGGTGTCTAGAACGACAGACAGAGTAATGGAAAATTATGCATGTGATAGAGTGTTTCACATTATGAAGGGGATTGTAGTAAATGAATTTTTTACTTTAGAAAAAAAAATAGTATTTTATGAATCCTTAAATTATGGCATTCTTAATGGAAAATATTTTTCACAATCAAACAAAAATCACAGGCTGAATCTTTAATTGAAAGAATAATACAAATCAAAATGCACCAAATCTTCTAATGAAACTTTCTTTTGCAAAAAGCGATCTTTAAAGTTAAAAAATTGAGAAATTGTTGTTCATAATTTTGAACTAAATTTGCTAAAATTGCTAATATTGCTGTAAACAACGATTGTTATGTTAGGGATGGTGTGATTACGTTACAGCAAGTGTTCATGGTAATAAAAATAAATGCTTAAATGGTTTTAAAATTATGTTAAAAAAAACCTGCCATAATTTTAAATTATATAAAATTCACTTCAACATTGTTTTTATCTATATACTAGCTTACCCGGCAAACCTAGCTTTGCCCTTAAACATGCCTTTTGTAATCAAAGCAAACATTTTGAGTGTTCAATCTTGCTTGATTCGTGTGATAGTATTAGAGTGGCGATTAGAGAATATCGTTGATTATTTGAAAATTCTTTAATTTTTGCCATTCTTAATCCAAATGATATTCCAAATCAATGCAATTTTTTCTTTTCTGTGGCTCTTCTTCTTCTTTTCTGCTACTTCAGGAGAAATTTCTGGCTTTCCTTGACGATTGGGATTTAATACCAGGCCCTTCCGTGTAAGGCGCCGATTCCACATGTACCACCTAGCCGCAAATCACTAAATAGCATTTTAGTTTTTTTTATTATTCGCACACTTGCTTTTTACTTATTTATCACTCACTTTACGCTTCAATGAATAACATTACACAAATAAATCGTCATGTGTACCTACTTTGATTTATTTGTTCGTTAGAACTTTTTTGTTTCAGTAGTTATTCGTGTTGAAAAAATGGCTATGCCTACTTGATAACTCCCATAGGAAAAACAGAAAAGAACTCATAATATTGGCCAGAGGCCATCTAGCGAAACGAAAAGTAGCGGTAAACCTATTCTCATACCTAACGAACGTTCAGCGAAAATTTCATACAAATCGGTTCAGCCGTTTAAGAGGAGTTTGCACACTAACACCGCGACACGAGAATTTTATATATATACATAGATTAAAACTTTTATTAAAAGAATTTTTGTGTTTAGAATTTTAAAGATTTCATGGAAGCTGATCGTTGCTTAAAACCGGGACTTACTCACATTAGTACACGTGTCTACGCGCTTTGAAGAAGGTTAATTGTAGCTTATTAATAAAGAAAAATATAATAAAATTCTCTAGAAAGGTAAAAGTTGCAGAAAATATGAAAGATTACTCATTTATCTCGATACATTCTAGATCATTATGAAGAAAAAATCCAGAAATTAAACTTTCAAACCCTGTAATGAAACGAATGCGAATTTAATTTGAATATTGTTGCTCTATTGTTGAATGAGGCTTTCGAGCGTGATATTATTATATTGGTAATATGCTAGATAAGGGAATAATTAAGAATGGGTCCTTTTAAACAAGGACTGACATTTTTGAATATAATTTCTGCTTTAGTGTATTCCGTTTTTAGAATTTATTATAATCAACCAACCAACCAATCAGTATAACTCAACTAATTATTAATTAAATTATTTTTTATATTTTTGATAAGTATTTTTTAATATTTAATCAAATGTAAAGAACCAAACAATTAGATGTTGGAAGCTTGGAAAAATAATAAAATAAAGACACTTTTTTTGTTTTTTCATACAATATAATACGTTCTACAAAATAAGCTTATTATTAGAAAAACAAAACATGTATAAAATAGAAATGAAAATTTAAATATTCCATTCTATTTCAAAGATTTACGTTTGATCGTCAACATTTACTTCACAGACATATGAAGCTGCCTCCTTCAAGCAAATCATCATTCCTTCAAACGCCCCCTTCCCCCCATGGAAGGTGACTGCCTGCGCATAAAGATAAACATTTTATGAATGAAAACACAAACACACTAACTATCTTACCTCGTTACAAACATCACTCGCACCGCTCGTTCTACGTGCAAGCAAAACGCATTCATGCAAAAATCATGACCTGTACACATTCCGTCCCCATTTGGGTTTCCTCGTCTATCCCACCTTCAGTTGATCAAATGCTCGAAGAAGGCGAAAAATAAAGATCGATATCGAGCAGCCACCATCCGCCGGCTGCTCAACATCCACAAACGGCCCCCCAAACGCTAGGGTGAGCTTAGATTTGGGCTGGGAATGTTTGAAAGATTTGCCACCGGGTCGCCAGCCCATTGTGTTTGGGGTACGAGCGTAGAGTCGGTAGGGTCTAGAATGGTGACCGCCTTGTACCAAGGCACTGGCACACAAAACGCGTCATAGAACCATCTAATCAACACGCATGCGCATGCGTGTTTAACGCCAATGGCTTTAACGCCTTTAACCAGTTGGTAGGGATAACCGACTGACTTTGTTCCTTAATCTGAAAATCTTGCCCCAAAGAATCTGAAACCATAACTGGGGTTAAAGGAAGGTACAGAGGGGGGAGATTTGAAACAGGTAGCGGGCACGTGGTTGATTCGTTTGGTTGTGGCCACCGCGCCACCATCGGATCTTGCAAGATCGGAAAACAAACACACAGGCGCCTCATCCTCATCTGGGGTGGGTGGCATCTCATTCGGGGTGGTTTGCTTCATTATTGTTTCACCCAGGTGCCCAGGTACCTTTAGTGTTTAATTTTTCTTCCATCTTTTTTTACTTTGTTTTTGGGGCGGAAAAGCACCATTAGCGCTAGCTATGGGTGGGTGGATGGACCTACAGGGTAGGTCAAAGTGTATATAAAGAGGTGTGATTTTTCGCCGCACCGAACAGTTGATCGGCTGAGCTGGGTTTGGCACAGTGCCTTTGAACGGTGGGTCCGCATCCCTAGGGTGGAAAATTCGATGCAGTAAGAAGGAAAACAAAGAGCAAGAATCGTCAACCAGGATTAAGTGTTAAAATGTATGCACTGCACGAATGGGTGTTACGTTATTGTGAAACATGCTGTCAATAAGACTGTGCAGTTGGAATATAAAATAAGGAAAGAAGTGATTAAATATAAATTTTTAAGGCAAAGTTATAAAAAAACGTTAAATAATAACAAAACGAAAGTGAAAACAAAATATAAAAGTGTGATAAGCATAAAACAAAACCAAAAAAATGAAGTTGATCGTGTTTGTCAGTGTGGTGCTAATTCATCTGCTACCGGTGCAATCCGATCAGACCGATTTTAATCACATCAATTCGGATGGCTCGTTTGCGTTCGGGTAGTGTACAGGATCCTTTTTTCATATGAACCGTGTGTTTACTCTACGACGTTACTGAACCTGTGTCTATTTGTTTTTATTTTCCCAACTTTGCGCTTACGCTGCTGCGTGTCCGAAGTCTGAAAAACTCCGACACACCCGGTGCCCACTATCATACGGCAAGCGGCAACCCGAAGACGATCGTACGGGGACGCTACGGAAGCCGCCAACCAGACACGGGGCGCGTCGAGGAAACGATCTACACCGCTGGACCGCGCGGGTAAGTGATAATGCCCAGCCCAAAAACAAAACAAAACAAAACAAAAAAAACAAGTGAAAGGTGTCTCAATGATGAACTTGAATTTTTATGAGAAGTACGGCGGGCGAAGTGAGATACACTAATTTAGCATTTATCACACCGTTAAGAAAAGGCATAATTATTTCGAGGTCGCGTATCACGATTGTGTGTGGGAGTGAACTGGCGCTGGATCTTTGCACCCCCCCGGGGGTGGGAATGCTCCAATGGATGATCCGGACAGTGCGAGTTGACCTTCATTTAGGATGAGGTTTTAACCGTGATGGGCTCAATTGTGTTTTAGGGTCCATTTTTTTGTTGTTTGCTTATGATTGTTTTACCCATTCTTAATAGCCCGAAACCGATAGTTTGCATTGTTAGCTGAAGGAAGAATAATCCGTTTAAATTCGACAGAATGGAACAATCTTCATAGCATGTGTTTAGCTTAATTGTTCAACCGTTTTGAGAATGGTTTCAAGAATTAAAAGTATAATAATATGATTGCCAATTCACCCGATTCTGATTTGGGTATGATGATTTTGGTAAACATTTCGTTCAAATTTAAAGCTTAAAAAGACTTCAATGAATAAAAGACTACAACACAGGTGAAAACGACGAACCTCGTTTGTAATTTCAGGTGTTTTTTTCCAGAAAAAAAATTACAGGAAAAACTTCTTATTTCGTTTTAGAAGGTTTTTCTTTATTATTATCTTCAATGTTATTCCATAACTTTCCAAAAAATCAGTACACTTCGTTCATAACTATACTTTGTTTTAAATTTTTTTATTTTAGTATTTTATGTACGACGATCAGTACACATTGGAATGTTTAGCTATTTACTAAGACTAAAATATTCAAAAGATTTCAAAAAGAAAGACAAGCGCTAAAGTATTGCGTTATAATACACCATTCACGATCTGGCCTATCATAAGGATGACATTTTTGTGCATATGGACAGTCCAGATTTTTTCAAAGGGCTTTGGTCATCTGCTACCATTTGAACATGTTTTTTTTTAGTTTAATAAAGTCTCACAAATTTATTTTTCCACAATATAATACAGCTACTGGGTAAATACAGCTCATTATTGAAGTGAATACATTTGATTGTGATTGTTCTTCCACACATATGATGTTGAAATTAGGCACGTCCATCCTTATCTTCCTCATGAGGAGTTTTTTTAAATTTTAGTTTAAGTAAATGCAATACTCTGTTACATATTGCACACCAATTTGCTCATTTAAGAACTCCTATGAATCAATCTGCGCTGAAAACAATCATTCTGTAACAAAAGACTTAAAGCGACGAACCCCTTTTAAATTCATTTTTGTAGATTCCTGATAATAAGCATTATTTATAAGATATAAAGTCGGTCTTCAGTGAATAAAAATGGAAATAAAATAGTGAATTCAGTGAATAAAAATGAAAAAATGGAAAATAAAATATTTTCGTTCTTTAAACTCTTGTTTTTTTTTAATTTGTCATAGCTTCCGTGTCCGCGGACCAAAAATTCATCGCAAACAAAGCTTATCCCAAGTGCAGCGTGGACCGATCGGCACACCGGAGGACCCACTGGCTGACCCGTACGATGATCCAAGCTATGATTTCCAGTTCAAAACACGAAACTACCAGCGGCGGGAAGGTTCGGATAGTAATGGACGTGTGAACGGTCTCTACACGTATATCGATGACGTGGGCGAAAAACACTCGGTACGGTACTCCGCCGGTTCCGGCACTGGCTATGAGGTAGCCAATCCCGTCCCGGATGCACCGAATACGATCGCCTACGAAAGTCCACTCTACAAGACGCACAAACAGGTGCGTGGGAAAATTGCGTTTGAAAACGGCCCAAGTGGTTCCGGCCAGTACAAGTGAGTACAGGCGAATTTGTAGAGGTTGTTTTTTATTCCACTTATGGTTCCCATTTCAGACTGCTTTCTGTAGGGCCTGATCAGAGACGAGCGGAAACAACAGGTCCGGATGGTGTGACGCGCGGTTCCTACTCCTATCTGGACGATAAGGGTGTGCAACGAACGGTGCAGTACATCGCCGGTGCCGGTATTGGCTACAAAGTAGTACAGAGTACGGTTGGCGCTGGAACGCATCGATTACCACAGCCCAACTTCGGCATAAATCACGTGGAACAGAGTGAAATTGGGGACAATAATAATCCCTCGTACCAGACGGCTCCCTCTGGTCCAGCCAGTGAACGTCCCGGTACGTCTGGGGCTGGATATGATCACGTGGCACGTCCCTCAGCTGGTGGATATGACGGAGGTGGCTCAAATCGTCCAACTGCTCCTGGTGGATCGTACGATCCTCCAACAGGTCCGTCCGGTGCGGGTAGTAATTACCCGGACGGATCTAAGCCAGGAATACCGGGCTATCCGGAAAGCAGTCGACCGACGGGCCAAGGATACGATGAGGAAGACTTTGACAGCAAGCGTCCAACGACGAGTTCACCAAGCTTACGTCCACCTACAACGGATCGTCCAACCGCTTTAAGCGATTCGAGTGAAGCATCCCGAGAGAAATATCCACTTCCGGACGATCCCTCGGACCATGATCTCGGTGGTTATGGAGATGATAGTATCATAGGTTTACTTCCACCAAAGTATGACTATGAAGCGGCCGGTCCAGTTGGTCCTAGTGGGGCCGATCATGATCACGATCAATCACCCCTGTCCGGACCGTTCGATGTGGCCATCTCGAGTGGTCCATCCGGTCCCGCACCGTACCCAAGCTTCGGTGAATCAGCACCCGGCACGAACGCATACAATTCGAACGATTTTTCCGGCTTTCCAGAGGTAACGTACGATCAGAAGAAGCTCGAAGACGATCGCAAGAAGGATTGGCGTGACTTTGCGAAAGATTCCACAATCATTAAAAACGTAGGCGATTGGTACGTGGGGCTCGCACCGGGTGCTTCCGTCCGGGCACACATACAGAACATTGATCTGCTACCGTACGGTGGCCGTGCACCGTCGCCTGGTGATGCATTGCGGCGCGATACACAGGCGCAGGCTAAATCGGGTCACACCGGCGGCAGAAAACCGTACGATCGGCGGTAAATGAATGGCGGTTTTGCCGATAGAGGATGGAACAGCTTTAGTTATGTAAATAAATTATTGCACATGAGTATTATAGTAATAAAGTCGATCATTCGATCGAATGCGAAAGCGTTTTGAATTAATAGTAATTTTTGAGTTGTATTTTTACTTCTTGCGAAAAAATAGACATTTTTATTAAGAATATATGAAAATTAAATTAAATTAATTTTTAAAGACAAAAAATTTAAAACTAATTTGTATAAAATTCTCAACCAAGATAAAACATTCAAAAGTACAATAAAAAAAGAAAATTCTTTCACAACATTGTAGCAAACATCTGATTTGTGGATCATCATCTTTTAACACCTTCCATCCATCCAGTTGCCAATTTGTCTGTTCCCGCCTGACAAATTGAACAAGCATTAATTACCTTCCCGGTTCGGTAACAAAAAAGAAAAACCCGTGTATCAATTAGAGAGTTGCAAAAACGGTTGTGTATGTACATATGTAAAACTATTCATCAGTTACATGCTTAACAGCATGTCAGGTTGTTATGGCAAAAGCGACTGCCGCTGGCCGTACACTTGTTTCACACCGCATTTGAATACAATCGATGCGCAACATGTAGTCGCGTTGGCGAATTGAGCAGCAAACATACAAGCAAAAACGAAAACGAACTAATCGATCAATACGAATACACAACAAAGAATCGTTTTTTTTGCTGTACAGCGGAGAATTTGAATGTGTGAAGGGAAATATAAAAACGTATGACATTACAATCATTGTGGTTCCAATGGCTGCCAACGGAAGCAAGCGATGAAGATAAGGATTGAAAGGCGTCGAAATAACATGTGTTTTCTTTGTACAGAATCATAATTGTTTTTGATACGTTCATCAGTTTTTTTCTAGTCTTATTGTAAGTACTTGCTTTAATCTAATGGGAGAATTATTACGCTTTTTTTTGATAATAAAAATAAATTTCCATACAACCTTCACATCCAGGAACCTTACGTGAGTATAAATTATCGTCACTCAACAAAGTGCAATTAGCTGCTATTACTAAATCAGGGGGATTTGTCGTCAATTATTAAATTATACCCATCTCGGTGGCTGGTTCATCCCGAAACGCTACTTCATTTATTGTTTTATCCAATAAAGATCCTGTATTATTACCGCTAAAGAGTCATAATCAACTGTTCGGATGCTGTTGTTGAAAGTAAAATTAGCAGGAAAACAAAAACACAATTCTTCCCAATGCCATCCATCAATCTTCGTCCCCGAAGGCTTCATTTTGTTACAAACTACCATTGCTGAATCAATCGATTGAAGTACAAAAGGGATTATTAGATTACGCTGTGCATCTTAACCTTCTCCCCGTTCCGTTCAATATTAACGAAGATGATCCACAAAGATTAATCGAGTAAACCATCCCTCAAGGCAGTATACTCCCGGGCTCTTGCAGTAGGGCCAATTATTGTGCTAATAGTGCACGTTGCATACCGAAGAATTATAGACTGCCCTCGGAAGCGATCGCGAACATGCGATCGTTCACTTGGGTTGTGTGTGGAATCATCGCCAGTGACGTTACTGCGTGTATTAGACGGAACCGGCTTTAAAGAATGTTAGAAATGGTTAATTACCTAAGATGTATGACGAATGCCGCAAGGGATGTTTTATTTTGCTGTAGAGAATCACACGCACACACACATGATGATCACACCCGCACATCTTGGGGGGTGGTTGAATGATCTGCCCTATATCACAATATCGACTATTGGTTTGACACGATTATGACTAGACGATGCAACTCAATCATACCGGTTTCTCCTGTATTAAGTCATCTGATTGGAGATGGTTTAGTGAGGACACATACACACACACACGTTCTAACGCACATCCGTATCGATAGGGTGCGTTACTGTAAACTTGCTTATAAAAACACCCAACGGAATGATCGTAACCGACAGTGTTTACAGGTACAGTGAACAAAGCGTGCTAGGGCTCAGTGTTCTTATCACCATGGCGTACGTTCATCCAGCGCTTTCCTGGATGGTGCTTATATTGGTGGTAGTGATAACGAAGCAAGGATATGGTTGGAATCTTCCAAACACTTATTACCAAGGAGCGGATACTGGTGGTTACTTCGGAGGACGTGCCGCAGGTTCTGTGAACAATCAAGGTCTTGGAGGTGCTGGATCGTGGAGTGCAGGAGGAGTTGGTAGTAGTGGTGGTGGAGGTTTCCAAGGTCAAACCAGTGGAGGTAGTACAGTTGCTAGTAAATATCGTACAGTGTGAATCCATTTGGAATTAAATACGATCATTTATTTAAGGCGCTTCAGGTGGAATAGATCGTAGTGTGGGATTTGGAGCTAACCAGTGGACAGGTGGTGATGGAAGTAGAGCTCCAGCAGGTGTTGCAGGAGGAGTATCAACAGTTGGCGATGGCTTTGGAGCAGATGGAACAGGTTTTCAGCAGGCAGGAGGTGTTAGTTCTGGAGCTGCCTTAGCGACAGGTAATGTAAACTATTAAAGATAATCTTCAAGTGAATCACTATATGATCACTAAGAGAGTTCTTATCCTTTTTTTATAAGGTTCTGGAGGTAATGCTGGTTTTAATAACCAAGCAGGTTTGGGCATCTTTGGAACATCCAAAGATGGGGTTGCTCAATTTACTCCTCACCATGCCAATGGACCAGTTCCTGACACTAATGGTAAGTGTTGTGTGTCTACTAAGCAATTGCGTTTTTAAAAACTTCCTTATATTTAGCTTTTGTAGGATCTTTCGGACCATCCGGATCAGGATTTGGAGCTGGTGGACATTATCACGGTAGTCGACCGACTACCTCAACCTACGGTGCCCCATCTTCTCAGCCATGGCACTATGGAGCTCCAACCAATTACGGTGCTTACGGTGCAGCAAGATGGCCCTGGCACGGTAATGGTTACGTTTATCGAGTTCCAGTCGCTCACATCAATCCGGACGGAAGTTACAGTTTTTCCTACTACACACCGCACACATCCCGGGAAGAAACTGGACACAGCAATGGACATGTCGAGGGCACGTACGGTTTCCAGAACGATGGTGCAAAGCACAATTTTTCCTTCAATGCTGGCCCGGATGTAGATTTGCGGTTAGGTCTTGGTGATTCCCGAGCAGGTGTTCTTAACCCGGAAGAGTACGGACCACAGTCAGTTCATTCACGGGCGCGTTTACCGGTAGTGCCACAAACAACCTTCCAGCCAGGTGTGGATGAACAGACGGCAACAGATACTGAAGGAAGAACGCAAGTTCCGAACAGCTGGTCCAGCAGAAGTGGTGTTGATGTAGGTGCAAATGATCAAAATTCCCTTTCCGTTGTTGGATTACCGAAAGCATCGACAGAAGCAACTGTTACTACTACCGATCGCAATCAGATAGTGCGAGGATCAACAGACTCAGTTGGTGTAAACGAGCTGGAAGGACGTGTATCTCAACCGGACGGAGCGGTAACAACTGTCCCTCCACTAGCGGGATCAGTAGAACAGGTCGTGACGCGTCCCGAGAATGAAGTACCCTCCTTCAGTAACGAAATCGGACAAAATGATATGCAGTACAATGGTGTAGTGGATGGTGGTTATCATCCGTTTGGAGCAAACACTCCAAATACCGGTCAGGATGGTACAGTTTCGCCAGATAGATCGTATCGCTTTGGCTATCAAACACCAAACGCAGCTCGTGAAGAAGTTGCCGATCACACGGGTAGCGTTCGTGGATCGTTTTCGTACAACAATGAAGCGGGCCGTAATGATCTGCAGTACGTTGCCGGAGCTGGAATGGGCTTTCGTCCCACTGGCGGAAGTTTATCCGTACCGAATGGTTTAGCAGGAGCTGGAGCCGTAACCGGTGGTCCTGTTAGTAATGACAGACGTTATCAGTTTGCCTATCGCACCACGGATTTTGATCGTGAAGGATCCACAGACGTAGCTGGCAATTGGCAAGGATCATATCAGGATGTGGCAGGTGCTGGTACTGGGTTACAAACACCGGGAGATAGTCTTTCGGTACCGAACGGGCAACGGGATGATGCGAGCACTGGAGTTGGAGGAACTTTTGGAGGATCTAATACGGGGCTTGAAGGTAGTGCAGTTACTGGAAACCAAGGGGGACAAGGCGTAGGAGGATTCTTTGGAGGATCTGGCAGTGGTTTTGGAGGTACTGGAGTTGCTGGAAACCAAGGAGGACAAGGAGTAGGAGGATCCTTTGGGGGATCTGGCAGTGGTTTTGGAGGTAATAGAGTTACTGGGAACCAAGGAGGACAAGGAGTAGGAGGAGCCTTCGGTAATTCTGGCTCTGGTTTTGGAGGTACTGAAGTTACTGGAAACCAAGGAGGACAAGGAGTAGGAGGATTCTTAGGGGGATCTGGCAATGGTTTTGGTGGTACTGGAGTTGCTGGAAACCAAGGAGGAAACTTTGGAGGTACTGGTACTGCGTTTGGAGGTACTGGAGTTCCTGGAAACCTAGGTGGACAAGGAATAGGCGGAAACTTTGGAGGAACTGGCACAGGCTTTGGCGTTGAAAGAGGTGCTGGAGTAGGAGGGAACTTTGGAGGATCTACTGCAGGGTTTGGAGGTGATGGAAGAGCTCGTGCCTTTGGAAACCAAGGAACACAATTCGGTCCGGGAGCAGGAACTGGTGCAGGAATTGGAAGTGATGGTAGACCATTGGCATTTGGAAATCAGGGAACACAGCTGGGTGGTGCAGCAGGAACTTCTTTCGCAGGATTTAACACAGGTTTCGGAGGTGATGGACGTCCGCTGGCTTCTGGCAATCAAGGTGCAAGAGGAACCTTTGGAGGTTCCGATGGAAGATCGTTTGCATTTGGCAACCAAGCAGGGCAAGGATTCCCATCTTCGGGTGCGGGATCGACAGTGGGTTTCACCGGAAATCAGGGAACCACACACAATCCTGTCACTAGAAGCCCAACGGTGAATGCTTTCAACGGACCGTCCACGGGGCAATGGAATGGTTCACCTACAACAAGGGGTTCTGTATCATCTACAGAGGACGAAGTGGATGAAAGCACCACCATAAGTGATGACGATTCTGAACAAACTACTACGTTCGGAGGTTATGGAGATGTAGGTGGTGCAGGGTTGTTTACTAATGGAAACCGTCGTTTAGTACAGTGAAGAGGTACAAACATGTATTTAACGAATGTTGTGAAATAAAATATAATTCTTGAATTCATAATCTCCTGTTAGTCACTTGAACATTTTGTACTCAAGAAACACGTCTGATTAAATCAAGCACAACGCTAGAGAATGCTGGAAGTGTTAAGCTAACCGTGCCATCTGCACTTACAAGAACACGAGTTCCAGTACATTCCGAACCAACTCGTTCACCGGAAATGATATCACAATACTCGCCCGCAGGAAGGCACGTCTTCCACACACCGTCATAGGTTTTTATACCGGCATTAAATACCGCAAATCCAACACTTCCACGACAGAAGGCAAAGGTTCCACTCGTAAACTGAACATTCGTAAGCGGTGCCGGTGCTACTAAACTCCGAAAGCTAACCATGCGTCTTACCACTGGCCAACGATGCTCACAAATCCATCCATTCTGGCAGGAAGCATCATTGGTTGGGTTACCGGGTGATAAGATATTTTCCCGCCCGTCTGCAGGAGGTCCTTGATTGGTGTCGGTAAAGTTGTAGGAACTCATTAGCCGCACAGTACCATAATCAGTAGCCAGGGTGAATGCGATTGCTTGGACGTACTTTGAACCATCCTTGAAGGTAAGTATCGAATCACCACCTGCTCCGTGACCACGCTGATTATCGTGGTTATCAACAAACACTAGGGCCGATTCTGAGGGTATGAGACCGATCTGAGTTGCATTATTCTTGGTAAACATCTGCAATGCGGATGCATCCAGTGTGCCACGGAAAATAAGTCCGATAAAGAGAGAATACTTAAACTCGGTCACTTCCCCAAGAGCGGTGTACTGGGAGCTAAAAGATTAGTAAGCGTCATTAGGAACGATGGTTTTACAATAAAAGCAAACAAAACATTTACGCAGTTACAGCTTCGTTGCCAAGATCGATCACTTCCTGGTAGATGAAAGGGGCGGCATTCATTGGAAAATCAAATGCGACCTTCAGGAAATTCAAGCGGTGATAGATAGCGCTCAAATCTTCCGGTTGCATGTGTTTGCTTGCGTCCATCCTAAAACCAGCTACTCCGAGATCGATCAGTTGGTTCATAAACGTAACGATACGATCCTGCACATACGGTTCCGCTTGATTCAAATCTGGTAAACCGTTCAGGGCACAGTCCCGCACATTCGTTGCATTCTGATAGTTCTGGATGGTACAATCCGAATGGAAATGGGTTCGATTATACGGTACGGCTGGATAGTCTCTATTGGCAGGATCACTTGACGATCCTGCAGTACCGTGCAGTGGAACACTACTACCAGGAGCTGCCATATGGTTGACAACTATGTCCACATAGACACGCACACCGGCATTATTGCAACGGCGTACCATAGATGCAAACTGTTGTTCATTGCCTGATCGCGAGTTGATCTTGTACGAAATGGGCTGATACCTTTCCCACCAGGGACGGTTCGGTACAATCGCGTACTCATTAACTGGTGATACCTGCACCCCACCGTATCCGCCTGGTTCGAGAACTTGCTCACACTCCAGGGCAATATTGTTAAATGTCCATTCGAATAGATGTACCATGACGTGACGTCCGGGATAATAGTGAGGATCGTTATGATTTACGGGAGAGCTGGAATCCTCGCGAGCCAAAATGTTCGGGATACTGGACAACCTAGATATAGCTCCGGGTATAATGTTGGCAAGCGAACTGCGACTCTGTGTGGGAGTTTCATCAATTTCCGACGAGAAGTTCACTTCCGCATTCGATGCCAGCTTGAAGCCACTCTGCACAGGATTAGCATTC
This sequence comes from Anopheles funestus, assembly GCF_943734845.2. Taxonomy (NCBI): domain Eukaryota; kingdom Metazoa; phylum Arthropoda; class Insecta; order Diptera; family Culicidae; genus Anopheles; species Anopheles funestus. Next base: position 23,460,235 of record NC_064599.1, on the reverse strand, counting down.
CATGCACTTGCAACGTTAGGAAATAGTGAAGCGCGTTGTCCGGTTGTTGGAATAAACCTAGCAAATTGGTCAAGAACTGCGGATGGGTTGAAGATAGTCCGAGAAGCGTTTGTAGCAATATTTTGGAAATCGTTGGCTGCATTTTGAATGCGATTAACACCATCGGGAATAGCGTTGCTAAACGAACGTAAAATGTTGGTAAATTCCGATACTCCCGGAATTTGTACACTCGATGGTGCTGAAGGCAATATTGATGGTATTTGAAAGGGAAGTGCATTCGTTTGACTAGGCAGGAAACTAGCAAACGGATTGGTAAACCGCTCGATTAAGCTCGATACCGATGGGGATGACGATCCACTACTGCTGCTCTGCTGGGGAGCTTGAGCTTCGAATGAAATGCGTCTCGATTGTGGATCGATTGATGCACTCAGAAGGCTGCTTGAAAATCCTAAAGCACCGCCATTATCAAAAGATGGTATGATGAATGGACCTAATTGTAGTCCATAAATTGAGTTGAAATTAAAACTCCAATTCACCAAAAGCAACACTATCAAACCGAACGCTGCCATGATTGTGAAAATAGTACTAAAAGACGGATACGCGTTTGCACGTGCTTTTATAGGAGAAAAGCACATGTTGGTATGGTAGTTTCGCGCAAATTGTTTGCACAGGTTGCATGTGTTGCTGAAATGGAAAAAACTAATGATTGGTGATAATGATATTCTTTTACAGTTTGAATTTTAAGCAGAATGTTTGAGTTTATCATTCATTCATCGTAAATTCAACATTATCGACTAGACTCACCAGCGGAGTACGCACTGAATAGCAAAGAACTAAAATGTTTGTAAATGTTAAAATATTTATGTTAGAACAAACATTAAACATTGTGTCACAATGAAAGAAGGAAACAATCCTATTCTATGCTTTGGCACAATTCCAACAAAATTAATAGTTCCTTCACTAGTTGCTAATTAAAAATGATCATTTTCCACCTCCAACACTTTTCAATCAATCCCCTCATTACCACAGTACATGTTTAGCTGCAACTGAAAACCACAGTTAAACCGAGTATGCAGAGCGGTAAAGGAATTTGACAGTTGTCAACACAATACCGCCTCATGTGTTTGTTTACAGTTTTTTTCATTCATTTTCCATAATCACGAAGACTGTTTCCCTTTGCCCGGGGCTGCTGCTGTGTTGCATTTTAAACCAACTGAAATATTCGTAATAAGAACTCTGTTAAACTAATATCAAACTTACCTAAACAATGGTGCGAAAATTAAAATTCCATGAGCAAAAGTTGCTCAAAAAGGTGGACTTCTTCAACTGGAAGGAAACGAACAGCTTGCAGGAATCCAAGGTGATGCGCAAGTACCATCTGCAGAAGCGTGAGGATTACACCGCTTACAACGCGGTGTCCCGAAGCGTTCGTGAGCTAGCAAAAAAGATTGCTGACGTCGATGCGAAGCATCCGTTCCGGACGGAAATGAGTGCGTTGCTGCTGGAGAAGCTGTACGTAATGGGTGTGATACCGACCAAGTGGGATCTGGAAAATGCAAACAACATTAGCGCATCATCGTTCTGCCGCCGCCGTCTTCCACTCGTGCTGGTGCGGAACAAAATGTCGGAAAACGTGTCGCATGCAACAAAAATGATCGAACATGGGCATGTGCGGGTTGGTGTAGAGGTGGTAAAGGATCCGGCCTTTCTGGTGCCGCGCACACTGGAAGATTTCGTCACATGGGTGGACGGTTCCGCCATTCAGAAACATCTGATGGAATATAACGATATGAGAGATGATTTTGAGTTGTAAATATAGATCGAACTGTTTTTGTAAGTAGCCAACGCCTTTGTTCGTCCCATTCATAATTGTATATCCGAATTCTTTCGTTACGCACAGAAAAAAAGACAATATTTCTCTAGTTTTGTTATTTATGTACGATTTTGCGATTAGTTTTTACCACAAAGAATATTTTCGTCACGTGTCAGTATTTAAATAAAATCGCAAACGATGGAAGTTTCATTCCTTCCATTAATGTTACACTAAATTAGTAAACTAATTCAAACAAACGAACGCGAATGTTTAACTCCGTGCTACAGGCGTAAAATAACGTTTAGTACCGGTGACGCTCTTTGTGGTATCTGTGGTATGATAGGCGTAACAACAGCTGTAGGTCCGCCATTCAAATAATACGATTCTGAAGTTTACGGAAGATTTCGTCGAGTAATGGATCATACCCAACTGCACCGACGATCATTAGTGAGCTGCGGAAACGATAGAGCAATGGTGGTGACACTTGAATCAAATCTGCAGTTGAACAATTAATGCGCTCAATCGCAACATTCTAGCCGTGTGTAAAATTTCCCCTCTAAGGTACACTCATACTGCTGCACTAACGTAACACGCACCCTGTGCACTTTCTTATCGTAATAAGTCTGCCTAGTAAATCTGCTACCGATTTGGCCTCGTTTTGCAGATAGTTGCTCGTCTTATGCCTGAAGGTATGTACCATTCATCTAACCTACGACCGATTTCGATTCTTTGCCGGCCTCACCGTTAGCGGCCACATCTGCACCACCGTTTGCAGCCGTCCCTTTCTTACCCGGACCGCTCTGTGGTTTGCTGGAAACACTGTCCTCCTCGTCCTCGCCACCGTCACCGGCCGCATCAGATCGCTGCTCCAGCCCATTCTTTTCCGTGTGCCGGAACTTGTCGTAACGCTCCAGGTTCGTTTTGTCGTCATCTTCCTCCTCGACGTCATCCTGCACGTCACGCAACAGATCGCCCAAATCATCATTGTCCACTACCTGCCACATCAGCTTGTCGACCTGTTCATCGGTCAGCGTACCGGGACCATCGGCACTACTGATTACGGTTAGGTTATTGCTTCCATCAAGCGATATATTTGCCTCGCATGAATCAACACTTGCCGCATCGTTCAATGTTGTATTCGTGTTGCTGCTGTTTGAGACGTTCGATTTAGTTGTGTTAGTTGCTGTAGAATCGCTTCCTGTGGCATTGTCGTGCTTCTTCTCCGGCTTGTTATCGCTTTCGGATTTTATCGACTCGCTCGGATTGTTACTGGCCGTACTGAGGCTGTCAGTAGACGGCTTCGATTCACTGGTACCAGTCGAATCGTTAGATTTCTTTTCATCGCCTGTAGAAATAAAATATCATTAATGCCACAACTCCGACCAATACGTATATCAAACGTCGCAGTGTTAAGCCTTACCTTTCGTTCCTGTCGCTGCCTCCTTGTCACCCTTCAGCTTCTTCTTGTGGATCCGTTCCGCCTGTTCGCGCAGCTTCTTATCCTTCCGGAAGCGAATGTACAGCTTCAAATGAGATCTCTTCTTGCAGTGTTCACGCAGTACCCGATCCTGGTTTTCTGCACGCCGTGGCAAATACATATTGCACAGCTCACAGTATTGCACCTGTACCTTCTTCACGTGCTCCTCACCGATGATCATTTGGTTTTCATCGTCCTCATCCTCCTCATCGTCGTCCTCATCATCATCATCCTCCGTTCCAGCGCGACCTCCACCACCCTCACCGAAGCCACGCTTTCTTGCCGGCGTCGTTTCTGTGCCAGCACCCGGGTCACAGATTTCATCCACCTTGCCAACTTCATCGACGATGGTCAAACTGTCCAGATCGATATCGCCGGTATCGGGTGGATTCTCTTCGCCCGACTCTTCTCCCTTCGTAGATGAAGCGTAACGCTCGACGCGTGCCTTAATTTTCAAATGATCCAACGACGCACGATGCGTTTCGAACGCCATCGGGCTTTTGAAGCCGAGGTTACATATGTTGCAGTACGGCATAAGGAATTTCTTCATCATTTTGTGCCCTTCGGACTGCTGATGAATGGCGCGCTGTTGTCGATAATTCAGCCGGCACAACATGCAGAACCCAGGACGCTTGCTCTCTTCACCACCCGTTCCGTCATCGGATTTTTCATCCTCATCCTTTTGAGCATTACGTTGCGCGGCACGCATTTCCAGCAGTCGCTCCCGACACTTTACCGCCAACGTACGCATTTTCATTTTGTGAGAACGCGTGTAAAGATGCGTTTGGTACTCCTTCGAACACAAAAAAAAAGATGCAACGCATGGAATGAAAGTGAAAATTACTATTTACACGAAAACAACTATTGTCCCGGTTTGCTTACCTTGAAAGTTACACACTTAATCTTGCAGTGCACACATGTGAGCTTGATGAAGTTCGACGATCGGTACTTGGTGTTGATCTTGGTCGATCGCTTATTTTCCGATCCCTCGTCCGAGGCTTTGCGATCTCCCTCGGCGCTATCCTTAGTGTCTTCCTTCTTAATTGTTTTCTTAACCGATGTTTGTTGTTTTGCTCCATCCTTTTCCTTTACTTCGCCTTCTTCACCAACGGTGGTACCTGAGCACGTGGTTAAGCGAAAATATTAACTTCATTTATGACAAAAAAACAGACAAGGGTCTACAAATATGAAACCGTTGTTCATTCATTCGGCTAAACATTGAGTGAAAAACATTACCCAACATAAATACGAAAACGCCAAAGAATGAATCAATAATTGGATTTAAATCTTTTAGAAAAAATCGTTAGCATTTCCATAAGCACTTTCGCATAACAAAATCTAACTTGTCGTGAAACTTTTTCACTACTTGGCCTATATTGTTACAACCTCTAAGAGAAGTAAGAGATCACTTTGCGATTGATCTTCATGTTTTAGATTTGGGAAAAATTTGCGATCCTCGTGGCACAATTGTGTGTGACTCACATTGACATTACATTGAAGTTTTAATGTGAAACCATTCTTGCCCAATAAATGTTTAAGGTGGAAAAAATACAGCGTTTTCATATTTGTTAATCTAGCATTGAACCCCAAAGCAGTTATACGTACTGGTTTTGTTTGCCTCATCTTCATCTTGATCCTCTTCATTGCGTGCGGACGATTTGGACTTGGTATCCCCAGCATCGTCCTCATCATCCCATAGTTCACTCTTTTCCTCCTTAATGTCCACTTCTTCCTCATCGTCTTCCTCTGCAACGTTGGCGTCAGATTTCTTAGCCTTTTTCGATCGCGAAGGCGCCGCGCCGACATTACCACCATTGTCTTCATCATCGTCATCATCATTCTCCGACGGTGACTCATCGTATCCGTCTTTAGCCGCCTGAAGCGCACGCTTGTAGAGAATTCTGGTTTGGTGTGAAATATATACCGTATTAATTATTCATTTACATCACCGGTAGATAACGTCGATACGTACTTCTTCGATATCTTCATGTCTAACGTCCGTTTGGACATCACGTCGCCGCCACCCATAATCCGGTTTCGCATGTCACCCCGACCCCTGATCGACGGGTAGCGCCGGTTGTGCATCGTCATCGGGCGCATATCCGTACGCCGGTGGTGCCCACCCATGATGCGTGACGTCAGCATGCCCCGCCGGCCATCGGAGCGGTAGTGCGAAATTCGCCCTCGCATCATACCACCACCCCGGCGATGCATTCCGCCACTGCCCATGAGTGAGCTACCGCCAATGTGTGACCGATGGCCACCTCCCATCGGTGGACGCATCATCGAACGGCCGCCACTGCTGCTGCTATGGTTGCTCCGCATCGCCACCGAACGTGGCGGACCCATGCTGGTGGAGCTGTTGTCCCGTGACCTGTAAGAACTGCCGGAATCACCACCGGCTCCGCCACCGCTACCACCGCCTCCACCACCATGGCTACGGCTGGCACTGCTGCTGCTGCGATGATGATCGAACTTGCTGCGGCTCGAACTGTCGGCGGTGCCGGACGACGACGAATGGTGCTCATTGCTACCACGCTTGTCGTACGACGAGCTGGAACTGCCTCCCTCGTGGTACCGGCTAGACGATCCGCCACCACGGCCACCAACAGTACCGCTACCGCTGCTGCCATAATCGCGCCTCGAGCTTCCACCCTGCATTTGGTCAGGCGTCATCAACATTACCACCGGAATACAGCACCGTGCATGATGACATCCCGCGATCGCGAAACGATCACCGTCCGATGTGATGTTGTTTTCATTCCCATGTGTTCGTGCATTCCAACGCGTGCATTAAACCACGACGTAAACACACACACAAACAGTACATTCATGTGATGGGTGGTAATTTCGTGAATTAGTTGAAGAGATGTTGTACATTAGAATCAGTTCATTTCAGATTAAGGGAAGTTGATCTTTGATTTGGTTTTTTTTTAGGTTTTTGGTTAAAATGGGTCCCCTTTCTTTTGGTTTCTGTTGGGATATTTGGGGTTCGTTTGCAATACTTTTACGGACACAACAATCCGATTCCGTTGCATTCGTGTGGTAAAAGCGATGGAGAGAATTAACTAGCCATGTGGGCTAGGATCGTTTGCAAATGATCCATTTTTGCTGCTACACGTGTGAGCCTTTTTTCCGATGTTCCATTTCGCTTTATACTTTCGTAACAAAAAAGCTTTCACCAAACGCACCAAGAGCTAGTCAGTATATAATTTATGGCATGTGTACTCTACTTGTGTTGCTTATCGATGTTACATATTCACCAACGACTCACAGCTTATCTCTCTTTCTCTCTCCCACATATTTTCCACGTCCAGCCTCATTTTATGGATGTCCTTTTAACAGTGAAATTTAGCACCTCCGCCATCATCACGCTTAACATTCTTTTCCTCCTCCTTTTATAAACACATGCAGCACCATCGCGAATAGCTTTTTATACAGCTAGAACAAGTCTCCTGTTTCACTGCCTTCGATAACAATATCGCGGAGCATGCGAAGGTCCTACTAATGAACAACTGTGTGTATATCGGTTTGTCATTGTTCTCGTGTAACCATCTTCCTTATATCCTTCTATATTCGTTGCTTTGATAAGGCGCTTTACCACGCTATTATGAAGATTGGGCTGTAATTGTTGTATGAGTTTAAAGTTCACATACTGTACTGATGTAGAAAATGAGCGCCCGGAGCGAAAAAGCTGTAGAGAAGACGCAATAATACACGATACACATTGGATCGGAACACAAGGTACAACGAAAAAATTATGCATCACGAGAACAACTCTCAGGCGGCCAGGCTCGGTGATTTTTTTCTTCTCTGTTGAACAACGCGTACGACCGATCGATGTAGATCGGTGATCATTTGCCATTCACTGTGGCATTCTGTGGCACGCGTAACGCTGATCACTCTCACATGGCTCTTTCTGTTTGCTACATTCCATCATTTTCATGTTGAACCGGAGATAAAGTGGATGGATGCAAGATAAACTTAAGAAGGAACGCCCGACATACACAGTGCTCCTTTGTGCTGCACTTAAACGTTGCAATTACATTTGTCACAGTAAACCGTAACGACTACGAAGAGAAAGGATGCGTGTTTGCGATTGGGCCCTTCCTGTCAAAGATGCTCGATGCTCCTGCAGCAACAGCGGCAATTATGTTTCTCTGTGTGTAGGTTTAACCTTTGATACTGCTTTACCTCTTTACATCGTTCGCTTTCTTGAATGCGTTTTGCACCAAGAAGCATCCGTTGTTTATAGTAAACAAAACAATCTGTGTTCCACCTTCTCGCTCGCTCCCCATTCTGCTTCCCAATAGAAACGCGCAGCATTATCAAAACCGACCGACAGCCCGGGAACCTACCGCCATTAGGTGCATCATTTCCGGTCTAAACGCTAACACGGTATTATTCGTCCATGAATATGAATATGACACCATCAAAGGGGCGACCTTGCTTGGTTGCATGCCTGCCTTGGTTCATTCGTTTTAGATCAGAACCTCGTTTACTCTGGGAAGGATGCCACAACAGACAAATCCATTCCCCTTTTTTATTGCTTATGTTCAAATGATCATCAGCTGTAGCAGCTTAACCTCGTGTCTCTTCTTCATTGGGAATAACTTTACGGACATGATGTTAAACGCGAAATAAAGAAAAGTATCATCAATTAATATGTGTCCGGAAAGTAAATAGGAATGTAAAAGGTATCGGTAAACAAGCGTTTCTAATACATTACTCAGGGTATAGGGAAAGATAAACAAAATTACGACGAAATAGATTTTTTTTTCCCGCAAATGGAAAACTAGTGCTATGTGTGTCACTAAAACATTACTACGAGTATGGTGTGTTTAACCTTTCCATAGGACGGACCGGAAACTTATGTTGCAGAAGGCCAACAATGCCATTCGAGGCGGACATTGAGCATGAGCACTGATTTGCGGTCGCATTTCGCTTATGCAACGTGATTCTTACACTCGGAACATTTTAGCCAAGTCAATTTGTTGTTGTTATCAAAAAAACCTCCGCCTACAATTACCTGAGTGTTGTGATCGCTCCGAGGACGCTTCCGATCCGGTGAACGACGGTCGCGATTATCCTGACGCGTACAACGAAGGAAGGGAAAACGTATTTATTCATTATTGAGCTGTCACGAGATATCAACCGTTTTGAAAGGTGCGGTGGATTATATTTAAAACAATATGCTTGTGATGGCAGGCATTCCACTTACCTCGTACTTGGAAGAGTTCGAACGCTTGTAGTTATCGTTGCGACTTTCGTGCCGAGAATACCTTGAATCTGACTCATACCGGGACGAGTTCCGGGAATCGTATCCGCCACCTCCGCCACCGCCACCGCCACCACCACCACCACCACTGCTACTGTACCGACTGTTTCGGTTATCGTTCCGGTTGTCATAGCTGCTGCTGTTATGATGATTCGAACCATGGTATCCACTTCCGCCGTGGTACGAGCTACGTCCAGCTCCCCGAGAGCCACCACCCCGCGAGTGATAACCACCCCGCACACCACGCAAAACCATTTTCACAACCTCTGGTTTCACTTCCTCGCTATCTTCCTTCTCCCGTAACACTCCTTCAGGAACGGATTAAACGGTACGCTAAAACGTTCATGAAAAGGACAAAAAAGCGTTTTAATTGTGTGTACGTACAAAATGTTAAGATTTGATTCTGTACAACAAATTGTAAATCAAAGATGTTCACAATTCTAATATGGCGGAAAACCGGTGCTATAGACGCCGCCAAGGTGAAGGCAAAGTTGGCACCAAACACCAATTACCTGCTCGATAAACACGCTTCACTTGTGGAATTTCAAGCGCGTTCACTTAGTTCCGACAAATACTACTTATTTCTTGCAGTAAATTGTCTGCAACACGTATTTTTTGTAGGTAAAATCTTGTTAATGCAAAATGAGCACGGAGAAAGAATTTTTCACGTTCACGAATAGGTTTTTTGGCAGGTTAGTTCTTGGGATGCACTTTGACAGCTCAGTGTATGGCACATGACAGATGGTTTTGGAACAAATAAAATGCACCAAGGGCAATTAAAATTTCAATAAAAATGTTTATAAAACGAATGTAAATAAGCTCAGGTATTTTATTTACGTATATTTGATTTTGAACGATAATATTACAATATTAAGACGATGATAACGATTAATATGTAAGTATATTATTTTAGCCCAATAAATGAAGATCCCTTGCCCGCTATGCACTGGAGCAAAGAGAACGTCAAATGCGCTACCGCGACTCTCTCACATTGCTCTCTTTCTCTATTGTCATTCGCAAGCAACGGGCTCGCTCTCCCAGCTGGGACGATCCGGTTCGCCATCCTGCACTAGCACACGTGCCAGCACGGTTGAACCGCGCTCTTTAACGAAAGCTTAACGAATCCGGCTTTTGTGTGTGCGTTAGTAACCAGAATCAGACGGGGCCCGCTGTTCGTGATTTGCTCAACACAACATTCAAACAACAACATCTGACTTGCGAGGAATCACACGAATGCACCGTGCGTGCGTGATTGCAGCGAAGCCGGTAAGCGAAAGTGCAGTAAAAACAATTCTCGGGAACAGGTAGCGGCTGTTTGCTAGTGAAGTGGAAATTCTGGAAGTGTTGATTTTTTTTAAAGTTTTCCAAGTAACGTTCGTATATGTTGTGCAGTTGGTGCGAATGTTGTGTGTGGAGTGTTCCGCGATTTCCAAAGCAAAGTGCGACCGATTGTCGCGTGTGCAATATCCTTTCGGGCCACCAAAATGCAGATGATGGCGATGTTGACGATGATGAGAGACGATGATGTTGCAGTTTCGGTAGCAATAACGGCCATGGTTGGGTGCGTGCATGTCACCGACCGAAGGACACACGCGATCGACTAGCAAACATCATCGTAAATTGCCGTCTTGCCAATCAAATGTGCTCAGTGTTTCCCATTTCGATCGATTTGCAACCAACAACCATCGCGAAATTTGCTCATGGAAATCAATAATATTTAACCCTTTTAATTCGTTTTTTTATTATACATATGTTGAAAAGAAAGATTTAAATTGTTGAATAAAACATGCAAATTATCCAAATTATTCATATTCCATATAATATATTCAACGTTTGAGAATATCCCCACACAAGTATGCAGTTGCGAAGATGTGTTTGTTACGATTTCCTCGAAATAGCAAAAGAAACGGTTTTACAGCAGTGTGCGACAGTGTTCTATACTCGTACGATCGGACAGCAAACGTAGCGCCGTTATTTGTCCATTATCCTGTCCGCCGTTGCCATCCTTGCCGCGTGTAAAAGTAGTGGTGACAACTGACCGACAAGACAACCGGCTTTTTAACTGTTTTCTGCAAAAAACCCAACCTTCAACTTTTTGGAAAATCTATCGTATTGTGCTTATTTAACTGCCAACAATTCTGCTTCACAAGAAAATTTTATTCCGTTCCAAAAACTGTTGAAAAAATAATGGACAAGATGGAATTAGCGCTCGCTCCTGCCGTGTAGTGTTATTTGCATTATGGCGTCTGTTCTGTAAAGTAGAAGGGCAAATTTTCATGGAAACGGTTCCAAAGGTTCCTGTGATTCCTACCAATAATTTGAGTGGTTTTATATGAGGAAATGAAAGAAATTTGTGCAAATTGAGAAGTTTAGGTACAAAAGGGCAACTTTTGTAGACTATTTTTTCCTTTTTGTAGCATGCGTTGATTAATATTTTCCTTTCCCACAGGGTAAATTCGTTTTGTTTTCCCAAGAAAGTGTGTGGTGCACGTTGTGAAGTGTGTTAACTGTTTTTGCATCCGTTGTGACAGTGCGTGCGTGTTTCTATTTTTTTTTTTCGTTTGGGCAATTGTGTGTATGCGAAAGTGTGTGGCCTTTTTTGTCTCTCTGTGTCGCGTCAAGATGCGTCGCAAAGTGCTGTTTTCGTGTGATGTGTGTATGAAAATAAAAGTGTTGTGAAGCGATTTGTTTCGCTGCCCTATACCGAAAGGGGCGTGCTGGAAAAGCTTCCCCATAGCGAAAACAAGAAAAGCAAAGAAAACGAAGTGTGATTTGTGAAAAGAACGCGCGCGTGTTCATGTGTGTGTGTGTGCGTGCGTGTGTGTGCCGGTACGTCTAGTGTTTCCGGAAGGTGACATCTTGGTTCTTGCATAAAAAAGAACACACATTCAACATGTCGAAAACAATCGAAACCCATCTGCAAAGCAACGAAGTGCGAATACCGAAGAAATCAAACGAATTCAATATGACCACGTCAGCTGGTAGTGGTGGTGGTGGTGGTGGTGGCGGCGGTCCGTGTCAGTACTTCAAGAGTTCGTTCGCCCGGTCGCTATCGTTCAGTCAAGGGCCGGGTGGTCCACCGGGCAGTGGGGTGCGTGGACCGTACGGGGGCGCAGAACAGCACTTTACCCGTTCGCTGGATTTTGATGTAAATTACGATCCGATTGGTGGTGTCGATCGAAACGACACGGATGGAAATGATGGTGGTGGTGGTGGTGTCGGCTCACACCAAATGATGATGATGATGGGCACGCCATCCTCCGCCTCGCCCGTGTATGAGGAGGAAGGCGAAGGAACGGTGTCACGCGGCGAAAGTGATCCCGATCCGGACGCGGTGTCTCTGGGCGGGATGAATGGAATCGAGACCAGCAACGGTGGCATTGTTAAAACGCTCTGGAACTACGCCAAAGGACAGGTAGGTTGTGCGGGTGGTATGAGGAAGGAATGTTGCATCTAAATTCCCGGTGGATTGTTCTGCTATCGAAGCGTTAGTTTAATTATGTTCTGTAGCTAAATGCACTCGACAGTATTTGGAATGTTTCATCTTCATTACATTGGGGATGCACATTTCGAGTCTTTGCTGTACACACTTTAGGATTGAAATTTATTTTTGTTTTGTTTAGTTTTCACCTTTTGTTAACACGTTTTTTGATCAACGTAGGAATTGGAGTTGTTCGTTTTAGCTTATTTTCAAAACATTATTAATATAATAATATATTACATCTATTGCAGACAGAGATCCTAACGTTTATTTAAAATTTTGATAATTTAAAAAAAAGTCCAATATTTTTTTTTCAATTTAATAGAGTTGAAGTTCCGGTGGAGCTTGATTGAGGTGTAATAACCTATCTGTAAATTCTTTATATTTTATTTTCATTTGTTGGATAATATTTGGTGTCCAGGTCCCACGGACATGATATCATAATATTGACTTTAATATAATACAAAAAAACTCTAAAAAAGCTATTTTTGTATTTAATTTCTCCTCATTTAATAAAATGTACTTTTTTTCTGAGAAGTGTTAGAAAAATAATCGTCATATACCATTGTATTCCAAAAATTTAAAAATATTTTAAAATGACAAATTCAAATCAAGGTTTTTTTTGTTCCAAAATTTGAAATACCTCATGAGTGACAAAAAGCGTGTAATTTTGAGAAAGATATTTTTGGCTGGTAATTACTAAGAATTTAGTATGTGAATCAAAAAGGTATGCAAAATTCTTTAAATTTAAAACTAAAATTGTGTGAAGAGTTTCTGAAGAAAATTGCTAGTCAATTGGTTTATAGATATTGGAGAAATTCGGGGAATCTCTTTGCAAGTCGTTATTTTCCAAAAAAAAAAGCTTTTAAAAATTGAACGTATGAGTTATGAGTTAGATTGCGATTCATTTACATTCTCAGCATTCAAAAAGAGTAGAATAAAATTTGCAGTTTTGCGTTTTGATTGAGTGCTCTGCAGGATGCTTAATTTGGGGCATGCTTTTACTGCATTCCCGATTGCAGAATTGGAATACGATAAATTCTGGATTGACTTTGCTGAAAGCTCTATCTCTCAGTCATGGAAGGACATTTTTAGTATCACACAAGAGCATCGTTTCTTATGTACCAGACATTTAAGGATTTTTTAAAAATCGAAATTAAATCCAATTTGAAAAACGATTTGAATTTCAAAGACATTTTGTGTGTGAAGATATACCTATATCTTGGCACAAGTGTTACCGTATTGGCAGATTTTTTTAAATTATTTTATTAATTTTATGCAACTCCTTCCTCAGTTCTATGCCCAATATCGTACAGAACTTTACATAGAGAATGTTTAAAGAAAAACAAGTAAAAAATCTCATCATCTAATTTGGTTGAATTATAAGCAATTAGCGTAGAAACACTAGATGTACATAATTGACATGCCTCGAATGAAGAATCCGCATCTTAAAACCAAACACAAACCACACACATTCTTATTAGCTTGATCAATTTGTTTAGCATACCTATCGGGTACAATCTCTTCTAGCGCCAAGGGAGAAGGTATTTAACGTTTAAATGCGCTTTTGTGATCTTGCGTTGGGGCCCTTTCCAATTAGCACCTTTATTGCGCTGGGAAAAGGAGTCTTAGCAGCAGCCGTATCTGGCGGTAATTATGGTGTCTTGATCTGATATCTACAACCGTTCTTAGGTGTTTTTTCCCTTCTTTATGTTGCGATTTTTGTAATAATGTTATCGCTTTCTTAGCCCTTTTCTTGTCCGAAGACACGCGATTCGGGTAGGTTAATGTTCATGTTGCAATGCTGAGAAGAATTAATCTTGTGCGGCTGTGTGCAGAGAAGCATTTCAAGATTTGTTTAATTTTTTTTAGCTTGTTCTTAAGCTAGGTATCAATTTATTCTATGATGTTCCTATCCCAGGGTCACATTTCATGGTTATATGAACTGGATAATATGTTCTGAGAGCTATGAACTCTGGTTAGATTTTATATTTGGATGTGCTTAAACGAAACGTTAGTGAAGGAAAAATAAGTAATTTCCAACGAGAATGACCAACGGTGCGAGAAAATGGCCTTTTATTAAACGTTATAGTTTGGCATCACCCGTGACGTAACCCGTGGCAAAAGAAACTTTACCAAATGCAACAAAAAGATGTGTGCAGTTTGCTGCAGCTTCCCCAGCACGATTTGTTTGTGTTTGGTAATATGAGCGGCTCATCTGCAGGAATGCAAAGTATGCACTCGATCCCGAGGAGCAGCAATCTCCATTGTATAAGAGGTGTGCAGACGTTATTTTTATAGCATTTTTTTTTGTTTGCCTCTACGTTTGCCTGTTGTTGTTCTTTTGTTGCATGGAGGTCGCATGGTTTTCGGCCACTTTCATCAAATGCGTGCCCATCATCAATTTTCCATTTGCCCAACCGTGGACAGGGCAAGAATGATGCTACGAAACGGTACGCAAACCCACCAGGGTTGGGGAGATTTGTGCATTGGTATGTGTAAAAGGGCGGCACAACGTTGCACAGCAGTAAAAATAGAAAACGCAATTTTGTGTCGCTTTTTCCGAGTGCTCCGGCGCGGCCCCAAGACCAAGGAGGTGAAAAAGATGGCTTGCATATATCGCACACCATCATTACGGGGGCCCCGTACATTGGCTTGTTCGGAGCACGTGTGGAATCATTCTTTACGTCGTTAAAAGGAATTTGGGTAAGGTTGTGAAGGGAAAATCGTTCTTTTTGAAGTTTTATGTTTTTTGGGGGGGGTTTTTTTTACAAAAAAACGATAAATATTTGCAAAGATTTCATCACCAGAGAAACTAACGACATTAATTTTTACAGATATTTAACACTTAAGTGACTATTTTGTGTTTAATTTTGTTAGGAAATTTTTTTATATAAGGAAGCTACCTCAGGTTGAAAAACTTTTTATTTCGTTGACTTCTTAGCCTTGAGGAATAGCAAAAGAATTGAATCAGACTAATATATTTAACGGTTGGACTACTAAATGAAATTAAAATTTAATTTATTTGATTGAAGAGGTGCTTAGTATTTTACCAGAACATGTATCGCACTCTGTACGAATATGCTAGCCCAAAGAGATTCTAATGATACTCAAGTCCTCAAGTCAAGCAATCATATGACATCCAAACCACTGTGCGATTTGGAAACGATTTTTGTCATTTACGAGTTCTTCTTTGGTTTAGTTTGGGTGGCGGAAATAGACTTTGTTGGACGACAAAATAAAGTCCCACCAAAAAGAGTTTCGCCTCTAGAAATGATACCCTTCTTTTAGATGAAAATAATACAATGCAATTTTGCAAATATTTTTCTTCATTCTTACATTTCAGAACGGAAAAAGATTTTGAAATGGAAAAACGTGCTTGTCATTTAGAAAAAGTTGAAAAAAAACTTATATTAATAGAGTCAGAAAAAATCCAATTATATGGCAAAAGAAAGAAAATTAATGTATGTAGTTGTGTACGAAATTCAAAATTTAAACATTCGAAACAGCTTGAGTTATTACACTTTTAAGGTGAAAAAATTCCATTATCCATACATAATGTATGCCATACCCGGGTATGCCGGTCTTAGTTTTGAGGGGTGTGAAAAGAAAATCACGAAAAAAATATTTGCGATCAACATAAAAATAAACTAAAAATGCGTTCTAAAAAGAGGATTAAATTTGCTAAAGACACAAAAAAAATCCGCAGGATATCTTTTTTCTGGAAAAAGTTATTGAAGTTTGAAAATGAAAAACATACACGCGGGTAAGCGGTCGTAGACATTACGGTTAAGTAGAAGAATAAGGGCCTTATATCTATTGCCATACACTATAGTAGTATGAAAAAAAAGTAACGTCAGGGATTTCTTTTAAAGGTAATTGACAGAAATGAAATTTAAAATTAGTGTATAGAATTAATTATGTCTAATTACGACTACTTTACGATAAGATAACTTTTGAGGCCTGTAATGGGTCCTTTGGGTCGCTACGTCAATTGTAACGTAGAATCTCTGACAGTAAATTGGTGAACTTCATAAAAAAACTTCATCTGTCAATTATACCTCCTTTCATTCTATATCCACTCTAACCAGGTATTCTTAAATCTTAAATTTCTTTACAGGACATTAAATCCGCAAACAGTAGCCCCGCCAAAAGAGCCATCACGCTAAAGTCAAACGGTACGCTCGGTGCACGAAAATCCATCGAAGCCAACGAAATAGAAGTTTTACGTCTTCGCAAGGTAAGTTCACAAAACACACACCGGTACTTTGAAAACGTTAAATACAGTTTAATGCATTTTCCAGTGCGCATACATATATACATGAGAAGAAGTAAAAAAATAGCACTTTGGTCCTTATCGTAAAAGCATCGTAAATTGTTGGTGGGGCCGGCCGTATCGTTTGCTTATGCAATGTAGAAATTATTTAATGATAACAAACTGACGGCGAATTAATTGTAATCGCATCTTTCAGCGCACGAATTCGCAGTAGGTCGATTTCTTTTTTGTTGTTGTTGTGGTTTTTGTTTTTCAATGATTTTGCACCGGCGATAAATAAGCGTGCGGCTGCGTCTCAAAACCACATCTTTATATGTTCACCAGAAACAGTGAGCGCATAATGTTTGCACTGTTATGTTATTATATCTTGATGTGGCCCCCACACCCCAACCTTGACACGATATCGAATTTTATTTTATTTTTGTTGCTCTTTGTTTTGATCCTGTGAGTGCTGGTTTTGATAAAATTTTAGTTTTTTTTTCTGGTAACAGTATACGCATTTCTAAATAGGTGTGAAACGTTTCCTTTTTTTGCATTTTGACAACTTCACTTTATCGACAGTGAAATAGTGTGTTGTGCTCCATACGTAATTTGTCGTTTTTAGAAACTTTTATCTTCTTTTGTTTTTTTTTGTGGTTTGGTCCGAGTTCGATTTTCAAGATCGGTCACAATCGTCGTTCGAGTTTTAGTTGGCGAGTGTAGCGTTTTTTTTTTGGAATGTTACTGTACAGATGCCTTACTTTGTGTTTGTGCATTGTAGGTTACGTATTGGGGGCTCTTCGTGTTTGGGGTCTTTCGATTGATTACGAAGCATTATTTTCACCTTCCCCCGGTGGATCATCTTTTCCACCATGCCAGTGTGTAGATGCTACTGTGCGGTGTGTTTGTTTATGCGTTAATTGTATTGTTTTTCATCGAGTGTTTTTCCCATCGAGCTCCAGCCGGACGAAGATGGTTGGAGTCTTGTGATATCGCGCTCGCACAGGAAGCATCGTGCCCGAGAAAACAATGTCAAAGTAGTAAAGTGAGACGAACGAAAAAAAGAGAGCTGGAAAAGCGCGAAATTAACGCTCACTGGGCGGGAAGGGGGTTTCCACCCCCGGATTCAGGGCGGGGCGGTTTTCCCGATGCACGGATTCACGGTCCACTAGTAACTAGTGAGGATTGAAAGAGAGAAAGACAGAGCCATGAGACAGTTGGGCCGTCGTGGTAGTAATGAACTTACCAATTAAGTAATTTTTGAAGAGCCTCCACATACCTTCGAGCGAAGAATTTCGTATCTTTGTTTTTCGCACCCCATCGTTTGTGTGCCGTTTGGTACCAAAAAGAAACGAACAAAAAAAACCGATGTTCCACTAACACATCCTCCTTTTGGGTTAGTTTTCCGTTCGCTTTTTTTTGTCTTCCTTCGTGTGCGTAAAAGGAAAATAGTTAAAGTAGCAAATCTTCCTTTTTTAGCGGAGGTTTGCAATCATGCCTCTCACTCGTCTCTTTCTCCACTAAAGGGTGGTGGAACAAGCTTGATAAAAGGGGTTTGTGGGTACCGTTGTTTGCGATTATCTGCGGGTGATTTATTTTTCTACGCCTTTTTTTCGGAAGCTTTTCGTACGCGGTTCGTAATTTTTGGTGGGGATAGTTTTTCGCCCACTGCACGCGCCCGGCTAAAGACGAGGAGTTGAAGGAGGCAAACAAAAAATACAGATGACTGTCGTTCCACTTATCTGTGCCAAACTTGAGCTAATTTCTGAAATGAAGGAAGTGGTTTATTTTAATTTCTAATACACTTATAAAGTTTGTAAGCACAACGGTTTGAAGTAGCTCACTTCAAAGCTTACGTCAAATAATTTAAAACCCAAACTTAATTTGATCTAGTATCTTTTTGTAATATTAATTCATGCATAAACATTCCATTTATAAACAAATTCCTTATTGGTAGTTCTTTCCGCAAATGCAACCTTTTAAATGGAGCTGTTCAAGCACATTCTTGTAATGCTTGTATATGATTAAGCACACTGAAGGTCAATAAACATCCCCTCTAAAAGATACAGGTTCAATTTATGAAGACATCGTACCACGACTATAAAGGGGGATCATAAATCAAATTCGATCTGATTTTCTTAACAAGGGACTAAAAAATGAAAAAAAAAACTGTGAGGAAAGGTGTTTTAAAAAATATTTTACGGATACATATAGATAATTGGTCTATGGCACCTCCACTCACCGTATGATTCGAATCGTTTACGAAATTTTTGCCCATTTATTGTTTCTTTTTTTTTTGTTGGCTTTTTTGTTTTACTGCTGGTGGACAGTGTAAATTTATCATAAATTAAACCCTTCATTGCGTATTGCGCGGGGGAGCTGTGAAACATTGGAATGGTGATAATTTATGCTATAACGCCCGCCCGCATGTGTGTGTGTGTGTCTTTAGTTAGTGCTATAAATCAGATTGTGACTGACAGGCCAGAGGCCAAACTAACCATCGGTTTTTACCCTAGGCCAGGAAGTGGAAGCGGAAAATTTCAACGATCCGGATGAGTTTGCGATATGAACGAAAAATTGATTGCGCAGCATATTTTCTGAGAGGCCTTTTAATTAAAACAAAAAGCCTACGGAGAGCAAAAAAAAAACCACAAACCTGACTACGGACTAATAAAACAGTTTTTCCTCGCCCACAAACACACTTGAGCTCGGTAGATAATCCGAAAATAGGCTTTAACCTTCGTCCAGTCGTATCTCGAAAATAAGTTCTATCGATAGTGATCTATTACGCACCGCACCGTTTGTGTGTGTCCGTTTTATAATTGAATGCGATGTTCTGGTTCAACAAACGCTAAATAGAGAGGAATGTGTAGTAGATTGTATGCGGAAAATATTGCCCATATTGGTCGGCGATTTCCTGTCTTTTTTTGGGAGTTTGATGGATGAATTTTTGTATTAATAAAACTGTCCATACAAACACGCCGTTTATATCGCTTAACCTCACGGTTACTAGTTGTGTTCAGTTTTTTTTGTTGAAAAAGTAAATGGCACGTTTGCCAACTGTAAAGACACGCAGTCCAAATTTATTGAAGCAAATTTAAAATTGGACACACAACTGTGTAGTTGGCACCGCGTTTCTTTCATGTCTAGAAATTGCATAAAATTGAGTTTCTTGCTCATTGAGTGGATGAATCCTGGCCGAATAGTCAATAGGATTTACTTTCCAATTTGTGGTTAAAGGTTGCCAAGTTCCGTAGACGTAGCCTAGTTTTTGGTTTTGTTGGCGTCACATTCTATGCGAACTTTGGA
Organism: Anopheles funestus; assembly: GCF_943734845.2. Lineage (NCBI taxonomy): Eukaryota > Metazoa > Arthropoda > Insecta > Diptera > Culicidae > Anopheles > Anopheles funestus. Next base: position 23,440,622 of record NC_064599.1, on the reverse strand, counting down.
GTTCAGATATTTTTTTGGTCACGTTTGTTGGCAATACTTGAATTGAAATTAGGTATAAGAATAAGGACAAAATTTTTTTTTTGGAACGAATTTTTTATTCATAAACTTACAGTTGAAAAGTAAAACAACGAAAAACCTAGAAGAAATTCAAATCAACAAAGACCCCGGAAACGGGGTTTGCCTTCGTTCCCACGGTTCGGTATTCTACAACAAAACGTCGTCTCCCTTTGACAAAGTGAGATCGTTTTGCGATGTCCTTGGCTAAGGGTGGACACAGACACTCGGAGTTCGTGAAGCCCTTAATACTGCACCCAGCTACACAGCGTAACGTGTAATGAAACCGTGTACATCAGTCTAGTCCGGGACCGGTATGCTATGCTTAGATTAGCGTGAATGCAATAAGCACTTAAATCTGGAAACTAGAAAGTAGCAAATGACCTCCCGTGTCGTCTCGAGTTGCGATCGGAATTGCGAGACACAGGTTTTTATTAGCTTTACGGATCCTTACTCAGGGCACTTGTTGTTGATGGTGCAATAGAATTGGACGTTCACGGGATTGGTTAGGAAAACCTAACACCGACAATCTGCACTAAAGATCGAAAGGCTACGCTGGCCGTAAGATAAATTGCCAGAAGCGTTGGGTAGTTGGCAGCAAATCCTCTCGGCGTATCCATAGCACACCCATTGCTGCCCACGGATTTTCGAAACGCGAACGATTGGGAACTGGAGTGGAGTTACCGTTTGGTCAGGTTTTCGCCCAGATCGCTGGAATTCGTACATCTATTCGGTAGGGCGGTTGCCAAAGTTCGTCGGTACTGTACCCGCCTCATCAAAGGGTGTATCGTGTAAAGAGATGCCGTTTTGGTGGTATGATTTCGTAATTAAGTCGTGGCAATCGATGGTGGAGCGGTCCATCCTGCAGTGGTGTGTACCTGGTGTGTATCTCTCGACTGTAAAGGGAGACATCACTCGAGTACATAAGTTGGGTGTGCGATGCTAGGGTCATGATGTGTATTTCTAAGCTGTTACACCGATACCGCTCTGAAGTCTAGCGAGGTTTTAAAAAATTGCGAAACATATGGGAATGTGCGGTGGAGTATCGTTTGGTAAAGGACCGGTAGAGATGCTTCTACCACTCGTCATCACAGCCCGGTAAGATCTTGATCGTTGCGGTTCAAGATTCTGGTTCGCTGTATGGTCACGCTCCACTGCAGCTGGGTAGCTTACGGCGGGGTCTTCTCATACCTGTACAAGGAAGCAACGCTACTACGACGAGTGAATGCACAAATAAACAATGCGCCGCTTCTGGGTGTATCAGCTGGAATATATTGGTGCTACCTGTATCTGTCGTCTTTAAAGCACAGGTGTAATCTGTTGACATACAGATGTTGTATGTTTGAAATCTAAAGTAATAGGATGAATAAAGAGGAATATTAGTAGAATTTTAACAACTTGTTTATTACACATTTTTCCAACTTGCTTTTGTGAATATGAGGAACTCCCTTTTTTGCTGGTAACTTGGAGATGGTAACTTGAACCCAGTATGCATCTAATAAGAATCCAGTGCAAAAACAACGGATTTCAAACTGATGTAAAATTGAGCGAGATACCTAGATTATTCAAAAAGATGAACATAAAAAACTCACAACAATTGAAGTTTCAATTGTTTGGATTTAGTCTTAGACGATTCAACATGAGTTAAAATGTTTGCCTACAAACTATTTCAAACTCTTCCAGAGTTCTATATGTGGGAATGTACAAGTATTACAACTAACTATTAAATTGCATTGATCAGTAAAAAATGCATTCGATCATTCTGAGTGAAAGAACTCGACCGTGAAGTGTTGTGTGTGGAGAAAGGGTAGAAAAAAAGCAAAAATCATTCTTTCAACCACATTGGGCGCTCCCGTTGGAATTTTGACGTTAGGGGTGAGCTTCTGCATTTGGCCAGCCAGGTGAACCCTGCTCCCAACTTCGCCCTCCCGATCTGCCACACTGCCCTTCACACAGTTGCCTTTGCCGCACCTTCCGCCCGCTAACGTTGATCGTACGTCGCTGTAGTGCGGTGCCGGGGGAGTAATGTTTCACGACAGTGAATGTTCGCTGATGCGCATCGATCTGTGTCGAATTTGATTTCGAGATAGGCTTAGCTAAACAACGAGCGGAACGTTCGCCCATTGCGTGTTGTAGGAAGGAATGGGCTGGGTGGCGCGGCCTCTGATATCATACCTTTGCTTCTGGGCGTGTATATGTGTGGATGCACACCTTCAGTGATTTGTATGAGTGCGCATACACCGGCCAAAATCATCAACGGGAAAACACATGTGGATTCTTTTGGATGTTTATTTTTTTTTCTTCATTTAAGTAAAATTGCATTTTATGTGCGTAAATGTTGGTGTGGAGAAGCATATGTGTTTGTTGGAAAAGGATTTGTATGCGTGTGCACGTGCGCACATCGCAAACCACCGAGACAGAGACGCGCAAAGTGTCGAAAACGCGACAGGCCACAGCTGTGTTGTGTTTGGGCTGACAGTGGTGGCCAGAATTACAATTTCGCTTGAGTGACTCCCCGAAAGAGGTAGCAGTAGTATGCCGATTTCATCAACAAACATGGGTGGCCGCTTTTCTCTCTCTTTCTTTCTTTCCCGTGTCATTACCGCTGGAAATAGCTTGGCACTTGGTGGTGCGCACCGTAATATTACCGAAAAGGAAAACGCGCAATGCTGCGTGTTTTGGGTGTTGTTTTACCTCTGAGTGTGGCACCAAGATCGGCGCTCCATATCGATGTGTTGTGTGATACAGATTGTTTAAACGCGACTGAGCACGTACGTTTGATTGTGCGTCTACAAGAAAACACCTGCCTCTGGTGTGCGTTTTACTGGCTTCAGTAGTTTATGTTTCGTGCTGGAGGGTATCACAAATATCGTTCGCGCGCCATGCTTTTCACGAATAGCTATTATCTTAAAGGTTAGCACTATCTGTTGCTGTATTTAGTTGCATAATAGCTAGGCCGCCAGTTTGTGATGTTCTAAAGTTGGAAGTTTGTTCTACCACGATGTATAATATAAGCTACCATGCAATCCTTGAATAGTTTTTATATTACAGGAGTTTGAAGCGAAATAAATAGAGTTACAATGGTTGAAAATTGAAATAAAGTTACTAGTTACTGTTTACATGTCTTTTCTAGTATTGATTTCCTGCTGTGTCTAGAATAGTTTTGGAGATACAGATACAGAGATAGGAAAGATACAACTCCGGAAAACTTGGAATAGTAGCCTTCAAATCGATTCTGGAGCTGTTTCTTATATTGGATCAATTTTGGAAAACCTATGGAAAAACTCCAGATCAACCCAACTCCGAACTTTCAAATTATTGAGGGAATATTTAGATTTTCTCTCACCAACAAGTGGTCCTTGGTAAAATGATCAGAACTGAACTTGAGTGGAATGTTACGAAGTAGTACGAACGAACTGGAACATTTCGAAGTACTATGTCATAGTTCAGCACAATCTGAAGCAATTTGAAGAACCTTGAAGTAGTTCCGAACTATCTGGAGCAATTGGAGACATCCAGAGATTCTTTCGGCGGAATTCCACGGTTTCTTTGGGAAGAACCCCGAGTCGACCACGAGGATCTTTTTGAAATTGACTTCAGTGCCGGTGATGAAGTTGATTTTAAATTCATCGCAGTTAGTCTTAATCAATAATCAATGCATTTTGACGTGTCATGTCAGTACTTACCAACGAAGTGATGTTTTACAATAAAACTGTTTTCAAACTGTACATATAAATACTAATACAGAAGGGGTATGATCTGTACGTCACCCTAAGAAGTCGTGAAATATGGTGTGAAGAAAGCAGTTTGTAAACCGTTTTACCTTCGCGTACCATTTGCTGGCAAAAAGGTAGTAAATTTTTATGACATTGAGTGCGAAACAAAAAAGAAAATCCGACACAAAATGGAAGAAGGATGCCACTCCAGTGAATCCAGCCTCTAAACGGTTTTGGTTTGCTCATTTGTCGGATGTTTGCATACAACGCTGTGTGTTTGTCTGTCCAATTCTGCAACAGAAACGAAAACAAAAAAAAACCATCCCATTAGAAAGGGAACTAAGTATGGAGATGATGGAGCGAAGCAATCGAAAATTGGACGAAAGGTCAGCACCTTTGATCTCGATTCCGAACACTTCACACAGGCCTGTGTCCGCGCTTACAGCTCCGGCGATGATGGTCGTTGCAATTTGAAACCATTGTTGTGTCGATGAAACAATTCGATTCCATGCCCATCGTCACCGTTCCCCTTCCCCAAGGGTGGTGGGGTGTTGCACACGTGGTCAATGGCTGAATGCGTCGCAAGAAACAATTTTTGTGCTTAAACGTCCGCAAAGTACCCCGTAAATCGATTGATCGATTTAGCAGTGCACAGAGGAAGGCGCATTTTTGCATTGATGCGTGAGAGAGACGGATATTGTTGGATATTTTCGTCCGATCCGAGGTCCGAGTTGGAGTTGATTGGCAAACGCGAGTCTGGCCTATGGTGGTCACCATGTTGGGCTCTGGTAAGAGGGTTGGGGAGGGAACCGTGATGATGTGAAGGAAGGAGGGCGAGTTGGCCTAAAAGGAGCCATCATTTCTGGTAACGATCTTTTCCTCCATCAATCAGGAAGTGATTGTTAGAGCGTTAGAGGGGGGTGTAGCCAGCTACCAGCACCGTTCGAACGCTGCGTTCCGAAAATTGATTGCTTAATGACCATTTAGCTATTTCGGGGTCTCTAGGAGGGGCTGGCTTCTTCTTCCTTTCTTTCCGCCTTTTGCTAAATCGACATCTTTTCAAACTTCCTCTCGCGGGTTCGGTTCTGCACGTTTGGCTAGGCGCGATCTGTGTATGCGGTAGTAACTGGGCTTTTGGTCTCGGACTATGATGTGGTTTCGCATCATTTCTATCTCTTTTGTGTACACCCTTGCCTCCTGCTATGTAATATTTCGTCGGAGTAATGAAATTTTAGATATTAAACTTTGCCTATCCACTTTATCTTACTCACTGAAAATACTACACCCAGCCTGGAGTAGTGGGTCCCAAGATGTATAAGGGATGTAACACTTAAATTTGACCCTTGTAAATCATGCCACAAGTTGCACAAAGTGGCACACACTGTGAAGCGATCCTCCGGTAGGGGACGGCCGCTCTTAGATAGTCTTTCATTAGCTATCGTTAAGCTAATCTCGATCTCAATTTCCTACATCTTTTTTCGACATCAACTGTTAGTGGCATTTCTCCAATGTATTTTTTTTGTTGCTAAATTATTATGACGCCTTTTTATTTATGTGCTGCAGAGTGTTTAGTTCAATCGTCTTGTGTTTTCTTTTCAATTTGCCACAAAAAAGCTCACTTTAGGCTTTCATGGCCATTTGGAAAGGATGTACTGCAGCGGGGGGAGAAATGTGAAGATTGAGATTGGGTTATTATGGATGGGAAATGGGAAAATATTTAGGTTCACCGACGATGGCCTATTTCAAGCAACTCTTATGAATGTGTGACGCTAAAAGGGAGGAGAGTTTGGGCACAGTTTGGGAGAACAGGAAAAAAACGGGGTGGAGAAGCCATTTTATTAACGAATGAGCACGATTATCTTTACATCGGAGGAAATTATTACTTCTTTTGAACGGGATCTACGCCTAACAGGATATTTTCTCTTATATTTAAGATATTGGCGTTTTTGGCTTTTGCAAGACGGTAGACGTTAATGATTTTATTATCACATTTGGCATCATTTGGAGGCTGTCAAGTGTGTGATGTAACAGTTTAAAATCCTGTTATAATTATGTAAAACAATGTCAAAATCAAATTATGTGTCTTTCTCAACTGTTAAATTGCTCTAAAAAGACAAAAGTTCCAAAAATGTCTGGCTGCTTCGTTGGTCGTTTCCTGTACGAGCGTGTTGTGAATTTTTGTCGCGGCCTGTTATCTGCAATGCGCAGGACATTATAAATTCTGTACATGAACTTTTGGTGTCTTGTTTTAGAGTTTAATGATTGTGTGTATGTGTGTGATTGGGATGTCTGACTTTGTCCGATGCTTCGAAGGATTTTCATTTTAAATCTCCGTATACTACTGTCTGGATGGAGGTGTACGGCCACAAATATTGCCGGACAACAATTGATTTTTTTAAGTTATGAATTTGGAATCTGGAACACGGACACTGGGTTTTCTACTTATAAAGTAATAGCCTTATATGTTTAAATAGTTCGAAATTTCAACCCTTTTTATAACGCGAAATCGAGGTTTTATTGAAATATTATTGAAATATTCGTATTAAATTTTTTTATTTAAAAATTGTTTGTGGGGCATGTGGTGCATGTGAAAAACGGCGCCCGTCCACACGGCAGGGACCGGGTTCAAATCCCATCCGGACCGTCTCCCCGTGGCATGGACTGACTATCCTGCTACGTGGTAAAATAAGTCTTGATACGGCCAGGCCGTTCTAACCGAGCAAAAAAAAAAAAAATTGTTTGTACGTGTGATTCATATAAATCTGTCAATGATTATAGATGAAAATGTTCAAGAATCGTCGATGATTCATATTTCGGTCTCTAGGAAAATGTAAACATAATAAAAACAAAATAAGTCATACATTGTTGTGTGCTGTAAAATCCCCCGTAGACTACTTTCAACCAACCTCCACAAACATCAATACCGAACGTCCGGCAAAAGCTTTCGTTAGCAGCTTTAGCGTCATGTTTGATAGTGCAGGAACATGAGTGGGAAGGAAACGAAATCACCACTGGTTACGCGTTGTATTTCCAGCCTCCAGCCAATCAACCTGTTCTACATCCGATTCGGCAACACATTTTACCACATCAGCGAAGTTTGCGTGAGCATTACTTCGAAAGTGGGGTACAGACGCCGCAGTAACGTCCGTTCAAGATCTCGCGGATTAATCAATGAAGCTGATGTGTGCAGATACGTTACGGTTAGCCTCAACGAGCGTAGTAAAGCTGTTTGGAAGAACTTCGCTGATGCTTATCTGTATGTGAATGAAACGCCTTCTTCGCACCTAATTTCCGCCAGGCAGCACATATTTATGCTTACGTTGGTGAAGAGCATGCGAAGAAAAATAAATACATTTGTTTGGGAGATGGTCTGGGCACTGGTTAATCAGCTGTGGGCTGCTGGTTTCCGGAAGCGTTAAGGTTGCTGCGAACGAAGGTGCAATAAAAGAAATATTCGATGAGATAAAATCTTGCCCAACAACTCTGCTTCCTACATATGCTGCAGCTGGTGACAGCACGATGCACAAGCGCCAATATCCATCGTAGTAATATAGGGAGCTAAATCGCTGGACATACAGCCATGTACCAGGGAGAGAAGTATCCGCAAGCGCAAGCATCTAAGCGCGGCAAATATTCATTGCGTGAGCGCACGCGCGCAGACACACGGCACGCGAAAGATGACCGCTGGTCCGAAGACCGGTTTCGTTCTTGGAAGGCGAAAGTAAGAGATCATGCGCTATAACTCCACGTTTGGGAGTACGATTCCGCAGTATATCCCCCACGCCGCAAGAAACATCTCACTTCCTGGTGGATGATCCCGCAAGTAGTCGATCTTCCACAAGGTAGACAAGGCGGATGGCGGTAAGCGCTAGTACCGTCGAGCATCGTTCAGATGTTGTTTTAGTGGCCGCATTGCATCCGAATGATCGCGTGCGTGATTGCGCGTGAGTTTATAGCAAGACACGCTAACGAGAGCATCATTGCGTTTTAAAGGAAGAATTGTACGAACGGACGGTTCCTCCCGGACGTACCGGACTTGGTAGCTCTGGTACCCGGTTTGCTCGATATATACGTTGGAGTGTCAGCACGAAAAAGATAGCTCTATTTTTGGCTTATCTCATACCCAACTCGACCCGATTCGTATACGTGCAGGTTGGACGTGGGTTTGGACGAGGCCATGTCTGAAGTGTGAGTAGCACGAGACTTCCCCAGTGCAGCGTTTATGTTTTGTCCAGGGATGGTTTATTGGACACAGCAGAGCATAGATCAAGAACCTAAGAGTCAAAAGATCTAGAATGGATTTATGGTTTCGTTGTTTTTATTGTAATGAAAGAATATATACCCTATGGGAAGTATTAAAAATTTGAATGACCAACCACGATCAGATGCGTCGAGAGTGTCATAAAAATCTCTTCCGGAATGCTGGTCTCGTGCAGGCGCTTGAAGAGCTAAAATAGAGGGAAAAAATCTCGTCGAAAAGTCGTCGAGAGCATGGACTTAAGCCGCGAAACGATCGTAACCGTAGCTTTCGTACACAAAGGTTGGCAGTATGTCAAGATGCTGTCAAGAACACGCAGATGCGTCTCTATGCAGCAGCAAACCCCCCCGACACGCGATGCAAAGCTGCTCTTTTGATGGGCAATAAAAAATCTATCGAACCGCATCGTTCTCGTTCAAGGGTAGAAAAGAGGATAGGTAGGTAGGTAGGTAGGTGTTGGCTAATCTGTAGTGAACGAATAAAACGTCCGATGCCACGTGCCTACAAACGACGTAGCCGAAAGCCCACGTCTCATGTGAAATTGTGTTGGGTCTGCGAAGCGTCTAAAATTGGGTTCGATAGCCATGATTCTGTATTATGGAAAACAGACGGTGGAAAAAGCATTTTGTGTTTAATCGATTCTATAAAACAAGCGAAACTAACTTCAACTCGTGATACGATGGCAAGAAAAAAAGGATTAGGGAACGAAGCAAATTTGCACGTTTCAACCGTGCTAGTATGGTGGTTTCGTTTCGCTGACCTTTTTTATATTGGCAAAAGCTGTTGCACTGGAAGTTTATGATGCATATTATAGTATGCTTTATTGAAAATGACTTCATAAGAACAGTGTTGAATTTTTTGCCATTTGTGATTTATACTACAGATGTTGTGTTTCTTACGTCTTGAATGCTGAATTTCGTTAGTTAGCTTTATGAGCCGTTATGCTCCTTGAAATTTATATTAGAAGTTAGTGATGCCTGGGTCCCATGGACTTTAATTGGTAGAATATACTGAAATTAATAGATCAAATGACTAGGCACTAAAGAAACGGCAATTAGGCTATGGTAAGTCCAAGATAAAATAAGTCTTGTAAGTGCATTTTATTGCTGACATAACTTTTTAGAAGATCTTAAAACCACGAAGCTCGAAGTTTTGGAAATATTCATTAAAAGGAAAGGACCTTTTGAGGGGTTATTTAATATTTAATTTTAGTGTTTTTGCTTAAATCCTTATCATCTCAGTATTTGGAACTCTGTTATAGTTTACACTTGAGTAGATTATTCTCTAGTGTATAAGGTGCAAATTGATGATGATTTATCTATTTCTCGCACGTAATAACGTTTCAGTAGGAGAAGATGCCAAATAAACTTTTAAATCAGATAATCAGCAAATTGGGAAATCGTTCATTTCATTCCTCTTTTCGCTAGTCTACATTACGTCTGATTTTCCCTTGAGAAAGACTAGTCTAGCGGGTGTATTTCTTGGACGTGTCTGCTCGAGCAGTAGAGAGTAGTATTATGGTGCAAAAGGATGATGTTTTATATGCCATTTGTGTCGGTCGGTGTTGTTGTGTCTTCTTTCCACCTATCGTCTAGCAAAGAATAGTCGGCAAACTTTGCCATCACGTCGTCTGTGCACATCTCTCACCTTCGCCGGCTGGATATTTTCGGTGAAGTTTTCTTCCGGTTGCTCCTCGTTCGTCTGTGGTCTGTCTGGTCGGTGTCTAGAAATACGAGCACCGTGTCTGTGAATGCCTTTTTGTCCGTTGTGCTACTGGATGTCGGAAGTCACGTACACCGGTGGTGGCGAGAGTTCTCTCTGCCAGTTACTGAATGTTGCAACTCATCAACTTGTCATGACCTACACCCGCTAATACCGTCTTCCGTTGATACACAATGGGTTTCCTTATTATGCTTCCTGATAAACGTGTTGCAACATCTTGAGAATCATTGAAACGCTCCAACTGCTGTTTTCGTAACTTTTCTGTATAGCTGTCGTCAAACGTTTGAATTGTTTCCATAATTCGATGCGTTTAAAAGTGTTTTTGATAAAAGTTGAACAATAATATGTTCTATGATAAAGTTGAATTCGAAAATGAGTTAATGGATTGGTGCGTTCTATCTGAATAAAAAAATGGATTGATAAGACATCCTTAGCTTTCAATAGTTTATCGACAAGTTTATAGGATGATATACGATATTTTATAGCACAAACAGTGTCTATTCACCGATCAGAATATCAAGCATCGTTCCAATCTAGAGTACAACCCGGAACGATGATCACTGTCACTGGCGTTTATCCGGCGGGCTGTAAAGAATTTAAATGAGATGCGGCGCCATTATTGTCACTGCGCCAAGACAAGATGTGCCGACGCGTTTCATGCAACGGTTGGCACGGCTGGCACTGGTCGGTGTGTCGTTATGCAGGGCAAGAAATGCATCGCATAAAATCTCAATGCGTTAGTAGAACGCATCTCACACAGAGCAGGAGGGTGAAGTGATTTCCGAAGCTTGTGTACGGGCAGAACTGCGGCAATAGACGGGTCCCTCAGTTGACAGTGTTTAGTGTTGCTGATTAACACAACCCGCATGCACCTTGAAATGGAGGAGGAAGGTGTTGCATACCCACCCACGATGATGCTGCTAATGCTGCGATGGTACGGAATTGGAGGCAGAGAAAAATATTTGATCTGATTATTCCGCGTGATCTAAATGTCGCCATGGTGAGCGTCCCATGTCGCTTTCCATCTTTCCTGTAGTCATCTTATTATTGAATGCTTTTTTCTAAGATGACAGTGTACTGGCGCCGATTTCGAACCACACCGTAAAGCAGACAGGAGATGTAGAAAATTGAGCTACAAAACTGTGGGTTTTTCTGAAAACCATGAACCACAAACGCTTTTTGATGCGAGAATGTGGGTTTGTGATACGATTCTAGTGAAATGCGATATGCAACTTGTTTCTGGATGGAATGTGATATGTTTCAGGCGGTAAAGAACGCGCTGGTGTATCTAGGAGCAAAATTGATTTAATTCGTTTCGCGTGTCAAATTTGTTCCGAATGAATTCCATTTTTTTCCTTTTTGGCAGAATGATTAAATTTTAAATATTTTTTCTTTGTACGGTAGATAACATGACAACATATGTTAAATTCCTGTCTAACCAGTTGACCAGAAACTATCTTACACTTGAGGTGTTAGGAAATTTTTCTGACATGGACACGCTATTTAACATATTTGAATAACAATAGATCGGTTGTTATGCAAACGTTGCATGGCTTTCTGCCGTCCCAACCATCCCGAGCCACTTGATGCTTTCTCCTGTGCAGGACGGAGTCAGGTCGTCCAGAAGCCGCCAAGATTTAATCTCCCTCTCGGCAGCATCGACAGTTCTCCACCTTCCTTGCAACCGACAGACCACAGTAGCTTTGTATGGTGCTACAGTCGAAGGAAACGTTAAAGTACACTTTCGATCATTTAATAACACACACCCGCATCAACTGGCCCATCGCTCTCCATTTTCCCCATACCATACCTAGTTAACTATACAAATGTTTAACGTTTTCTTCTTGTCTTCTGGAGCTTGTTTTGCGGTTAACTATTCAACGAGGGGCGCCTGTGGTTAGCGTTACTAGAGCCTAGAGTGCGCGGGGACACGCTTATACGGCTACGATTCATTTGCAAGGCTTCGCGCGAGTAATGTCTAGATGCCAGGAATCGCCACTTCCGACAGTTGAATGCAGCATAACGCGAGATAAACTATCCGGCCATCGACCGAGAAGACGTACGATCTCCGACCTGACTGTTTGTCACCGGTTTCATTGCGGCGCTACAAAGCAGCCGGATTGTTACCGCTACGAACACCCTCGCTTCATGCATAGAAGTATCTCGTAGCCTTATGAATGAAGTTTGTTGAGGGGAGAGTGATTTGCTTAAGTAGCGTGTGGAAGCATTGAAATGATGCTCTATACCGGTAGGAAAGATGCTAAACCGTAATTATATTTTTAATTTACTGGAATTTTAATGTTTTGTGTTTTTAAAATGGTTTTCTTTTGTAAAACATTTTGCATGAGCAAATAATGTATCAAATAATATTAACTAATAAAACATTAACAAATGGATTTATGAAATTTAACACTTCCATGGATTTACATGAAGAGATTGTTGCAATGGAACTTACTTTGTATGCCGTGCTTGGTGGTTTAGTGGTATAGTGATAAGACTAGTGGACTAGTGTAAAACGAAGCTGAATGCGTTCTTTTCGTTCTTATTTATAGGTTATCTTTCATTTTCGCTTACAGTCATTTTGTTGACCTGATGCTAATCGTCAAAATTCTCTGATGGACCGCGACTTAATTGTAAAACACTACTATCTATTCGGCTATGTGGCAAAAAACAGTCTACAGTAGTAAACCAGAAATAGCCGGCGTGACCTTAGAGCTCGTTAAAGCCAAGAAGGAGGACTAACATCGAAGCCTGAAGATGTCATCGTACCCACATCTCTTTTGCCGTATCCTCAAAGTTGCATATTTTGAATAACTTGGAAAGGTTTTAATTCTGGGAAGCTTAGAACTCAAGTAGATGATATGAAGGAATGGATGGAAACTCTATTTTTTCCTTTTCTCCAAGTTTCGGGAATACATATATATCGGGAAAGATATATCAATTCTTAATAAGATTTCCCAATGCTCTCTTAACCCACAAGACGATTCTTCGCGCTTGAGTTTGTGTGAACAAAGAGGAAGTGTTAAAAAGACACCACTCGAAGCATCCGGAACTGACCATCATGTAATCGCGACACCGCTCGTTCAAATACCATAATAAGCCTTTCGATGATGGTGGATCATGATCCACAACATTTTTGATGCGCACGGCGTTCGATCGTGTCACGAATTCGATGCGGTCATCCATCCTTTATAGCTCCCGGAGTTCACAGGTTACGATTAACGCGCGTTGCCAGATTTTCCTCTCACATCCGCTTCTGTCGGAATGCCATGAAGTACAACGCTTCGCCTCAAACCGTAAACCCCGATAGCGACCGTAAATCGATGGCGGAAAAACTTCACCAAAGATGAGTGCCCGGATGAGAGCGGGACGTAACGGAAGACGAGCAGAGGCGGCAGCATATCGATTTCCTGCGTGTTGTTGTGTATGGCGGAACAATAGAACGTGTGCGTCTTGTGAAAGTTAGATTTGGTAGTAGCAGGTTTGGGAAAGGATTAGTAGAGGTACCAAAGTATTACAACACCAAACCTAACGATCGCACCGCGCTGCAAACAGCGTACAGCTTGGCACTGTTTTTGGTAGGGGTGTTCGTTGTTGTCATCATTGCCACTGCCGTTTGGTGGTGATGGCTTCTGCCGTTACTCCCCGGTAGTCCAATGATTACGGCAACATTAAACACAACACGGAGATAGATAGGTACGGCATAACCACTGGCGGTGGAATATTGTCGCCTTCCCATAGGAAAGTAAGTGGCATCAGCAGACGGGGGTTGGCTACCGCGTTGAACTTCTTGGTCGCGATCGGACGCGCCTCATCAGTGTAAGCGTGCATCTGCGGTGGCATCGTCTTTTTTTGCTTCCACCACGTGCGGCGGAAAAACTTTTCCCATTAACACTATTCGCTTCAAACCGTGTTCGTGCAAATGGCGATGAAGGAGAGGAGTCTTTTCTAATCTCTTGACCTCTGGCGACATTATCATCGATACACACGGTACGGAGAGCGAAACAGAAATAGATTCGGGATGGCGCCCTGTTTGGTGGTTGCGTAGGGGAAATGTAGGAAATCATGTACCGAAACATGTTCCGTTGGTACTTCCATTCCCGATCCTATTACCAAGGTTTTAAGTTTAGCCAATTTCTCTTCTGCAACTGGAGAGCTTTTCTTGTTGGGCACATACTGGCTGTCCACTATAATGTGTATGGAGTGTGGTAGTTTAATTGAAATTTGATTAATCGTTTACTGGTGAAGATTTATGTACAGACATGCATCTGGACTGACATTAGTGTGCTTTTTGCTTACGTCTGCAGCAACCAGCTCAGCTTGTGTTGCGTTTTTGCAAGCTGTTCTTTGTACAGTATGGCTTAACATGGAAGGCTTTCCAAGTTGTCGCATAATGTTGAGAGATTTATTTTAATGATAGCTTTGGATGGCTATTTATCGAATCGATTACTGTATAATGGACAGTTTTTGGTTACTAACTTTTAAGCTCACTTCCGTACGATTCACTTGCAAATTGATTGTCCAAAGAGATACTACCGTCCTTTTGCCGTGGTATGTTTTGTAATATTTTCAATCTACACAACAAACGAAACACAAACACCAAAAAGGTCAATTTGTAAAAATAAAACAAATCGTAACATTTCCGTAGATAAAAATGTAGCAACTGCTGATGGTAGATAATGGTTATTAGAAATGTGTTGCGGGTTGTACAACGGTAGCTGTTATGATGCGTTGTTTGTGATGCAATCGTTGTGCATCAAGCAGCAAGCCCTTTTATGTGATATGATTTCGTTTTATTAGGGGTTTTTAACGTTTTTGTATCTGTCCCTAGGAGGAAAGGAGCCAACTAGACGCGTTTGTTTCCCGTCTATACTTTTAATCGACCATTGTTATACGCTCTGGTGGGTAATAGATTCGGGAGAGTAATTTTCCAACAAGCCTTTTTTTCCTGTTGTCCGAAATGCTTGCTTACCAGGGTGGATGGTTGTTGTGAGCTTGATATATGGCGTTTAGATCAATTGATCGGACATCATTTAACATAAATTATGCTAATGTAATGTTGTCCATCGTAGATTGTGCTGTATAGATGAAGGACAATATTTTGTGTTGGATATTGTATAGTATTAAACAGAAAAATAGCAGGTATATCGTTACATCGCATTATGGAGATTTGCGTATCTCGAATATCCGCTAGGCTATTCCGGGTTCAATATTGTATATAATTGAAAGTTTTAGATACATCAGCTTCACTTAATTATTTGTAATGCATTTAGCATTTCGGGAAACATTTTGAAACTACAGTTTCAAACAAACTTTTGTTTATTTATTTATTTATAATTAGTGATTACGGCTACGACCGTATTGTCAGCCTCTGAAGCTGAAGTAATACAATTATCACAAGGCATTTCCACCTTGTCCTTTGCCTTATCCCGGGCATACTCGGTTGTGATTCTGGGGTTTGTGGTTATTGCTGTTTTTGTTGCTATTATTGTTATGGGTTGGTCCGAAGTCCTATTGCTTTGTGGCCTTCATTGTATTCCTTATTATTGTTGTATAGTTGTGAAGAGTTGCTGATGTTGGAGCTACTATTCGTTGGTGAACAAACTTTTGTTTATCAAACTGAAATACAAATTTTGATCCAACCATTTCTTGTATCCAACTATTCGGCGACTACTTGAAATAGAATGTAAATTCGTGGTAAGACCTAAGATATTGAGAATTTCAAGATATTTTGATTTACTTGCATGTGATAACAGTATGAAAACTGTGGAAAAGTCATTTATCATTTGTATATTTATTTTATAATAAAAAATAACGTAGTCTTATCATTTTGAACGATCATGCAGCAAATTGTTCATCCAATAAGGTAGACTGAGGTAGACTTCTATAGCACCTCCTTCACATAACCGGTACGCATACAGATTCAGTAACTGTTCTATGAATCCTACAGAAAAGGAAGTCTTTGATGGTACCGTTTCACTTTTTATGCTAGAATTAAAAAAAAGAATCACCCCCAACGCCCAGACACACGGCACAGGGCGTCCGTTTTAAAAGGGAAATTTCACGCTGGACAATTTGGATGGATACGTTGTTATATAAGCATGGGAAAAGAGTGGCTCTCTGCACCGCAGAGAGAACGGGCGGTTATGAACGACGATACTGCAACGTGTAAAATACATGCTATGCATAAAATATATTGCCACCGTGCTGAGAAGAACTGGCATTGCTTCCCGCACCTTTGAATATATGGTGCCCAGACTCGGATTGTACACTGGGACGGACTGGTTGTGTTGAACCTGTTGTGTGTCTGTGTTGGGATGATGGTGTGGTGTGTTCCGCAATAAGCTGAAATCTAGAAGGCTACAAATTAATTGTGGTCGTCCGCATAGACACACGAAACGCTATCGCTATGTTTCTTCTCTCTGTCGGTTTTTCGGTTTCGGATTTAGGTTGCATTTAGGCGACAAGTCACGTCTAGAAGTCGTAAAATGCGAATGAAATTATCCAATGAATCAACGAGTGTGTTGCTCGTGGTATGGCGTACAATAGTGGTTTGGCTTTTTTTTTGTTTTTTCACGCGTGATCATGATAAAACCAAAATCAGTTTGTGTTGAGCTTTTGTGTGGGGTTTTCAGGTTTTTTCGTTTCTTGTGGATATGATTTGAAATTTAAAAATTCGTTGTTTCAGGTCTTTTTTTAACTGTCAAATGAATTCCCCGAAGTGAGGTGAAAAACATTCGGAAGATATATCTAACTTAGTTATTCTTGAAGATTTTAATTGCAATAATTGCAGAATTATTCAGTCGTCTAAGTTCTCAGATTGGGGTATCTTAAATGAAGATTTTGGCAGATTCCAATGTTTATGTTGTGCGCTTTCTTTCCTTTTAGTGACTAGTACTTTCTATGTCATTGTAGTTTCCCTAATGACATGTTAAGTCATAAAATCTCTACAACCTACTTTTGTTGCTCCGCGGGATGACATCGAGCTACGCGACCTCTAATCTTTACACATAGCCAAGAAGAGCACACATGATGTAATGCAAATGAGCCGTGCGAGGTATTTTTTTTTCTTCTTCGTTTTCACTTCACCATTTTGCCATAAAAGGGAAACTAATCAAGCAGTTTTTCGTCGTTGTGTAGCAATGCAAAAGCTAGTAGCAGAAAGATGCCATCTCCTACCTGTGTCTAGCACCATAAAAGTCCGCAAAGATGCTGCAAAGTCTCGTTTCGCCTTTTAAAGTCTCTCTGCATTTTATACGCCATACGCTCCGGATTTTTTTGGGGTCAGCTTCATTTTCGCTGTTTGTGGATGTGTTTTAAATCCTTCCTATGATTTGAAAGTGTCGAGCTTTGCGCGGTTAATCGGTAAGTGACAAAACGTGCGCGCAGCGAACGCGGGAAGCTGGCGGTAAACATCGGTCGGCTCGTTTCCCGATGCTTCCTATGAAGATAAGTGGTTTATCTGTGGCCAACGGTGTTTTCTTCATCGCCGGGGATATATTACTGGGGCAGTACAATAAATCGGCTACTGCCGGTTGTTGCTTTTCGGAAGGTTAGGTTTTGCACATTCGACAGCCAAATTTGGACGAATCTTGCGAGAGATTGCGATGGAACCGCAAAAAAAGCGAAAGCGAGGTCGGTCGTGATGATGGAGGCAAAAGATGAAATTGGGAGCAAATCGGTATGTCCCGTACCATGGGTTGGGTGTGACAAACACGGTAAAAGAGAGGGGAGTGGGATGCTTTGGCGAAGGTTTCGTATAAATCGCGTAAATCAAAGAATGCGTCCTATTCCGCACCACGTGAAGGGGTAACTTCTTCACTCTTCCGTTTAGCAAAACGTTGGTGTGTGCCGATCGTAAATTACATCGTGACCATGGAAGAACTGACCCTTTCTACGGGATGATGAAAATACATGTTGACGGTAGCGAAAACTCTCTTTTTTTTACCTCCGACCTCACGTCCTATTCGTTTCCCATTCGTTCGTGCGACGGGAAGATGTACGATGTTGTGTGTGGTTGAAGAAATGAAAAAGGAATTGTGAAATTACAGCTTCTAGTTGGATGCATGCATAAGTTACATGCCCAATGTACGGTCGATGGGTGATGAGCGGAATCGAAAAGTTATACTCTTATGCATCCGGTGCTAGATTTTTCTTTCCTTCTCGAGGTCGGTTTGCTCGGTTCGACAAATGTCGAAAGAGGAAGAACATAAATTTAGATGCGATTTGTTTGTCGGTTGATGCCGGTTCGCTCTGTAACGTTTTGAGCGTTTGAGCGCCACCAGCCATCCCAAAATCTTTTAGTCAATTTTCGAATGTGTAAAACAATTTCCGCTCAATATTCGTTTAGTAAGAAAAATGGAAAGCAATGAGAAAAATGTAAAATCAGGTCAATAGGTAAATTTAAGGTCATCCATTTTTGAGGAATAAGTTATACTTTGTAGCAATGGTAATAAGTTAGTCCGTGCCTGCAGGCTTCCAGTGACCATGTATTAAAAAAAGCTGTGCATTCGATTATTATGGGAAAAGTAAAAAGAAACGATTGGTCTATTTCTGACAAAGATGTTTCTGCGGCTTTTAAGATTGTACTAAATTTTTATGTCGAACAAACAGATTTTTTTTGAGGAGTGTTTTTGTAATAGACAAACATCAACGATCGAAAAATTTAAATAGGTTATGTTTTTCAATGAGAAATAATTTTTGAGGAACATAAAGTCTGAAATGGGATGCATCAATGGTTCTATTTGATGTTTATCTGATTGGGTTCTAAATCCTAAGTCCCCAAGGCCACGTCCGCTAAACGTCCAGCTGAGAGTACAACCGGACTCAATAAGGCTTCTTTACGCCTTCTACTCTGTCACACCAGGATGTAAATTAAAACACAACACACTGATTAGTCACGTTTTCCAATCACTGGCAAAAGGTTATCCGATTACAAGGTGCAGAGAAAGAGCGAATAAAAGAGACATATGTGGAGTGTAAAATATTTTTTAAAGTAATCGGTCAGTCGTGATCTATCATCGTTTGGGAACAGAGAATCCCACTTATTGCAGCTGCAAAAATCGAAATTGTAGTGTGCTAAAACATGGAGAAAGCTGCAGCTTTACTCTCCTGCAGTTTTGATGAAAGGTCAAGTGCAGCGTTTGGTTCTTTGTTATTTTTTTTTGCTTTGCATCCAACTGAAAGCCGGGGCGAGAGATGATTATGTAGGTACTATTTTCGCAGGGCTTTTGCAAGGTGAGTGAAATTGACCGATTTTTGCTCTGCCCCAGTTCGAATGTGAAGACCTGCATTTAACGTCACCCCGTGTGTTCGGCAGCTTGCACTTGGTGGTGTGGTATTGATTTTTCGCTTTCGTACTGAGCTTTTTCACTCGACCTCTGCTAAATTAGGTTAAACTAGCCTCCGCATTACTAGTGGTAGTAGTGTTTACTGTTTTTTTTGTACATTACGGGTACGGTTGCAATGGGAACGAAGTTTCACACTTCCGGAAAAGCTGTGGCAAAAAAAGTGTTTTTCTTGAATGTTAGAAAATCGATTCAGGGTATGAGCGGGGTACATAACAAACGTTTGATCGTTGGTAATTCGATTTTAATGAACTTGTGTTAAGTATGAAGGTCACTTTCGGTATGGAGTTTCACTCAAAAGACGATTATGTAGAATTAGGCCATGTAAAGTGGCTTTAATTTAATATTTTTAAATAAGTTCAATAATCTTGAAAGCGAGAATAAGAGTTGCATAACTATCTACGCTTGGATTGATTCATCTCTCTTTCATGGAAAATTGAACCAATTAGAAAAAAAAGAATTGTTAATTATTTTTTTGTATGTGAAAAAAATTAATTGGATTATTCAATAATTAAATGAGAATTACTGTTTTTTTAGATTATTTCTGTAAATTGGCAGATAGTTTTAGTTTGTTTAGTTTCTCTGATCAGTTTAGTACCAAACCAAGTTAAAAAGATGTCTAGTGCATATACGTTTACGATACAGTCATTTAAGCAAAGAGTGACACTTAATGTAGCAGCAATACCTTACAAAATGGTCCTCTACCAGATACCTTTCTGGCGTACTTATGTTGGATGAGATGCTCAAATTTAAAGCCATTAATATGCACATGCAGATACACAGTGTTCTCCTTCGTTGAGTAAAAGAGCTACCGTTTTCAGTGCAAGTCATTAAAGACCGCATCATTGGTACTTCAACGGAGAGTAAAATATGCGTCGAACGTGCGCGTCACAGAATGCCTCTCCAAAATGGTAATAATGTTAATAATAATTTACGCTTTCATTAGCAAACCATAACGTTCTGGACTTAGCAACCGGTCCCGAATGAGCTTGGCTTTTTGGGGTGAAGTCAGCCAAGCAAGGGCAAGTTGTGTTATCCTTGTTTACGATGCAGCTTAAGCACCTGCAGTTGCGTTTATCCCGCATATTTATGCAGTAGGTAATGTTCATTTAACGAGTGAACATCATTGCACATTCTGTTAATTGACTTGAGATAACGAGGGTAACGAGCTATCGTGTGTTAAAAATTATCCTGAAAAGAATGTGATTTTATTGTCACAAAACTGTAAATAAAAATAAATATTATTAATTAAATTAATTGATGCCAATGCTCATAAATGCATATATTTTCATTGCTTTATTATAAAGTTATTCTAACTATAATTTTTATTAATATTGAAGCTCTCTTTTAATTTTTTTTTAATTAATTAACTTTGTATTTTTCTCTCTATTTTTAGGTAAGAATCAATAGCAGTTTGAGGAACGTATGTTACCAGGTGACTCTAAATATTTTCTTTTTTTGCTGTAAACGGACATTGCGAAACCATATGGTATATGAGCAACATGAAACTTGAGATCAATTTCCGTGCATGAAACGCAAACAATAGACGCTGAAGATGTGATTTGGACCGGTTTTGCATCCGTTATTAATATTTTGTGTTAAATGATTGACGCGGTGAGAAAAAGATAACTTCGGACAAGTTTCGACATCCATGAGGGAGGCTTTTTGTTGCTTTTGCGCAGTGATCATGATCATGCTGGACGATCCCATGGTCGTATTGTTTGACTTTCGGTCTAGAACACTGAGAATCATGGATCGAATCTGATCTGGAAACTGACTTTTCGTAAGCAATAATAAGAGTGTTTATTTAGATTATCTGAGAATTAAAAGCAATGTTACTATCTCCACTACGCGTTGTGTAACTATCCGTCATTAATGGTTATAAACATAAACAATGTAACGAAATTATTAAATATCGTTTACCGACAAATATATAATTTTAAAACGGTAAAAAAGCATAGCTGCGTAACTTTAAAATGCAGTCAATGTCAACTATAACCCTCACTGGTGCGCTCTTACTTCAAATTCAAACAAAGCTTGACAGCAAGCAAAAAGGTGTGCCATGCGGTGGTGTGGGTACTTTGACAATCATTTTGGGGAAAGGCTTACCCGGTACCGTTTTTTTTCATGCATCGTGAATATTCTATGCTTCATTATATGCTGCTCGCACCGGTTATGAACGTTGTACGTCCGCTCGTTAAAAAGCCTAACCTTTGTTGCTCCCGCTTATGTATCTGTTCCACAGCGACGGTGAATTTTTTTTGTTGCTGTAATGAAGAGGGGTTATATTTTTTTATCGTGACATATTCTATGCGTGTACGCTGTTTTTACTTCCTCACGAGTCACGGCGCGTAGAAAGCCGAACGGAAGTAGGATGAAGCATAATGATTTCCCTTTGAATGTTGCTTCTATGTGTGCTTTTCTGTTCAATGGTTGAGTAAAATTGTTTACATTTGAACGAAATCATTAACCAGTACAGCACGATTATCATGAATTACTGTTGTACTGCTATATAAAACTGGACTGGAATGGAATTCCAAAACGGTTTCACGGGCAAACTTTATTTTAAAAGCTGAAACAACAAATTGCTTATTCTAACGTTCTCTATCCAGATTTTTTTCCCTGCAATACATAAAGCTGGGTTTGAAAACTCGATTAGTCGTAACAGTGCACAAAAAATGCTTTGCAGTAGACTGATGCAAGCGTATCCTTTACTCTTTCAATTGAATGCACATTCGTGTGTCTCGTCAGCAATCGAATGTCTGCATGATGTTGCAATGGATGGTTCTGCGCAGGCTCTTGATGTTGCCAAATCCGTAGAATACGGAGATCATTGGCGTGCTTTAGGCTTGTGTTATGACGTTAGTGCATTCGCCAATGGTGTTTGGGGCTAACTTTTCAAACTTTTTGCGAGCAACCAGCATTGAAGGAATGATTATGTTATGTTATTTCAAAATCTACATGTGTGTTTGTTCCGAAACATATTTTGAAAGGAGAATATTCAATATTTCTCTTCCGCATTTGAATAGTGCAACAATAATCAATCGAAGTTCATTCGATTTTCTTTTTCATTCAATTAATTTCACCTACACCGCTCGAAGTGGCAGATGCATTTATGTATATGACCCTTAAGCTAATGGTTTGTCATACTTGACTGGTACGATTAATCGTACCTCATTAAAAAAGGCCAATTAAACTCTCGACGCCTTTGGCGCGTACATCAATCCTTTGGCGCCAACGAAACCGTTCAATCATTCGATCGACACTACTAACCGGGCGCGGATGGTGTGTGTAGGTTGAATGGCAATCAAAACGCACACGATGCCTCTGCAGCATATATATGCTAAGCCGCCTTCCGAGTCAAGGTAGGTGGGTTCCGTAAGCAAGGAAAAAAAACCAAAACTTGCAGAAAGGAAAAGTGATCTTGATTGGGTATGCTGTACATATTCTGCAATTAATCAGCATGCGTGGAGAAGAGCACAAACGAACGTGGTTCGAGGTGTACACGTGTGGTGGATGTTCATGCATAAAAGTGCATTCATTAATCGCATCTGATATGTTTTTTTCCTCCTATGACTTACGTTTTCATAATCGAAATTCCCTCCCCTGCTAAACTCACTCGATGAGAAGCGTACCGCACTTACTTCGCTCGTTGATCGATTTGATTGCGGCTTTAGGTGTGTGTGTGTGTGGCTTAACGGTGGATTAAATCATGTTGTTAATCCTTAGCTATCGCTTACCAAAACGGTGCAACGGTTTCTTGCGCTGTGCTTACACATCATGATTGCATACTTGGTACAAGATTCGACGATTGCAAATGCGTAGGTTCTTTGCTTTTGTTTTTAGATTTATTACAAGAGCTTGGTAATCAACGTATGGAATTATTATTTAATAAATTAATTGTTCATAACTTTTCGTGAAATTTATCTCACACTAGAGAAGAATTTTGATTGGTAGTTACTTAAAAGTTACATGTTTTGTTTGGAGTTTTTATTGGGGGTTATTTAAGATATTCATTCAGAAGCTTTAGAAAGATCTTTGTGGTTAATTCTTTTTTAATGGTAAAATGTTTTAATTATTGAATTATCAATATTTTCGCGAGTAGATTTCCTCATAAACTATCCACAACAACAAAAAATCATAGAAATATGTAAAAGCACACAGTGTTTGCAGTACTAACGGTGTCACTAACGGTGTTAGAAAATATTACGAAACTAACTAAGAAATAAGAAAATATTGCTGTACTAGATCATTTGAGAGAGATGGATTAAGATTATTTTTAAAATGGTGGAAATTGAAATTCGGAATCGAACAAAAAAAAACCTAAAAAAAATTAAATTTTCAAATTTGTTATAAATTTGCAAGTTAAAATATGACGTTAAAATGTCAAGTTTTCGAGAAATTACGGCTACCGATAGGCAAATTATTGATTTCATAAAATCGCATATGATCATCGAGAATTTGCATTTTTCCAAAGAAGTTAGTTGAGATAGTAACTTCATTCGTTATATGGTTGAAAGTTTTCAAAAATTTTATATCAAAAATTGGTGAAACTTAGATCTTAGAGATGCAGCACACACGAATTTAAGATTTTAATGTAAATTAAAGATATAAGTATAAAATTTTAACAAACCAAAATGATTGGTCCTGTTGTGCTAGTGTTAATTTATTGTACCTACTTTAGTGGGTAATGAGTAATTCTCTCAAGTTTCTTAATAATGTCTTAAGGTTATGTTCAAAATTTTCATAATTTTTTTTACATATCAACACTTTTTAAAAATATACTGTTGCTCATAATATCTTTCGCTACGGAGACCTTCAACAGCATAGCTTTGAAATGTCCAAATAGGAAGTGTGATAACAATTTTTGTGTTTTTCTATGTTATCTTCCTGCTATGTGCTTTTTTGTGTGTTAGCACACGTGCCTAACACAGTAGATTCGGAAGGTTTCCGATGTCTGTGAAAACAAAACGCATCTCAACTGGTTTTGTATCATTCTTCCTATTTGCTTGAAACGTGCTCAAAGATTTCAAACATTCAGATAGGGAACAAAATGGTCTTCTGGTAGTCGGCAGGTGTGTCGGCTCACTTAGAAGCAGTGCAACTGAAGTGCATTTTTAGTGCAAAAGTGCATACCCAATTAAGAAAACATTCGTCAGAGACATGCATTGTGCATCTTCGTTGTGAGGGGGTGTGTGATAGGTGTGATTTATTTCATGTATTTCTTTGTGTAATGTTCACTCATTGCACTGTTGTTTGCAGAAGGAAAGGCAACTATTGGAGCATTTTGAAGGTTATTTCACGATGCTTTTTTATAGTTTGGTAAGATATTTTTTCTTCAATACTAATACTTCCACACATGACTATTGCAGGCAGTGGTTAGCCTCAGCATCATCATCATGATCTGGGTTTCCCGTCAATCGTACTGTGATGGTAGTAAGCGATCATAAACCGAAAATCAATCGCGGAAACTGCGAAAAAAAAAACTCTCTGACTGGTGATGATGCTGCTAACCCCCAATCACGGTCGAGAGAAACAATAACTGTGCATTCGAAGTTCCCGTAGTTTTCCGCCCGCGAAAAACACTAAGCCGGTAGGAAAAACAGAGGATGAGAGAGGAAAGGTTATTGTTGTTAACCGGCTGTCCGCAGTCTACAATAGTGCAAACGTAACCATACCATACAATTCAGCACACAAATACACACATACACACACCTTAAGTTCGCATCATCCGGCAGGCAATGGCATTCCGGCATGCCACTGCAGAGTTTTGGAGGGAAAAGAAAGAAATTAGCGATCCATAAGGGACGCTCTTTCAGTTATGCTCCACTTGTTCGCACACCCTGTACGTGGTGAGGTGGTGGATGAGGGAGGAAGAGAAGGTGTACGAGGAAAACAGATAAAACACAAATCTTACGTTGGTGTTTCGAATAACGATGGCTTTTCTTTCGGCCGGTACGTGCATGGAAAGCTTTTCGTTTGTTTTGTTTCGAATTCAATTGTATTTTTGCTCGACGTAATTTTTCCAACCGGGATTGTCGATTTCCTCGTGTACAGCTGTACATCTCCCGCATGCATTTATTTTTTCTTTTAACATTTCGACGGGAAAGAAAAAGGAATCCGTCTTCGTCGGGTTGGGAAAACGAAATGGTTGGGTGGTGATGTATCGATCTTCTCAAAAACCCCGACGGGATGAATTACATTTACCGTTTTGTTTCGGGAAGATGATGATCTTCGATTGTTGTGTGTGTGCATTAGAGTAGCATACTCTTTCTGTGTTCCGTACATTGTTTTTAGGTGGAAATAATACAATTGTAAAATAAATTGTGCATCAAATGGAATGGTTTAAGGGAACAAAGGGAAAAAGAGCGTAAACGGGGTGGGGAATGTAAAGAGCAAAGTGCAAAAATGTACCGTTCGGATTCTATCGATGTGTAAAGTGAAAATCATTCTTCCGTTAGAAAGACATGGAGCTCTGTTGTAATTTGATAGCTACACGTGTTTTGTTCGATTCGCGGCTTCGTATTATTTTCTTCGCAGATTATAGATGGACGCGTGTGACTTAAGTTTTTTTTTTTTTGCAAATGGATTCGATGGCGGGAAATGTCTCTCGTCTTACGCTGTGCTTAATGAGCCATTTCGAAACGTTAAACCGTTTCTTTTGTCAGTAAATTGAAAATGGTTTGATCTTTACGATCCATTTCACCTAGCGAGTCATTTTATGCTCTTCTCCCCCCCAAGAGGGTGCGTTGTTCTCGATCGTGTTTTCTGCTGCCCGATGGGAAGAGTTCATTTCTGTTCGATTGTTTCTATTTCTAGCCTAAGTGCCAGCCCAAATCCATCAATCCTGTCTGCAGGTTGAAAAACAATGAGCAACATTTTATGCCGTATTGTTGCACACCTTTGCTCGTAAATGTTCTATAAGTCGAGGTACACATAGAAGAGGTGAGAAGATGACTTCCCAACCATACACATTATCGCTCAAAATGTGTGTGTGTACCATCATTCGTTTTTAGTGAAGGGTTTTGGGAAAATGGTCCAGCAAAAGCATCTTTTTGCATTGTTCTGGGGGGTTTTTTGGAAGCATTTAACGGTATCATGCTCTCACCTTGCAGTTGTTACACCTCTGGTAGGTTATAATTATTGCAAAACGATCGTCATCCAAAGCTGCTGCACAACCCCCGTTAAAGGGCGCTCATATCATCTTCAGGGCGCTGAGAAATGGGTCTGTAGTCTGCTGCACATTGTGTGTTCTATTGTGTTTATCGGTGCAGCGTGAAATCATTTTACCCTGGTGGCTTATTTTATTGAGCCATCTTCTCCCTTCCTATGTATATGTGGTTCGGGTCGAACGCCAAAGTGTAGTGTAGTGATGAACCTATTTTTCTCAGACCCATTTTCTGCACTTTTGCAGCGCGATAAATTCCGCTCCCAGGCAAACTTAAGCGTTTTTGGTATTTAGGATGCATTTCAGTGATTTAAAGTGCCCTCTCCCCCATCTTGGGTCCCACGCAGCTGTCAGAAAATAGATAATGCATATGAGGGGGATATTTTCGAAAACTGAGTTGAAACAGTTAGGGGGGCGGCGCATTTTGCAAAAATCTGGAGCGTATAAGCCTTATCTTGTTCCCAACGTAAACTCTGAAGATGAAGGTAAAAGAAATGCAGTTATATGGTGAGATTGATTCATTTCCTTATGCCTGAAGTCGGTAGGTGGCGATTGGTGTGATTTTCGATGTGAAATGGGCGCGTGTTCCCATGTCTTTTGGAGGTCGCACCCACCTGTCATCTGTAGCTGGTAGTTGTCTTTTAATGTGGTGGAAGTTCTTCGAGTGATGTGTCATTTGAGGTTAGCCGGGCATGGAATTTGTATCATGTTTCCCATATCATATGCTAATGTTGTTTCGTTGTGCCGAAGAAGAAGATTTTAATTTTGCTTCACATTGATTGTAAGCCATTTTTAATTGGAAGTTGTTTCTTGTTGCCAGATTTATTGTACATATGATATTATTAATTGTAAGAAACTCGCGAAATGATGATTTTATATTAAAATTTAATATGAAATATACCGACGCATTTTTTAAGTGTCGAAGTGTTTAAAGATTAAGGACTATCTGGTTATTCTGATTTAAGAAATATATAGGATAATAATGAAGTTCCAACTCAATAAGTCAACTCTCTTATAATAACCTGAAATCGTGTAGTTCAAATGTCTAACTGCGTGTTTTTCTCAGCCGTTTTGTCATTTTGTCTACATTTCCAGAAGACCAGTAAACCAATTTACTTCAAATTTTCATCGGATGCTCTTTCACATAATTATCTCGTACTTGAGTAGAGCTTTTTCATTTGATTTGGAATTGACTCCTTTTTTGGGTTATAGGAAAAAAACCTGTTATGCCTAAATCGCCAGTTTAAAATTTGCAGCCCAAAAAAATAAAAAATAAATAAATTTACCTTAACATTAGAACTACCGGACCAGTCATTTTGACCGAAACGCTTCATTTTCGTCATATTATTTTTTGGGGTTAAACTATCCTAAGGTTGTTGAAACATGAATTTTACATAAATATGCTAACGAACGATCTAAAATAATCAATAAAATATACTTCAATTCTTTAAAATTGTTTAAAAATTAATCACGAACGAAAAACGCTTAAAACGCTTGGTAGTTCTAGTGTTAACACTAGAACTACCGGACCAGTCATTTTGACTGGAACGCTTCATTTTCATCACATATTTTTTTAGGGTTAAACAATTCTAAGGTAGGTGAAACATGAGTTTCACATATATATTCTTAAGTACGATCTCCAATAAACAATAAAATATATTCCAACTCTTCGAAATTGTTTAAAAATTAACCACAAACGAAAAACGCTTAAAACGCTTGGTAGTTCTAGTGTTAAAATTAGCGCCATTTTGTCATTATTTGAATTTTTCTAAATTCGATTATACCAGTAATAGATTTAAGTATTAAGTTTAAACCTATTAAAGCGCGCCAAAGAAATGCTTATAAACGTATATTTTTTATTTTTTGATAATTTTTTCATTCGCTTTAATATGTGTTGCAAATGAAATAATGTAATAGTCAGCTTGGGAGGTATTTCCTATAAAAATCTCAAACATTATTAATTATTTTGAATTTACAACTACTACTTATTGTGCAACCTATCTTCAAGACCTTTTAACATTAGATCTACTAAGCGTTTTGAGTGTTTTTTTTCAATTGGTTATTACTTTATACATAATTTTAAAGAATTGGATTTTATTTTAATATTTTTTTAAATAGAATAGATTTCTAAAAAGCTTTTTTTACTATTTTAAAATTCAATCTACAGAAAATTAACCCAAAATGATAGTAAATGAGTTGTTTGTTGCAATTTAATATAGTTTAAGTAATTTAAAAAAATTGTAATATTTGAGTAGTTTTTCTTTTGCGCTGTTGTTGGTCAACTTTAAACACTGTTGTACCCGTTCACAGCATGTCTCAGCGTGGGGTGCTGACAATCGTGCAAACACCTTCCCTTGGAATGTTGGTGTACACAGAGAGAAGTGTAAGGGCCACCCATAGGCGACGGATGACGGTGCATCCAACCGTAACGATGTTGGCGCCCCATTAACACCGAAAAATAAATTCCAACCATGGTGAGATGATCAATTTTTTTTCGGTAGCACGTTTTTTTTTCAATTCCAAAACAAATCGCCAGAAGAAGAGCGTTTGTTCCAATGTCCGGCGTTTCGTTCGCTTCCGGTTGAGGGTGTGTGTTGTACACTTTTCTTCTGCTCTGCCTTAACGAAACGCGGCCGACAGGAATGTAATATACGTAGAAGAACAGTGGATCCAGCAAACGCATAAAATGCCATGCATAGCGAAAGGGTGTAAAAACAAATGGGTGGTAAAATAACGTTCGATCGTGCCATGGTTTGGGGGTGTGATGAAAATTTGGCACTGAAAGTGCAATACAAAACCCGTTCGAAATCGATTTGCGGTGGCTTAGTTTGTTGGTGTTGACGATGTCGATTTTTCTTTCGAATACAGTAGCACATTATTTAATTGAATGTAACAGTTTGGTGGTATTGTTTTGTTTTTAATCTTTTTTTATCCCGAGCTCCTAAAGCAAACGAACTATTGAAGTCTCTGATTAATGTCAAGGTATTAAATACTGTTTATGGGCTTGTTTTTAATATAACTGTCAATAAAATGTTTTATTTTGGTAAAGGGGTATTTCCACAATTGATGTTTTTTTGGTTTTTATTTTATTTATTTTTTAAAATTTCCTATTCTTGAATGTAACTTTTTTTCAAATCATAAAATCTCATAAAGGACTTAAGTTGCCTTTTATTTAATTAAATAAATCAATAATCCAATTAAATAATCAGTCTCTAATCAAATATTAACTATATAAATATTTATGGCGGATTTGAAAAAAAAAACAGTCTAATATTTATCATAATATGTTGCAACGTCTTAAGTGAATATGTATTTTAAAATTTCAAATGAAATACCAAAAGTGAAACGTAAATAGTAAAAAATATTGTTAATTTATACACAGCACAAGCTACTTATAATATATTTGATGTAGATCATTCGCTTGAACATGTACTTAATTCATGTTTGACACTGAATCATTAAAGTGCTTCCGTTTTGACATTTGAAAAATTGTTGAACCATGTTGTATGTTTAAAGTAGTTTAAATTTCATGTTTTCAATTTTCGGTATGATTTCTAACATTGCATCGCCGGGAGGTGTCAAAGGAAACTGTTTTTAATAGCTTTTTTGTTAATTTATTCAGTGTGAACAAAGTCGTCTCATACCTTCCGACATCTCCTGAGACACAAGCACTGCCGAACAGAGGAAGTTGGTGTGTCGCAACTCTTCCACGATAAAGCACCTTTATTGATGAGCCTGTCAAAGAAGATTATCCACCGTTATGCCACCACCCGCCAAAATTATGCCCATTTTCACCACCCACCCCAAAAGACGCTCGGCTGTGGCTTTTGTCTAGTGATCTTATCGGGTTTTTTTGGTTGGGATATCCTGTTGATGCTGGTGTTGTCGCCTTTTTTTGTTGGTTAGCACTTTACGACTGATAATGGCTTTTAGATGGGTTTTGATTTTCCTCAAGAGTAATATTTGAACTCCCCCCGAATCTTCCCTCCCTCTTTACTTTTCTACACCTGCACTTCCTTCCCATTTGGGGTCTTTGGTCATCTTGTGTCCGGTGTTTGACGAAATCATAAAGGAAAGCCGCACGTGTGTGTTTTGTGTGTTTTGTTCGTGATTCCACACTTCCAAACATCTTTTTACGCGCACGGTAGTGCGATAGTAACAAAAAAACAAAAAACAAAATATAAGTTTTAAAACACAATGTGGATTATGAGAAAGAGACACCAAAGCCCTTGAGGAATTTTGATCATTTTCTTTCCCCAACGGTATGTGGCGGTTTGGTAACGATCATCCACCTCCCCATATGAAGGTCATCACGATATTTGATGTACGTTACCTTTCCGTCATCTGAAATGTGATCCGGATGTGTGTGTGTGCCGTTAAGAGAAGAAGGTGTCCATATTTGGAGCAATTTGATATAACATGCGGTTAAACTGTGGTAGAAACGGATTGCGTACAACACACTTGCCTTCACGCATTCGGTTATTGATTCTTGCATCATGGACGAAGTGGCTAACCGTTTGCTAACTGGGAAAAGGTATCTTTGAGATGTTACAGATCTTATTTTTATGTTTAGAACCCGAATTCTTCGCTGTTGTTTTCAAAGCTATTTGAGAACGATAAACCAAAAATATTTAATGTAGCAATATATTCAATTTGGAATAAAATCCACTAAAAATTTACGGTTATATTTTGCCTGATATATATGTCATGTATAGTGGGCCAGCCCGATAATGCATGTGATAAACGGCGCCAGTCCACACGGCCGGACCGGGTTCAAATCCCATCCGGACCGTCCCCCAGTAGCAAGGACTGACTATCCGGCTACGTGGTAAAAATAAGTCTAGTAAGCCAGAAATGGCCGGCGTGACCTGTAAGGTCGTTAAAGCCAAGAAGAGAGAGAGATATGTCAAGTAGGTCTTTTTCAGCAATGACATATACAGTGAACGCAAAAAGTATTTGTCTATCGAAATTTATGTATACGTTTAAATGCAAAATGAGTATACTAATGATTATAAATATCTAAAAATAATATTTTTTTCATCATGTCTGAGTCCACTATGCGGTGCTCCCCTTACCAGCGGTGGCCCCGGCTCAGCGATACAAATTTAAAAATGTTTCAAAAAAAATCATAGTCTTTCCTGTCCAGTTCATATCGCGCTGAAACCGAATCCTAATGGCATCGATGATTGCAAATGATTCTAAATACAGGTGACTGCCAATCGAATCCTAACCGGATCAAGTTCTAATCGAGTCCGATCCGAATCCGCCTGTAAAGGAATCGGATCTGCGAATTTTCTTTGTTCCCAATGTGCCAACACTAGATCAAGCTCCATTGTTCAACCATCTATTGACCTCTTCTCTGCCACTAAATCCTTGGGAAACCTACATCGAAGTAGTAATCCTACATCGTTTACCGAACAAAATCACCAGTTTATTATCCGCGAAATCATGTAAAATTCAAGAATAAAAATATATGTAAATTTTACACATTTGAACAAATATATTTTGCGCTCACTGTATGCTGATTTGCTAACGCTGTTTTACATGTTTGTGCGTGTTTTATTCTTAAGGTCGTTCACCGATTGGCATCAAATTGTTTGGTATAAATAGACAATTCACCTTTTTGTTCCAGACACAATCGCATCGATCGGATTGTGTAACTTGCACTTGGAAAAGTACGTTTACTTATTTTCCCGCTTTGGCGATTTAAAATAGAATCAATTCGTTTTGCAACACGTACCAATTGCCAAATAGTGATTTGACTACTGTCTGAAGGAAAAGGTTAGTTATTGTCTCATCGGTTGACGACAATCCAAAAGGAGTTTCAACCGTTTCGGCTACATGATCCGATGAATTTAATTTATTTTTAATGTGTTGGTATTTGAATTAATTTTGCAATCGTTAAAGCAAAGCGCTTAAGTAAGAGATTCTTTGGTGCAATTTATACATTTCGTCCATTAATTTCTTTGCAACCCATTTTCGATGCTGACACTTTCATCGTCATTGCCATATTTTTTGTCACTGTCTATTCGCTAGTTCTGTTACTTTTTTATTCTTGATATAGGTGGCAATTTAATAATGTTGTGATGTTTCTCTCCGTTTCTGTTTATACAGTTTAAGCTTTTTAAGTTGAAGGTTGGGACGGTTTAAAACTGGATTTTTTCCTCCCAAAAATATTGTTTCCTCGTCCGAGCTTAAGCGCGCGTATGTTTGTCCCATCTACTACATTCTGCTAACGCATGTTAAACGGTTCGTGTTTTACGAAACACGTTGTCTGTTCGGACGTTGTAACAACATGCTTCCGTGGGAAGAAGCAATCTGGCCGACGTGTCTCGTGAAGAAACTTTCGTACGGTAGTAAGAACGGTGAAAAGGAGAAATTTGTGTCATTTTACATGAGAAAAATTGAAAGTTCGAACACGGTCAAGTTCAGCGTTTTCCGCCAGGCTAGTGAAACTGTCATTAATGTTCGTTCTCTTTGGTTTTTATGAATTTAAGTTGTTATTTTTTTCATAAAAATAAATTGAAAACGTTGAAAGCACTCATGCCTTAGAATATTATTGAATTATGAATACTAATATAGGGTGTACAAGTAAGTTTCCATCGGTTTTTTTCTCTCAAAAATTAATTTCTGTTAAAAGCATTGTACATTAGTAGCGTCAACTTTTTTTGGCAGCTTTAACAAATCTCAAATCTTAGTCAAAAAAAAAAAATCTCGCTTTGTGACCTTAAAGCGAGTCGAGACTATTCGTGATTCCCGTGATTGTGACGAACAAAAAGAGTTCTGCATCGATCGAATGGTGTTAAGTTCGGACTGTGTAAGGCAGATGTTTTGTATTTCCCGTCCGCTCTTTTCCACATCGTTTTTGACCGCATTAGCAGAGCACATGTGTCAGAGCAATATCATGATGGAAAATTACTTACTTGGGCTCGGTTTGATACCATTTCCCGGTGATGGTTTGACCACTCGGTGGCAGTTCGCAATATATTACTTCGTTCTGACCTTCACCATATGCAGAACAAAACTACACAAGAATATATCAAATATCACAAATTCTGCCTCATAAGCGCCTTGGATCTTACAGGCCTCAGACTTTTTCTTCATAGTAAAGAATGTTATTAGACAATATTATTGAGTAACGCTTCTCCCAAATTACGCTTTTTGGGCTAGAAATTCATCATGATCTCACTCTAAAAAATATACGACTCCAATAAAAATGTTCAAATATAATAAGGCAATGTATCCGATATCGAACTTCAGATATGGACTTATTCTAGACTTGTTTGGACTACTGCACTATGGACTTATTTAGTTCCAGTAGCTTCAACTTTTGTAAAACACTATAAATTTACTTGTACATTCATTAACTAACTATTGAATTCTCTTGGGAAAGTCACGCGGTGCCTAGGTGTGATCTAGGCCATTCCAATATTCAGCCATTCAAATAACTTTACTGATCTATACCTAGAAGAAGGTGAAACTATAAAATATAGCAAGTTTAAAGATATTAATACTATCAACGAGCTATTTGCAGATTATATACATAGCAAGTTAAAATTGAAAAAGTGGAGGAAGCAACGCCTAAACTGCGCTAACTAATTCCCCTTTTGGGGGAGCGCACGGGTTAGTTTTCCGGTTTGCATCAATATTTCTCGTACACTTTCATTTTCACTCATTCACTTGTACGTGGTGCGCGAAGCTGTAGCAGTTCTTCGGGAATGAAATGGTTTGCCTTTTCTGTAGTGCACCACAATTCACTCTTCTGATCCACTTGCTACACAAGTGAAAGAGATGGAGCACCTGGATAAAAACAGGTGCGATGTGTACAGCATAATGTGGAACATAATGATAGAGCTCTCTGTGTACAAAGAAGCTTTGAAGGGGCTAGAAATAAAGACCAATCATTGGGTGGATCTGCAAGTGTGTTACTGTAGGCGTAGTGTGTTATGGAGCTGGAGAAGTGTCTCTTCATCAGCTGGAGAAGGTACTCATCATCATTGTTGAATAGTATATTTGAGATGTAATAGAAAAAAGTTCCAAAAAGAGTTTTGCAAATAAAGTAAACATTCTTTTTAGGTATTACACATACGAGAAATAGTTATGCCGTACCTATTATCTAGGTTTACTATAAAATCTGGTTTGATTATACGTTTTTCATAACGTTTAACAATTCTTTTTCGATTTTTATGCTGTTTGAATATCTGTCAGAAAGATTACATTTTACGTTCCCGAGCAAAAGTGCTCATTCGTTTTTTTATCCTTGGTTTGAAATTATTTAAACAACCGGATGTCGGAGAGAGTAATTCATTACTTGAGTTTTTTTTTCACCCCCTAACGTTAATGATCTTTTTCGTTGCTACAAATGAAGATTTACCTGTGTGCTTTTTTTTTTACTCTCTATTTGTCGTAATTTAGTTCGGAACAATCCATCGCGTTGCATTCAATGTGACGCAGTTCTCACGCATTTTCTGTGCGACAAAATCGTTTGCTAATGAGTCGCAACGAAATCTGCTATCTAGAGTGGACCACCTCTGTTTCGAAGAGGTTGGTTGGTGCATGTCTTCGGTTAACACCACTTCCCGCTACTATCGTCGAGTCCCGGGGGGCCGGTTAAAGCTAAAAGTAAAGATGTAATAGAAAATACGCACAGCACAAAAAGTCATCGTCGTTGTTGGTTTTTTTTCTTCCTGTTTGTGAAGTGTTCCTTTTAATTGCCATAATTTGGAAAACCTGATCACACCGCTATTGGGAGACAGTGCTGCGTTTGGTGAATTTTGTCTATGATCGGTTGAGGTTTTTGCTGGTGGTTGAGGTTGAGGTTTGACGCACTTTTCTTGCTGTAACGTGTAGATAAAAGCACATCGAATAGCCGCGGTAGATTTACCGGGAAGCCAAACGAACCGTGACGTGTTAGGGGTGCAGATATTCGGCAGAGTGATGCTTTAATTGCTTGCCCGAGTGTCGGTGGGATAAGTTCAAAAACGTTCCCTCGCTGGTTCCGACAGATGAAATGTTCGTGTCGTGTCGGAACATGCGAAATAATTCAGACGAAATTAAGAATATTCCACAAAAAATGCACTTAATTATCTACTGGATCCTTGCCATTCATCTGATTGCTTTACCTACTGGGTGGTCTTGTGCTTGGAGATGAGTTTCCTTTGAAGTAGTTTTCTGTAGAAACTTAAAGTTTTTTTTTGTGATTATGAGTTAACAATTAAAAAAGAGCACTTTGTGTAACAACTATCTTATCGTAACATTATACTGGGAATCGCGTTATTTAATGTTATTTATAGTAACTTTAAAAAGAATAATATCAACAATGAATGTATTTGGCTCATAAAACTTAAGAAATGGATGGACAATCAAGAAATGGGAATCGTGAAATCTAATGTCTAGATGAGAAATACTGAGATTCAGACAATTGTAATAATACTATTGTGATCCATTTTTAACGACTTCCGTTTCCAAAGCCATTGAAGGAGGTGTTGCGATAAAAAAAAGGAAAGATCAAGAACCTCGCCAAGAATAAAACTTACAGCAGGTTGTTTATTGGATACTCAGCTAGACATTACCCCTGTGCTTCTGTGTGACCTCTTTCTTGAGGTGAAACCATGCACTCTGTTTTCTGAAATATACGACCCGCATTTCTGTTCGAAACAATCGATACTGTTTTTACCTAGTGTTTGGGGATAGAGTTGGGCAGAAGTGAAAATTCCCAACCATAAAATTAAGGGCGATAAAATGTACAACACAATAATAGCAACACACATCCCGAACTGGGATATACAAACAGTTGCTGCGGGTGCTTTCGGTGGCAACCGAAGGTAGCAGCATTCGGGAATTCGCTAAATCTTGGTAATAAATGTATCTAAAATTAAAACCGTATGCACTTAATGTGAAGTGCTGTGCTGTTGAATGTTCCAGCCTGTGAGTTTGTATGGTAGAATCCGGAATGACGATTGGTACTTTGCACTTTGTATTTGGTGGAATTTCGTTTGCGCAATTTTCAAAGCAAATTTTCACCCAACGGACTTCGTTAATTGATGTCAGATATAATTCTTAACGTCGATTATCCAAAGAGGATTTCAAGTGGTAAATATAATTCAATCCACTTAACACATAATCTCAATGATCAAGATTGAAGTTTGTATGGTACTAAATCCTATAGGCTTGTCGATTAAAACGAAAATGTTTGAAATCAAGATATTCAAGATTCTGGGATATATTTTGAACGGAACATACCACTAAACAAGAAATGAATATTGGATATCCTCAGGATTTATTCATTAGGCACTTCAACTTTTTCAGGCATATTGTAGGCCTACGAAGTCTTGACCTCGCATTTATAGTTTTTTTTTTCACTATGTTTATCTACAGGAGGAGCAGTAGGAGATTCCTCAATAAAAAATGGATGAATTAATTGTAAATCACCAGTTTTGTGGCGCAATGTAAGGACTATTCCTGAATTTATCAATATTCAATTGATTTACATGTCTTCATACTTACATTGCACTTTTACTTCATTGCTTTTACTTAATCAGAAAATGAATTATTCCATCGAAATATGTTATATATGTTACGTTGAGTTCATATATGTACTTATGCATTTTCTCCTATAAAAAAGGGAGGGAAAATTAATATTCGTTTTCAATTCGTCTCCAGTAGAAAAAATAAACAAATCTTCCAAATACAAATGTGTTCACCAGGTGTTCACCAGGTGTTCACCAGGTGTTGTTCCGTCTTTCTTGTCAATGTCAACACCGTCGTCACCATCATTTACTGTATGCCGCTTCATTCCTTACCATCGCGTCAGTTTGTAGTGGCGCACCTCTAATCAGCAGCGACGTCGCCTGTCGTCGAATTCGCGCAGGTGGAAATGCATAATTTTCCGGTACCGTTTTTCTCGTTCTTACCGGTTGGTACCGTAGTTCGCTTTCCAGCCCCCGCGGTCACACCAAACGCGACTAGTGAACTTTCACTGTCGAGCTTCGTTAGTTACTGTTTTTTCTGTTTGTTTTCTCGTTGTTTTTTTTTTTTGCACGCTATAACAATTTTGTTTACTTAATTTATGTCGCTGTTGTGTTTCAGTTTTTCCATACGACGACCTCGACAAATGTTCCGGTGGAAGTCTCCGGATGCAGCAGCAGCGGGTTTTGCTTACTGCAGTTGATTTTACAATTTCAATACACGGAGTGCCACAATTTTCCTCTGTCTGATTGTATTTCCCTGTTTGGTTTTGTTTTGTCTTTGGCTGTTTGATAAATCGTGCGACGGTTTGGCGACAGGTTGGCAAAATTAAACGTATCGCGTTGAGGTTGAGGTTTTTCCTGCTTTCTTTCTTCAAAAAATGGTAATGATTTCACTGAGCGGCAGGATGAGGGTAACGTTGGGTGTACATTAAAGCTAGAAGAAATTTGTATCACCACTCGTCGACGACGTAACTCTCATTGCTCCCTGCTTCTTGTACGTACATCTATGCGGTGAAAGAGAAGTTGCTTCCGTCAGTTCAATTGGATACACTTCTTGGCAGTAGTGCGGTTGACAGTTGGCTCCATCCAACCCCCCTAAGATTACCGAGCGTATTTAGTGGGTGGTTCGTTTTCAGTTTTCCTCAGTGCGAAAAAAATGTCCCCCCAAGAAGAATAGCATACCAGGGAAGGAAAAAAATGGGCAATCGGTCGGATCAACTCATTGTTTGCGCTCGTAAATGCCAGTGCCAACATTCATCTTCCTTTCCTGTCAACTGATTGTCAAGGCAAGTGATTTTGATTTTGTATCTCCACCGACCTCTGCCGGGTGTGTTGGGAGGGTACATCGTCGTATGTAGTTGTACTTTTGAGGCAAGTGAAATAAGATAAATGAACCGCGTACGCTCCGAGTAAAGGGATTTGGGTGTGGAATGTTTTGGAAGACAAACAACAGACAGACGGACAATCGCATACACACGGTTCCACGGGTTCACATCGCGAATCTTCTTGGGGTTTGTAGCTGCTCGAGATACCGAGAGTAAGGAATTACTCTGATGCAACTTGATGATGCCTGGAGAAGATGAACGAGCGATTATTTGGTGTTTTAATGTATGTAATTTTTTGTTGCAATTTTTTACAGTTGTAAATTACTGCCCTAATGAAGTTAGTCTCGTTTGGTCGTGCAGGAAACGTACTTCAACTGAGAAATATTTAGATACAACATAAAGGGGTAATTCTGTTTCTCCTAACTCGTGCATGAATATTTCAACATAAATTATTATTGCAAAATAAAATTGCAATATTATAACTTTGCAACAAATCAAAAACTAATCAGAAAAACTGTTGTTTATTCACATCATTAAGTCTTTGTTTCATCATGTGACAAACTACCGAATTGTTCATTTGATACAAGCGTTAAACCATATTTAATTTATCCAGCTCCTGCTTAGTGTGGTGCCTGAAAAAAAAAGACAACGCATTAATGTTGTATTTCGCAGTCTACTTCTAGTAAAAAGGAGAACTAATTTTCAACGAGATCAGGTGTGTTCGCGCGCGGAACCCTTCACTACTTTAGGATTGGGAATTTTATCTCGTGTTGTGATGATGGTGGCATTTCCATAGCGACCGAAATGAAACTGAAAGGTGTTGTGTTGGGTCATTACAAAACCCCTGACGCGGACACACTTTTTCTTTTCATTTAATAGTTTTTCTTTTTCTTCACTGTTGATATAAAAAGCAGTGAACATTACCCCGTAACTCATGGATTATCTCTTTAGCGCCGGAGATACCACCGCCCATGAATCATGAACATTTGGATTAGTGTCGCATGAGGTCGACGTTCTGGTAAAACATTGATGGTTTTTTCAATGGGGGAAGCTGGTGGTTCCATCAGGGCATATTACCACCCTTTCGGGTCTTTGCAAATGAATGAAACATATTGGTAACACCACCCATCGATACCGTGATTGACGATGAAGCGTGTTGATTGAAGTTTGTTTTATTAATGAAGAATTGTGTTTTTTACATTATTTCTTAAGAAGCGGATCAGACAGGGACGAGAATGTGTAAATATACACCAGTGGCGTAATTTGGGTCACCGCACATAGAAAACCGTCATTAAGGGGAAAGTAAAATAAAAAAAACCATTTTCTACAATTTTATTCCATTTTTAAATATTTTCCAATATCACTTGTACCTGGACTTTTATTGACTCATTGGTGCAGATTATTATTATAATCATATTTTTTGTAATAATATTATCATAAGTGTGCTAATTATTGTAATGAAAAACGCGCAAAGTATATTCTATTATCAAATTTATTTCATGATGATTTGAAGTTGAAAGTTCCACACGAAATGACCCATTTTTGTTGGACCACCCTTCAAACTATGCCCTCTTTGACAGAGTGCTGCCTAAGTTATGTCTCTTTTTTTTAGAGTTCCTAAAGTTGTTTAAACTTAAATTGAAACTGACATCATTTGCTAACTTGTGTTAATCTGCTATTATTTTGATCGAACAATATTTAGACTCAACATTTTTTCGATCTTAATTCGGTTGAACGGTTGAAAGTAGAAAAACAAACTTAAAAAAACAACCATTTTTAAAAGTAAAAGAATGCTATTTGAAATATTTTAAATATTTGTATTTTATTTTGATCTAATTTTCAAGAGCTTGTTTATGTGCATGTCACAGATAACGATCGGAACAAGTGCTTTTGTTTTATTTTCATTCGCAGCCGCTATTGAATGTTTGCATTTCAATTCTGTATGAAGATTGAGATGGGATAGTCAAACGCGTTTAGATCTGACAGCCTCTGCATATCATGTCTACAGTTCGAAAACAATCGAATATTCAGCTGTCAATTGACGTGGTATCCACTTTCAAAATCCATCCATTGATACGTTTTTATATATATATAAAAAATACAACAAGCATCTTTCATGCACGAGAAGGATGTTTTTATATGTTTGAGGTATTGTGTATTCATAATCCTCTTTGTCTTGAAATTGCGAGGCGTCTTTTTTATTGAAGCATTCTACGCGTTAAGAAAAGGCTGTTCAAACAAGCCTGTTTACTCTAGTTGTTTTTCCTACAAAAGTAACAGTTTCTTGCACGCCAAATTTTCGAATAACGTTCAACAATCGAACGGCTGTAATTGAGAACATTCAACGGATGGGTGTTTTGTAATTCGTTACCATCGCGTTTCGCTTCAACAAACCGAGAACCCGTTGTGTAGCTTCATCCGTTATACAATTTGCAAAGCTTCGTAAAAAATAAGTACTTCCAGTGCGTTCGTATCATTGATGAGGGACTGGATTTATAATTGGTTGATGAAGAATCTGACACTTCATCGGTAAATAATGCTTTTAAATTTAGTATAGTGCGAATAGTTAGTTGTGACTTATGGATAATATGGAATCACCAATTGGGAGAGAAAATAAAATTAATACAATCGAGTTCACTAATTTGTGTGAAGCATTCTATATCAATCGTAACTAATGCGCTACTTGTTTATATTTTTGTTCGAATTTCGTTAAGCTTCTCGCACCTCGTGTGTGCTCGGTGAAGCATGTTGTATATTTTTGCCAATAATCATTTTGTTCCCCACACACCTCTTGTGCTACGGTGTGGTGTGGGGCGCTGGAAGAAAAAGTTTCCTCGTCACGCAAAAAAAACCCAACATTCGAACTTGACTTTGGGTGGTTGTATTGTATCGTTTTTTTGGTTTTGTTTTCCAACCGATCATTACAATCGATGACGGATTGGTCATAAAGCGTACGGTAAAATAACTGCAACAACACACTGTTCTGCCATATGTGCACGGTGCTGTGTAGTTATGTGACTACACTTTACCCCTCAATTGGTTTGAGAAGGGTTTTTTGATATATATGAAAACACAAGCAACATCACCCCGGTATAGACATCCGCGAAATACAAGGGGGCGATACACCTTACGCGGTCGTCCAAGGATGCGAACAATTAGCCAAACGACCTTCCGGTGCTAAGGCTGATTGAAAGAGCGAATCAATTCGATCTTTCAAACCAAACAAAGCATTTAGATGTTTGTACATGAGACAAGCGAAAGCGAAAGGTAAAATGGATTGCAACGGTGCACGATTTATGGTGGATGATGATATGTTATTAGGTTTTATTTTGTTAGCTTAGTTGCTTACATCACTACTTTAAAGATTATAAATCAAAATATAGAAAAAAAATTAGTATAAAGTAAAAAAAATCGTTACATAACTTGCAAATATGAACAACTTCAGTACACTGAGCTACAAACCATAGTTTAGTCTGCATCTGCATCCATATTTAGAATAGTTCATTTGGACCAGATTCGATTGCTTCCTGTTCGACATTTTGCAATATATGGCGAATACCAGGCGAACCAAACCTGGCCTTGGCATATGCAGTGGATGTGCATGTGTGTTGGCCAAATCACATAAGGTATCTGTCTTGTCGCGCAAAGAGGTTGTAGAAAAAAGTGTTCCAATTGCAACGACACGATCGTTCGAGATATTTTCTCCTTCACAAAAAAAATATTGAAGAATGAGGAACCATTCATCGATGGTCGTAGAAAAAGATACCGGATTGGGTTGAGTGTTTTAAATGTCATTTAATTGTACAATCTTGGACTGGAACTGGTCGTAAATTAATACACAAAACTGTTAAAATGACAATACTTATTTTTTATTTGAATGTTTTTTTTTTGTAAAATAAAAATATTAAGACAAAATTTCTCACGACCTACACATGGTCGAATAGTTTGTTGTGTTGTCCAATACCTTCTACGGCTAATGATAAGTTCGAAGAAACTGTGAACTCAGCCATCTCCGTTTAGAAATACAAACAAACGGTACACGTTACTTGTTTGATGATTGGGTGGGAAAATATGACAACAAATCGTTTCTTGTTCTTATGACAAAGGGGCCAATCGGAGAAGGTCACCATGTCAGCAAGATCACGGTATGCTTGGTGAAGTTTCTCTTCATTGACTTATTTTTCAATTATTATGTTGAGAATAATTATGCATCCACGATATGGGAAGGGGGAAAAATGGAATAAATCGTGAATGTAAACTGGAAGTTGTTGTCTTTCCGTAACTAGGCATCATCGTTTTTTTTTTGTTGTCGTTGTTAGTGCTGATTGATACAAACATGCGGGAAAAAGATGTCATTAATGTTGGTGTTTGTTGATTGCCGCAATCTACCTGTCCGTTTATTTTTGTCTTCGGTTGTGTCTTGTAAAGCATAGGGGTAAAAGGTGAGTGCTTTGAATGACTTCCAACGAGAGGGCGAAGTTACTATAGTCATACAAACTCACGATAAACAAACAATTGGTATTTGGAACCATTTTCTGTTTCCTTTTCTTTTTTGTTGAGTTCTTCGTTCGAATGTGGGAATTCTGTAAATGGTTTGCCGCTGAAATGAATGTTAAATTTTATGTGATGTTTATTTCCCATGTTTGGGTTCGCTTAGTTTGTGTACTGACACTTATTTTGAAGTGAGTTATTCTTGTATGTCTTCGAATATTTTGGTGTTTGTGATTCATCAGTTGCAAAAGCGTCATTCGTACAACGGAAAGGCCTCCCAATCTACTATCATATGTGCTTTGGTCTAATTTCGAACGGGTTTTCTGGCGGTGAAAACTCAACGGTTTTTAACTCCCACGAAAAATTCCGGCAAAAAAGCAGCAGAATATTCCGCCAGCAGTGAAGAAGATACCGTTTTAAACTGGAGCTTACGCGATGGTTCATGAGTAGGTGTGTTTCACTTCCCTTATACAGCTGCTATAGACGTTGTAGAGGATTGAGTTGAACGATAAAATATTAGGCTCCGGAATATTGAATCTGTGTCGAGAACTCCTCATGTAAGTGGTAACTGATTGCGATTTTATCACTATTTTATGCATCAACAAACGGTGCTTTATCTTTATGTGTCCGCAAAATGTTTAAGGGACTCCTCAAGAAAGCTCACATCTTTTCATGGAAATGGTGTCTACGTCAGAAGATAAACGTAACGAGTAAGAGATCGTTTTCTGTCAGTTGGTGTACACATAATTACTTTGTGTTTTAAGCCACATATGTAAGTCTCTCAGTCAGATGAAACATTTGACCATTAGCTTAATTTTGTTTAAACTAAAACATTTAACTGTAGTAATAGGTCTTATAATTATGTTGTACCAAATGAGTGTCCAAACACCTTGAGGACATGAGGACATGGTCGCGTGAAGCATTTTAGCCTAATTGTGTGGTGGATTTGTGTGGTGTATGTGGAGTAAGCTGGTGTTAGCTGACGTTGAATTCATAAAATCTAGCTTAAGTTTGTGAGGGTTGGATATCCGTAAGTTTTTAATCTGCAGGGTTTTTTTCATTTTCCTTCCGTAAACTGTGTCACTTAGCTGAAGAAGGTCTGAAACTATTTCATCGCGATGTGTATCATTATTTGCGATAAAGGCTATCATCGAAACTATGTTTCGAGCTTCCTGCTCTTCCTAAACCATTCAACCATATTACGCACATTTTCCATAAAAAAATGGCCATTTGGAAAACAGAGCTCGATTATGATGTG
This sequence comes from Anopheles funestus, assembly GCF_943734845.2. Lineage (NCBI taxonomy): Eukaryota > Metazoa > Arthropoda > Insecta > Diptera > Culicidae > Anopheles > Anopheles funestus. The sequence continues at coordinate 23,396,814 of NC_064599.1, read as the reverse complement.
CTAATAATACCGATGTGCCGGTTTTGCCAGCAGTGTGTAGCTTGTTTTTCTTTTTCGTAAAAGCTGTTACGACAAACCCGTAGAAATCGGTTGCCCTAGTTTGTTTGTGTGCTTTACTCGGAGCGATTTTAAACGCCCGATGCCTGCCATTTTTAATATCCTACTCTGGTGGTGTGGTGCGTGTTTGCATCTGTTAAATTATTACCCTTCAAAACATCGTAAAGCTCTACTTCAACTTCCAATTGGGAGCGCAATATTTTGAAAGGTAGGCATTACACATATACACATTATCACTAGTTGTGAAAATATATGTATTTTTCATTTCATGACTACCGGTCTGTCTGCAAAACTGTCATGTTTGTCAGTTGCGATTTGCGTGCGAAATGACGCGGGGTTTTTTTTAATGAAACTGCGCAAACTCTCGTTAAATTAAATTGTATCGATAAATAAGTGGATAATCGTTGGATACTGATTACGTCGTTGGAAATTATACTTGCATATGGTTGTTTTTCATTTGTTTGAAGAGAGTACCTAGGGTTAAATTAGTGAGAGTTACCAGTATTTCTGATACTTCAAGAGATATTCTTGTATCTTACTCTAGCTATACAACATTTGCTGTTTTTAGTAACGAATTTTCCTTTTATTTTCTCTAATTTCAGGTACGTGTTTTTGAAGTATTTTACCGTGGAAAAGTGTACATCATGATCACCATCGTACTGCATCTATAGGAAACATGCAGTTGTGTTGATCTAACCAATTCGGATTACGTCCCTTAGCATGGTTGGAAGTAGCGACGTTGCATAACAATTCTACTCTACAATTATCCGATCATCTGATGACCTCTGATAGTCTCTGTTCTCTCTAGCTTTCCTCGCCTCGATCGGCGGTACCCGGCGGTGAAGTAACCGGTGTGCTGTACGGTATTCAGTATACTTGCCGCCGCCATGTCTGTGATTGTCTCGTCGGCAGGAAATGATTACGAACGAGCGTCATTTGTGCATCCATTTGTGCGACCTCGATACGTTTGATCCAAATCAGGAGTTGACCTGCTCTCCCCGCAGCGTGCGCCCGAGTGCTACAGTTGTTGTTTTGTTAGCGTTGATTATTTCCTCAATTCTTTTCGAATGGCTTTTCAAACTGGCCCTTTAGCGAGAAGCAGAAGTTATGTGGAAGCTGGTGAATGTGCCCCAGTGTGATGTTTGATGGAATTGGTTGAGAGATTTAGAAGGAGAAGGTAGTCTTGTAAAGGTGTTCGATCACAATCGTCTAACCGTACTCTGCCCTTCGGAAATCCCTTTCGATAAAGATAATCAATGGAACGAGTGTCTGATAGATTCAAAAATGCATGCCTTGGTAATTGGAGTTATCATGTTTTTGGTCTATAGCGACTGGTTAGTGATCAGATATTGGGTTGGGTTTTTTACCATGAAAAGTTCAGTATTTACGAGGTACAGGAATTCAGTGATGGAGAACATAATATTTTATGAATTTGGCTAAGTAGCTGAAATCTGACACATTTCATTTTATCATGCCTGTCTATCACAGAGAGAGAGAGCTCTTCTGTTGAAATTGTTCAAATTGACTCCATCGTTCGATTATGATATTGCAAAACCACCCTAAATCGCCCAGATATAGTGGTGATGGGAAGAAGCGGTTTGGTTGCAGCTTTTAAGTGTATTGGTTTCTCTCTTGCACAAGAGTTTCAATCGAGTCGAGTCAATCGAACTCTAGTACGGATTTCCCTAGGGATTGATTTGTCTGGTGCAAGCGAATTCCTCCCGCTTTGGGGGATAGTTTAAAATTAGCCTTGGTTGTTTGGAATTTATAGCAGTGTGCAGTTGGAATTCTGTTGCTTCTCTTGATTCGTAGTGGTTGGTGCTGTTCGATGATAGGGGGTGATTTAGGGTAAACGATATCTCGCCCAGTAGCCCAATAGTGATGGGTTAATTTTTGGGGGCATTGCAACAGCTGCCTTGGATCATCGATTTTCGGGCACGTGAGTCCATGTTGCAGCATCATCAGATTACCAGCGAGCGAATTGCATGTATCTATTTGGAGCAAACGGGGAGATTCGTTCGTGGTTGGTGAATGGTTGATGCTAGAGAGTCCGGTGTGGTAAAATGGTTTGAAACTGAAATCATAGCTTCCGGTGCTGAAAATCATTAAAGGTTATGGTACAAACATCATCATCATCATCACATATATTCAATTGATTAATGTTTCTAATAGTGGCGATATATAAATTTGAAGTATAACCAAGAATTAGATTCTAATGCAAAAACTTATTGTGTGAGTACAATCAACGAACAAAAAAGTAATATAACCTGTCCTACGATTAAATATGAACACCTTTCAATGCCTGTTGGGCATCTCACTCTTAGACAATAGTTCAGATTATCGGACTTTACCGGATACGCCCTTATGGACCTTCTTGTTAAATTCTTCATGTATTTTCAGTTCTTTGTTTTCAGTTCTATTTCTTTGAAGACACTGAATCACCACACTCCGCCGCACATTAAATGAAGTGTAGCATATAATCTAGTGAAGGTTAATCGGTTTTGTTGTGCATGAGGTGTTTAAACATTTCTTTGCTAAGGTAATTTCTAATTAGCACGCATCGCAATGTTTACTGTAATAAGTTGATTCCTAGGTTAGGTTAAAGTACCCAACGTCGTCATTGTTGGTGTTTTAAGAACAATATTGAGCGAAAGCTGTGTTTGTAGAGGATTATATTTTGTTTCGGTTCATAACACCGTGACGACAATTCCTCATAGTCATTTTGCAAAGTAGATTATTATGCAGTACATTCTTACTTGTATGTTTTTGTTTGTAGCTTGATAAAATAATTATTTTTATCTGAGATGTGTCTTGATGTATCACATTGTTTGTAAAAAATAGGCTAATTTTGAAACCTTATTTAGATGGTTACCTCAAACAACACCACGCATTCTTTGGGCTATTTACTACAAAGTATGACGAGTGAAATCACTTACAGTTTTCTAGAATGTCCTGACAAAAGTACGTAAATCATCATCCTGTCTTGACATTCCTGTGTAACTTCATCAGCAAGCTCATGATAATTCGTTGCAATAATCCTAAAACCATTGTAATATACCATGGTATCTTGTTGGGACATTCAATCAGTGCTTCCGTTGTTATTGCCTCTATGTGCATCGGTGCACCTTACTGCGAGGGAGTATAGATTAGAAAAGTGCACGTTTTAGACGTTCCCGTTGCGTTCCGCAAATCCCTGAAGACCTCGGTACTATATTTTGGGCAATGAAGATAAAGCAAATGGTGGTTATACGATGTATGAACACGCTAGCAAAAGCAATCCGTTTTGAGGAAATGGTAATTAAATCGTGTCAGAGTGCAGTTTTTTTCTATACTGGTCACTATCTGTGCAACGTTGGAATTCAACGTTGAGAGCAATGTCGTAGTGCAGGTTAACGTAATGCGGTGGTAATGCGGTATGATATCAAACACATTTAGAGCCACTGTATCGATAAACTACTGAATGTTTCTCTGTCTAAATATACTATGAACCCAATAACTCTGAGTTTGTCCAAAGGAGAAATTGGTCTGAAACACAACAGTTCAACCAGGTAGTAGGGGAAGTTCAGCCCACGTTTGCCTTGTATTTTAATGCATTTATTTATGCGGTTGTTTAATGTTCGTTTTATGTTCTAGCCCCGTATTAAATATGTAAACCAATTTCAAAAACGTTTGTTGAAATAGGGTAGAAAAACTAAACCTTAAAACGGTAGAATACATTTCGCCAAACAGTCAGATTATCTACTTCCTGAGGTTCGTGGGAGAGCTTAAGCAAGCCGTACTGTCTGCTGTCGATTGGCAGGTGGTCGATTCGTATGTGGGTGTTAATTCTCATCAACCAGCAGCGACTAGCGGGCAGCTGCTGGCCGTCGTCTCACCAGGTAGTACTGCACCCTGGTGAGGTCCCGAACGCTCCAAAGGTGAACGTGCTTCGACGGTGTGTGTTTGTGTGTCTACATAGCTTCACGCAAGACCTGCGATGCATAACAATTTGATATCCGCTGTCGAGGGTCGGAAATGCGCCTACCGTTGGTGAAGGTACTGGTCTACAGCAGTGGAAGACACCCGCGCACTGTAACCGGCAACGATGTTGGCAAATTGTTTGTATACCATCGGCGAGATTGCACGCTACGATTCTCAATTTTGTGTTCGGTAAATGCAAGCCGAAAAGTTCTGCAATCGTTTTTTCTTCTATATTTTGGACAACAGCACTGGAAAGGGAACGTTACGCTAACTAATAAGATTACGATAGTTTCAATCGTTGCGGGTCGCTTCTTTCGATGGGCTTTTAGCTGAAGAAGCATTACCTGAACGAGTGAAAGAACAAACTTAGTTTCGCTTCTTTTCATGTCTTTACATCTTTTATGATGTCCAGCAGTACGATGCACTCCGGGGGAAATTCTCGCCTATTGGACATACTAGCAAAACCATCATCTAATGGCGTGGAGTCCACACTGTGGACGTGAATCCAAAAGCAATTTTATAGAACTAACCAATAGCCCCGCACCAAACCATTCTTAGATCTCCTACGATCAGTGTAGTGGTTATATTTTCGCTCAGGTTTTGCTGATGATGATTTCACGCTTGAGAGTACCGTGCGAGGAATGGAAGTAATTCATTAAATTGGTCTGGAAAGAGTAGCGAAATGAAGTGCCACGATAATGATTTGTGGGAAGCGGGCGGACGCACATGTGCATCATCGCAGTGAAGGTGGAACGGCTTTCCAAGAGGGGAGTGCTGTGTAATGAGTTTGGGATGAAATTTCTTTGCTGGAGTTAGTGGCACGAAGAACGACAGGGGCAGATGGTTCCCATTATATGCAAAATTAAAAGCACATTGTTTGCAGGAATCATCGAAGTTATCATGCTGGTGGTAGCGATATCTGCACACACCATTTCAGAAACCCCCCGCCTAAGGCACAGGTAATATGTGTGGATCACTAAGGTCTACTAAGCAACTGAATGGCAAAATGTCTGGTCAATTGCTTCTTGTTCTTGTCGAGTTGATTTTCATTTCAAACTACATTTATCGCCAGATGTGTGGAGGTGCCTTCTATTTCATATCATGAATGCTGGTTTGCACAAAGACTTCGGGAAAAGATTCTTGCCCTTTCTTTGTGTCGGCATTATAAATTTTTCCCATGTATGGTCGTTTAGCGGCTACCGTCTCATGCCTGGAACGAAATCTCGACTTTCAATTTTCAGCACAAAGAACTCTTGATGGTTGCTGGCGCTGTCGACTTCATCGTCTGCCTTAATGCTGTATATGATGCGTTTTTTTGTGCTGTCTTAGGTTTGTTACAAGATGTGAAGACTAGCACGCTTTCACTTAGTCAGTACTCGCTCAAGGCCATGAGAAGACATCGCAAGTAGTAATAAAAAAAAACTATTTATGAATTGTTCTTGAGCGGCAAACAGGGAAATGTGCATCCATGATGAAGATGAAGCGCTCTAGAAGAACTTCTAAGTCGGCCATCAGTTCTTGGTGCAAGTGTTTTAAAGTGTTTTCAATCTCGTTCCGCATTCTAGGACAATGAAGTGGTTCACTCTCACGGGAATGGATCATTGGGAATGATTGGTTGCCCGCTGCACTAATAAATGTTATTAGTAAGGGGAATTCTTGGTTATTTATATGACAAACACTAATTGTTCGAGTATTATGTTAGTTTTATGCTACTAGGAAAGTAGTTTCATATTTTTTGGGAGCTTTGTAAATTATTGTCTAATCGCTGATTTAATATCCATTACTGTAATTAAAAACCATTAGTAAGTTTTTCTTTTATTCTTCGTTATATTTTCTTTCCTCTGCGCTATAGCTGACGATGAAGTGAACAGTTCTAATCGATTTAGCATCGCAATCGTTAAACCCTCTGCATCGTAAGCGCAAAAATTGCTCGAATTGCTGATATGTACCATGCGCGTGTGGTTGGGATTTTGCTGTCGTGTGTGCATTAGTTGCGCCAACCATTTGGCGACGCTCGAGCAGCGCGTGTCAGTTATCACACCGACTTGTCTCAGTTATCATAAGTTAGGAAAGTGAAACCTATGGTTGGCATTGGACACATAGACCTTGCGTCTGCTGCTGGCACATCTGTACGGCTTCACTTGCAAGTGTTAGCACCGTATCGCATTACGGTCATGTGATAGAACTCGACTTTTGCATTAATTTCCTTTTTATAATATAAAACTGCTCTCGATAGCACTAATTTCATATCGCGCAGTGTGCAAAAAAAAGGTGTCTGAAGGTCTGGCAAAAGTTTAGCGTACGCTGCACTGTGGCATGTGTTTGCTACACGAATCTGCTCCGTCCGGTGAATGTATCGTACCTGGTAATATAACGCATAGTAAAACTTGTTTTAACACTCTCCATTTCTTCGGCTGCTTCTGGTTCTCTTGCAAAAAGGGGAAACTTCCGATTGATCTTCATCGAGCAATTGGTTCAGTGATTCGATTGCGGCACAGCAGAAGAAAGTAGTATCACAGGAGAAAAGGTATACATAAATCATTAGTTTTTTTTCATAAGCAAATGCTAAGCTGTTTTGCGTAAAGATTTTTACTGCACCGTGAAAACATTAGTTACAGTGCAAATGGGTTGTGAGGCGTCTGGAGAGTGGTATAAGCCATTAGCGATAAATTTTAAGCAAAACAGTTCGCGATTGCAATATGCAGAATACCGTGGAATGAAATGAGCTGCCGTTGCGTTGCATCGTGTATTTTTTTGCTGCTTTTTTTTAAACAACTATGTAAATCTTTAGTATTTTATTTTAGTATTAGTAGTAAAATTACTTAAAATTATTAAAAAAATTTAGTATTAAAATTATACCATATTTAAAGCAGACATAATTTTACATTAGTTTTAAAAACTTAAATCATATTTTCAACGGATTAAGATTGCATTCAGACACTTGAAATAAAAAAACATTAACAAATTTGTTTACAGGATTTTTGAGCTCAAGTAGGAAAGTTCAAGCCATAACTCGGTTCTTTCCAAGTTCAACTACAAGATGTCAAAGTAGATCTATTCTTGATCTATAGATCTATTAGAATACTTCGCAAATTTGTCTTCATTTGTTTTCATCAAGATACTTCTTAGTTCTTGCCTCCCAGAAATGTTTTTTTGCTGTTCAGGAATAGAAATTTAATTTCTTTTCATTATTTTTATTTTATTATTTGTTATTGAGGTATAAATGTTTTATTTTTCCATTTGTACATTTAAACAAAATTAATTTAAAACGACCTGGAAGAACCTGCGTTTGTTTGTAATAATTTTCTATTAAAACCCGTTATTCGAAAAATGATCATTTTCCCTCATCGTATTTTATGATATGGAACGGTTTGTTTATAAATGTCCACTTTTATATATTGAGTAATTAAATGAAATTATATGGGTCACCAGGTGCCCTTGTCGGACCATGTCCCAATGCAGACCATGTACGATCTCCGGCAGCCAGTTGTCGATGTCGACGAATTTGTTGTAGTCCATTTCTGGCAAATTCTCAGCGGGGTATAGCTTTCGATTGGCCCTAACAACTCTCATCCAGTGGAGATTGCCGCCAGCCAACCCTCCTGCAACGACCGTCGGAGGTCAGTGAAGGTGTGGCATTATATTTTTCCCCTCCATATACCTTCGCAATGGGTTTGTGAATGTGGGCGCTTAATCGGACGATATGTTTCTGCAGATTGGGTTAGCTCTCCCCATCGCTAACCCTATAGCGATTGCTTTGCTTTTGAGGACGGCGAAATTAAACAGCTGAGAAAGATATTATCCGATCCGAGATTTACGAAGCGGAATAGATCAATGTGGTCGATTATTTGTGTGCGCGCCGCGGTATGGATGGAAGTGATGAAAGAGCGTTGTCGTTTGAAAAATATGGATTGATTCGGTAGCAGAAGTATCACAAATTTGAACTGGCTTCAAGTAATCTTGCCCTTTTAAGGCGGCTCGAAGTATACGCTCTAATCTAAGGGCAATTTGTCAAAGTTTGTCGTAGCGGGTTTATCGATTTTTTAAACCGTGTCTTGCGTTCTATTCGAGCCTTATGGAACATGTTTGGATTCTATAATTTATCAGATAAAAAAAATAATTTCATGTCATATTATTATTGGGAAAATTCTCATATTAAAAAATCATTTTTTGTAAAATAATTTCAACAGATTCTATATACTTATTCGTTTTTGATTGATTATCGAACGTTATTAAGAGTAACGAACTATATGATTGAATCAGTTCCCATTAATGCGTTGCTTGTACAAATTAAACTGTGTAGGCGTGTTCGACGCCATGGGGGCATTCTTGTGAAAGGAGGAAAACGGTACTCAAGGTCATCAGGCGTCTGTCTGTTTCAGCCCACGTCTAAGACATCGAAAAAGGTCCCCGTTCAACACACATTTGCAGCGCACTCGGAAGAGAGCGAGAGGCAGTTCCAAAAACCATCACGTCCTTCGACCTGCGAGTGTAACAGTGACTGAAATGCGCTTGACGCGAGGAACCCCTCCGCGCACCGTAGCAATAAATTGTTCGCCGTCGATATGATTGTGGCCTGTCGGTGAATTTGTTTACCTACCGACGGGGGACGCTTCGATCTTCCACTCCAGTAGGTGGCGTCTTGATCGCCGAAAGCACGTGGTTGTGAGAATTAATAGGTGAATGGGTTTATTAATCGATTTCCACCTTCACGCGCCAATCGAAAGATGTCGATGGTTGTGCCTGCCAACCGTGTACTCATTTTGTACGGGCAGGTGTTCGTGTTGGCGATTGGCAGTTAATTAATGAATTGTCCGCGTCTAATTCGGCAGCGGTGGAGCTTTTTTTCATACTCGTTCCGCATCCAATATTCGACAAGGAGGCGGTTTATGCGAGTTTGTGCAATAGTGCGTATCGATGTTGATGGAGCCTACGATTTAGTGACTTCTCTTTACCATAAGTTGTTGTCCTCCGTGCAGAAAAGATCGATTTTGTTTCATGACTTTGTTGTTTTTTGGACATAACATATGCGATTCTCACTACTTTAGAGCTTAATTGTGTTTTCTGGAGGTGTTTGATAAATTGAAACTTTATTTAGTATTGTGGAGGTGTTTGAAAAATGGAAACTTTATTCTTAAATAATCGATTGGAATGGATTGTATATGGAAACGCTTTAAAAGGATGTAGCTTTGTACATTGAACGGGATCTGCAAATATATCTTGAGTTTGTTTGAAAAGCATAACCTAACATCTGTGTATCTAAACTGATTTGTTCGATCGTGATGGTAACTCATAGCTGCATTGCGCACCATTGCACTATAACAAATGACCGTATCAAATGTGTAGGGCTCTCACCGTAATCGTTGCAATCCACCACACGTTGTGAGGGTGCAAGCAATTGTTATGCCGACTGTTAAAATCCGACCAGAGGAGATGTGTTTTGATGGAGTTGGACCCCATCGGCGGTGCTAAATAAAGTAGTACACTTTATTGAGCACTTCGGCCACATCTTGCCTCTGACCTGGTCGGCTCTGTAGAGTAGACTGGTGCGCTAGCTCTTCAAGTGAAGGAAACGAAAAAAATCAACCAGTATGTAACAAATAATTACAACCCTTGTAATGGGAGGCTTAATTTATCGCTGCAAACAACGGAAAGGTGTAACCGTGTTAGTAATACCTCCGGTTGCGGCCCTGCAGTTCACCTGTAATCACCCTATTATACATCCCCCAATGGATGTACGCCTTTTTTCTCGCCAAGTGGCACAGCCCCCGGGTAAACCAATCCGTTGACACATTGTCGGCGATAGTAGGTGCTGCATATATTTGTACTGCTGTACTGTTGTACCGATTGTATTGTCCGTCTAGGAAGTAACCAACAAAATAGATCCGTTGACGACATGCTTGTTTTCTCGTTTGGTGCTTACGTAACATGGATCTTTCCATGCTGCGTTCAAATGCATTATGCTGCATTTTCTTTCTGGGAAATTAAATTTCATCTCATGGAATGCAGGAATGATTGTACGGCAATAAGCTTTATCGTTTTTTCCTTTCAAAATGTGGAACAGCTTTGATTTATTCGCTTGTAGTGCATTACGAATTTGTGTTCTGAATTACAGGGTTTAAAAATTTATTTTTCACTGTCAAGAGAGTTTCTCATTTCATTTTAGGGTTATTTCAGCAACCAAGAAAATTAATTCTCCATAATTTTTTGAATGAAATTTCGGAATGAAAAATTCTATTAGTAGTTAACAATAGAACTACCAGACAAATCATTTTGAGTGGAACGCTTCATTTTCATCACATAATTTTTTGGGGTGCTAAAGAAGTTGAAACATAAATTTTACATGATCTAAAATAAACAATAAATTGTATATCAACTCTTTAAAATTGGTTAAAAATTAATCACGAACGAAAAGCGCTTATAACGCTTGGTAGTTTTGGTGTTCAAAATAAGTTGTAAATCCCTGTAAAAATGTCCAAAACTGTCAATAAGTTTCATGATATTGTTAAACGTATTTTGCAGGACGGTACCTAAACTACTGGGGGTGACCTAGTTGTTTTATTGCTGCCAATCGCAGGACAGTTTCTCGGTCATTAGGACAGGTCGTACGGTGCAGTGTATTGATTTTGGCAGCCCTTACTTTTAGCATTGCATGTCAAAACTGCATCAACCTTAAACGAGTGTGTTACGTGACGAAGCATCTAATAATGATGTTTCACTTTTGTTCGTTTGTCCCAGTTTCTTTTGTTTGTTTGTTTTCTACTTTTCATTTTAGATTTTTATATACTATTTTAAAGGTTATGTTATTACTGTTTAGTTTTATAATCACATTTTTATTGTATTTTTTATATTTAAAGTTTTTTATTTTATCATATTTGTATGTTATCAATTTTATATAAAACTTTCAAAAAGACAATTGCCAAAAAATGCTCATGTTTGCTATCGTTTCGTTTTTTGTTTTTTTGCGAGATCAATAACAAGTTGGATAAGAAACGATATTATGTAGGCAAAAGCGCACCTCCTTGAGCTATCTTTCAGCAGGAAATTTAAAAAAGGTGTGAACTGTTAAAACATAATCAATCACATCAAGTTGAACGAGTTTTGGCATGCACCGTGTCTCGTACAAAAAAAAATGTATCACGAGCGACAACAGCAAAAAAAAATCTCCCCATCAAGCAAAATCTGTTTAAGATATGGCAAAAACAGCTGACCATATTGCTGTCCATCATTCAATTTTGCGGGAATGTCACTGGGCTAACAGTGTCCAATAAAAAAGTCATAAATATTCACGTCGAACTCGCCCGTCGGCCGACTTGACGATGTTCGAAAAATGTTCGGTCGTTAAGCCGAACACCACTAATCGGATGACCATTTTGATTTCAATTTTGAGTGTTATAAAATTCGAATCAGTTCGATCTGTGGAGGTGTAGGAAACGTGTTTCCTATTGTGTACAGTAGCAAGATAATGTCAAGTGTTATCTAGCGTAGAAATCATATTTGAACGATTTGGAAACGAATGTTTCATGTTGACAGAATTAGTTACCACACGCTAAATGGTGATGATCAGTAACATAAAAATTCATTCTTTGTTGAATCGATTAATGTTAAAGTTATCTCGCTGTTAAAATGTGTTACACCATTAATGACCATTAAACAAGTAGCGAATCATTTGTAGTTGTTTGCATAAATATATTTCATATGATTATTCCATCAATTTGCAATGAAAACGAGAGCCAGCAAAAACAAAAAAATTGCGAATCAGCAATAAAAGGAAAAGGTTCCGGAAAAGAGTGCAACTGGCAAAATTTTTGTGCACCGATTTAATTTTGCTGGCAAATTTTTTTTTAAAGCGTCCCAAGCATGGCTCCATCATATCTGCGGGTTTCGACAAAGCGGATGCATCCGGCGAATACATTTCATTCAATTTTTAATGGGTTTTTAAGTTCTCAATTTGGCAATGGTAAATTAATTGCCTATCTTTTCCCTCTCTCGCGTTGCCGTTGCTTGTTTTGGGCGGTTGGAGAGTTTTGTTATTGTTTATGTTACGAGTGGTTTGGATGACTGTTTTGTTGGTTGCTTTTTTTTTTTGTTAGCTTCTTCTATTTTGCTTCCTCCAGTTTGTGCGAAAACATACTTTTTCGTTTCATCCCCTTTCTCGCTTGTTACAATTCATCCGCCCGAATAGAGCATGAACTTTTACCGCGTACAAATCACACAATCCTCCCACGCATGGGAGAAAAAGCACACAATTCGTTTTACGATGCAATAATGTATCCGTGTTTACTGATGACGCGCTGCTGCTGTTGCATTGTAACGTAACGATAATCGGAAAACGGTGCGGGGGTGAAAATCATGAATTAAAGTGTATGTGTTTGTGTGGGGGTGGATCTTTTTTTTTTGAACTATTTTGAATGAATCAGCGAAAGTTTTCCCTTCGGTTTCGTTTTGCTAGTTGCACCACCGAAAATCGTCTTTATTTTCAATTGTGCTTATTGTTATTGTCCACACTGAACTCACAATGTTTAAAACGGCTGCTACCAGTAGAAATGTAAATGAAAATAGTTTAAAATTCAACCATAATCGGCACCTTTTTGTCATGGTTTATATTTGTTGGCTTACGTAACATTTTAAATTAATAAAAACATTTTATTATTAATTATTCAGCACAACATTAGAAGAATGATGCGTTTGAAAAACAGATTAAAAAAAAGAAGTAAAAAACGCAAAGCTACGCAAAAAGCAAATGCGTAAACAATACCAGTTCCCCGTAAAGGTATAATCGTATCTATAAATATACTATCTTCAATTCTCAGCTTGTTGTTTTTTTAAGTTTTATTTTCCGTGCACAAATAATGGTTCAGTGTATGCCTGTTCCGTTCCCGTTCAGTTACACTGAAAAAGTTGTCTTCCTTGCGCGTTGGGTGATGTTCTTGACCGTTCCAAAAATGGCCATAGAGTGAAGCTTATTTCGCGTTTTTATTTGTTTCATTTATCTTTTTCGCACGTCCGATGACATGGCGCGTGCTATTCCCCTGTGTATGCTTTTGCACAGGTGACTTGTTTGATGGGTCTCAAACCAGTTTGAGATGTAGGCTTGAGATGGGTTCTTGTTTGATATTACTAAACATCGTAGTTATGTTGCGCTTTTTACTTCGAAAATTTTCTATTTTTGCTTAAAATGTGTGTGTGTTTTTTTAGTAAAACCTTATCTTTTGCCATGGTAACATCACAGTGCATTAGAAGATTCTAAACACCAATTCGTATTTGTTTTACAACATGATTAAAAAAAACCGTTTTGTGATTTTTGTAAAAAAAAGCTGCTTAATATCCTCACACATAACAAATATGTTATTTTAAAAGTATGCATATCTAAGACTACGTCAAAAATTTTACGCCAAAAATAAAGTTTGACAGCTTTGTGAGTTTATAATTTCAAGCAAATAATTTTAATTTATTTGATAATACTTTTTAATTACAAACAATGAATTGTTCAACCATCTATGTTAATTTTCTCCATAAGCAAAATCGCCTAAAAACGGAATACATTTCGAGCAACTACGGAATAATCTATAACTGTCAATTTGAAACGAAATTACACCGGGAATGGAAATATGCGAATTTTTAGGCCGCTATAATAAAGCATATGGGATAAAATTTTCAGGTCTCACAGGGGAATTGTTTTTTCAGATCTCACAGGGCTAACCGATTTCCAAAACATTATTTGAAGAATAATATTTTCAAAGTTTGAACATCAACGAGTTTACTTTTTGAGCAGTAACTTTGAAATTTTTCGGTAAATTAAGTTAAAATTGTTATTAAATATTCCTGAAATAATAATATCCAAGAAAATGCTTTTTAACGACCTTACAGGTCACGCCGGCCATTTCTGGCTTACTAGACTTAAAAACTGCTGACTGTATTAAACCCATAATTATACTAAAAATATGGCAGATAATTTTTTTTGTTAAAATAGCTTTTAAGAATATTTCGTCTATCTAAAACCAATGTTCGTGTACGAGGTAGGACCTACCTAATTAAAAACATAATGTGAAAAATTAAAAATTTGTTTTTCACAAACCATGACTAATAATTCAAAACTTAAACTTGAAACTTGGTTTAGAATTGCAATTAATGTAATAAACCAATTCGCAAAGGAAATCGGTAAAGATAATTGCCCTACAATTATGCCTCATTCGTCGTTTCTACGTAGCGTTTATGAGTTTGTCTACCAATTGAGCAGTCGTATATCGTAGACACGTATGATAATGTGTTTAAATTATCGAAAACACCGATTAATCGTGCTTTTGGTGTATGTGCGACAATGTACAATGTACATGTGTATATTCGTTCAATGAAATAAATACAATGAATGCAAGGGACTTAGTGCTTTTCTTGTCATCAGAAGAATTTAGGGTGAATGAAACAAATGGAATTTGTTAAATAAGCAAATTGTGTGCAAACAGTATCAAAAAAGCTAGCAACCAAAAGAACCAAAAATGCGCTGTTAGTTGTTTTTGCAATTAATATGCAAATGTTGCGTCCTCAGATAAATGGGCCTTCGTATATAACAAAGTCAAGGGTACAGAATTGGAATTTAGAAAGAAAGACTTCGCCGCATTTACTTAACATGTGTAGCGAGTAGTTTTAATGGCTATTTCTTCAACCGGAACACAGTTCGATTGCATTTGAATAAATATCAGCAAAAAAAATGATGTAGGTTTGGTGACTGCTTGTTCATTTTTCGTTATAGGACGGAAACTGAGGTAGCTAAGCTTTTACAGGTGATGATGAACAGCGTTGCTCCATAGGACGTTTGAGCGTAAATTATCAATCATCCAGCACAGGGAGTGATTTATATTTTCCCTCATTAAAGTAGGAAATCCGCCGTGCCCTGATTGCGTATGCTGATTCCGATGGAAAGACATAGGCAGGGTTGCGCTCACTCGGGATGATGATGATTGGCGAGAGAGCGCAAAAAAAAGGTCCACGTTTTAAAATAGTTGAATTGCACGCGCAAAGTATGGCCTTTCTTCCTTTTGCTTTTGCTGATCCAATTGCACAATCTGCAAGGAGTAGGGCTCTAAACTGAAGCTGAGTGTTGTTGGGTGGTTGGGCGCATACTACCATCGTCGGTACGTTTGTTGTCTTGTTTGGTGCGGCCAAAATCGCGGCAGCTATTCGGGCGCGTATGTTTCTCTCCGCCCGACTGTAATGGACTTGTTGATGATAGCGGTATTCGCCTTTTTCCATCCCGAAGCAATAACCCGCCCCACGGCACAAGCGCTAATTAGAGTTGTAAATATTTATCATCATAATTTTCCTATAACTCAGTTGTGAACGGCGCTAAGGTGCTCCGTTGCACGGGCTGTTTTCCTGGTCAATTGCTTGAAGTTGTCTGGCGGCTGGTGCTGGGTTGTGTTTCAGGGTACGCGCCCGGTGTGTGCACCTAGGGATCGAAGAGTGTAGCCAAGGTGACGAGTGTGGATTTAATTATGATTAATTTGTGTGCGTTAAAAAGCAATGCAACGAAGAGCCCTGCATAAGGATAGCTAGCGACGGTTTTTCTTTCCACGAGGAAAGTGTGAAAAAATAATTTATGCTTTAGCACATCTCATCTCAGTCAGTCGTTTGAAGTGTAAAGGTAAATTGTGAAGTTAATGTTTTCATCAAATGTCATCGCGCAATAGTGCGCAAATGCATCAAACTTAAGTATATGGGGATGTAAGGTAACTGAGTCACTCAGAAACTAGTCTATAAAAAAAAATTTAGTAATAAATTATAGGAATCTATTCTACTAATTATATTTTTTATATATCTGCTTCATATTTCATTTTTTATTTTCCAGCAAAATAAAAAAAAAGATTAATGCATGTTAAATCATATAAACCATATTCTAATGAGCGGCAATAACAGCTGCAAGGCCACATTAGTCAGCTGGCTGGCCTTTCATTTTTTTTTGGAGAGAAGCCTAATTGGAAAAGAATCGGTTTATAAAGCCATTAGATTCATGCACCGAACGCGTGGGGCCTCCTGACCCGTGGCTTTACAGTAAATTGCTGGCACGCGATTAACGGCGCTGTTTATCGTCGACAGTCGATACCCGATGCAGAAGAAGATAGCTGCTGCTGACCGCTTTGGGACTACGAATGAGTGGATGAAGCGATAGGCCAAAGCATAAGCCACCACCACACAGCGGACCGTGCTCCATTGGTGAAGGCTTGCAAAGCACAACAACGATAGAAATCATATGTGGGCGCATTTAGCCATTGCGGCGACGTTAAAAGAAGCCATAAGTTGAATAGATTGATCTCGAGATCTGTGGTGGTCTTCAGATCGGCAGCGGGATGCAACATGACTTCGACTGGAGTGAAGTTCTCCGTCGTTCGATCGTGCACCCGTGGACTCCCACAGCATTCGGGAAAGACGAAGAATCTGGTCGACCTTCGTCAAGTACAACCTGGTTCTGCCATCTTGGTCAGTGGAGCAAAAACACGGAGCGCATCGAGTTACCATTATTGGTGGGTAATTTACTCTTTGAAAAATTATCGTTTCGACCCCTGCAGGTCGACGTCTGTTTGCCATCTCGTACTCGGTTTGGTGTGGCTTTCGTGTGCTACCTACATGTTTAGCCTTCGGTCGGAGGGAAAAAGTTGAACACTGGGCTTCTTCACGACACGCGAAGTCCATAAACAACTCGTCGGTTAATTGATATAGGGTGATTTTGTGGCATTGACATTGGGAAGATGGGAGAGACGGACAGTGGAGCAGTCTTGACCGAACCGAGGTGGAGAAAAAAAACTAAAGATCAAGCAGGGATAAGAAGATTGAATGGAGCAGTGTGAAAAGATAAGCGAGATCCAGAAAGAGATAGCTTCAACCTTTCACCCAAGATTGGCGTGAGGTGGGATGATGGGATCTGGACTTGTTCCAGATTAGCAAAGGAATCGTGATCGTGATCTCTGGTAGCGCGTGTGGGCATCAGGAACGCCTGCAGGTGAACGGTGGGAGCGTTTTTACATATTTCCGAGAGCCGCACGTTATAATAAACACCATTTCAATTCGCGTAAGGTATTGATCTGTTCGAATCGTAAGTTACATCGAAGTCCTTTTCGTCAGTAGGTCAGTAGTGTCATGGAACTGACTGAGGAACAATATTTGCGTTTATTTGTATATTGAGCTCTTGGTGCAGTTCAGTTAATTGTTTGACTTGCGTGGTGGTTAATATTTCTTTTATAGTATTTTTAGTACACGCTTTGCTTAGTGCTACGATTATAGCAAAATTGCCATAAAATAGTTAAATACTAATTTTTGTATGTGTTTTCTTTGGTGCTTTACCAAAGTGTGTGATTTTCCGAACAGAATACATAACTGTGTAACTTTGAGACCTATTACCTATTTCTATAACCTATTTCTACTGATTTGAGTGAGTGCCTTCACGCTTCGTATCGTCATTGATCGTGTGAGAAAGATGTCATGGTGGTTGATGGTATACGTAAGGTGTGCAATGTTCTGCTTTAAAATTAAGTGAGTTTTACGAAGTGTGTGTTCCGCAGTAACTTATGATTAGCTCATAACTGTACTTTTTAGTCATTCTTGAAGGTTGTTGTGGAGAAATTAGGTACTGTTGTATTTTTTTTTTAAGATTATGTCATTTTGATTCCGTTAAGTGTACTTAATTTCATCGACAAATAAAGTAACATTTTGAGAGGGTTTTCTAGGGATGATATGGAGTTTTAAGAACTAGTGATATGTGTAGACTAATTTTTATTATTATGTTTTACTATTTTGTAGATAAAAAAAATAAATAAATCAATTTCGTGTAATGTAACGTGAAATTGCTGCTTTTATTGTACGCTGTTGTCATAGCTGGACTTTTCGTGTTCCCGTTTACTGCTTAATGCATGTACACAAGTCATCTTCGTGTAACGATTATTCGCCCTAAAAAAAATGTTTCTGCTTTATGATCCATCCATCGAAGAAAACATTCTTCACCACATCACCGAAACGTCTTTTATGGCTGGTCAAGTTATTTCTCTCTTTCTCACACACTCACTTCTTCATTGCTGGAATGTTATAAAACTTCTCTCTGACCATCAACCCTGGTCGTGGTCAACTGAGCTGCGACGATGAACGCCATGCGGGACTCGGGAAGACGTACATATTTCCTTTCCCGAGAATTTTCGGGTAGGGATAGTTTGGGGTTATTTTTGCCATCAACCAACCGAGCAATCTGTGGTTTTGCTAGTGAAGGAATGCTAGTTCTATCCGAGCCTCTCGAGCGATCTGACGATCTTACGCGTCTTTTGTGGGAAAATAACAGTGCGTTTTAGATGGTGATGATCGATATTAAAAAGTACAAGAACCAAGATTTGACACTGCGGATAAATGTGTCTTGTCCTACTTACATCACATAAGTTGAACAAAGTATCGACTCTTTCAAATTTTGAAAATTGAAAATGAAGTGATAGTATCATCTTTATCTGTTTCCCTAGTGTGCATGAACATGAAGACATTGAGTGCGAGTTAAAGAAAATTAATTATTGTGTAAATGGTTTCAAACTTGTGAAATTGTAAAATATGGCTTTAACGAGTTCTTCAATGGAAAAGATACTTCGCTTTCGTATCAAGGTTAGTATTCTATCTAACATTTTCTCACAGCTCTTCCCATCCCATTCCGTATTGTTACTCTAGAACCCAAACAAATGTTCTAAATCACCTGCATTAATTATAGCGTGAGAGTAGATGGGAGAACCGAAAATCTGTTTTCCACAACTTCCCTACCAAAAAGTGTGATCATATTCAGGAAAAAAATCCCTGCACTCGTCCAAAACCTACCGGCGATCGAGTTCGCACGCTTTTTGGTTGGTGACCTCGACTGTTATGGTATTTATGTACACGAAACTCTGGTCCCTTTTGCGTGGCTTGTGCACATGCGCGTGTACAAGCCGCCCAAAGAAGTTTGCCCTAAGGTGTTCTACTTCCTTGGTGTATGGCGCCAATGCGTGTGAGGTGATGTGTCTGTCTGCCAACATCATGCCGGGTGCGTATTTGTGTGTTTCTGTTTTGGGGCGTGTGATGTATGTCTCGATGCCCTTCCATACTCACCGCTTCATTCATTCATTTGTGAGATTTTCCGCATAGTTTCGATCATGTGCCACGAAAGTTCCATTGGGGGTCCCGCGTATGGTTGGTGTTACCACTGCGCCAGTTCTCACCGCAGTTCGTTGTCTGCGAACATTAATTAAACTAGATGAGTTGATCATCCTCAACCAGCGATCGTGTGGCGCGCGCTGTGTGGCTCCGGTGAGCTGGAAGTGAAAATTTATTCACCATTGTGTGTTAGGTGCGATTGGGAAGACATTCTTGAACCTTGATTTATTCAAAGTCGTCTTGAGCACTCGCTCTCCCGATGCAGGGTGCAGGATGACAGGGTGTTCCAAGTCGCTGTAAGCCGATTTGTAGGGATTTGTTCGATTCGACGGTCTGGTCTGGGTGGTGTTTCCTGACTGTTTTGGCCTGAAAAGGCGAAACAATTGTCGGAGACCGGGCAGGAAAAAAAATCGGCATCGAGGTCAGCAATGTATTGCTTTCCTCCGGTATGTATTACCTTTCATAGAGTCGCGAGAGCTCGCAAGGAAAGGTGGTTCATAATTGAGGAGAAATTTTGCCAGCACCGAAAACGTGCCGCACAAATACTACCCCCCGATCACGAGCTTATTCAACGTATTTTAATCTGCTCAACACATGCGGATGGGTTGGTGCGTATTGTGTTGTGCAATCGTTGGCGGATGATGATTAGGGTTTTAGGAGCAGCTTGCAAACGAGATAGATTTCCAACCACTTCCAATTAGATCGATTGAGCTGCGGTGTTTTTGGTGGTGAGAGGAGGAAGGATAAGAAAATTTGACCGAAGTTATTTTATTCAGCATGCACCACCACAACCTCGTTTTAATGCTGATCTGTTAATTATCTTTTGCGCGAGAACCTGATATAATTATCGGCCGATTATCTTAAGTTCGCTTTATATATCGATCGAT
Source organism: Anopheles funestus (assembly GCF_943734845.2). NCBI lineage: Eukaryota > Metazoa > Arthropoda > Insecta > Diptera > Culicidae > Anopheles > Anopheles funestus. The sequence continues at coordinate 23,376,760 of NC_064599.1, read as the reverse complement.
GGTTTTCACCAGAGTGTGGGTCGTCTAACGACCTTTGTGAGTTCGCAGAGCCGCCCCCCCATACTTGGCATGATGTGTTTGCTACTTTATAGCTGCCGGTTAGTGACGATTATCGCTGCCGCATCGTATTTCTTTCGTTGTGCAGCATATTCGCATAAAGTGTATACTGGGTGGACGAGTTGAGATATGGTTGAAAAGCTTAAATTTGGGTTTGCAAAAAAAAGCTGCAGAGTACCGTTTTGCGGGATGGTAAACAATAAAAGAAGTAGAGAAAGATCTTTCCGTGCCCGCTAGTATGAACAAAAGGTAGAAAAGTGCCTAATTGTAATGTACAAATAATCCACAGCAGAGCGTGACGGGTGATCTAAAGCTTCCAGCAATATATGTGTGCCATCGGCTTCCAAGATATTAAAGAAGGTGTGGTACGCTTCTAATGCTCTGCATAACATATCAGGTGTTTCCAATGGTGTGTAGACCCTTTAACATAACAGAGAACGAGTCATCTACAGCTCTTCTGGGTACAATTATTTTTGAGCAGATTTTGTTGAATGGCTAGAATACTCCCAATAGCTGTGAACTCACCTCTATTCGTGACCGTGATTATTTGGATCGTCGTGTGTGCCGTCGAAAAATCATGGCATAGGTGTAACTGGCTAGTTGCCATTTGAACAGCAAACAGCAGCACGCAGGTTCTCCCTCATATGCTTCTAACTACCTCTAAAACGGGCTGCGTGTCAAGCTGAATTGCCACAAACAGACCATAACCAAGGGTTTTGGAGGGAGGAGGTTCATAGCTGTTCCGGACCGGGTAACATCCCGGTTTTGTGCGGATGGTTGAAAAGTGCCAAGTTCTCTTATAGTTTTGCACGTGCCGCTTTGTCTCTCTGTCTAGCGCCTTCTTCTAGACTAGGGCTAGAGTCTTGTTTGTCGCCGCACTTGGAAGCTTCGAAGTCTGTTCGTTTCGTGCGATAGCTTCAAGTTCAACGACACTTTCGAATGTGCTGGTTGGCTTTTTTCCGCCGTTCTTTTTCACCACTCACGCAAATTCTTGCTTATTGCTGCCCTCGAGGGAAACTAGACCAAGCATGAAAATGTGCAGAGTTGGAGGAAGCAACAAAAGAAAAAAAACTTACAAGAGAGGAGTTTTGTTTTCTTCTTCTACATGATAATAATCGCAATTTTCGTAATTGTTTCGAAGAAGTTACGGTATTTTTTGGATTGCTTTTCATGGAGTTTTAATGTCTAATGTATGAAGTCTAGGATAACTTTTACTTGACCTACGGACGATTGTATTCTTAAGAAACATTAAATTTTTTACATTACATTAAATATTCTTGTTTAATACCCTCGCTTATGATCTCGATTCTACGATCATACGACAAAGAAGATGTTACTCAGGTTTACACTTCGTGGTTTTAAAATGTCGTCCCTTGCAATCTGCGATTTGGATGGGTCAGGGATCGCCAAAGAATTTAGGTTAACTTTTGCTTTACCGTTCCCGAATTTCCACTCCCCGGGCGCCCCCGTGTTGTAGAGATGGAATAACCGCAAAGTAAGCGCGCATATGTTCTTCATCATCTCAAGAACATCATCTCATCCGGTTCCGTGCCAATCCCAGTCGTTCTTCGATCCCGTCCCATCGAGTTTCTGTGGTTTACCTCTGCGGCAGGAATTTACCACCCATCCCATCGCAATGCAGACTAATGAAAATGACACAAATTAGGGATGATCGTTTGTCACTATTAATAAACGGTGCAGTATTTCCTGCTGAGCTTCATCTTATAGGCGCTGTGGTTAAGGTGATGCCGGTATCGTAAGTAAACCGGCTGTAAACCACAGCCGCCGACCGAGAGCGCGTAATTTTTGGGTCGAAAAACACCTTCGCTTTCATAATTTTGTGTTCTTGTTTGTTCTTGTTTTTACATTAACAGTTTAGAATATTTGAACGTTGTTCAAGTTATTTGATTTGTAGGGTTAACTTTGATACGATACGTTTCTAATTTTATTTTTTCTTGAGTTATCGCCCTGTACTTAGGGTGAAGTTGTCTTGTCTGGGTTGCGCCACGTACAAGATCCAGCGGTTTATGCAATCGAATCTAGGTTATGATATTGCTCGTGACCCATATAAGATGTTATTTTATTTAATGGAAACCACTTTACGCCTCCTGATACGTTCCACACTGGTTCGGTAGATAAATCCGTTTTGAAAAAAAAAGTGTAGCAAGATGTCATTCGTAGGTGGTGTTTATTAATTGATATCCATTTCTCAGAGGCAGTTGGCGCCTTTTGCGATAGTAAGTAAAGATTTGTTAATATCTTACGCCATGATGTTTTAAGTCCTCTTCTGTATGAATTGCAAAATGTTCTCTATTTCGATTTCGGTGATGAATGTGATTCATCAATTAGACAACAATAACATTGATGTTGTTTTTTGAACAAAAAATATGTATGTACAATTTCAAAACAGTATTTATGGGTTAGATACGTTCAGAAGTATATTTTGAAAAGGTATATTTTTTATATCTGACCTAGGACAGGAAATCTGGCTTGGTACCAAACTTTAACAATTGGATTAATTTCACGTTCATCAACGTTTAACTGTCGTTTTTGGAGTGAAGGTTAATGCGTCCGTTAATTACCCAAGCCTCCAATGCCAAAGTCAGATAGATATTCGCTTTTCTCCATTGTCAATTCAATCAATTGAAGGCTGGATCCATTTCCATAATACTTCACGGCGGGTGGTGAATCGGGCTGCTCCTTCTCTCCGTTTACAGGGTGCTGAAGATGTGCGCACTATTGCTACGCAACACAACCATGCGTCAGCATTGAAAGATGTTTAGAAGGAGAGAAGGGAGGTGCCTCCTCGCCCGACTGGTCGAAAGGTTTTCAATCACCTTGCAGTAGTGAGACAGAAGTAGAAGGAGACAGAGTTGGCTACTAACTAACTAGTCTAGTAGCCTAACGACCACTGCTGCCCATGGCCAAGGAAAAGCGTCACATCCAAACGAAATCTAGACTCGTGTTCGTGAACCGGCTTGGCATGCCATCAGGATGACGAGAAGCGCACACGTTTCTTCGTCCGGCAACGGGCAAGTACCAGCGCCTTTTGTTTGGGCGTGTATGCGAAGCTAACGGAGCGACTTTACCGAGAGACCTACTAAACCGGTGAAGCAGAAACTGACCTCCTCATCGAAGGTGTAGTGTGTGATACCTTTGGCAATGGCCGTTGTCTCAGCTGGATGATTCGTATAGCCAAACCCACTCGCGGGTTTTCTTTAGTGGACGAATCTCCTTCAATGACCGTACACAGTGCGTCATGTGTAGCACACGATGGTGGCGAAGAGCCTGACGAGCCGAACAGTACATTTGGGATGACTCAACAGCAATGCTGAGTAGGATGTATTCGTGCATCTGAAACATTTAAAATTAATATATCGTTGTGATGACTTTACCTGATAAGAGTGCCGGATGAATATTGTCTTTCTGACATGTGAAGTGATAAGTTGACACTAAAATGTAATAAAAGTACAGAAAATATTTCAACCCAGCAAAGGTTGTTCCAAAACCATTATAAATACATTTGATAAATGGTAGTTTTAAATATCTTGGGAGTTTGGGAAGTTTGGGAGTTTGGGATCTTGGGAGGATTTAATTCAGACATTGGATATGAACAATTTTTTTTTAAATTTATCAGTAAATGCAACCTCCTCTGAAAAGGTAATTTACGAATAAAAGCATGAGAATTCATTTATAGTGCTTTTGCAATGCCATTAACGAAATACAACACTTCGACCATAACCATTTGAAAGTCTCGTCTACGTTGATGTTGAGCAGCAGTTGCACTTGCATGTAAGAGATATGCCACTTTCTTTCACAACAATGATGTCCTCGTTGTTGATCAACGACATCTGTCCTATATTCATAGTTGTTGCCGTATGTTGTGTATTACTCAACAAGTTGTAGTATCCTATGCTTCATCTTTATGTCATCGTCTGTGGTTATGAGGAGGAAACCTTGCGTCTCATATTATCGCCACTGTCCTAGACACTGGCATTCTTCAAGTATCTTAGTGTGTCTTAAGAATAGATCGGAGATCATATTAGATCACTATTATAGTACCACTGTTATCACATGGGTTTATTCTTTTGGTCATGGATCTAATTTCTAGCGCTTTATCCTTACACATATGTTGGTTCGTGACCGTTCATGCGCGAATAGTGGTCGCCCTATTTTTGGTGCGCCGACTGCATCGTTGCGTCTTTTTTTTTTCGTCGACAGCACAACTGCTGGTATAGTGGAAAACTATCTTCAGTAGAGGCGGAGAAGATCAGTTTCGATGGTGTTGCCATAGGATCATCGTCGTTTTATCACGTCTGTTCTGTTCTCTTTTTTGGGAATAGCATTAGTGTGTGGAGCATTTGTGTGACGATGATAGCACTTCTTCGCCAGGTTTAACATATTACATTTGAGGGCCAAATGGTCTCGCTACCGACTCGTTGTCAACATGGTCGTTCTGCATTTTCATCGATGGACATAAATTGCCCTTACCCTTTACAGTAAGGAATGAAATTAATGCTGAATGGTACGGCATCGAACGTGTTAATGTCGGTGAGGCGGTTTCATAAGTGCATTTTTAAGGTGTTAAACGTGTATTTTATGAGGACCGTCTGCTTTGGGGCTTTGTATTTCTGTCCTGGGGTCTATCCTCTGAAAACCGAGATCTTTTGTTTAGATCTTTAAGGTGTAAAATGTGTTTACACTGCGCAAAATTAAATTTTAATGTTTATATATTAATGTAAGCATTCTTCAGCTGTTTCGTATTGGTGGTAAAACATATGAGGTGTTGTGTTGGAATGTAATGCAATTATCGTTACTGCAAGAGCCCCAAGCTTAAGCTTAAGGTAAAACGGTGGAATGGCGTACAAAATATGTATTTTTGCAATGCAATGGAACTGCGTTACGGTCGGCATCCACACACTTTGGCGAGACTGTCGATTGGTGGAGATCGGTTGGGTGTTTCTTGTAGACTCACAGCACGCCATTTTGTTGCTGTGAATGGTGCTCTCAAAACATTCGATGACCTTTTGCAGAAAATGGAAAAATATTATGTATGTAGCATTAAATTTTAAATTTAAGCAAAATAAATAAAACTTATTTCTTGTTTTTGGCGAATGTTTCGTTTGAATATGAAATTATTGAAATATTTTCGTCGGTTGATTCTTCTTGTACCGGTTTTAGCTTTGGCTCTATTATTTTTTTTTGTAATTTAATATCGTACAAATAATCAAACCGGTTAAAAGCAGTCACCTCCATTGAAGATTGATGTTGTTTGAACCTCTGATTTGGCCGGATCCAGGAAGATTCGAACGCATTTCTAATTACGGAATAACGTATGCTTCCGCATCTGTATCCAAACGAGCACAGAATAACAAACCATTTTCGCCAATATTGAGCAGCGATCGTGCAAATTAGTGCGTGGCAAAAACCTCTAGCCGTGCCTTTCCGTCCCCTTTTCTTTTTGTCAGCAACAGCTTTTGGGGCCATTGCATTGACGCGGCCTCGTGAACCGCGAAACGGGGCAAGCGCGAACCTTTCGCGCGAAGAAAGAAGGTGCGAGATGACCGACGGTGGTGAAAAATTTATTGCCAAACCAAGCTGTACTATATCACTTTCGTGCACAGGGAGATCGCCGCTGCCATATCCTGCCCTGCCCGACAAGAGAAACCATCTTCCGGTATAGGCACACGGCTAAAGGGCTGAGGTACAGTTTTTTTTGTTCGTTCATGCGTTTGAAAGACTGTGAATTTTTGAAGTGTATTTGGGTTGGTTGATCGCCAATATTTATGTTACGGTCTCTATCGTTCGCTCAGTAGTTTAAGGTTACAGTGGAAAATAGCATCAACCAAAAGTGATGATTCTGATTTTTTTTACTACAACAAAATGTTCAGGTATTGATGTTTTTAAGAATTCATCAAAGTAGGAAAACAGGTGAATATCTCAAAGACACACCCTGTAGTAACTGTCTTGAGGAAAATTTTTTAAATGCCTGTTTTGTTTAGAATGTTGTAGGCGATGGAATATTTAGACAGTGTTATTTATAGCGTTTTTCTTATATTCGTGATTAGTGAGACTTCTAGTAAAGTATGTACAATCAAGAAAAATAAATTAATTCATTATAACTTCTATTTCCATTTTGAGCAAACAACACTGTGAGGAAAGAATTAGTCTACAATTTTATTTATTTAGTTGTCATTCAGTATTCCTAGTACGATTAGAAACGTATCTCATGCTCTATCATATGATGAAAAATTTCCAATAATGGAGAGGTGTTAGATAACTTCACATTATGATATACAATAAAAAAAATCGTTCACTTGCGTCTCGCGCATTGCCCCTAAATGTGTCTGTACAATGCTCGTCACATTTTTCCGTTCGCTTCAAAATAGATAAATGTTAAATCCATTATCATATTACAAAAAAGAACCAATCATTTAGGCATTTAGAGATGACTTTGATGATAAGTGAATTGATGTTTGAACTATCTTGAATGGAATTCCATCCATATCTAAAGTTATGCTTTTTTCCTGTTAACATCATTTCCCATTGCTTCACCACATTTCTCCATTTCATCGGGAATGATCGTATTAGTATCGGCGTTGATCACAATAATCGAACTTCGTGACAATTCACACCATCCCCAGAAGGGAGGTTACGTGTGTTGCGTTGGTGCCGCAGGGTATGTCAGAAAATCAATTCTACGTTGAGAAATGTCACAAAACCTACCCCTTAATTTGCTGCGGACGTTTTCCAGCGGGTGAATTGAAGGTGGAGCAAATAGATAGATACTGGACAGATTGCTAGGTTGTCTTAGCGAGATGTGTATTACTGTGTGTTTATCCGTGGTATGACCATTTGCCTTCACGGAAATGAAATGATATGTGAAAGTCACGTGAAAACCGACACACGAAAGTCCGCTGTCTGGGCGTCGACGCACACACACGCTGACAAGAACGGTTCATTGTTTCAGACCGAATCGAAGGTCAGCGCGAAATTACATGCTTCGAAAGGTGTTTCCCCGTCACATTGGGACACGATCTGTCGTTCGGTTTGTCTGGTGGAATTATTTCTTTTTTAGAACCTCAAAAACGGGCCCCGACTGAAGGCAGACGAGACATTGGAGAAGAAGGGCGCATAAAATTCCTGTGGTAAATAATTGAAATAATTTCAAGTTTATGGTGCGTGGACAAATCCAACGAACCACACGTATCTCAGCCGTCTGGGAAGGAATGAGAAATGTGCATTGCTCTTGTGCCGCCTCTGCTTCACGATGGTTTGTTCATTTTATCCGTGGGAGAAAGGTCGCGAAAGAATGGCCAAACTAAAATTTCTTCCTTTATCTTGTTCCTTCGGATTCCTTTCTTCTTTTTTCATGCGTCACGGTACATTGCAATTGTGCAATGTTTCTTCAACAAATTGGGTCGTGCTGGTTGTGGATTATTTTTTCTTAAATATAGCACATTTATGGGCAATTAGATGAATGGTTTCATTTTATTTATGCTTCATTTTGCATTTATTTTGGATCACAGAGGATACTTAAAAAAAGCACCGCTAATAAACTCCATTCCCTCTCTGTATACCTTCTTCTAGTAGGACGACATCTGACAACAGGGTGACAAATTACTTAATCGTTTGGAATGATAGCATTCTTCAAGTAGAAGGAAGCAAAAGCAAACGAAACGGAAGAATTGCGTTGCAATAAGAGAGCCAAAACGGGAAGGTTATGCAACGACGGCGATGATGAACTTCAAGAATGGAATGTTCGCGTGCAGTTGCAGAAGACGAGCTAATTAATTTTTCGCTGATTTAAGTGAAGGAAATTTTAAAATAAATCTCGAGACAAGGAGTTCCGCATAACAGCACAAGGGGTTTATAAAGGATGGGCAGAGTACGGTTCGTAGCGTTGCTGCTTTTAGCGGAAATATTATAATTTGTTGTAATTAATCACTATCGATCAATGCACTTTTGCTTGCAGTCTTATAAGTGAGAGTTTGACACTTGCTCTTCACCACAGACGCGTGATGGACAGCAGTCTGGGTCTGTTGGATGTGTTCAGTCACCAGATGTGGACGTTCAATTTTTCCCTTCTTTGTGAAGATTTGAACGCTAAAATGATCTTTTAATATGTGTAGTTTCATATTTTACATAAAAAATTGGTACATTAGCACAAAACTATTTTTGCAATTACTACTTTTTTATTCACAACTTTTGAAACAGTTTTATTTAACTTCATTCCATTACCAATTTGTTTTCAATTTAAACGAAAGACTGACCTTTTCAAAATGCACACTTTAACCTCTAGTTACGGATCATGGAACGTTTGTCATTTGTCCGATTTGTTGCACCTTCGACCAAGTGACAAATCAAATTGGTCCCAAACCTCACAGCTTCTTCACCCGCTGCCTCTCGACACGCCAGTTTGATCTTACACAGTACGTGCGCGCTGATTTAGAGGATAGCATCAACTTCAATCGTACGGTGCTGCGTGTTGCGCTCATTAAATGCAAATTTGTTGCAGTCGTATCCGTTGGCAAGCGTGACCGACGCCAAAGTCTACCCATTTGCTCGACCACCAAATGGCACTTGTGCACTATACGCTGTCCATTGAAATTTGTGCGGATTTTTCGGTGCTTCATTGCAAGTACAAACGTACAAACTCTCTCACGCAAGACCTAACCGTTGCAGGCAGAACAAATGAGTGGTTTTATGTGCTTTTTGCTGTTGTTGTTCTCTATCATATAGAGTTCTATAACCGTGCGTGTGGGATGTTATGCTTAGACAAACAAAGAGTTTGCTATTATTCACGGGTACAGCGATGACATGGGCTACGGTTAATCAGTGGGTTGTGCGGCCTTAGAGGTTAAGGTCTCTGCTTTGAAGTTATGCAAGAAAGCATTACGCATACATATGTCCGGTTGGAAAATTAGCTTGCAGTCTGTTTTGGTACCATTTCTTTGGAAACGTTTGCAAATTTCGACAATCTTTGAGATTGGAGACAGTTTCTGAAGAACGTGACATTTGGGTTTTTTTGATTTAGTTGCTTCTATCTATTTCGTGCTACTTCGCTGAATTTCACATTACACGCATGTTGCATTGCAGCATTTATTCGAATCATTTGAAACAGAAACAATCATTGTTTGGGAAAATAAAGTAAAATTAAAATAATCAAAAAAACGTCCTCAAATAGTTCTTTTCTTCTAACGTAATTTTTTCCCCTTATTTTTCTCGTATGTTACAGGAATGTCAAAACCTGATTGAGGAAAATCGACGGCTTGTTAGCATAGCGAGTGGCGCAGGTAGCGGTTATGCGATCAACGGCATTCTCAACGGTGGTGGATCCGGAAGTCTCTCAACGCTGGGCATGGGTGTCCCGAACGGTGGAAGTTACAGTAGTGTTGAATCTGTGATCCTGCAAACTCAAGTCGAAACGCTACAATGGCAATTGAAGCAGGTATGTAGAAAGATGGCAAAATTTGCCTTATACTAAAACAATCTATTATCTTTTATCGCATCATTTAAAGAGTAAAATATTAGGAAAAAAAACTACAAACATTGAAATTTGTTAGTGGATAATCGAACGAAATAATTGATTAACTACATTTACATCACAAATCTAATATAATAGACTAGAGTCACATTACTACACTCCCTATTGCACGCAGCGTAGGGTTTTGTTTCGAAACGAGTTTCAATCAATAATGAGGCATGCCTAAGTACCCGAACCCTTCGGTATTGATTTGAATTACAAAACGTCGTGTTCATCTTTAAGCCCTTGTGCAATGTGCCTTCAACCAGTGGAAACTCCGGTAGCCTAAGTAATGATCTGTAACAGTCGTGTTGGTCACGAGATATGCAACGACATAGTTTAACACAGCAATAGGATTTCGTAATTAAGCTCCAAATCCTCCCCCCACCCGCATCGTGACCAAATGCGTGGAAAGAAAATCTTTTTTTTTTACCATCGCTAAGTAGTGACGTAGTTAATTAGACGTGTTGGAGCTAGGGCAAGCTTTTGGAAAATTGGCGAGGTTAGAAACCTTTGCTAGAGAGTAGTCATATTCTAGCAAGGGCACCAAAGCCACGATACTGATTAAGATATTCGACCAGCGATGCTACAACCCCCAACAACTGCTCTCAAGGGTGGCAGCAGCTGGTAGGTAGCTTTATTGTGCATCGGTAAGTAAATGGTTCTATTATTCAAACCGGTGACATTTGGTACGTAACAGTGAGACAGAGATGGGAACGATGGGAAAAATGGTCGCCAGAGGTAGCGTACATTTGCTGCAGCGCGGTTCAGTGATTCAACGGTCGGTTGACCATCTCGGTCAGCATCGGTATGTCTCTTTGTAGACACGGTCTGGTCTCTGGGGTATTAGCATTGCACTGTTAACCGTTCCATATCTGCATATGAAGAGAGGGTAATTCATCGAGGGACAGTTTTAGAGGTTAGCCGGTGTTGCCTTTTTAACCATTGCCATCTATTATCGCATCAATCTAGTTAATTATAATTTTTATTAGCCTGTTAACGTGTGATTTAAAAAAAAAAACAACTCCCCAAGAACAGCTGGATTTAGGATTTCAAGCAAACAGAAGTTTAGTGACGTAAAACTGCTACCTAAACTATCGTATATTTGGGTGTTGGTACCACTTCAAAAGAACACCATTCATTCAAAATATTGTAAATAAAAATCATTGAAGTGTATACGTTGAAACAATTTAATTTAAACATAACCTTCTGATCAATCGTATTTCTTTCATACGTTTTGCAATCCCAGAAAATGCGAACATGCAACGATTAGATAAAAATTTACTCAGCTGTGTTTATGTATGTATCGCAAGAAGCCACGCAAACGGGTAACATCGGCTGATGCTGGAATTCTTTGAAGTAACAGGCACATTTACTCTTCAAGTTATTTTGTACGATTTTCATTACATCAGATATTGCAGGTGCATTCAAATCGAATGTAACTTCTTCATATCTTCGTTCGCATGATCTCATACACAGGTTTCGAAGCTACCAGTCATATCAGACGCTGAAGATCAATCGTACGAAATGGTGCGCAATGTTGCGCTACGGCGTTTCGCTCTGTATCAAAGGGCATTTGTGTCAAATTCTTTTTTTTACTTGCAACTTCCCGGGGGCAAAGAACAACTTCACATTAAGAGTGTTTTCGCAAGTTCGTAAATCATCGGAATGGTAGCAGCGTTTGTGTGATTTGCGGTAAGGTTGCTATACAGTTAGTGTTTGATTTGGTGGAACAGATGGTTTCTAACAACAGTGTCGGTGGGGTATGGTTTCTTTCCTTCTTCCGTGTGCAGAAGATAGGGTCCAGGGTTCAACTTCGCGGTCTGGCAAGTTCACTATCCACCCGCGCAATGCTTGCATTTGCTTGTTTGTGGAAGTGTGCTGCCAGTATTTGAAGCTTGGCAGCTGAACCTGTCGAGTGTGTCTTAGCGGTGATTGTATCCTTGTTCCAGGGTGAACGAATGTCGAATGCCAGCCGGCGAGAGAGTACAAGTGCGCGCACAGGCACGTTGAAACACCATCCCATCACACGAATCACACGTTTGCCTCCATTACCTCCATTACCTTGATAGGCTCAACGTCGTTAGCCGTGACTGATGGAGACGCGATGCTGCGACAGACGGCGACACCGTTGGAAAAATGTGCTCCCGATTCTCTGCTCCATTTATGCTTAATTACTGATCGGCAGCTATTGCGACAGCCGCATGGTACAGCAGTGTGAAGAGGGATGCGCGCGCGTGTAGACATTAAGCTGGTCGGGGAGATGGTAAACAGCCAGCTTGCTGCCAAGATGATGAAAAGACATTTTGGAGCTCAGTTTCCATTGGAAGAGTAACACGCCGGTGACGGTGTTATAGCAGGATCCCGTATCAATGATTAGGCGGTTATGAAGAAATTTAAGAGGAAACTGACTTTTAATCTGTTGCAGCAACACTGTGGTGACATTTAAAGTATTCGGAATTGAGCTGTTGAAATACATCAATACTTATCAATTATGGAGTTTCTCCTTCGTTAGACAGTTTCTTTTTTTCATTACTAGTAAAAGCGATTTGAATCAAAATTTGAAGAGGAAAAAGTATTACGTTGGGATTGGTGAAACGATAGAGGCACCAAACTAAGTCCAACGCCAATTACCAACGCATCTCGTCATCTTCCTAACTAGGCCAAACAAAGAGATATCTTTGTTTGCTGTAAGAAACTTGTTCCCGACCATAAAACACCCGGTACGAGTCATTGTAAAATCGAGACGTTCTTCAACATGCAAACATTATTCCGGTAGCGCTAGCTAACAGTGCCCGGGAGCATGTGTGTAATTCTTCGGCATTACCCCGCGTCATATTTATGATGCGCGCTTGGCCTGATGTGTTTTTGGTTGTTTGGATCTATTCTTGGTGTTTGCATCTCGACGACGGCGACGACGACATTATGAGTCCGATTTCTGACTTTGATCCTATCCGATGTTGGCTCCATTCCCCCATGGCATGTCCAATCGCATTGAGAGACACAGGCGAAGAAAAAAGAAATAGTCCCTTGAAGTAGTCGAAAAACAAATCTCCTATCCCATATACAAATCCACGAAAGTTGAAGCATTTGTTTGGAAAATAGTGGTAATGGTGTTAGACTTATGGTTATGGCCGGTGAGAATGATCGTTGGAGCAGTTGAAGGGAATGGATGTGGGACAAACACAAATATGAGATGTTAAATGAACGATAAGATGTGTGATGCTTTAAAATTGAAGAAAATAAATCTAATATAAACGTTCCTGTAATACGCTCCTCAAAATTATAAGGCTTACAAACTGGAATTTCTAAAAATGGATATTACAACTGAATTTTATTAGGCAAAACACGAGACAAGTATCAGTTGAATAGTGTATTTTGGTGCTATTACTGTAGTGCATTCATAAATCTTGTCTAAACCGCAGAGCGACACTATTCCGGAGTGTGCGTTGTAATCCAAGAAGTTGTTCCCGATTAAATGAGAAACATGGTTCGTTACTTAGCATTCAAGTTCTTAACCAAAGTGATTTTTTTTATTTCTTATGAACCACCCCACAGATATTAGATTAACCGCAACAGGAATTCTTAAAACTGTGACTTATGCACTTACATTCTCGCTTCGTTCTTCGTTTTAGGTCGACTCCAGCCGACACATGTACCGGGCCGTGATGGAAGAAGTTGTACGGTTTCTGGATCGCTGTTACCGCTCGCTGGATGCACTGCAGAGTGGGCAGATCGGTCGATCGAAAAGCGTGCTACAGGTGTCGAAAACAAGCGGTGTGCAACACCACCATCAGCACCAGCACGACTCCGACAGCAGCAGTGCGAGTAGTCCGCGAGCGCGCAGCAGCACCAATCTGGTCGATGTTCAACAGAAGCCCTACACCAAAGCGGGAGGAGCGACAGGCCATAATGGGCGCCTAGACCATCAACAACACCAACCGTCATCGCTGACATTGATCAACGGTGCCGCTGCGAGTCAGCATGCCGCACATTCAACTCTTCACGAGGACGATTGTGTCGTTCCGCCATCACCTGCCAGCTCCTATAGCACCTTTAGAGATTTTACCTGGTAAGCATCCTGCAAATGATCGTTTAGCATTTTGCAATCCCTTTCCGCTCTGTACTGCATTAACAAAACTGCCTCGATACGTCTCAGAAAGGAAACCAAAGGGAAGTTTATTAAATTGAGATGAATAAGAGTAAAGATTGTGGGAAATTGGTTGCTCTTATTCATTGGATTGTTTGTTATGAATGTTACTAATATGTGTATACATATTTTATCCTGGTACCGATACTCTCATGCTCTCAAAACCAGTAAGCTACTTTAATCACTATCAACCTTTTCCAAGGGTATTAATGTGACACTGTACCTCGTGTTTCGAATGAATCACGTTTTGCATGTGTGAACGCCCTACAAAATCAACCTATATTAGTAAGAATCAAAACATTGAATTCCTGAAGATTGCACGCACGCACTGCACTATTGTGTCACTGTAAATCGAGCGAAACCAAAAGTGTATCGTATCCACTGAATATCAAGAAAAAACCGATACACCACTTGCCATCATGTTCTACTTATGCTTCTTGAGCACATCGCATTATTGGGGACTCTTACTGTTTTTGGTGGGTAACCGAACCAATGCTTTTAACTGCATCGATGGCTGCAATACGCCTGGTCGGCCGTTAACGTCTCAATACATAAATCGGGTGCTAATTTATTGGACACATACGTTAATTGCCTGTCGTCGTCGCCTTCGTCGTCACTGTCGTCGACGGCGAGAAATTCGGCACTTGCTGATGGGTCGAGAAATTCCACCGAGGGAACAACTATCAACGCTACTGGGATGAAGAAGAAATTGTTGGATTATTTTCCGTTGTGTAGATGCATTCATCTTCTTGTAATGTCCATGTGGGACAATGTGGATCTCGAATATCTGTTGTGCGAGAGAAGGTGTCTTGCGACAATACAAACGAGAAGACATTTTCTGTTCCTTTGTGTTACAATGATTTGTTTTAAAATAGGGATTGGGGTTTGTTTTGAAACGGTGACGTTAAAAACACACACATGATTAACGGGTGTTAATGCATTTGGAGTCTTCATTAACTTTGATTTTTTTTTGTTATGGTACCACTTGTGGACTTACAATTGCTGTGGAGATGTTCCTATGAACAAATCTCATTGAAGCACTTATATGTTCCAAAATTATTGAGCATTTGAAGTATATTAAAGGATCCTATTGCTCAAGGTATTCTTTTCGTCTATCCTACTAACTATCCTGGACAGGTTTTCCTGGACCTCGTCAATTGTTTTCAAAGTTTACAAACATAGTTTGCTCAGTTTCGTAAAGAGTGAAGCGCGAACAGTAAGGACACACAGGCCACTGTGTCAAATCCCATTACGAACCATTAAATCCACGACATCCGGACCAAAAACCTGCCGGAACTGATGCATGGGCAACAGAAATAGGCACGTTGCATCGAAGCTGTTAAAATCTAACGCAAAATGGATGACAAAATTATCTTCACATACGAACAGTCACCCACCGTATGATGGCTCGGTGTCCGTACAGTGGCAGGTCATTTGCGTGCGAATCGATTTGTCATCATCAATCATGGAGTTTGCGCCCTTATATCATCCATGCTTACCCACGCAGGAAACGCCAGTCCGCCTGGGAAGGATTTAAGAAGATCAACACTTGCTCCCAAAGTGTGCGCCTAGGAATTGCGACCATCCGTTTGCATTTTCCCGTATGCAATCGGAATGCGTTTGCCTGTGTACGCATCGATGAATCAGTCCGCTCGCGGTGTATGCCGCCTCCGCCATTAACGCGATGTTAATCTAAGCAATTTCGATGCGCCAAAGGTGACAGGTATACGTGCGCCGTCGTCCAATGGTTCATAATTTATCTGGAACCCAGGTCGGTTCCGTATGCGTTTGCATGTTTTGAGATGTTTTACATAAATCATCGCTGGCCTGTTCCAGAGTAAAAACTGTGGATGGTTGGACGAATGAAAAATGAAGATATGAATACTATTTCATTCACACAAACCGATGTCGGTCGCGTGGCATATAGGTATTTGCTGCATGATTCAAATAGATCTTGTTTGATTTCCGCACCCAATTCGATTGTTTTTCTTTCCTTCCCGCTTCTCGCTAGGGTTGGAAGGGAAACATCATGTGGTCAGTGTAGAACGAGGGTGCGCACAGATGCTGGACTATATATTTACGAGGTTTAGCCGGTCGGTCGGGTGATAAATTTCACTTGATCGTCAATAATAAAGCTCCTCCCGTCTTTGCTTGCCGTTCCCCACCAGCAACTCGTGAAGATGGTCCAAAGGGAAGGTTTTTTTTCCAGACGTTCTTCTTCCTTCGTATTGCTATATCTACCGGATGCTACCGGACATGGACGGTTTGGTCGTTTTGTTTGTATCGTAAACTATGTATATACGGCAGTTCGTTCTGCGACGGTGGGAAGATCGTCGTGAAATGTAAGCAAACATTGACTTGGGGCCAGCACATTTTCTTCTATGGAATATCTCAGCCCCGTTTGCTGATGGTGTGGATCGTTGAAACAGTAGCAAGAAGTTTCGTAATCGTTTGCGATAAATGACCCCACCAAAATGATGCACCGGGGCACATAATTTTCGTTGTTGACAAACTCCTGCCGGTTGGAATTATGTTGACGATCGGATTGAATTATTTAGCGCGCTTTCACTCCATAGAATCAGCTGTTTATTTACACACCTTCGACATGAATAACATCTTTCTCGAGCGACATTAATGCGCTTGGAGAGAGAGTGTGTCCTAGTGCAGGAAAAGAAACACTAAACTAACACAGGTTTATTATGACACGTTTTGTTTTATGTAATGGCCAATATTTCTAAATGCATAAAAAGTTTTAAATAGAAGTTTATTTTTTTCTTCTAAAAAGTGAAAAAAAAAAAAACACATCGCTTGCACTTTACTTTCATGACCAATGCAATTAATTACGAATGGTAAACACTGGCCAGTTGCGGTTGCTGGAAAGTAAGTGAAAATGATCTTTTCTCTGGTGTGTGCAGTTCTTATTTTTAAAACACATTTATGCGCTCCAATTGAGTCGTCTGTCAACTCGGGCATTCGGGGCCGCCGGTAGTGAACCGCTGCCGGAAGGCAACCATGGTACCACCAGTAGTAGCTGCTGGTCAAATTTTACGACCCAACACTTTCGCTCTCCGAAGAAGAGTGTTCCCCTCATGTGCCAGAAATGTGATACTCTTTGGCGGTTGGTAACCGATACGCGCAACTGCAATGACCGCAACGGGAATGTGTGTTAAACGAGAACGATGGTGACGACGGTCGTATATCTTTAGCGAAATCAGTTCAAATATAAATCAAGCCCTCCGTTTGGAGCAGCGCAATATTCGTCTAAGGTCTTCTCCTCATAAGTAGCTGATTATCCAATTGCCAACCCCAATGGTTTGGGGGAGTCGGGTGATTCCTTCGCGCGATGGTGTCGAAAGCGATTATATTTGTCTCCCGTAGCAATTTACTAATGTGTACTGTTTATCTCGGATGTTGTGTCTGTGTGTCTACATCACCTTGCTGTACCGTTTTTGTTTTCTTTTTAGGCGACGCTCACCGAAACGAACCCAGACTCTGCCAATTTCCAGCAACGAAGTTGACCCGGAGAAGCTGGCCCAGGAGGCGTTCCGTTTGCTGCGGACGGTGCAGAATCTGCTCAATACACAGGAGCCGACGCTGGCCCAATCGACGAACGCACTGGACAGCCTGATCTCGGCATCAACGGCGGCATCCAGCTGCGGCAGTAGCACCACGCTCACCGGTGTCGGTCTATCCGCTTCCGGCGCGATGCTCGGCAGCACACCGACACTTACCGGAACTGGCGGCTGTGGCATAGGTGATGGTGGAGGTGGTCGAACCGTAGGAGTATCGAATGGACATGGAGGAGGTGTAGGTGGCGGTGGAGGAGGAGGTGGGAATCACCCGTTAGTAAACACCCGCAGTACGGTAGGCTTCAATCGGAAGCTAAATATGCGAGGAAGTCGTTTGTCGGTACGGAGCAGTACAGCCGACTCCGTACACTCGACATCGTCCTCCACGAAGACAGAAACGGACGAGGACAATACGGATCGTCCTTCGCCACCGCTTCTGTTGTCGCATCATCACCATCTGTTGCATCACCAATCGAACGGTGTTGTTAACGGTGGTGTTAATGGAGGAGTTGGTAGTGTTGGTGGAGGTGCCACTGGTGGAGGAGCTGGTGGAGGTGGAGGAGGAAGTAGTAGTAGCAGCTGCAGTAGTAGTACCACCTCCGGCAATGGTAGCATCAATGGTAATGGGCACCATCACCATCATCATCATCACCACCATCATCATAATCCGGCCCATCGGTACAGTGCCAACATTGAGCGGATTAAGGAGATGATGATTGCCAGCTCGGCGGAGGACGAAAGTGGCTTTAGCTCGATGAACTCGTTCCAGGAGATTGGGCTACCGTTGATCAACTCGACGATGCTGTCATCGGTGGGCAGTAATCACGGTGTTAGCAATGGATCGCTTGGTGATGGATCCACGTCCTCGACCGAAGGTGTCGCGAACAGCAGCGGTGGTGGAAGCAGCAGTGGCGGCATCAACAGTGGCTTCGGTCTGTCGGAAGATTCGTCCGAGTTGCGTGAAAATACTGTCATCCCGACAGCGGCCATTAGCGGCGGAACGAATGCGAACGGCAGTGCCAACAAGCTGGGCATTCCGGCTTCTCCTTCCTTGAAAGCCACAGCGAATCCATCCAGTGGCACAAATAGTTCTACTGCTGCCAGTAATAACACCGGTACGTGTGCGCCGGGTGGATCACCGTTGCGTGCGACGCAAACCGCTAGCTACGAGCATCATACGCATTTTATCAACCATCGCCGTTGGGATTCGGCACCGGTTGTGCCACCGAAGCTGAAGATACACGCCAGCGAAACCGACACCGTGTCACGGGTTCTTTGGGTGTAGCAGAGATAGAAGCGACCGGAAGGTGTAGTCACCGAACGCCGTCGCCCCGTAGGTTTCCTCGCATTTCTTTCCCACTGCATTTGTGCACTGTGAATACGGATCTCTTCCGACCCGACCGTCGTTGATTAGGAGAAACAGTATGTCTTTTTCCGTGTTTGTAGCATTGTAGCTTTTTGTCCATTTTACTTTACTCTGTAACATCAATTTTGTTTGTACCGTTTGTCCGTTTAGTGGTACAGTTTTTCTTCATCTTTTCTTGTATATAGTTTATTAAGTGGGCAGTACTTTGCGATTGTTTCTTTGTTGTCTTGAATTCCTTCATATCTGACTTCTGATTGTTTTTAATTTTTTTCCAAAGAACAAACGCGAAGTGAGGATAGTCGGCACATACTTAATACTAATATTGTATCTAAACCCCGTACGTAGGATGAATATCCTTTGCATTTAATTAAATCTGATATCAACAGTCGCTATCCCGTAAATATGTATCCTAATGAAATAGGGATTGTTTTTACAGCGAAGCATGTATAATTACATAAGAACTATATTTCTACACGACAGTTTCAAATAGTTTTACACCCGTCATAACGGCTAAAACGGAAGATCGTACGGAGCAAGTTATCGTCATGGGTACATTTTTAGCGATTAAAACAATTAATCGATTTGTAAGTTTCTTTATTTTCCTCTTGCGAATATGATTTGGTGTAGTTGCAGACTAGCGTATGCAAATGTACATTGAAGGTAAATTAACTGAATGAGGTTACTACACATACCTTTCCTGATATGCTCCCTCATACTTGACACGCCAAGTATTCTGAGTATGTCGAATATAGTAGTAGTGTGGTAATATCAACCAACGTAAAATATTGATTGACGATAAATAAAGTAAGTGCTGTATGAATTATGAATAAACGTGTCCAATAAGAGCAGGATATTGTTTTCTCTGTTTTTTTTATATACAACCACAACCAAAGCTGATAAGGAATGCAAAGAACAATAGTTGAGAGAGACAGAGAGAGAAAGAGAAAAAGCAGATGAATATAATATTAACACAATATGGCTTCCACAAATATGGTCGATAAATAGATAAGTAGTAAGATCATCATTAATTGATTTTTCTTCTATTTTTTTGCATCGCAAATAAGAGTGTAATTCGTTCTGTGTAAGATTCCTGTTTTTAAATTATGATTTTTTCAAAGTATATCATAAGCATCATATGCGATAATTTTAAACGTGAAACTATTGAATCGTTCGAATAAGTGTCGTAAATCACTAGCGAAATAATAAGGATTATGGCGAAGAGAGTAAACTAGTTTTCTAACCAGCAAAAGGATAAAAAATATCTGTAGAAATAGTAACAATGGCGTATCGCGTAGCGTTAGATGTAGATGATGTCAGTATACCCCAAATACCGAATACGTCCAGCATTTAAAAACGCGAATGTTTGTTTTAACGCAACCTACGACACCAGCTACTAGAAGAAGGACTAGAGGACAATAGCTATTTAACTTATGAAAAAATGCACCATGCAAACGGCAGCATAATGCTAAAATGTGATTAAAAGTTTCATATAAAAGAAAACAACAGTACGAATGAAAAGAAGAAAATTGGTTTACACAGGAATATCAAAAGAGGACGAATTAATTGAACGTCCGAAATAATAAGCCAAACGAATGCAAAACACCACTGCAAACATTCAAAGCATAGTCTATAGTGGATGCTAAACGATTGTTTCGATAATTAAACCAGAACAGGAGAGTAAACTAAACGCCTGCATCCTTCATGCAAACGATCTTTCTATGTGTTATGGTACAAAACTATTGGTTTTTATTTTTCATTTGATACAAGTTTTATTTTGCTTCTTGTTTATGAAAGTAAATTCTACAGCCATAACAATATCAAGTTAAAAACTTTGTAAACACAAGTAAATAAGTGATGCTTTTGTAGCGACTTGCGAGATGTGAGATATACACATTAGTCTGACGTTATAAAGCGATTCTTTGAACTGAATGTAACTTTTAACGAATGCGCTAATTTCAAACATTTTATAAAACAGAGACAGTGTTGAGGGCAGCAACGCTATTCCAATGTTCATAATTTCAATCACTGCTAACGTTTTTATCACAGCTACGTATTACATTACTATCGTTGGGTACATATACACTGAAAGGTACCACAGCAACGAGAAAAACTCTACTTACCATCTGCCGCTAACACAACCACTACTCAAACACTAAAATAAAGGAAAATACCTAAAACACGTAAAAGGAATATAGAGATGTTTTTTTCATTTAACAAATATTAGAAATCGTGCGTTATATCACATATTTGTAAAAAAATAGTACAATTTTATATTATAACTAGCTTACCCGGCAAACCTAGCCCTTAAACATGCGTTTTGTAATTAAAGTTTTCTAGCAAACAGTTTGAATGTTCAATTTTGATTCGTGTGGTGATTAGAGAAAACTGTTGATCAATTGAATTGTTTTAAATTACCTATTACTATTCTTGATCAAAATTATATTCCTAATAAAACCAATTTCTTCTTCTTCTGTTGTGGCACTTCTTCTCCTTTTCAGGCACTTCAGGAGGTATTTCTGGCTTTCTTTGACGGTTGGAATTTAATACCAGGTCCTTCCGTGCAAGGCGCCAATTCCACATGCAAATCGCTAAACAACATTTTTTAATTATTCACACACTTATCTCGCTTTTTATTTACTTCACACTCACTTTACGTTGTATTGAATAAAATTACGCAAATAAATCGTCATGTGTACCCACCTTTTTTGATTTATTCGTTAGAATTTATACATGTGGGAATGGGAGTGCACAACCGGATTTCAATGAACTTATTGAACTTATACTTAAATAAATTGTGTTTATCTTTATACCCTTCCATACTTATGTATAGATAGCTATAGATGGTGTTTGTTATTAAACAACGGATTATATATTTACTCAAATCTCAAAATTACTACGAATTTATCGTGCTAGCCGTTAGATTTTAAAAGTACTCGAATTCGATTTGTTTGTTTCATGCAGTTTCCGCTCGAGAACTTTTTTTATTTGGGGTTTTGAACTTGGGAAGCGAACTTGAAATGTTTCAAGTACGCTTGAGAAACGTTTCGAAATGAAGCGTTACCAAGCGTTACTGTTAAATGAATTATTTCAACACTAACGCTAGAAATGATGTTAACCCTTTCATGCCAACCGTAGTTTTGGTATAGTTTTTGAATTTCTTTGCTATTTTAGATAAATGTAAATTTTCATATTTTCCTGTAATTAATTTTGAATATTTCGCTAGATTCCATCCGTATGCAATATTTGACTATGATCTGTAAGGAAGGGTTACCGACAATCCATTTACAAATAAGCGACATCGCACGACAGCGTGCATCGCGTTAAGAAATTCCCTTATCATCTTCCCGCCTTCAAAGTCGCATTAGCCACGTGAATGTGTGCGTTCAGTCAGCGGCCAGAGAAGCGAATGTGTTGGTAACAGACCTACCTATCATACTTTGCGTCGGTGCCCATCGTATCGTGAACCACCCTGGACCACGTGCTGCTGAATTATTTATCGAAACCGGTGGCACTGCTTTTGCCAGGGGTTACTACGGGCTCGTGGAATACTGAATGAAACAAATAAACCCGCCCCGGTTATCCCGGTGCGTTTGTAAGAACGCAGTAAGATTGACGTTTGACCAGCAAGGGCTCATACGGTGCACAGGCCCACGGACAACCCGGAAAGCAACTGAAGAGAAATAATGCACTTCGCGAGAGTATAAATAACGAGAGACCTTTTTGTGTGTACACGCAGGCCAAATCCGTGGCACATGACGAACGCAGCTAACATGAACCGGGATCGAAGGTCGTTCGAAGGGCGCTGACAGTTAGACGATGATATTGGTAACGTCAACCTACAGCGACCACGTGGTCGTTGAGATTAGTTGTTTTTTTCCCCTTTCTCCAGCGCGCTAGTGATCGCGTTCATTATTGAATCGTCGCAGGGGGTTTCATTTTGTGAGGTTAAAATTCCATTCCCGTGGCAAATCCATATGATAAAAAACCCCCTCACGTAAGCGTATTTTCCATATGTCGAAAGGTAACACAAACATCAACCAGTACGAAAGCAAACAAAACTACGTGTAGATACGTAAATGTGTGATAAAAAAGTTTGCTGCAACCCACACACACACATACGGAACGAACACGAAATTGAAAGTCTGTTTTTTTTCTTCTAAAAACCTCTAAAACAAAACAAAAACACAAACCACATGCGATGACGTCACTTTACGTGGAAAAGGATGAGAGACGGAATTGTTTAAAATATTATTTTTAAAAGTATGATCTCGCGCCCAATCCGATGATGCATCAATCTTTTGGCAGAAGGAAACGCAAACGCACGCGATCGGGATGATGCGCAAGTCTCTTCCATGGTCGATGGCGCATACGCAAATGAAACGCGCGTCGCAAATGGTGCGGTTTCGTTGTTTGTTCGGTTGGCCTAAGTTATTGGCTTAAGTGGTCCTGATGATCAGTGAACAACCAACAAAAAAAAAACATTATTCTCTCTGAGAAGAGATAAAGAAAGAGAAAAGGAGAGCAATACGCAAACTAGTCTCTCGTTTCACTGCCTAAAATTGTGTGTTTCTTTACCGTAACGGGGTGGTGGAATATGTCGTGGCGGTAGCTTTGGCGTGGCGAATGATAATGACGGACGAGCCTCACGTGACAACCGGTAGATGGTGGTCAAAAATATATGATCGCTTTGCTTACGGTCTTGGTTGTGCTGTTCGTTTTTTACACTTCATTGGTTTGTTGGTTTTTTATGTATCTTTTTCTCATTTCATTTCTAATGCTTACACACATTCTTTAACCGTTTTTAGCTTTTTTCTTGAATCGTTCTTGCCAAAATATTTCAATCAGGGTGGAACAACCTTCTTTGCATGTAATATTTCGAATTTTATTTTACATTTTGTTTTATAATATAATCAACCATCACAAGTTCGTTTGGTTATTGTGTGTTTTAGTTTTGTTTTATATGTTTAGTTTGGGTTTTTCATTTGATGACCTTTTATTGCAAGTTTAAAATATTCTAAGTATATCATTAGAAATTGAAAGTTTCTCAAAAATAACAACAATACATAAAACTTTACAAATAAAACCTAAAAGTTCTTATTTATCAAAATATATTGCAAATTGATGGGTTTTTTATTTCGATATTTTCGGGTTTAAACTAATTTAGATTTCACATTGCAAACATTTATTTTACTTTATTTCGAGATCAATTCAAGACTTCACTTCACGGATTAACTAGTAAAGTGTGATTTAAATGGGTTAATGAGGAATTATGTTTTTGAAATTGTTCATATTTGAAATCGAGTACTTCAAACCATTAGCATTTCATGAAAAACGATTCAACATTCATGATTTCGTATTTGATCATTTTTTAAGCAAACATATAATTTCTTTTCCGTTGTAAGATTTTCGGCGTTCAGTCTTCTAACATTTTTTCTTTATCAATTGATAAGTATTATTTTAATAGTTTTGTTTCATTTCGACATTCAATCTACTTAACAACGCTTTTAGTAACTTTTAATATCATAAATGGAAGGTTGTGGATCCCTGACATGAGCCAATGCTAGAGAAGCGGTTAGAAACAGGCAACATGCTTTCAACGATCAGCAATAGACAACCGGTCTGTGAAGGAGCGGATGTTTATGCGTATTGCAACGCAGTAAGACTGTTTTTTTTCTTGTTGAAGCTAAACGCGTTATGAGTACGAATGATTCTACTTGAAGTAAAGTATTGAAATATTGTGAGGTAAATGAATTATATTTTATATTAAAAGAGTTGGTAGACTAAAATTGTTCATCACTCTAGTGAAGAGTTTTATTCTACCATAGTAAGAAAAAAAAATCCCAATGAAAAGGGTAGAATTTGTGCCACACGATCACGCTTTAAATGAAATGAACATGATACTGTTCTATTGTTACGCCTAACACAACCGTTCCGTTCCGTGCCGGTGGCAAATGATCGCCAATCATCATTCATTAGTCTAGTGGCAAAGTAGTTTTTTGTTTGTCTACAAAACAACAACTCGCTACCACCACTAACATGGGGAGAGGGACATTGTACGCTTATCGTATGGTCGATTGTTTTCTTTACCTACAGCTCGGGCTCGGGTACGATCCGTCTGGGTCTGGGGTTCTAGTTGGAAATTGCAACGTAACGCTTCTTGCGTCACACCAACCTGATCGATGGTTGAAGCTTTGGGGGAAAAAATGCAACCACAAGGGCATCATGTTTTTCGGTGGGCAGCAGGGTGACGAATGGACATATTTTTTTTTGTTCACTGGTTTTTCTTTACTTTTGAACGTTACACGCATTCCGTAATGCTCTCGATGATTAGGGGGTTTTGCGTGCTAAGACGCGTTGAGGAAAATGGTAGAGAATGGGGAGGAATTTGTTTTTATTGCCATGCCAATGATGGCGAAGTTTATCGCACACGAAGTTATGTACCGGGGTAATGTGTCGATTGTACCGAGGATCACTGATTCGGTGAGATGGTTTTTTGTTTGTTTGCAATAACATTTGTTCAATAGCTTTACTTTTGTTGTGCTATTTATTTGAATAAAAAATAAATCACATTTTTGATGGACAAAATGGAAAAGGTCAGACATATTAGGTCTGGTGTAGAAAATTAACATTTCAACCAATCACATTTTAACTCACTTTTTTTTACATCTTTTTGACCCTGTTGTGTATGAGTCTCAATACCACATGGTTTTCTGATTTACATACCTTGCAACGAAATTGTTCTAGAAGATGAGTATATTTAACCCTCGTTGAGGTTGCATCCCTTATAATTCAGCCTCTGCGCCTTGGGCGGCATACTATTAAGTCATCGAGAAGGTGGCTTACTTTCAGTTGTATACATTTTACATAAAACAACATGAAACGAGACATTAAAAACGTGCAAGGCAAAGCAAGAGAAACGTTCGATGCACTAGTTTGCTCGCAATATGCAATACTTGCAGATGAAAATGGTATGCGCATTTGGGATGTATTGAACAGGGAATAGATAATTGTTACTTAATGTTTCATTTACTATGTATACAACTGCTGGAAGCATCTCGTGAAAGTGTTTTTCTTCTCTTGAGCTAATTTTCAAGCGCAAATTTCTAAATTTTATATTTTATTGTACAGTTTGAGAAAAACAAATTTTTGACTCGTTTTCTCTGTTCATTCGTTTGCTATGAAAGAACCACGAATGAGAAGTTTGTCAAAGAAGAATGACGATTTGTTGCTAGCATGTTTAGAGCGTTTGTAATAGAAAACAAATATGAAACCAAAAGAGAAACGTAAGAACAAACGCAAGATCAAACTAGAGCACACATTCCTCATGCAAAACTAAGAGTAAAGAAAATGAAAAAAAGGTAATAAAAACAAAAACAAAATAAAGGAGAAATTATGCGATGATTTGATGGACAGGTGAGAAACAGAAAAGGAAGCGAGAATAAAAAATAGAAATAAGCGAAGAAAAATAATTAACAAGCGATTGTAGAATATCAGTAAATATACGAATAAAACGTATCATTGAAAACTAACTATAAAAATTCAATTCATTCTTTCACTTGTACAAAAAATGCCATTTCTCTAGTTTTTAGTAATAACTTAAGTTAAGAAATTGTTTTGTTTTAAGATTTATGTAAATACTTAAATACAAACTAGCATTAATAAAAAAGCTGCAAAAAAGATATTATTAATTTAACAACTAGATCGTTTGATCGTTTGATGTGGTAAAATTAAAACAAACACATAAATAGAAAATCAAAAAATTAAACAAGGTGTAAAAATTATATTATTCTACTAATAATTCAATCATTTGACTTAGAAATGTTTTGTTATTTTGTTCTCGAATTAAATACAATTAAATTTGATTGTTTGTTTTTATGCTTGTGTTATATTTATGAAATTTACTAAACTGAACATTTTATATTATTCTTTTTTTGTCTGGTGTTTTTGTGTTTTCTTTTTTATATTATTGATAATTGTTAACAACATTATTGTTTTTTTTTTTTTGGACGTTTATGCATTCCGGAGCGGCCCGATGGTGCATGTCTGCATGTGCAAACGGCGCCAGTCTACACGGCCGGACCGGGTTGAAATCCCATCCGGACCGTCCCCCCGTAGCAAGGACTGACTATCCGGCTACGTGATAAAATAAGTCTAGTAAGCCAGAAATGGCCGGCGTTGACCTGTAAGGTCGTTAAAGCCAAGAAGAGAGAGAGAGAGAGCATTCCAAAACATATTTGTGAAGCTATTTTTAAATCAAACTATGCATTAATATTTGAAAGAAGCAAAGCAAAGCAGTTTTTTTTCTAACTTGATCAATTTACACCCCACGCACGACTTAAGGAAGTGTCCCGATCCCGGTGCGCCTGTGGTGGTAAAGCGGTGCCTTTATCGATGGGCCAAGGAAAGGGCGCGTCTTATGTTGCTGTTTGCTGCTGGTTTTTTTTCCTATTTTAGGTGACGAAATTTGAATAAGGTTAACACCGATCGTTCAGTTCGTGGAGTGTGTGTGTGAACAACGAAAACAACAAAAACAGTTGTATGGAAAGAAGGGTATGAAAGAGAGCCGTACAACATTAGGAGGAAAAAAAAACACAGCGTAGAGACAGATAATGGTAGCGTCAAAGTCGTGCGGGAGAATCCACGTTGGCCAGTTGGTCGTTATCTTTGTGTTTTTTGTGTTGTGTGTATTCGACAGTAGTGGGATCGTTGCGCTTTTTGCTTAGGATAGCACAATTACGGACTGGCCATGTTATGCTCACATACAAACAGTCACACATACATACAGCTAATCTGGTTCTTTCCCGCTGCTTAAGCGCATAAAATTTGACCGCGTGGTTGCCACAAAAGTTGCCATCGGAACGGCTTTGTTTACTTAAGCATGCGTACAGCAAATGTCGAATGATTTGTTTTAGAAACAAAATAAAACATTGTTAACATGTTGAACAACATTATAATTAATTTTAGCGCACAAATAATATAAAACAAAATAATTAAAAAAATCCTCTCTGTGATCTTTGACCTAAGAGTCCTGTCATTTGTGAACATACTCTCCTAAATTTGCTAAGACTTTTTCAAAAACAATCTTTTATGCCCCTTAAGTAAGACGGCACTGCACAGTAAGACCGCGCCGGGCCACATGATCACTATCTAACACAATCAAACACGCTTACGGCGGTACCAACCGGCTTCAAGACGAAACGGTTCGCGATAGCAGTCAGCGCCAAGGTGACGTTAGTGTCCCGGTAACCGCTACACGCACACTACACGCATCTCTCCCTGGCACGGCACAACAGTTTCGGCGCAGTAGGCTACATCTATCACCATAGCAGCCGGTACCGATCGGCACAGTGGTACTGTCATCGTTTCTAACTATTGTTTTTGCGCGTTTTCCATTTTGCTTTTACGCGTGTGTGTTAGTTAATTAAAAGTGCACGCCGTTTCGCTGCTGGCAGTGTGCACTGTAGTGTTCCCAACTGGTTGTGTTTGTTTTCGTATTTCGTGCCGTTTAGTGGTGGTGCTAACTGCCGAACCCGAGATGGAGACACCGTTCTAGAACCTGATGGAGCCGCGTTATACGACACGCGTGCTCGTTTAGTGAAATGCTTCTCGTTCTGAGTGCGCTCAGCGCTTGCTCACCGCGTTTTGCTCACTCTCATTCTATCGCACACTCTTTTTCTTAATGTTGTGTGCTCTCTGAGCAGAGATGAAAAGCGTTGGCTCACGTGCACACCGGTGGATTGTGCCGGTGTAATCGATGGGGATAGACCGCGTGCGCAATGGTTGGCACTGTGTGCGTACAGTGAACACTCACGAGTTTCAGTTTCGTTCACCAAAACCAGCAACCGTGTGCTAGAACTGTGTTAGAAGGAAAGGAAGACTTGGTCGGACAGAATCACGCTTCGTGATAGGTTTTTTGGTGCAATTTTTTAGCTGTGATTGCTGTGATGCTGTAAGTTTGTGTTGAGTGTCAATTTAAAACATCCTTGAAGAGAATTTCATTCATTTCACTTTTAAAATAAACAATTTGTAAAACGGTTCGGTTTTTAGAATAGAAATGTGTTGAGTGCTTTCAGAATGGAGAACCAAAAAAAAAGCAAAACAAAAAAAAATCATTTTGAACGATGGTGATAGTGAGAACTCATGGCCAAATCGTGGGTGGACACTCACTCAGTGTTACCATCGGATAGAGCAATACAGCAACAAAAGGATACTCGCGTTTGAGGGTGACTATATTTTTTTTTGCCCTTTTTCTACCCCCAAAAATGGGTGGCAAAAAATGCATCGCGCGACCTAATGGCCTCGTTGTTGTGTGGTGATGGTTGGGCGCGCTTTACTCGTGACTCGTGACGGAGAGTGACTTGTGCTGGCGGGGGGATTTTTTTCCGTGAGTGAGCTTTCCGAGCATTATTAGTACAGTGCTACCAAAAAACGAGCGTTCCTGTGGGAACAGAAACAAAAGCAAAACAAGAACAAGCTGAAGTGATATTTTTCTTAGCACGGATTAATGTTGAAAGGAAACTGACTATTCGTTGAATGAATAAAATTCATCTACGATGGCCATGGAATGAAGAGAATGGTTTTGCTTGACAGTGAAAAAAACGGAAAAAAAATTGACAGGACGAAGTTTGTGAGTGGCTGGTACTAATCATAAAGTGTAAGTTCGTACAATGTGCCTGAAGAAAAAAAGGAAACATTCGTCCGGAAGTGTTGTTCCGTGGTTGTTGAATTGGAAAATGTTTCCGAAGGGAAACCCAATTTTATGACACTTTCGCAAAAGCAATCGTGCGTATCGCGTGCTGAACGTGATTTTTGAAGTGAACTTTTCTACGGTTTGTGTGTGTGTGTGAGTGGAAAAGGGAAAAGAAACGATAATAAAACTCCTCCGTTCCCCCACCAATTTTCCAATGAGTGAAAAAGGAAGAATCGAACCCCTGGGCAAGATATTATACAGCTCTTAGCCTCCGATCTCGGGAAAGAAAGGGAAGCGAAAAAGTTCTAATCGAAAAAAGTAATTACCACCCGAAACTAGGAGCCACGAGAAGAACGCAAGAATCGATGGAAGGCAGTGGCATTAATGTAATCCTCCAAGTCCTTCCAATTACCCCGCAAAAAAGGTTCTGATCCCCGAAAGGTCCTGTAGGAAGGATGCCCTAAGTGCGAGAGTGAGAGAAAGAAAGAAACTCTCAATCCTCTCATCCTCACATTTCCCAGGAATGTGGAATGTTTATGTTTGCACGAGGGACACGTGAGCTGGTACGAGATTGCTACAAAGGGAAAAATGTTTTATTTCGTCCTCCGATAGAAAAGCTATGAAGAGAGATAAATTTAAGCTTTACAAAAAAAGTATTAATTGCTACATTTGAAAAGTGTGAAATGCGATAAGCTTGTTTTGTTTTGTAAAACAAAAATAAACTACGTGTTTATTGTTTTTGCCCGTTTTCTACAATAAGTTGTAACATTGTAACAGTTTGTTATTATTGCTAGAAACCGTTTTTCTGTTTGTTTTATTTATTTTTAATATTTTCATTAACACCACCAATGAGTGGTAGTTGTGTGGAGAGGACCGTGTTCTATTGCACTACTACCAATGTGAAGCATTTTACACATCCGCGCGTTGATTCGATCTCCCATTTCTAATCTAATCTCTAATGCTGCTAAGAGCCTACACAATATACACAAACACAGAGAAAAGGGTGAGAGAGACTGTGTGAGAGCGAGAGGGAAAAGCACGGTACAAGAGCGTGAGTGCGTGAGCAGTGGAAAAGCTGAGCGGAAAAATAATGTCCGCGAGTTTGACCGACCATTTCACTTTAGAAACTCGCGCCCATCAGTACATATACACGACCTGACGGTATAGATTCGACCACTACCAGCTACGAATGGTTCAGTGCGCGCCCATAATACACCTGTCTCCATCGTTGAGTGCACGTGAGCATTTTTCCCTCCCCATTCGTAAAGGTTAATGTGTGTGCGTGAGTGGATTGGATGAAATAGAAAAGGTGAAGAAAATTCTTCCTCAAACCAAAATACACCAGCTTGCTAAACATGGTTGGTACGGTTGGTGCAAAATCGCAATGGTTAGTAATCGGATCGTCTTAGTAGGCTGGACCGAACAGGTACGTTGGTATGGCGATGTGACATCTTGCAACGGTACGTATGATTAGCTGTCAAACGTGCACATTGCAAACGTCAAAACAGTAACCGACTTTAGTGTTGTGGGTGATTGTGCTTGGAAAAACGGATTTTTCCCATCTGCGATTGTGTGTTTGTAAAAGAGAGAGAGCGAGAGAGAAAGAGAGCGTTTTCCCTGAGCAATCAACGTGTGTGCGTGTTTGTGTTGAGCTCATTTTCCGAATGAGCACAACGTGAAGGAAACGTGAGTGTGAGCATGAGTCTGAACTGAGCCGTGTGTGTTTTGGGATATGGTCAGATCAGTTCAGTTAGTAGTAAACCGCGGAACGGTGTAAAAGGATAATACTCTCTAGAAACGGCCTTCCTCTACCACCACCATTATTACCACCACAAAAAAACCCGCTCGCTCAACTTCTTACCTTCGCGCTATCTGTGTAACTGGGTGTGTGTGTGAGTGCGCATAAAGATCGGTTTAAAACCCCCCCAAAAAAAAGGGCCAGCTAAAAGGGATTTCCTCAACCAGCAAGCAGCGAACAGATGACACTGGTTAAGGGTTTCTGGGATTGGGAGTACTTCTAGAGACCTGGATAGATCTAGCACGACGAAACTCCCCTATCAGTTAGTGGAATCAGCCTCTTCTCAGTCTTTTTTACGAAAATTTCAACGTAAAACGTGATTTCCGGTGTGCCTCTCGTTGAAGCGCCGCAGGACAAAGACAAGTGTAAAACCCAAGGAAGCACAAGCTATTAATTCATATTATTACCACAAGATCACTCTAGAAGATAAATTCCAAACTAAAAACTCTTCTTCTCTCCCCTGGTCCCAACACGCTCGCATCCTGATTTTTGGATTATTGTTGCAGACGACATCATCACCCCGATAACGGCTATCCGGTGTACACGATTATGTTGTGTTAGCTGTTAACGTCAGACATCAATTCCAGGTTGTTTGTTATCCGTGTAAGATGATCGGTACGATCGTTGTTAAAGCGTTCCGATCGTACGGCAGTTAGGAAAAGCGTTACGTTCGATATCCTTCCCACGGATTCCAAGGCGAGCACGCCTTGTTTCCTTACGGTAGTGGCTGTGTGCATTGTGTGCAAACGTGTTTGTTTGTTTCGTGTCCGTGTGCGTACGATCGAAGTTGTAAGTTGATAGATTGCGTGCAGCGTGCGTTCACTAACGAGCCGGGCGCGAATTGTTAATAGCCGAATAATAAAGCGGCATTTGTTACGGAGAATGTTTCTTTTTGTTTGTTGTGGAATTAAATAAATAGCATTAAAAAAAACCGGTGCGAAAAGCTTATCTTAAGCTAAGAAGCTCGCCCACGTGATCTATAAGATCACGCTAGTGCTTGTGCGTGTCCGCGTTGTTGTGTGCGTGCGTGTTTATGTGTGTCTGCTGTACGCACAGTGTGTACGACGAGTGCATTAAAAGGGGAAAACGAAGCAATACGAAGCGAATATTATTCGCAACATTACCACAATAGCAATACATAGTTGTAAAGTTATACTAGCCGGAATATACCGACCCAAAATCAAAGGGTTCTAAATATCCAAGCCATCCCGAAGATCGCAGATCTTTCCCAGTAAGTGCAAAATAAAAAGAGCACCCCAAAAAGAAAAAAAGGCAGAAGAAAGAAAGTGCACGTGTGCCGCAATAGAGTGGATCTGTTGCGCTTCCGTGTTTTGGGCCGAGTGTTTTGGGTAGTTTTTCGTTGGTCAATAAAAGTTTGGAACCACGGCGGCGAAAATAGAGCTGCCCGTAGTGAGAGCGTCCGACGTCCCGCTGTTTTCGTGGACGCCGCAACAGCAGCAGCAACGCAGTAGCAGCAGCAGCAGTAGCAGTAGCAGCAGCGGTGGCTCATCGGCATCGACATCGACAGCAGCAGCAATCATGAGTGATCGGGATCGAGCGTCACCGACGTTGATCGAGACGGGATTAAAGACGCTGATAGGAGGCCGCGATAGCAATTATCCGCTGATAAGCGGGACGAATGGTGAGTGATCTCAAGGATTGTTGTAAACGAGTATTTTGCTGAAAGGGAGAAGAAAAAACGTGTACCACCACATACAGGGAGCTCACCGAGATAACCTGGGCCTGTGCCTTAGATTGATACGGTTGTGGACTTTGTGTGGTGCGAGTTCGCTTACCGGTTTTGTCAATGTGATTCGATTTGTAGGTTAGGTGCATTATGTTTGTCATTTCCCTAAAATGGGATCACCTATTTTTCCCTCCTGACTAAAGCTCCACACTAAATGCCATACTCACGTGTTGCAGAGAATGCTGTATTATCGCTTTTCTTGGATATGTTACGGGTTTTCGATTATGTGTTCGCTAAGGGAATTCTCGTTATGGTGGTAGGGTAGGGGTTGAAAATTAAGGTTATCCTGGTCGTGCAACACACGAACTGGCGCCGCATGACGTGTGAATCGATTTTCTGTTTGCCGGACCACGCTGGCAAACGCGAGAGAGGGGTAGTTGTTGCAGCGGTGCCCTTTTTGCGAAATTAATCAATTTTCAGCGAATGAAAATTGAAATTCGATCTAAAAGCGAATGGAGCGAGGGTGGAAGCGAGATGCTGTGCGAATGCGTTGCAATTCGGTTTTGGGATAGAGCATAATTTGTTTGGCCCGGTTTTTTTTTAACGCGCCTTGCTCTATATGTCGATGAGACGAGTGTTTGGGATTGTTTGTTTGTTTTAATTATTGAAAAAGCTTTTAAATTATTTGCTAATTTTCCTGGCAAAGCAAAT
Organism: Anopheles funestus; assembly: GCF_943734845.2. Classification (NCBI taxonomy): domain Eukaryota; kingdom Metazoa; phylum Arthropoda; class Insecta; order Diptera; family Culicidae; genus Anopheles; species Anopheles funestus. The sequence goes on along the minus strand of NC_064599.1, from coordinate 23,343,206 downwards.
ACGTTGGTATGAGTTCAGTATACAGATGGTATAATTTTCGAGCCATATGTCAGGAACGGATCATTGTCATATGCTATAGTTTGATCCCTTGGACGATATAAAAGAATTAAAAATGTTACAATTTTACACAAAGTTCAATGTATATTTTATGCATTTTTAAAACTTCATATCTATAAAAGCTTCAGAATATCTCAGATTGACATCTATCGGATCATATTCTGACTGTTCGGTAGAAAACAGCTAAATCATTGTCTTTTGATTGTGCCCTACAAACATTGAAGGTGTTAGACTACATAACCTAATAAGGCTGTTTACTATCTGTGACTTGAATTAATCAAAGCTGAATGTTCAGTTTTGTGTCCAGTCGAGCTTTGAACCTACACTTGCTAAATGAACAAGTTTAGTAGAAAATAATTGATTTCTACTTTCACTTTTTTAATTTTAGTTTGTTTTTTTGCAATCCAAACTGGCTGGAGATGATACAAAATTTATTAAACTTAGTTTAAATTACAAAAAATGTATAGAAAATGAGCCATTAACAATTGTAACAACAAACAAAATTGTATCTAAACCATAATTATACTCATGTTAGTAAGTTAGCATATATTTTACTGAAAAACAAATGATAGGAATTTTTAGCTAATTTCGTCCGGTTGTCAACAGCTGTTTTTGGATTATTTGTGCAAACTACGGTTGACTAATTACGGTCTCAATTCATTATAATTGAAAATTCCAAGTCCGGAGTCTATTCGTCTACTCTCTTAGTAAATCTTAGAAACTTAGTAATATTAGATTTAACATTAAAAATTACACAACATAATCTACTTGAAATGACTAATACAACTGGTTTCTCAATAATTGCTAAACATAAAACCAATTAATTAGTAAATATTAATTGTCCTTTCATTGTATTTTTACTACTATTGAAACTTCACCAATTCGTATTGCTTATATTGGACTTTTTCAAGTTGTATAGGTATTATTTTTTACAATAAATATCATCTTATGGCATAGTTATTGAGCTAACACTGTCGCTTAACCCTTGCTACCATGATTCTAGCTAGATTTTAATAAGCTACAAAATGTGCGTATTACGGTACCTACTTAGAAGATACTACAGTCTTACATTGTCATTATAAAATCAAGTTTCCTCCTCTTCCCATTTTTTGATTCACCATTTTCCAACACACTGGCTCCAGTGTTCTATCTTTACACTGATCTTTACGACCTTAGCTGATGCTTTTGATCGTCAATTTCCTCCCAAAGGAATGATTTTCTATAATTTTAATAGACACCATTAAACTTGACTTCATCGGACTATCCGAAAGTTCTTGCCCTACTTGGAAGGATTCTTTTAGACAGGTTCTCTTTCGGAAGGGTGGCACTTAAACGAGCTTCTAACAGATCGATAAACCTCGTAGTGGGAGTATGGCAAGCATTACAGGCTGCCCGAAAACGTGGAAGAGGTATTGCTTGTTTTACGACTTTACCGAGAGTGTATCGAATGTTGATGTTTTTGGGGTGATGGGGAGAGTATGCTGGAGGGCTGGGAAATTGTGCTGTAATATCCCACCAGATTTGAAGTGAATCAGCTCGCTCGAAGAGGGAGAGAGAAAAGCAAGACGTCCTAGTGCTGGGAATGAGGAAAAGCACAAAAAGGGAAAGCAAAGCCCTTCACGTAACGAGCACTCCCAATCGATAGAGTGCAAGGTTAATTCACTTGCTGGCTTGTGGCTTTATGTTGTGCTTTTTTTCAGCATTTCCTTAAGCAAAATGCTTAACTTCACCTCTTGCCAAAGGGTTTCCGAACTCCGTAGATCAATAACAAACCTTTATCTTCCCTTAATACCGCAGATTGGTATTGCAACACCGGCTAAACAGTTTTGTTGTTCCCTGTTATGGCTAAATAATTCGAAGAAATCCCACAAAACCACCTTTTGCGTGGAAATATGTGTATGTGTGCTCGTAAATAACGTGGATGATACTGGGTGACTTTGGTAGAAATTTTCCCCCGCGGTCGGGAAACCACAGACGACCAGCCGGACCCAGCGTTGGCTATTCCGATAATTACCTGTCGTAATCGGTTTCGTTCGACAGTCGAGACGGCATGGTACAATGATACAGCAAGGCAGGATAAACAACTAAGCCAATGTATGTGTGTGGTGTGTGTGTGTTTGTTTGGGTTGAATGTGAGGATAAATCGATTCTATGAAACATCGATCGATTGCTGTACAGTGGCTACCATTGATAAACTTGTAATAGGCTATTTTCCTTACACTATTACAATCGCCCCAATATCGAGTACAAGGAGCACACATCTCGAGACCTGGTTTGCTATAATACTGGTTTGCCATAATATTGCCCGTACCGTTTTCACCTGCGAAGCACAATTTGATGGCACTTGGCGACAAAAGTTTTGCAACCCCCAGGGTGGGTGACAGGACTGTCCCTTGAAATGATTGTGCCTGCACTGCGCTTGGCTGAAAATTATGGCTCGCTGGGAAATGGTACAGGTTGGCAATATTTTTCTGCCGGTGAAAGGTAAAACACGAAGCAAAATGGACGAGCCTGGTTTGTCTACCCTGTGAGTGTCATTATCGTTAAAATGAATGTTGGGTGGGTGGGTTACTATCTTGTCATGTAAACGGGAAAAACAATCAAAAACCCGGCTCAGATAAATAGTTTAATGCTACATTAAAAAAGGACATATTTTACATAATATTGCCATGAAATAGTTGAATACAAGTAAATACAGTGGAACGCCGAATATCCGTGTTCATTGACATTTTATCCGGATAAGCGGATAACACGGATAAACGTGGTCTCCTTTGGTTCATAAATATTATTGTACAATTTACGTACGGGTGCGGTTTTATTTTATCTTATGGTTCATTGTTGGATAATAAATTTATAATTAACATTTTGAAGAATCTATAATCTGTATAACCCAAAGTCCAAATAATTAACTCTTCACCCAAGATACACGGTACCTCTTATATGCGGATTTGCAGATACTTACTTACTTATCTGGTGCTAAAACCGCTTCGTCCTCTAAACCCCTCACGATCGATTGCCGTCATCTGCCAAATCATTATGCCCATCTTTCAGGCGGACGCATCAACGGCATCACTCCATCTCTGTGGACTGTGGATGACTGAAAATAACTTTACTGGACCGAATTATTCGGTGTCATTCGTATGATATGACCAGCCTACCGGAGCCTGGCTGTACGATCCATTATCATAAATAATGTCTTCTAATTAGATAAATTAAGGAAAAAACATAATTTTTTATGTCAATGTTTTTCTTAAAAAATCATCAAAAAAAAAAGCCAACTCTGGCTTACTATACTAGACTGTCGTGTGGAACCGGCGCCACTTATCACATATACTCTATTCTTGAAGTTGATACAGCACCTACCAATTTTTAACGAAATTGGACTGGAGTTCGACACGCGTGGAAATTCGAAATAAACGAGTTTTTTAGGGAACTTTTGGAGAATTGATCCGAAATTCGATATACGTGGAAATTCGAAATAAGCATGTTTTTTTTGGGGATCTCTCTCCTATAATAGTTTATTTTGGAGACTCCTTCTTCTTGGCACTACAACCTCAAGAAGTTTTGGTCTACCATTTCTGGCTTTTCTGGACTTTTAAAAACACGTTAGCGAGACAGTCAGTCCTACTTACGGAGGTACGGTCTGGATGGGATTTGATACTCGGCCCTGTCGTCTAAAGACGGATGTCGCTTCCACACACATACCCCGGTCACCCAATTCCTCCAGTAATGAAAACTACCCAACTACCTGTATTGAAAAATCCCAATCTGATAAGATGCTTAAATAAAGTGTAAAAACCTTTGCCTAATTTGTTCCATTTGCGATAAAATCAAACAATAGTGTAACATTATCAAAGCCATGGAAAAATGAACAAAACGAGCTAACAAAAGGTGAACAAAAAACCACTCATGCAAGCAGTACACAGTGCATATTGCATTATTAAAGAGCACCAACGGGTGCACCATCGGGATTGCTCGTATGCAATCTTTCCCATTTTTTCCTCCCCCACCGTTCGGAAACGGTCAGCACTTAATAATGCGCAACGTGCGCATCACCATCGTTAGAGACCACTAGCACCGGCAATGGATGTACTCTTAGTGGCCCTTTTGTAGCCTGTTGTAGCCGGCACAAGTACAAAACGCTGCGCTGTCTACGCTGCAGGGCCATCATCATCATCAGGTTAAGCGTAATTATTGTGAGCTATCATTATGTCATTTTATTACCCTGCCAGCCCCCTTCTTACTGGGTGGGGGATGTTTGAAGGAGGATGAGGGATTGTGGGGTACTTGAGGATGGTTGATATTCCCGACCATCCAAACCATAAAACCTTACCTCCCTTCGTTTTAGTCGCTATAACGTGAAGGTGGTCACTAGTGCACTAGCGTGTGTAGTTGTGTTTTAAACTCTATCGTAGCTTCTGGAATAAAAGCGGGCATCACCCGTTCGGAGGTGTAGTGGTAGCAATTTGCACGCATCCAGTCACTGCGTGTGCGGGTTCATGTGGGTGTGTCCGTTTGGTTGGTCGCGTGCTGGGAAAAATTTCGCCCACGCAATTCTTGGCACATTTCCTTTTTTCCTCCGACCGTTTCGCAGAACCCGCATCTGCACCCGGAGGAAAATCGCTTTGTTTCGTAAACAGAAAATTCAATCGAAAATGAACGTGGGAGGAAGCGGTCTGTGGTGACGGTAGGGACACAATGTGTGGTGGGGTTTTTATTTTTATCGTAGGCAAGAATTTTCTCATCACCGCCCCCCCCCCATTCAATGGCTGGAAAGAAATGTCGGGATGGAGGGGAAAAAACGCAACGGTTCGGAAAATTCGTAAACACTGGCCCAGCATGTTCGGATTGCATTTGCCGAATATGTTCTGGCGCTTTGTTGGTTGGCTTTTTTTGTTCTCTCTCTCCCGTGTCTTTCATTGTAGTGTGCGCTGTCACTGCTGTCGTTCGCTGCACTTGATCTCGATTGCAGAGGGTCCGAGTCGGGCATTGGGTGAATGCTGTGTGTGTGTGATTTTATGCTTTGTTTAGCAATTTCGCATAATAACAACCACCAGTGGGAGGGAAAACCCGAGAGGAAAAATTCGATCGTCACCCCACCTCCCCCACCTGAATCCAGTGCTGATGGTGGGATGAGTGAGTGTAATCCAATCAAAGTATATCGCATGCAGTTGCGTATGTGGGCCCGTACGCTTGTTTGCTTTAGTTAAGCATATTTTTCACCACCCGAAATGTTGCTGTTGTTCCAATTTGTGCCCTTTTTACCGGAACGAATTGTTTTCGTAAATTTACACACCGAAATTTAACACCAATTAGCTGCACGTTTGGCGCTTGCTGTGCAATTCGGGGGATGTTTGATTGGTTGAAAAAAAATAAACCCAAAACACAGTCCAACAATGTAAATTACGGAACAGCATATCGGTGAAAATGTAACAATCGATAACTATAGTGTCAATCCAACTGTCCAGTACAGTTCAAGCGTTCTTTCTTCTTTTTTGTAGTGTGGTCAGAAGCGTATAGCTCCCTGCTTCGGGTGTTTATTACGTGATAATAATGGAACTAGCTTTTGGAAAAAGTCCAAAGTAATTAAGAGCGGATGCGTCGTTTGATGCCGAGCTCGTGAAATGTACTGGTAAAGATCGGCCGCAAATTATTCTGCAATGCGAGGTTTAGAAAGTAGTTTGTGCCATTTGTGTCGGTGCCATTTACAGCGTGTCAACAATGTGATTGCTTTTTCAGGGTTACATTTTTCGATCGTTATGCACGACCGTCGAAGGGAACATCAATGTCGATTTCAATGCTATAATGATTTTTGAGGCATACAATTACTTTACGAAGCTTTTTTTCGGGGATCCGCACTATGAGAATGAAGGACCAGTTATTTATGGATTGTGAAAAACAATGTATTGACATCCCGTTTAATATTGTTTTCTAAGAATCTTGTCCAGATTACAGATTTATTTATTATCAGTGATTTGTGTCATTATTATTAACTTTCAATTAATTTTGCAATGTAACGTATTTTTTTGGTTCTTATAATGTAAATTGATAATTTATGGTCCAACATAAAACTATATTAATTTTGGGTAAAATGAAGGAAAACTGGTCATGCTATCCAACTGGGGTTCTTGGATAAGATTTAAGAAAAAGATCCGATGTTGAGAGCTGACGGATATGGCAGAGACTTGAATGGCGAACAACCTGATAAGAGTCTAACAACCTGTCCGTAATATTCGACAAGAGATATAGAATTGTACAGAATTGTCTTCATGAGACGAGTAGATTGAAAAGAAGGGTATTGATAGCGCTACTTTAACAAATATTCAAAGGATTCTAGACTCAAAGAAAATTCTAGAATCATAAGTAGATCATCATAAGTTGTAGACGACGGTAGTGGAGTTCCTAAATATCTATGCGAGATATCGAAGATTTAAAGATGAGAGATCAGATAATGGAGCAGAATTGATAAGAACAATGCACAATTCAAAGATTTCAGAGGCATCGTTTTGCAGTTAAGTAAACATAAGTCTTTATAAGCCTTGATCACAACTTCGTCTTATTGATGATTGAATAAAAGTCTTGTACAATAGTTGAGACAAGCTATTAAGACAAATACTATTGAAAGACATAGCTGTACATAAAAGGGGAACGCCAACAAAAAAGGGAATAGAGTAACATTTAGCTAAATCCAGGGACAGCATTATTGTGGCAACACCTCATTGAACATTGAATAGTCTACCTCACGGGCTGAACAATCAAACAAAGATCTAAAAGTCTAACTATTCATGAAGATTTGGTGACCCTTGTGACTCATAATCCTATATTATTTTTGCAACTCCCAATAATAATAGTATAAAAATAGCACGATTAAACACAGATAATCAAGCTGAGCTAGTTATTATTTTCTTCCAAAAGAAAGAGAAAGGTGAAGAATAAAATTAGCTTCTATCAAAGTATGTAACGGCAAATATCAAGGTCAAATCTATTCCGTTCTGCTCTGGCAGATGGAAAAGGACCTCTCGTATGTTCACGTCACAACCGAACGGAAAGGCTTTGCGAACAGTGTTGAAAGTTAATCATCGTGAAAAACAAAACGATGTACATCCATGCGTGTGTTGCCTGGCCACCGCACACACAAGGGGTCTGAGCGGGTGAAGGGCACCAAAACATGCAAAGGTTATCATGCCCAGTGTAGTGGTGCCCGCTTTAGTCGGGCAGCGACCATGTGCTTCGGCGATTAAATCGCCTCCATCAACAGTGTGAACGTTTCGGGGGTGAGTTGGAGAGCGAGAAAAAGAGAGAGAGAGAGAGAGAAAGGGAACGTAAAGGAAATCCGCGCCAAGAAACTTCTTACGGACAGATTTCAACAGCATGATAAACCTGTGGCGGTAGTAGTTGGTTCGTTTTACAGTCCCGGCGCAAAGAAGCTCCCTGGGACGGGACTCGATGATTTTTATTGTTAAATATTTATGAACCGATCGATAAAAAATCCTTCATCAAAGCCGTTTGGAAATGGCGTTCGCTGCTGTAATATAACGCAATCTATTTTTATTTCGTTTTTTTGCGGTTGTTGTTTGGATATGAGGATGCTCTTTTGACCGGCATCGTCTGCTTTACCCCGAAGGCACAGTTATGCCAATTGACCTCATTTTGCATTGCCCATTCGGAGCTGTTCACGATGCACCGAGATCCAGAAAACGGGTGTTGTGTACCGTGCCAGACATTCTTACTCCAGCAGGCGTGTAGTTGCTACTTCCCGCCAAAGCACTAATGTGCAGGACAACAAAACGTTTGCGTCAATGTGTTGACCGTTTGAGAAACCGGAAAAGAATCCCGATCACAATTGTTGACCGAATGGAAAATGGAACTTGGCGGTTGAAATTGAGTGAAATTGTTTGCACAAATGAATTGACTTTTGAAGCTTTGTGTGCGTGTGTGTGTCTGCTTGTCTTTGGTTCTAAGAAGCTGGAAAGCTAAAAAGGGGGAAGGAAAACGCGCAAAAGAAAACAACGCGGTTGCGGTATAAATTTTCCACCACGGAAAAGCTTTTACCCCTGGTGTCTTCCGATCGGTGAAGCGTAGTCAAGCGCGCTGGTGCGTTGTTTGTGGACAATGTTTTCAAACAAACAAACACAATTCCCGAGTGCGCCTTAGAGATGCGAAAACCCCTTTTGCTGCCTGGAGTAGCGTAGAATTTGATTGAAACGGGCGGATTTTGCGGCGCTATCGCATTCGCCTCAGGTCCAAGATGGCATCAAGCGGCGGATTGTTTCTTGCACATTCGCAACGAGATCGTTCGACTGGTGGATGATGATGACGATTATGATGATGTTTCATGATGAAGCACGTACCACAAAGGACCAGTTGCTGCTCTTATCACTAACGATCCACGCGCGCGTACCGAGCGCCCCGTTTGGAAGCAGTGCGCAATACCGGTGGTGTTGGTGGTGGTTGGCACATCCAATGAGCAAAGCAAAGGGCAGCTGGGACGGGAAACAAGTGAAGAAAAAACAAACCATTTTTGCGCAAAAACACACGAACGAACGGTTGGCGGGAACGAATTGATTAAGCGCCACCGGCTGTGGTTGGGCACAGTGATGTACATAAGAATGCTCGAAAAAGGACCGAATGTGCTGTATAGTTTGTTTCAAATCAAATTTATTTTGAATTGTTATTTCATGTGTGGTTTTATGTTTTCAACTAATTTTGTTGAACATGTCAACGTCATCTTCTGTACAGTTCAATAACTCGCTGAAACAACCAATTAAATGCTCGAATAGAACAACAACTCCGTGGACATGTTCATTATACCCTCGAAAATCCAATATCTTAAAAGATATTTTTGAGACTAGGTGGTTTTGAATGTCATTAGGAAATGTTAAAAAAGAATTGAATTTTCACAGGAACATGGATTACTTCCTTTGTAATGTCTTATATTCTTAAGATGTATTAAGAAGCCTTCTTTCTTACTATTGAAGAGCTTTTAAGATCAAGTGTTAAAGTTAATGCTTTTCTGGATTTTGTTCAAGTTGAACTAGAATGTGTTGCGGTAAACATACGATTCCTCTTATTTTCTTGAAGTTTTACGGTCTGGAATTGATCATACTCAATGCTTCCATAATTCCACGTTGAAAGCTTTGCAAACGTGTTACTTGAGAATTATTATTTTAAAATTTCCCGTTTAGTGTTAAAAAATGCGAAAATGGCATCAATTTTGACACTTTAACTCGTAATACGTGTGTAATAGAAATAGAAATTAGTGATAAAAATAAGCGATCCAGAAACAACGACGAATACTTCGGGAAACTTGATTAATTATTTGATTTAAAATTGAATTATCAATTTAAAATATAGTAGCTCGTCTAAAGATTGTTTACATTACTTTTTATTCAGAATTTTAAAATAAAATCAATAAACACACCAACAACAAAAAAAACCGCAAACCATGCATCGTGCACTGTAGCACGTACTTTTAGCTCAGGTTTAACATACGAGCGTTAGAGTTGTTTCTTTTTATTACCAGACGCTCTGCAGCAGCCGCCTGCACAAGCGAAGAAGCCGTCGCATTTGAAACCGTCCGGATGTGGCAAATATTACTTAATAATAATTCCCTTTACCATCGTCACGCGGGGTCAGAGTCATCGCTCTGTCGCTACAGATGCTGCGCAGTACGGTTGAGTGTGTTGCGCCATCGAACAACTTCGTCGGCTATCGCGCGAGTCTGCAACGTAAGGGAGCGTAATTTGCCGCGCGGTATGCGTTACGAGGAAGTGTGATCTTACTTGTACGCATTCAATTTCGCGACCGCTGGTTGTGTGTTCGGCTGGTGTGCGATAATGTGTGGCCAAAAGGGTTTTTTTTTGGTTTTGTTTCCTACGGTATGGAAACTCCTGCACTTGACACTGAAACCTGAAATTGGAATTCCATTCGCGGTGCGTCCCGGGGATTGATTCTGTGTCGAGTGCGCGAAACGCCTGCCGGACAACTTTACGATCGGTCAGGTTTTTGGGACGTGTTTAATGGCGAACGTGTTGTTGCTGCCGGTTTACAAATGGTAGGGGAAGGACAAACACACCTGCTTGCCTCCTGTCGGGATGATTCGATCCTGGGGGAGGGGACTTTTTGATGGGGTCATTGGATCTGATTTGGTTGTTCGGTTTTTGGAAGAATGTTGCTCTACCGCTGCTCTGTCGGTAGCTGTTGTTTGGACGCAAGGCAATAAAAACTAATTTTCTGCTCAACGTTTTGCTACTGATCTGTGCCGCCAGCCGTACTGGTTAATTAGATCCAGTCCGGTTGATTTCTGGTGGTGGTTATATGGTTTGGGATTATGATGCATCCTGAAATGGTTGATTTATAGACAACAATGTTGCATGCGGCGCGTTTCTACGAAAGCGGCTTTGTGAATGTGAATAGGATTTTAATGACATTTTGTGTTGAAATTTACACTTCTATAAGACGCACATAAAATAGCTTTTTGGAGTAGGAATTCTTGGTGATTTATTTTAATACTTCGTCTCGCTGGTTTCGCGTTGCCATGAGCAATGTATACATTTGTCATTATTAATACAACAACATTGGAAACACGCTTATGATTGGGGTCTTCTTATTAGAATGTTGTATCGTCTCTTCAGACACAGACAGTACGCCATGACGTCTGTTGTAAGCTTAATTTAATCATTATAACTTATCGAATAAATTACCTCATCGCACGCAAGTCGACGCATCGGACGAAGGTGGGAAGAACTTGTGTGCTGAGCACACTCTCAATCCATAATATTATTTTTTTTCTTTTTCGTGTTTCTTAAGGCCATCGTTCGAGCAAAAAAACTTCATCAAGCGCGTGTAAAATATGCATCTCCAAAATGTTTACTCCAATGCAATTACAATCAACAAGATTTAAAGAGGTTTTGTTTCTCGCTTGACAGCGTATGGCAGAAATGATTTTTATCATCCAACGAAGACGAGCGCTACTGGTTCGCAATTCTTAAAGATCTTGTTGCTAATGCACAAAAGTCTTCTCATTAACCTTGCGGCTAAAACTGTGACAAACCGGAGCTATTTATCGTATGTACGTTGGCCTTTACACGTACGACGCAAAGCACACTATCTTCATCGCGTTACGGATCGGAGTGAAAAAGTGTGCAAACGTGCCGTGGCATAATCTGATCCGCAATTGCAAAGAACGCTCACAACCCCCCGGGGCGAGGGCGGAACGGTTTGCAAGTAGTTTGCTCATGCTTGGAATTGATGAACCACTTTGAAGTGCAGATACATTGTAAACTATCAAAAATGTTTCTCAGATGCGATCGTTCCCTTTTATCGTGCCATCTTGGCGTAATGTTTGGCATCTTGGCAATCTTCTACCATGTTTACTCCTCGCAGGCACACACAGTTGTCCCGACGGGTCTTTTGATTATTTGATAAGTTATTTATACATCCTCTATAACTGTGCATTTGCCGATGAACGAATCTTTCCGCAGGTTATGCGTTGTAGCGCCGTTTTGAATGTGATCCAATTGCCGAAGAATTTATTGATCTAATGAAAAGCGCTAACATGATCGCTAGACCGCAACTTTTGGGCTTTGAGGTTTAATTTGGAAGTTGATTCAAAATATTCCGACGTGCTCCAAATCACCGGTTCGGTTGTGAGGCGGGGTACGAAAAAAAGGTCTTCAGTTTGGTACAGTATTAAGCAAATGTATTAATGAGTGATTAGCATTAATTTGAAAGTGATAGAGAATTAAAGTTGGTGCGGTGTAGGATCCAATGGTTTGCAATGACGCTGTTTGATGCATGTGACTCGTATTTTTTTTTATTTTTATAACATGATTATTATTTCTATAAAGCTTAACAATTCTCACACACTATTTATGGGAAAAGTAGAGAATTTTAGAACTTTTAATTTAAAATAATTCTAGATGTAAATTGAGGAATATTGAGGAGGAGTCGTTGTAACCGACGGAAGTTCTTCGCCTTGGAAGAACTAGCAGAATTCGTCGGATTTTATTTGAAACATTAGTCCGCAAAATTTGTTTGAAAATGTGCTAAATTTAACACAAGCAAAATATGTTTTTTGATTGGGTTGATCGTGCATCGAAACATCTCGAAACTGGATAATCGTGTTCAATAAAGTAAATAGATTGTTGTTAAAATACTCGTTCTTATTTTAAAAATTTAAAGATAATTTGCACAATAGAAGAGTGAACGTTTCTTGTTCAAGATGGCTTTAAATTCTTTGTATAAGCTAAATCAACACCACAAGAAAGTTGCAAGTAAACATAAACGTTCATCCATCCGCAGATGTTACAAAGTCAATATTGACTTAAAAAAGCTGTGTATGAGTGTTTTTTTCTTTTTCTCTTCCTTGTATTACCCGTTGTAAGGGCGCCACTAAAGCTTGTCTGCCGGCATATCCCTTAAAACCCCCGTCAAACAGTGGATGTGGAAAAATCGTCTTTCACCAGCAAACCCAAACCAAACGCCAAACACCTACCTTGTCGTGCCAGGTAAACACTGACCTCTCAAGGCGGGTGTTTGGGTGTTTCCTTCCTTCTGGGTGGTGTTTAAGTGCAAAGAGCACCACATTCGTGTACTCATTTCGTCGTTATCTTGACGCAAGCTAACTTAACAGAACTTGCTTGTAACCCTTAGCCGGGTGCAACTTGTCTAGCGTTTCCCTGTAAGCAGCCAGATTCTAGGCGGTAAATAAAGGTAAACCCAAGTGAGGCAAACATTCTTAACGAACCATCTTAGCGAACCGGGTCGGTATGGAAGATGGTTTGAAGTAAAGCAAACGTAACTTTCTCCAGAACACCCCGATAAACCAGGGGTCGGCCAGTTGAACGCTGGTGGAGTAAAATAGTTCAGGTAAAACCTGACGTTGTTCCGGATGGGTTACCGCCTCTCGCCGGGATCCGGGAAAGGTGCTGACTGAAATGACGTGGTGCAGGAGCTACCATCAGCCAGGTTGGATGGTAATGATGGTTTGCTAATCGCATAACGGTACACGCTCAAGAAAGGCAACATTATTATGTCGGGTCCGGAAGCGGGCAGAATTTTTCCAATCTTCCTGCCGTGTCTGGTCGGGATCGAAGGGGTTACTGTACTGAGCAATGCCAAGCACCAGCACTCATTCTTGCCGGCAGAGCTCACGACTCCGGAACGGATGATGCCTCAACCTTACGGGATGACAGATTGGTGGCGAGTAGTAGGCTTTGTGGAGGATGTTAAGCAAGTTCTGCTCCAAGGTAGTTTATTTGTTTGTGCGGTAGATGCCGTGACTGTTGCAGTGCTCGAACAGTGGTACATCAGGACATGAGACTTGAACTTCTCGGTGTTGAAGCTAAAGGAAAATGATCATATGAACCCATTGGAGGATGTCTTGGAAAGATTACAGAGTTTTGTGCTTCGGAAAAAGGGGGAGAGCAAATCCCAGGCCCAAGAGTTCACATGCAGGGTTGCATGCGTGCATAATGTTTGCCCACAGCAACCCCCATTCACCCAAGGTTCCTACTTCAGGGGCATGTGGATGTGCAAGAATAGAAAGCACTTCATTATGCTCCGACCAAGGCAAAGAATAGACGAGCAGCTCACCTTATTGGGTTGTGGGTAGCGTTATTTTTTATCTGCCCTGCTATTGCTCTTATCTTGCGATGGTTCATTCTTCCGGTGCCCTGTTGCAAAGCTGGCTGCCGTACGGGTTGTTTAAATGGTTGTTCGCAGTTCCTTGGCTGGATAGAGTTAAGTTTCGTGATAGGTCATCCACCAGCAAGAATGGGAGCGAAACAAAGGATATAGCGATAGCTGCACAGCTGTCAAGGGTTGGGGAAACCTTCGATATACACTTAACCTGAATTTTCTGGTTCTGCCTACCAGGTTTGAAGTTTGTTGCACGAAGCTATAGCAATAGAGGCTACATTGTGCGAAAATTGAGGAAAAGTTGTCATTACGGCGCACAAGAGACAGGACGATGTAGTACACCTTGGGCATCACCTATCCTCTCTGCACAGCCGCATTGGCAGTGCATAGTGCTATTACAATTGAAAAGAAAAATTCAAAAATATTTCTTTTTTGTTCAAAAAACCAACTGAAGCAGTGAAACATCATCTTTCCATTCCGGTAGGTGTGCTTTGTTGAACACCTTTACACATGGCCGGATACGGAAATATCGTACCCAGCAACACATTTCTGGAGTTGTACCTTTTTTATCGTGTGTGTTTTTTTGTTGGATGGATCCTGTGTGCTGTAATGTCGTAGGTGCATGAATTGCATTGCTGGCAGAATGAAGTGTAATGTCTTTTCATTTTATTTTACTCGATTTTTGCCGTAACGATTGTAAAGGCTGGGGAAAGCAAGGGGTCGTTTAGTTTGAGGAAAAACGAAAAAAAGAAACACAGAATAATTTCCTCCAACGATACTTCGTTGTAGTCAATCAAAAGGAAACAAAACGGAATGTTTGTAATGTTCTTTCAAACCTTAATAAGAAAAAACGGATATTGGGGAAATAGGAGAGGTTTGAATTGTTTATGTTTTCCACCTATTGAAATCTTGGAGCGCTTGGTAACGAACAGCGACACGGAAATAATAATGAACTGTACGTGAGTGAGCAACGGGTTGAAGCTGATCAATAAATCGTCTATATAGTTCGGTGTACAAAAAGTATAAAGAAAACCTTGGAGAATTTGGAGCTTGGTGAAAGCTGTTGGAAAGTAAAGAGATATAGAGAGAAGAAGAAGAGAATTTGAGGATAGAATTGAAGCACTATTACAAGTATGTTTTGCTTGTTTACACATTTTCTTTCGTATAAACATTTTTTAAACTTCTTTTTAAAATTTGGAGTTGCAGTGGGTTATCAAAGAATTAGTTTTTTTTATCGATGAATTTGGTTTTCGGAAAGCATTAATGTTTTTCGTTCTCCATGTTAAAAGGGATTATTGTATTTAAACCTTACTATTCTTTTGTGTATTCGGGTTAAAACATATATTGTTTTTTTTCTATCCCTTTTTTTTAAACCCCTTTAATATAAAATAGAAGCAGATGGTAAAAAGCAAAAACTAAACGAATTTAAGTTTTAAACAAAAAATAGAAACAAGTTAATTAAAAAGGACACGATAAAATGTGACAAATTATTATTGTTATTTTTAACGTTTTATTGAAACAGCTAAGGAAACATTAGCAAAGAGAGGATGGAACGTCTTCGGTGACTCGTCCCAAATTCATTTCCTTGACTGTTACCGGCTGATGAGTCTTTCGGCTGGCAGGATACTCAAGACTACCGTCAGCTTCATAGCTTTAACCGTTTTGCCAAGGAGACCAAGTGACAAAGCTGTCACGAATACACCCCGATGGAGGGGCATTCAAAGCAAAGCAACAAATAGAGAATCTCGCAATGCAAACGTTGAAGAAAGAAAAATAAAAATCAAATAAAACTCGCGTAAGAAACGCCACCAGAACAGTATTTACGGTATTGGTTTGTCCCCGAACTCGGGTGTGACACATGACACGAATCTTTGTTTTATTTCGTTCGTCGATTTGCCGCCCAGCAACCCTGTTTTTGGTGTGTGGCCCGATGACGGCAACTACGGGACATGTCGAGAAAAAATAGACAACAAACGATTTTCGGCTTCCGAGCGGTACAGAATCGAAGAACAGAACCGTACAGAATGGATCGTAAAAGAAAGGGGCAGCAGAGGGGGGGGGGGGGGGGGGGGGTAGGGGAAAGTCACAAACACACAGTACACGAAACGTTGACAAAAATCTCCTTTCGAACGACTTTGACTGACACATCACCATCGACACGAGGCCAAAGTGCCGGTGTATTAGGGGGGTAGTGGAGCTTAAAAAAAGAACCACCAGAGGATGGGGCATTTCCATCCCTCGAACACCTTCCATCCGACCGAGCTAAGACCGATCGCTCAATAGTATAGACGAGTTTTTAATGGTAAATACAAATTTAAAATTAGCGAAACTAAGCTAATGTGAAAATTGTTACCATGTTCGGGGATGGGGTGTCGGAATTTTGGTGCACGCTGGTACACGGTATTTAGTTTTTTGTTGTCAATCCAAACCCCCGGCGATGATCGAACGGGCGAGCGAAAAAATATAAAAGCCAAACGGAAACGAGAATACAACGAAGCAAAACGCTCCGTCCGCATCCGATCGAATTTTCGTCGCGTTGAAAGCGGAAGCAGTGTGGCCTCGGTGCTTCTTCGGATGTTATATGTTTCGCCCGTGGCAAGGTGTTAATGAGCGTTTTATGAGAAAACATGCTGTCTACACTAATCGAGCCAAAGGAGCAGGTATGTTGACACGCTACGCGGTCATGAGATAGTTTCCACTACGTGAGATAGTGTGATTATTGTTGTGCGTGTATATATTGTTTGGAAGGATGAGTGGAATAAAAACAAATGCAAAGGAAATAGATAAAAGAGCATAAAAATATGAAATATGTTTTGAAACTGATAATTTTTATCTAAATTACTAAATTCATAAACCTATTATTAAACTATTCTTATCATGGGTTCAAGCTATCGTTTCAGTATTTTTTATCGTAAAATAGAAGCTGTTGCGTTTATCGTCATATTATGGAATGTACTTATGTTTTGTCTTTAAAACATTTTCGAAGTTTATGATAATTAACAATAGATCTACCAAGCGTTTTAAACGTTTTTCGTTCGTAGTTAATTTTTAAAGAATTTCGAAGATTTGGACCATATTTTAGTGTTTATTGGAAATCGTGTTATAGAATATATATGTAAAATTCATGCTTCAACTACCATAGCATTGATTAACCCATAAAAACAATTTGATGAAAATGAGGCGTTTGAGTCAAAATGACAGGTCCGGTAGTTCTTGTGTTAATATTGAATAGTTATAATATGGATTTTACGTAGAACTTTGTCCCTGTGTTCAACCCTGTGTTGAAAGATATCTGTTCAATTTCACGATTTTTTGAGATTTTTTCTTTCGTTTCGCTGCTGTGAAAAATAGTAGTTTGGAGTTGTAGCTGAAAAGAAGATTGATCCATTATTCGTTTCCTTTAATTTTTATATTATAGTTGAGTGCCTCTGCCACCTGCAGAGGTCGATATAACGAAATCGATTTAGTCTTGTAGGTTCATTTTACCTTTCGCATTATGTGTGTATACAGTATTGTGAAGATAACCTTTCATGCGTTTATTTAATTTCTCAGCTGATGAATATTTTTCCCCCTCACATCCACTTTCGTTCATAATGAAATCTTTTCAGAAACGAATATCTCACCACTCAGTGCTTCTGTCCCAATTTTTATTTCGTAATATTTATATCACATCGTTTGTTGATTTAATTACACCTGTCATCGATGTCGAGGGTTCGCTGCATAACTTGTAGACCAGATGGTGACCCGAACCCCGCTGATATGCCGAGCGTGGTGATAAATGACGGGGGATACATAAGATTTCTCGTCTTCCCTTGGATGACAATTTCTCATCAGTCCACTAGTGTGCCAGAGTTCTTCCGATTTCCCTTCCTTTTGTTCTGAATACATCACTGTTATGATAAACATTACCCAACACGGTTCATTGCTTGGGCGAACGTTAACCATTTTACGCGCATTGTGCGTAGAAAACGAAATGAATAGGGCTTGATTGAAGAATTGACGAAGACATTCTTGTGCACAAACACACACATGAATGTGTATGGTTTATGTTTGTACCGCATATGTGTGTGATGATATCGGTGATGAATACACGCAACGATAATCATCTGTGAGTGCACGGGTGTGGTGAAGTTGTTGTTCAATCAATTTTACTACCGTCTAATGAAAGAATTGCCCTTGTTCGGGTAGGCGGGAGAAAATTTCACGGTCACCGTTGGAAGAGCAACGCCTTGGATGATTGTTATTGTTTAGGAAACGGTTTCCGGAATGATATTTGAAGAAATGACGATGTAGCGTTTTTTCCTTCCCTCCGAAACATGAATGAAACATAAAAAAAATCGTAAAGACTTTTGGAAAAATGATCAATAAAGCATGCGTATAAAATATTAACAGTCGGAAAATTGTGAAATAAACATTTTACTACTTTTCTTCATTAAATTTACAACGATTAGATCACAGAATTGACAAGCAGAAATTAAGGTGACCTTCTCCTTAGTGCTGTAAACGCTTTTCAATGCATCCGCGATGGCGCCTGTTGCGTGTGTGACATATTGCTTCAACATCTTGTTCACACATCGCTGGTAATAGTTTTGTTTGCTTATGAAATGACAAAACTGTATTGCTTTGCTTTCATATCGCCTCACATACTCGCCTCACAATACCTTTTTAGAGCATGTTTTCTATCGCCTGTGAACCCATCCCATTTCCCACAGCGGTTCAATAGTAACCTCAATCAATCCTCCGTATCAGCCGGAACATCTTCCTTTTTGCGGTGATAAGTAAGTGTCACACACTTATAACACCCATCTTCGATGCAATCCCTATCATGCGAACGAACGGAACAGCAACAATTAGCAGTAAACTATAATTGATTTATATTTCAAAGCATTTCATTGTTTGTGTGTGTGTGTTTTCGGTGTGTTTGGACGGA
Source organism: Anopheles funestus (assembly GCF_943734845.2). Classification (NCBI taxonomy): domain Eukaryota; kingdom Metazoa; phylum Arthropoda; class Insecta; order Diptera; family Culicidae; genus Anopheles; species Anopheles funestus. Next base: position 23,324,578 of record NC_064599.1, on the reverse strand, counting down.
GGGGTTTTGGCAAGAGGGTGTGAGGAGACCGGGATCTAGAAACTCTTGTACCCGGTGCGCTGGATCACTTATCGTAGTCGATGGCGTTCGTCGAGGGAACGATTTGATCGATCGAAGTTGATGGCGTTCAAGTGGTTTTTGCAGCACGACAAGTGGTACGGTTTACTCGGTGACGAGTGATTGATAACGAGCGATTGGTTGTCGTTTTAGAGCGATTGTTGCAGAACTGCTCAAACAATTTATTAACGCCGAGTGTTGAGAGTATTTCATGGTAGTATTTACTTTACCATGTGAAGTGAAGTCAATATTGTGTGGAAAAAGGGGGCAAAAGCGTTTACTTACCTAATTAATTGCAATCATATTGATTCTTGACTCTTGCATCACCTGTCCTGATGGGAACGGTAATGTTTAGCCTAGGATCATTTTTTTTCTCTCCCCTCTGTATGCTGCATTAGAGAGGAAGATAACTATGAAGTAGACAAAGTTGCCTTGTTTGAAGAACAAAGTATTACTCAAAGGATTAATGTGGAAATTAAAGAGTGTGAAGCATCGCTTTAAAGTTTATAGAAGTTTATTTACTCAAACTCATTCATTAGTCGTTTGACATTATTGTCAATTTATTTTAAGTTTGTACTGAATTTTTGCTAGATGGTACTTAAACACGTTTTCAAGAATATAAATATTTTTTGTTACGATTTAAAAATATTTCTAAATTTAAATTTCGCGTATGCAATGTTTCAATTACACCTCACTTTCTTCAAGAGCAAGATACATTTTTGGGAATCCCAAATTATTGTTAAATATATTGCATAGTATTCATGATTGAAGATGTCGCAAAAGAAAGAGAGGAGCCAAGCTATCTGATGAGAAATTCGAATAGTTTCAAACCTTTCGTTTGATCATACAGATCGTTTGATGCTTCTTGCACCACTACGAACCATTTCTGCTGGTGTGTTTCGTGTTTCCACTAACACTGAACGAAATTTAAAAGATTGTGTTATTCGATGATAGAAAGAAACCGATTGTGAGATGCAGTGTATAGTAACTCTTAGCCGGTCAGCACTAAACCAGCGTTAGCATTATTTGTTTTAAGTATTGTGAGCCATCGATTCTCGAAACATTCCGTAGCTTGAATTGAACTTGCGGTACGCCAGCTGTGTGTATAAATAGTCCTGACCTAGGCGATAAGGAAATGGGGAGCGGGATTTCGATTTTGTGGGCGGGGAACTGAAGACGATGAGTTTTCGTTCGATTGCCGCACCAGCGCAGAACAAGCGATTTTGTTTTCGTGTCTGTGACTGTGTGTTGAATCATTTGCCCGATCGCACTTAGCATGCCGTCACGTCGTGCTGGTTGATGTGAAAAGCGCGTGGAAAACCAGATCATCCACCAGAACGCATGCCGTGCACCCGATGAAGTGATCTCCACTTGAGATGGAGACGCCTGGTGCTTGTTGCTTGCTGCAGTGAGTGATGTCAAATCGTGCTTTTGTTACAACATACAGCTGCTGAAGGAGTTGATCGAACGAAATGGTTTTTGCGAATGGAAAGAAATAAAAAGAAGTTCCAATTGTAGAGTTTGTCATATTTGATAAGAAAGGAACTTAATAAAAAGTAATAAACAAAGTAATTTCCTGGAATCTTCTCTGCTGTTTATTACACTTTTTGAAGAATGTACACTCCCTGTTTGCTCTTCCACTTCCCGGTTGCCAGTCGAAAATTCCTTTCGGTAAATTATTCTTGCTCACTGGAGTGTAGGAATTGCCGTGGCTACATAATAGGCATCGTTCAAGCATCGTCTTAAGACTTTAGCCTGTTCATAGCCGACAAAGTACTGCCGGAGACCCCTTTACGAGATTCTCTCACAAAAGTAACAAATGCGATGGTAAAGCTGAAATTGATTGATTGCTTCCCATCAGTTGTGTTGTTCCGAAAAAACCCGATCAACTGTAAGTGAGATATCGCAACAGTGGACAAGCTGGGGCGATGTAACATTTGGAGTACATTCAATGGAAGGATTCCCCTAGCCGGGTAGTGAATCTCGCTTTGGAAACGTTTGTTGGAGTAATAAATAAAGCGCTAAATACTTCGCATTGAGTCAAGCAAGACAAATCTATCCGGCCGTGACCGTTGCAGACCGGTTGGTAGCTAACCGCAGAGCAAGTAGCAAGTAACGCTTCCTTTAACGCTACATTGTGCCGAATTTTGTGGTGAAAGTCTGTAGCGTAACTGTCAGAAAAATAAATCGAAATGTCATTTCCAATTGTCGCTGCCGCTTCCGACTGTGTTGCCATTTTCTTCGCTCATCCCTAATGCTTTCAGTTATGTCAAAGATGACAGATAGTCACTGAGGCTAAGAGCGGAAAGGAATGTTTGCGGCACTAGCTAGGGCTTTGCTCGGGTGGAATTTAGTTGAGGACATTAGTAAAGAAAAAAGAGGTCAGTTCGGGTAGCTGAGCATATCCAAAACTAAATCCTAACGCTTGCTGCATGGGTAGCATTATGGTGGATGATTTATGACTATTTGTCACCATTTCTGTTTCAAGACTTCAATTTCCAGGGCAGGTTTTGAGGTTGAATTGAAACTTTACTTGACACACAACATACGAACCGAGGATAATGTATTGGAATAGTTTTCCCGGTTACTTTGGAATAGGTTGAAGGTTTATATCTAACATCATTTGTAGCTTAGAGAATGTGATACTTAACGACGGTTTCTCGTATCCGAAATTATTTATAATCGAAAATCGAAATCGAAACAATCGAATTTATAATACTTTAAATTAGAAAGCTTAAATTTTTAGTCGATATCTGTCAAACAATTCCAAAATTGTAGCAAATTTGTCATACTAATGGACCTGCTCGATACTTTTGATCTTCTGTTATCTTAATCGATCGTTTAAGAGCAATTTCTCTTTATGCACTGTAAACGTAGACAAGATGACCTGTCAATAAAAAACTTCGTAGCAATTTCGACTTAAGGAATATGAATGTTTAAGTCTGATATGATGATTAGAGAATTTCATCTTTCCAGGGGAACTTTCCATTTTAAAGAAAAATGAAATGTGTTGAAAATGAAAGGACTGTCAAAAATATCAACATAGGGAGACTGCACTGTAAATAATAATTTATCTTCCCCTAGAATTAAGTTAAATTTATCTGGCTTGTACGAATTAATATTATACATTACATTCAACGAATTACACCGTTTACCGGAACTGTTATTTATACTTTAATTATGTTTAGTTTTAAACTTTGCTATTTACTTTGCCCATTACCCAATAGAATCAGGTTGACATAGGATTCAATTGAATTTTGAAACTATTCAATGAACGGTAACGAACGCTATCAACCGCTTTTCACCCGACCATTGTCCCGGTTTTGTGATACCGTTTCCACCAATGTCCACCAACTTCATTACAGTCCAAGTAATTTATTGGCAATTAGGTTGCCATTATTTCATTACGCCATGGGTTGGAAAATCGACCGGGTATGGTCGCTTCCGATATGCCATTCGGCCGGGACAAATGATACCGTCACGATCAATCGGGTAACGGAGAGTTAGGAAAATCTCCGTTTCGTTCCGTGGTAGCTTGGAAATCGGCTAAATTGGTGTGTCATTTATTTAAAGGATCATTCATTGCATTTGCGGTGGAAGGTAAATAATGGTGGTACCCGGTCCTAACGATTCTAAATCGTTATTCGTTTCGTATCGGCGGCCCCGTAATGCTATGTAATGCGGCGTGGAAGTTCATAAAGTTATTTTCCATGCAATGTTTACCTACTTAGGGTGTGTGTGTTCTTAGTAAAGTACGAGAAATATGATTGAGTTTATTTAAAGTTTTAGAAATGCTCTTCAGAAACGGTTATTTTGTATGTAACTTTAAGCAATTTATTAAATTTAAGTTATTATGAATGATTGACTTTTTTGCCTTCATCTATTAAACTTATTACACTACCTGTATTAATGCAGGGTTTGCTTAGTGCTGGAAATTAAAAGTAAATATTATCTACTGAAAAACTTCTCAACCACCGATCGATTATCCGCTCGAAACAGGAAGCTCTACGGATCATCGATGCATAGCAACGTTATCATCACAACGGCGTTTAATGCTAACCTAATGAGCTCATGCAAAACCCCAATACCGATCATACCCTTTTCGATCGAAATCGGGTTTCATCATGATTAGCAAACGCATGAAAATGGTCCTTTGGAAATTGGGCCAAATGGGCAAATACACGGTTTGTACAGTGTCTAACCGGTTACACCCGAAACGCATCTCACAATCCCTTCGGTTTTTCGGTCGTCATGTGAACGCACTGGTGGAAGTTTTGGCGGGGCAGTGTGCTCGTTAGAAGCGTCAAGGAGAAGAAAATTTATGATGTTCTTATGTTTGCCGAGCGACTGATAATGGTGGTCGTGTTGTGGGGCTAGATGCCGCTAAATGTTGATGCTACCATAGCAGCCGCCACTGTTCGTATGCTGAGCGCAACTGAACTGAGCGCCCACGGTGATAATGTGGGGCGTTTCATCGGATTTGCTCGCACATGACAAAATCCTTTGAACGTTGTAATTTCACCACTGAGCAGTGCCGAATCCTCGAGGGAATTCCACTTCGTTGGAAAATCGTGTTGGGTAGAGAGATGATCGATGAACGGATCGCGGTTTCGTGTGGGTGAAGCTGGTGCAAAAATGAGATGCCAAACGATAACAAATTATCGTACCTATTTGTCGTCTAATTTATCGTGCAGTAGCTAATGAAGCTGTCGCTGGGGCGTTTTATCGTTTCGGGTGGTTTTACTGGTTTCGGTGGTTTTAATAAGCGGGTGATTGTGTGTTTTTCTTTTGTGGTGCGGCAAACAACCATTGTTTGGTATGGTTTGCAAGTGCGGATGTTAGCTATTCGTACTGCACGATTTATAGCAGTTTATAGCGGATTGCTTTGTGTTGAAGTCCCAAAGGATGTAGCTTGTAAAGCAATTTACATTATTTTGAAGATAAGATTTATTTTAATGATAATATTAATAAATTTTCATTTCTTTCTTTTCCAGGTAAGTGAACCCAATAAAAGATCGCAAATCGTTGGAGAATATAAATCGGGAATTGATTTGGTAAGCTTAGTAAGTTGTACTTAGATCAGTTGTCAGTCTAATCTCTCTCTGTATAATTTTATAAAAGTGGCTCTCGCTCTCTCTGTACAATTATGAAAAGTGGTCTTTTATTTGCTTCTTTTTTATAACAGTTTTTTATAGCAAATTAAAATAACAGTTTTGTAACGGATACGTATTATCGGTCTAGCTCCTTTTGACAGCTTGATGGATGAAGCACTTATTGGTGAAGTGAACTTTAGCCAGCTTTAAGACACACAGTTTTATTGGAAGCATTAAAATGATGAATTTCACCATTTGCTATGTACATCTTTATTGCCTACTCGTTATGGATTACACGAGTGTCTCAGTGGCAATTGTTTTCAAATGATGATTAAAAAGGACTTGCACGTGGATAATGCACGTCCACCAACAAGCAGCAACCAAAAAGGCATGCAAAAAGACGACAGAGAGTGCTGCCAGCTTGGACTTTGCTTTAGAGCCAGTCAAAGTAAATCCATCATCAACGGAGGTGAAAATGCTAAAAATATAGGGTCATACTCGGTGATGCCTGCAGCATAGCATAGAAACCTCCCCCCCGGCGGTACAGCTAATGTGACTTTTCACATTGAAATTTAACAGACGTTCGGGTATGAATCATGTTCCGAAAGAGAGATGAAATTTGAAAAATAAAAAAAAAATACTACAACAGAATGGATGGATGGATGAAAGAAATGTTTCGAAGCGTTGGGCATGTTTTTGATGGCCTGGCTCCAATCCGGTGTTGCTGTGTGCGAGAGTTTTTCGCTTCTCTCTTTCGCGCACTGTTTATCGGTGCTTGTGATGTTACTGTCTCCTTGCAGTTGGCCCTTCCAGTTGCTTCCTCGTACCGTTGTTCGCATCTCGCCATTATTGTACGGGAAAGAGTATCCTTGAGTCGAACCGATACGCATTCGCATTTTCCGGCGACTACTGTTTGTGCGAGGGCGCCTGTCAAGTGGTCGTCGGTCGATGTTGAAGAATGGCACGCGGTTTTTCCGAACCCTGTTTTTCCCCTGCGGTGGAGAAGGTGTAAAGTTTTTTGTTGTTGCTTGTTTTCCACTAGCTACTGCTTAAGTCTGGTTGAATATGTTGGTGCTGTTTGCGATGTTGCCGATATTTTGGTTTGGTGTCTTATTGGATGGACATTGGAATGCTCAGTCTGTCAAGTAAGCACGGTAAGATTGAATGGTCAGTTGATGTGCACTAAATATGCGAATTCTTACTGTTCGATTCTCTACATAAATCTTCTTGAATATTTGCTCCCTAAAGACTACTGTAAGCGGAATTATGTGGAAGAATTTACCAGAAGCAGTAACACTCTGACTGTATTAATCGCGTTTTAAAATTGGTAAAGCATTGTAAAGTAAAGTACTACCTGAAATCATTCTATAATGAGGATTAGGAGTTAAATTAAAAAAGATGACTGCCATTTACAGGAAATTTAATCAATGCAAATATTTTATTTTGTTACAAAAATATATGCTAATATGTATTATGAAAATAATACAAAACTTCTTGGTATTTTTATATCATTAAACCAAAGTGAATAAATAAGAGATATATTTCCTGGAAGAAAATAAAATGCTCCTCTTTCAAAATATTCGTTGACTCCATTTTGTAGTGTTCAAATGTAAAGGGCAAATGTAGTGTTCTGTCTATGCTGAATTATGCTGAATTGGTCGAGTCCAGCAAAGATCAGAAATGCTAGTCCAAGATCTTCCTTAAGGTTGTAGTACCACATAAGAAGAAAAGAAGAAAAAGCCTCTTGTTTCAGCTACCGATGCTCTGTCCCTCATTTTTCTTATTCCGCTTTATATTCCCTGCGTGCCCTTCTACTTTTATTCATCCCGAAGCGCCTTCACATGCTTTGAAATGATCCAATCCTAGCTTATTTCCGACAATTTAACGCTTTTTCTGATTATTTTGACAATAATATTTCTCTATCTATGTACCTATCGTTCTCGAAAGTCGTTCTCTATCCTTCAGTAATGTCTTTGTCCTAACTTTTCCTTTCTAACTGCTTTGTACCATCACTGTTCTCAATTGCTTTCTTTCTAGACTCTCTTTGTTGTTTTTTCCTGGCCATTGATTATGGTGGTACCTTCGGTTTACTATAGTTCAGAATAGGATAGAATTAGAGGAAATTATTAGTATTCAGTTTTTTGCGTGCCAAACAATTTGTTTAATAAATATTTATATTAAATAATCAATACGCCCGTCCTACATGATTAAAAAAATATTTATATTAAATTTAAAAAAGTGTGAAACTTTCCTCCTATTCCATTAAACTAATTAAAAAATAACCTTCAACTACAAAATATCAAAATGTGCTACGGAGAAATCATTTCGTGTAAAATGCACTTGATAGACTAAATTCTATTCTTTAATAGGTACCTTTGATACTTCTATACAATTTCTTGATAGAAAATGAAAACAAATTCACGTGCACTAAGCCGTCGAAAACGATTTAAAATTCGATTAACCTTCGTTGGGAAACATCAGAAATTACAGTGAACGTTAGAGAATGCAGTCAGGTGTTGACAAAACGTATCGCATCCCACTCGGTCTGTATCCACTTGTTACTAATAACTAAATAAAAACAATTCACCATTTGGTGTAAAACAAACAGAACCGAACAACAAAATAGGTTTGGTGGGATTTTGTTTTTTTTGCTTCCCCCAAAGCAGATCGCTATGTTTTCCACGCCTACTAGTTGTTAGTTCGATCGCACTTTCAGCCTTCAGACGTTAGCCGAGAGATGTTGCTGCATCGACGATAGAACACCGGTACCTAAACGATGAGCATGATTTATGAAGTGACACTTTTATGTGCGATCGCTCGAAAGCCCTCAAACAGCGGGTGTGCGATCGTTCGGTGGTGTATCCGAATATATGTGCTTCATATTACAGAATAGTTTATATTTCGCCGATTGGGTATTTGTGGAAGTTTGTTAATTTTTTTCATTCTTAAATTATTTTATACAGTTTTTAGTTTTTAATTAGTACAACTTATAAAATCGAATTATTTTTTTTTGGAAACGTACAAAAATAATTTGATGAAGTTATTTTTTCATATAAATCTTCATTATTCATTCGCACGTTATTTATAGGTCCTAATATTAATCACTTTCGAAAGTTCCTTATGGTTATAAAATACACAAGCAAATCCCCTCAGCCACCCTATCCTGTTTATCCAGTCGTCAAGAGAAATATGTATATTTGTTTTAGCATCGTTTCAGGTGGCATTGGAACAGCGGTCGATTGGGAAAATAAGTGTACAAATTAGTGGGCGCTTTTGTGGGTGTATATGAACTTTCCAAATATTTTGCTGGCCCCACAATGATCTTCACCACCTAATGAACTCATCCTTTTTGGTGGGAGTTGGGAAAAAATAACAAAACCCCATGATTGTATTTCGCCAGCATGCATTCCAATCCACAGCGGTGCGTTTGAACGAGTTGTGTGAAGTGAATGCGCTTCGTAACGACAGACAGAACACCGTTTGCATATTTTGATGGAAAATATTTGCAAAGGCAAATAGTTCGTCTTGTCCGATTATGCTCCCCATTTCATATTGTGCTTGATTCGTTTAGTAAATCTACTACGGGAGGAAGGTTTATACTTACCGGAAAGCGTAACGACGCTAATGTGTTTAAGCACGTGTGCCGCAGCTGCTCTCTTTACCGCCGCCAAATCTTCACCGTTGTTCCTCTGTCTTCCATCACAATTCAGTCGGGTTTTCTTTCGGTGGCGATAAAATTAGTTATGCCACCGTGCACACACGAGACAGATGGATGGAAATCCATTACAGCATCCGGTCTGGCAGGCAATCATCTCGTGACGTTGATTTGCCATTGGAAAACTAGCTTACACTTGTAGGGGTTTAGTTATGGCACGGGACGGGAAGGGGGAATGGAGCAAATTGGGAAGAGTTTCGTACACAATCGGATTGTGCCATCGTTCCGCCAAAAAGATCGGTTTAGTTGATGCCTGCATGCCGGTTGATCGATGATGGGCAGAAATCGTTTCGGTTTCGCAAAACCGCTTCCTGCAGTAGCTTTTTTTGTTGTTTTGGCACCGAAGCAATGCTGTGTAATGCATTCCATTTGCGGTGCACTAGTTTTGCAGCTGCACTCGTTTCCACCCATTAGTCAGCATTTGGGTGAGTGATATTTCACTATTCGAAACGGTATACAATGTAGTGAACCAAAAATGCCTTAGTATTTGGTAGCCATAGCCTTCGCATAGCAGAAATTCTGAAGGTTCAATCATTAATGTTCGTATTAGTGGGAAAATTATAAACGAAAAGTTTCAATACTCAAAACCGCACACGTTCATTAATTGTGGACGTCTATAAAGCAAAACAATTTAACCCCGTGATTCTCGAGTTTTCGAGAAGTCATCGATGTACCTCACCTACAAATTCTTTATTTGATGCCAAACAAACAAGAAGAGAAACTCCTTCACCATCCCCCTGAAACCAAACAGCAAGCAATCAACCGTGTATTGGTTTCGATCACATGCTATATTCAACCGTTTGCCAAACGGAGGCAAAAAAGGTAAATGCAGCAGCAGCAGCAGCTGCAACATCACGAACGCATCGTACCGTTCGCGTTGCGCGTTGTCAGCAAAAGCATCTTCACCCGGTGACGAATGTAATGATTTTGAGTATTTTTTAAAAATAGGTTCGACGATCGGCGATCGCTACGTGAGTAGAAAAGACATCTAACCATTACGGGTTTGAGTGCGGGTGATTTTTTTTTTCATTCGTTCATTCGAATTTCGAGCTGCATTATTTGCTTTTAACATTGTCGGGTGTGTGTGACTGCGGTAATGTAGTTTTGTGTTTTGTTTTTGGTGCTATAAATTATAGCATTTACATTTGCACCGAGATGTCGCATTTGTGTGGCGAGAAAATTAGGTTTGTGTTTTACTGTCTTACATACACAGAAACATAAATTGTACTGCAGTGGTACGAAGCGAAAAGGAAATTCTAAAAGCAATGGGGCTATACCTTCGGTTTAATGTATAGCACAATTGCATCTTCGTTTGATTATGGCGGACGTACCCGGTGGAGGGTTTTTTTTCTGTTGTTGTGATTACATTTGCTTCTGCCGCATTGCCGGTTGCCAAATGCGATGGAAAATGGTAGATTATTCCTCTCTTGTTACTGTTTTTTTTTCTCATTGCATATTTTTTCTTTCTTTATTTTTGTACCGTGATTTTTCTCTTCTCAGCAATGATGTTTCCTTTACTCCGCTCCCCCATATACTACTTATTCGAATGCATCAGCTAATGTTTGTCGCTGATGGACGGAAGGTTGATAAAGGGTAAGCAGGGACCGTTTGTAGGCGAGCTTTTGTTTGTCGCTGTACTACGCTTCCCACTCGCTACTGCACTGGTGCAGTTTATGTTTCCTTGTCGAGTGCTATTTTTTTGGCTTTTCCTCTTTCTCGATTATCGCATTTGAACAAGTACAGCATTTTTCCATTGCTTCATTTTTTGATTGTAACGCGGAGTGGAGGGAAGGAGTTTTGTGTGGGCGGTGGCAAATACTGCTGAGTTATGAAGGTTATTTCTTCACGTCCAAAAACGAACTGGCCACAGCCGGAAGTGAACGTGGCCCTGGCTTATAGCTGATGTGGCACAAACAAAAATGTAAACTGTAACATCGGTTTGGAGCGTTGCCAGGAAAACCGCTTCGGCAATGAAAAGGATGTGCTGGGAATGTAGATCTATGTGTGAGAGTGAGAGAAAGAACACTTTTTGGGCTTTGTTTGTGTTTGTTTTTTTTTTCTTCTTGCGAGTCTGTGTCAACCCTCGGTATCGTTATCGTACGTCGATCGGTTTGCAAAGAAATTCTGACAACCATTCGAATGGTGTTAGTCGCAGTGTCGTCTAAGGATTGAACAGAAAGAGAAAAGATCGCCAGTTCGATGCTGGCAATGGTCACTTTCTAGCATTGGTTTTGGGGCTTCTTCGTTACCTTTTTTGGCTGTTGTTGCTGCAAACGTTTCTCGAGTTCGGTTGCTGCAAAGAACTCTCGAATTTTTGTGCTCCAAGCAATGGAGAGATTAAGGGTAGGGAAGAAGCAAAATGAGTTGATAATGGTAGGAAGAATATAAATTTAGCTGCCTTTTCATTCTATCAGTGAAAATGGTAATGGTACTTTTGATTGAATTTTGTGAAAAACTGTTAGGAAGTTGGAGGAATGAGATGAGCAAAGAAATAGATAGTTGTCAATGAAGATCTAACGATATGGTGTTAAATGAACTGTCTATTCGTATTGTCTGGTGTAATAGCTTCAGTAAGTCCGTAATTTTGGCGTAATAAGTCTACATGGAGTGTGATATTCATGGTTTATTTATTTTAATATCCAAATATTCCGGAATTCCGTATAATAATGCACTGATTTTATCAATTTTTGAGACGAGGTTCTTGTTCTAATGAAGAGATTCTGAAGACGAATCTTAATTTAAAGTTTGGTAACATTACTAGTGACTTCGTAAGAAAACAGTCAAATAAATGAGTTGGACGGTTTGTTGGTACTACAGACTCCAACCCGAAATAAATTAATTTTATATTTCTTGAGGAACTACGATCGATAGTCGATCTGGTATTTGTGATATGTTTTGGTTTAAGAAGAAACTCCACAGCATCAAACATAAGCCAAAGAACAACATACCTGACAGTAAAGTGCATCAGAGATCAAACATGAATAATCAGAGCAAAATATCTCCTCAAGAGTTCAGATAAACTTGTAAGATGGACATTGTTGAGCGAAAGTGTCAGTCGAGGTGATCTACATCTGTAGATAAGGCACAAAGTCGGAATTTTGATTGATAATGAGACTCAATTCATATTAAATACCAAAGGTGGCATGAGAGTCATATACTTCGTATCTCCACCATGAAGATCATCATCCACGACTCCCGGCTAAAGAAGATTCTACAATGCTTCATTCTCAACAAACGCCACTCAACATGCTTATGAAGATTTGTTAATTAAAGATAAACTGCTGATAATCGCCAAGCCTTTCCTATGTAGATATATTTAGGACAAATCTTTAACGAAGGACCTACTCCATCAATTTTGTTATCTAAAGGCAGTGAATGTCGATCACGTAGGCCGTAAGAACCAAGGATATAAGAACCAAGTACTAACAACCATATCGACCATCGATTTTTCCTGAGGTTCAAGACAGCTGGCGTGAAAATACCCGTTAGGAGTTTCTAATGAGGACTAGAGACCTAATTAAACGTAGGATTCCAACACAATTTGATACATTCAATTATTTTTTAGTTTTGTTTATTTTATCGTCATTTGACGTAAGTTCTTTTTGTTTGTAAACGTTATGTTAAACAAAAAACTAAGTGACATAATTTAAAACGAAAATCCTCAATAAAAATTCTACTCAATCCAAAGCCAAACAAACAGAGGACAACAAACATTCTTCCCAACACGTTAACAACCATTTCGCAGATCATCATCTGCCATCGATAAATCATAAGATATTTGCTCAGCTTGGTTTCGGTGTGTATATGCGACAGGTTGTTCGTTTGCGCTCGCGTAAATCTGGCTGTACACTGTACGCACGAACAAAGCAAAACGTGCGTAAGATGATGTTTGCGAGGACGCACAGACAATACAATAATCATTCAGAACCGTACACAGTAGCGACCTATGCTATTAAAGGCGTGACGTGCTGTGGTCCGAACCTGCTGCCTGATGAATTGCAAATGTCAAATTATGGTGGCCCCCAATGTACTCATCTCATTCGTTTCTTCGCTACCAGTTATTAGCGTACGTTCGTAAAAATACTTTTTATTGCATGAACCAAACAAAAAAAAAGAAATTAAGCATTCCCAGTCCGTGTCACCGTTGGCTGCCGGTTCACGTGCTGCCCGAGTGCTGTCGGCTTTTCCCGCGATCAGTTAGAATTTTTAATGGGAGAAGTGAGAATCTGTATCCACCGGTGACGGATTGGTGTATTGGTGTGGTAGGTTTTCTAGCTGGTGATGCTTTGGCGGTGTACCTTTCAATTTAACCCATCGCACGAAAAAAAAGACAACACCCAATAGCTCTATGGGCCGTAGTCAATCAGTCAGCTAGCGGCAAGTCGGACAGCTTTCGAGCGCCGAGAGGTTATGGTGGTGGTGGAGGATTAAATTTAGACGCGTTTTAAAATTAGTTTAGTGGTATTTTGCTTACAGTGCACAAATTTAGCACCGATCACCGTTCACTGGCTCATGCTCGATTGCACCGATCCAAAGCAAAAGTGCTCACGGTTGAGCACGACCGCTCTGTGCAAAGTGTTGCCGACTAATTTTGCATGGAAGGGTTAGAATTGCTGCTGGTACACAACATTGGTTTTAGTATGGAACTACCAAGGGAGTAAAGCATTTAGTAATTTCAATTACTATTTGGTGCTGCGTGCTTAAGGTTTATTTCGGTTTTTGGCCTTCGTGTGCTTAAATCAACATCCGGTGATAAGATCATACCTAGGTTCAATTGGAACTACAAACTCATGAACAAAAAGGAAAACAAACCTCTGACGTATCTAACGCACAAGAAAATGCCAAAAACCGATCGAGATGGAAACGATGACAAGGGGACAAGCTGGTGGACGACGGACATATTTTCCTTACTGTCGTCATCTCGGTCCACGTGATGTTCGATCTGACGTGTACGGGTGTACGCTCTGTCCGTTTGGACGCAAACGTAGCTGAGTTTCTGTAGCCAAAGACTGGGTCTGAAAGACGAGTTCTAAGCCTAGCAGCTATTCGCCATGAACCGATGTAAAGGGCTGTGAAAGGTGTAAGAAGCCAGAAGGAAAGCGAGCACCGCATCATGTGTCTTCGTTGATGTTTTTCCCGGCATACGAACGCGCTGTACGTCACTGCGATGATGCGTTCTGCTAGGGTACGGTGGTCGTACGACAGACCTCCGCGAGGTAAGACGCAATACAGGACAGAGGCAGCACAGTGGAACGGATGTTCGACAACGTTTTCGGCCGCTTTTTCTTGGCAACTGTACGGCACGGCAACAAACGAAACAGAGGCCCGAGCATTGCACGACATTTCATTAAGTTGCCGAAAATAAAATCTTTTCTTCATTCCTGGCGTTCGCCAGGCGTCGCACCGCCTGTCCCAACCCACACACACACACACACATAGACTGGCCATTTTCCTTGCGCCGGCGGTAGTAATGGTTGGATGCCGTTGGTTTAGTACCGGGGGATGAATGTTTTCCACGCGGCCCATTGCCAGGAGTCTGATGGGGTCCGGTGGCAGTCGAGTGACTTTATTCAATCGATCGCGGACAGGTGAACAGTGGGTTGCGTGCGTTGAAGGTTAATGGTCAAAATGCAATCCGCGGAACAGGTTAATAAAATGACATTTTTATAATTGTAAGGAAATACCCTATAAATTTTAAATAGAAGCTAAGAAAACAACACTTTTGTAATGTTTTTCAAGATTAATTATAATGAAGCATATTTATAATAAGTTATAACTCTTTTCTATTTCCGTAACGAAGGCCTTTGAGCAGTGACATTTTCGAGGACAAACAAATATAAATTGTACACAAATTGTTTTTTACAAATTGATTTTAAAAATTGTTTACCACCAATTTTCTTAAGCTGCGGGGCCACGACAGTTGAGGATTCCCTCAGAACTCAAAACCTCAGGAACTCATGAGTGATTTTGAGGGATTTGCGTTTTGAGGAAAACCTGGCCGATCTACAAAAACCTCAAAAACTTTTTGAGACTTTTTTTGAGGAATCGATTTGACAGTTTCGATGCCCCAGCCGTACAGAATGTAAACAAAACATATTTTTGTTTGCGATTTTTTTCAATGAAAGTACACTTTTCTTGTACCATTGTTAATGCAAATATCTACTGAAGAACTAAAATTAACATTAATTATAATTTAACACCGTATTTGTGTGTTTATTTTTTTTTGTTTTTTTCGACGGTAAATTGTTCATTTGTTGCACAGTGTGTGACACAATTTAGGTATACGGTTTAATTTAAAAACTTAACTTTTTATGCGAAAGAGTATCCTTGAATCTCGTTCTTTTGATTGATAAAATGTTTAGTTACTTTTTTTTCCTTAAAATAACATTTTATTGACCATATTTTCCATTAAATTGATCAAAAAACACCTTTAAACAAAGTTGACAATTACATGAAATACGTAGCATTTGTCAAACACTGTTTGTTGTCGCTGACGAAAAGAGAGGCAGCATGAGTGATTGTGTGTGTGACCAAATTTGAGGAAAACCTCAAACGGCCACGGGAACATTGGTTTTGAGACGCTTTTTGAGGGAATTGAGTGACTGAGGAAGTTTGAGGGAAAGTCTCAACTGTCGTGGCCCCGCAGCTTTACGCTACCGATGTTCCGAACCTGTGCAAGGCTCTTCTTCATTCGGCACTCGTATTACCCGCTAGGAATTGGCCATTACCAATGCAAAATGTGAGAATTTTTCCAGCTAGCGAACATTCCAATGCTGCTGTATGTTTGTACGTCTTTTTTGTGAGGTGTTTTCTTTTACCTTTTAGCATTTCCTTTGCTTGTGACAGTCAATGGTATCACATTACTCTTCTACTGTTTGCCGTCGCACCGGTAGAGCTATATTTTTGGACAGCTCGTTTTTACATTCATTGCTATCTAGCCAATACCAGAGGGAAATGTTTTATATTTTTTTTGGGTTTTGTTTTAGAAACTATGCATGTTTTGCTGCTGTATTTCGCTAGCTATAGTACTTCGATTTATTTTCTAGATTGTTTTGCATGTTATGGAAGTATTATTTATTTATATTGAACAATAATCATTCTGATTGGTGTTTCTTAATGTGTTTCAATATTTGACGTGTTCAATATTTTACGGTGTAATTATGTTTGAGTTTTATTATTTTGGTAATTGCGAATAGAGTGCGAAATAGAAATATTTTCCTTTTATTTTCTTACTATACTAGGTGTAAATTATTGATCTTACCTGAATAATGTAAGCTTCAAAATATATTTTTTTAACGTTGTTTGAAGCTAGCACACATCTTATTGTTTATTAAATGGCTCGTAAATTTGGTTCTGTAATCAATATATTTAACAATATTTACACGCAGACGGTGGATATAAAATTAGCATAAATACATTAAGACTCTACGATCATTCCGGGTATATTCCGCACGCAGTCTACTTCTACCCTGCGAAATTGAAACGTAAATCTAGGCATTTACAGCGAAATATGTTCGAATCAATGAATCAACAATTTGTGCTTCAACGATCTATACGGCCCAATATCGTTTGTCATCGGATACGCGTACGGATGTTCAATGGTTTGTAAACTTTTTGAACGATGGAACAGTGCCTAATGGTACTTCTATTACCGAAATAGTCCTAGATGAGGGCACGGGGATTGCTGGAGAAGTGATGAACTGCTTTCGAACTGCATTTCAAGGCTAAACTAAGACCAGAACGAGCGAAAACACCAATCGCTTGCACCAAACTATCCACCGAGAGCAGGTTTGTTGAGAAGTCAAGTGAAAGCTTTTTATTAGAAAGATGCTTATCACATACACAGTACGGAACGGAGGAAGTAAAAACCGCAATCGAAGGAAAAAAGCTGTAACCGACCCGATCATGGTACAACCATTTCGGCTAAATCGAAAGTTATGATGATCTTTCGCCTCCAGCAGCTTCCTCTCTAGATGCCCCGGAAGCGGTTTGACAGTATTCCAAACTAATTTAAATTGAAAACACATTTCCCACGTTGAGCTTCTCGGGGGAGTTTCGAGTACTGAGAATTGTTTGATAGCGAAGCTGCTCACCTACAGATGGAATGAATCCATTACGAATCATCTTATACCAGCTTGGGCAAAAAGGTTTTATTTTTGGCTGTATTTTTTTATTTGTATTTTCTTGTAAAAACCCCCGGCATGAAATGTGTTTTTTCTTCTTCTGGAGCCGAACATTGATCTACGCAAAAAAAAAAGATAGCTCATACTCCGTCCACTATGAAACGATGAGCGATCGTGACATGGGGCTGTGTGCGTAAGTATTTTTTGTCTCTGGTTTTATTTTTTGGCAATAAATAACTTTCCATGCCAGTGGGCAAGTTACGCTTGCCACCTTCTCTTCGGAAGCGATAAAGTGTATGTTCTTTGGAATATTTTGTTTTGTTTTTTTGTTCGTTTGTTGGAAAAGTTCTTGCAACCGTATACCCAGCCGTGGCGATAGGAACAGATGCTTTTGCTTGAGACGCCTACTTGTCTCGGGTTTGGTGTAGTCGCTCGGAAGCTGCCATCCTTTTTTGGGGTTGTCCACGTTCGATAGGAAACGTGCTCGTTGTTGTCCTGTTGTTGTTTAGTTTCTTTTGCAATAGACAATCTACTTAGACGGTAGAATGTGAAAACAGTGAAAGAGAGCGAGTGAGCATGTTGTGAAAAATAAACTTTCGGCCCTGTTTTCACTGACGCCATAACTGCATAAATTGATATCGTGCCTATGATGTGTTGATCGTATAGCAAAAGGATGAGCTACGCTGGTAGATGCTGCTTTTCGTCGAATTCAATGTTCTTCGGTTGTCATGGCAAAAAAAACTGGGTTTTTTCCGGCTTCTGGTATTGGACTGAATTCATTTTAAAGTTTATGATAGCTGAACTTTGACTTTGAGCGAGCTTGTTTATAGTTTGTTTATGGCCAAGCCTTAACAAAATGGTCAGTTGCAGTCCATTGGATGGATGTTGGGTTTTGTTTTAGGCTTGAAAAAAAAAAAATCACACTACAAAGTAGCTGGAAATGCGGCGGATATCAGTAGACAAACTTTAAATGATTTTAATGGGAGTTGTTCATCACTGCGGAATAGAAGATCAAAATTATATTCCAGATGATTTAAAACATGTTTCATTTGATGAATCAGTTAGATAATTGGATTTGAAAATGTGTTAAAAATGGTTTATATATTCTTTATAAAGTAATATGAACTTGTCTTACTTTCAACTCTGTAACTACAAAGAAACGATTTTGTTTCTACAATTTTATAATTTCTATCATAGAAAAGGACTAACCATTATTCTTCTTACAAAGAACATAGTGTAATTCCTTCACTAATATTTTTATATAGTATTATTTTCTTGATTCTTTAACGTAATAAAATATTTTAGATTATTTTAACACCTTTTAACACTTGTCGAGACGATCGCAACTGGGACTATACAGAACTTATACTGCATAGTTTCGGTACTCAACTTTGCCTGTTAGACATGGACTTTGTCCAAAACTAACGAAACCATGGCGATCCATGGCGCTGAAGGTTCCTTTTGATTGTTTTTTTATGGTCTAATATTTATGGTCTATGAAAATTATGCTTTGGACAGTTGAAAATGAAACAAATTTTGAATCAAATGCATTTCGCTGCATAACTAAATGCAACGAAAATGGATACATTTTATATTCTTAGCGTGTCACAAGCAGCTTATTGTATTTTTTGAGTTTTATAAAAATGTTTAAAAAACATACAAAAAAGTAGGACAAACATGATAACATCCCTGCGGAGAAAGTCGTGCTTTTTGCCAGTTATATTGTAAGGTCACATTTTATGAGCGACCAGCTTTGTTGCATTGAGCTTTGATTGTGTCATAAAAATAAATTTACTTCCTCCATTTTTCTCACTTACACACTCATCCTCGAAGCCATTAAAAAAAAGGATTTCCACGCAAAACATTCCACGTTCTCATCTTCACCATTAAATCCACTTTGAATGGACGCAGTCGAAGATCCTGCCATTGGGTCGGTTTACGTTTTGTTTTGCTATTTTTTTTCACCCCTTATTTGTTTGTTCCTCCGTGTCCTGCTCGATTTTAACCCTTTCAGGCACGATAAAGTCAGTTTTGCCGCTTGAATCAGAGGAATTGCCTGCCTTTGCCAGCGGCAAAACCGTACCAAAACCCGTCCCGCTTTCAAATTGTGGAGGAGTGTCACGATTGTACGAAAATGAATCTTGATAATGTCCAACCACAGCAATTTACGATTCCAACCCTTTTTTTTTCGGCCACTAAAGAAGTACAGGAGAAATAAACCAGGGGGTGAAAAAAGCTGAAACGAAAATAAAAAGAAAAAAAAGCATACAACCATAAGGTTTTATCGTTCCTTAGTTTACCTATTTGCGGATACTTTTTTCCTTCCCGCAGAACCGAATCCTCCAGGGTGAAAGTCATTTTGGTTTTGTCAGAATGAACGTTGTGGTTGGGAAAATAAACGAAAGCGAACAGAAAAACAGGCAACATTGAGTCACATGTAAATGCATATACACGGTGTGGAAGTACGGAAGTATGCTGTGGCCGAATGCAGTGTAATTTCGCCGGGTCGTTTAGCATTAGTTTGGTTCCGTCGTGCTGACGGAGAAAGCGGTGGTAAACAATGTGGTCGCCAAAAATTACGTCGAACATTTTTGGGAACCGGTATTTAAGCAGCACGGCCAAGAAAAACATAGCGTAGTCACAATGGATTTGTTTCCTTCTTTTCCCCGGTGTCGCAAATGTTGGTTAAAAATGCATTTCTCTTGCAGTTGAACGAGAAGTATCGAAAATTGAAGAGAGAAAACGGTACGGGTCGTTTACTTTCCCAATGTCTTGCATATTGATCTGCATACTGCTATAGTGCACGGGGGATAAAAAATGGCAAAGTTTGTGTATTTTTTTCTGTGTGTGTTCTCCATTGGTTTCTGATTCACTTTGCCGCTCGTTTCGTTCAAATCGCTTGAACGTGCGCCGGCTAGAAATCGAATCCATCGAGGACGTGCGATTCGGTGCGGATTTGGAAAATTACACGACTCATTAATTTTCCTCTCGCAGGAATAGGTTTGGAAGTGTGTGTGTGTATGCATGTGAGGGTCAAAAAATTGTACCCGAGTTTTTGCAAATGCATTCGCATGCAAAATACTGCGACGAGGAATGAACGAACGCAGCACAAAATGTCGAGGACCTATAAGTCGCGACGACTGTGGCTACGGTTTTTGGGGTGAAATCCTTTCATTTGAGGGGTGAAGATTTCGGGTGGTTTCGCGAGATGGTGGTGCGGGAGGTTAAATCGAATGTACGTGCCACGGGCGCATCGTTGCTGGGTGCAATGCGATGGCAGGTCGCGCCGCGTACGCGGTCGTGCACAATGTGCTGCAATGCATCAAATTTTGCAACCAAATTGGCGAGGCGATCGATTTTCTTCGGGAAAACGTAGGAGGCTTCGTTGGAAGGAAATTGGCAAATGCTGAAATGAAGGTATTTGCTAAAAAGACATTCGACAAGTTTGTAAGATGGCGTTGACTGGTTTTATGGTTTTTTGGGTGTGCGAAATGGTTAGGATATTCATTTTTATGGGTATTTTGACGAGTGTGGAAGAGTTTTCATTGCTCATTTCTGTGAATGTGAAGAAGGTTTTAAATTTACTGGTTTTTCTTTTATTATTAGGTTTTATTGAATATTTTTAAATTTTGACTTACTTACTTTAATACTTAATATGATAATCTACCACGACTCCCAAAAGATTTTCAGTTGATCTCAGGATTCTCAGGTCTAAAGAATAACTAATATATAACAAAAATCAACCCATCAATAATTATCAAATAATCCGTTTCAAGAGTTCCTGTGTTAATTCTCAAAAAAAATTAAATTCTCAAAGACCATAACAACAAAATCTAATTTACTTCTAATTTTCATCAGATGTGCATACACAAATTGCAAGAATTTTATTTGTGTTTTATAAATTCAAAGGATTGTTTTAAATTTAATTGCTATCTATAGTAGATTTAAAAAATAATTTCAGTAGAACACGAAATGCATATTTATGTAATATATGTAATTAAATATATCGCAACTCATTACTGTCAATATCATTTTTTTAACGACATAAAACCAAATTTAATTAAGCGTTGAAAAATTGTGCTCCAAAATAAATGACTAACAAAACACGTTTTGACACAACCGAATGACCAATTTCCGTCGACAGTGATCCCAGCTGTTTGTGATTTTCATGCAGAACCATTTTAATAATTTGTCATTTAACGTCCAAGGGCAGCCGAAAAGGGAATGTGCCTGCCGTGTTCATTAATTAATACTTAATATCATTGTTACACATTGTAATTATTTCTTCGAACACAGTATCCTTGGCAGACGATGGTTAGACGCGCTGGGTTACCCATTCTTGTTGGCCTTTTCGAGCCGACAAGCGCCAGCCCGTGGTGTACCTGGGCCAGCATAATAATAAAAATAATAAATTATCCTCCTCGGGGGCTAACGCGTCAAAATCGTGGTGAAATGCGTACAAAAGGCACTGACGCACTGGCAAAAGACTGCTCAAAACATTGCTTTTTTCCTGCCCAAACGTAATCAAGATAAGCCGGGGGGTTTTTCTCTGCCCCTATATTAAGGGGTACAGTTTGCCTTAAATGTTATTGCCATTTGGTTGAGAACAGAAGGTAAGAGTTTTTAGAAAATCGGTAGTTAAACAGTACGTTTAGTGAGGGACAGTTTAGAGAAAGAGAAAAAAAAATTGTTGGTGAAAGAAATGATTTCCGTTAATATACACCTTCAGGTGCATAAGAAGAGTGCAATAAAATCAAACAAGAAAAGAGTTGTGGTCTCGAGAGCCAAGCGATTGGGAGGTAAAGAAACAATTTCTCATAATTAGTGAGCACTTAATTGGCCAAATGTTTGGCGTGGTTTGCAGAGCACTGGGCAATCCCATCCATCTGTCTGTCCGCGTGCGTTGTTGGTTGAATATTAATAGAAATGTGGTTGTATTTTCCTTTCTGCCAGAGGCGTTTTGCTGTAAAGGTCCTCCGTATCATAAAGCATAGATCTAGCCTGGTTTGTGCGTGAGGTCTTTCGCGAACGAAGGACTGTTGAAGCATTTCCTCCCTTCTTTCGGTTCATTTTACCAAATCAATGAAAATTCCATATTCATCGCATCCACCAAGCAAAGGAGGAAAGCAAATTTGTGAAAACATTCTGTCAACGTACGAGTGACATGGTCCATTAAGCCGATTTACATGATTTTTGTTCTCGTATTTTTGGGGAGTTGATACGATCCCAGCTTTCCGCCTTCAAGTTGTGTGTGTATCGTTTCAAGCCCGCTTGGGACAACATATGTTATGTTGGTTGTGTTTTAACTGTGTTAGTTTCGACTTGGATCCAAACCGAAATACGATTCATACGTTGAAGAAGTGAATGAAAATGATGATGCACGAGGAGATCGAATGTCTCGAGCGGCGGTGGGTTGAGATCGTTTTCAAAATTCACCTTGCCCGGTTTTTTCGTTCACTCGTGTAGCTTAAGGTATGTTTTGCCTTTGGCAGTCGTCCAGAGAAGATGAGGTAAGGATGGTAAAGAGTGGTCTGGCGTTTCGAGATCTAACTCGTAAAAATGGAATTTGCATTTGATATGATTATTTGAAACACACAGCTTCTGCTACTTCACAGTCAATGCAAACAACGAAGCGGCCGGGGTAAATGTTTACTCCGAAACACACCTCGGTGTGGACGAAAATTTCCTTGTACCATCGTCCTTTCCGGCCCCGAAGAAAAGGCAACATTATTTGATTCGTTTAGCTTCTGTTCGCCCAGTCTCGACTGTTTTCAATTATAAGTTATAATTTCATTCAATTTTCCCGAACGGCTCGGAACGGTCGTTTGTTTTGTCTGGTTACGATCCCGGGGTTTTTAGCTGTTGATGGTGATTACGGTCTGGTGTGTTGGTATTGATTTTTCATCATTTGTTTTTTTTCTCTAGCAAAACACCTTTTACCTGTCTTTTTTCTACGATTATTTCAAGACTAGAGAAAGGCAAACGAATCAACTCATCGTGGTTTTAGGTTTTTTCGTACAAAGTTAGGTTCCCATCACTTACGAAGAAAGGTGGCAAACGGCCGTAGTCGATGACGTTGGGTGCCGTAATTAGTTAACTTTTAATTTGCAGATAAATTTTGTCTCTGTTAGTTTTACTACTTCCTTCTGTCGTTAACTAAGGACGAGAAAGCGGTGCTAGTTTTGCTAACAAAAAAAAAGTTGTTTGAATTAGAAGAAGAAAAAAATCATTGGAAGGTTACCTTTTTCTTTTTTTTCGTAGCTTACTGTAATAAGTTTAATCATAATATGAGGGAAAAAGAGAAAAAAAAATAGAGAATGAATCGACTCGGAACAGAGTGTAATTTTCTTTAGTTTTAGTCCTTCCGACCAACACTTATCGTTACGGTCGCTAGAGTAGGTCAGGTAGCGTACTAAGGGAAGAAGCATGAACGCGGAAATCCAATTTCGATTTTGGTTCATTTTCCTATCCTCAAAATTAACATTCGTTTGCAGTTTCTTGCTGTGGTGTTCCACCGTCTCTTGCTACTATTTTATGGATCTCGTTAGCAGAAACAGAGAGTCACACTTTTGTCGAGTGTTGCGTAAGGTAGAAAGATTCAAGTACTTTAACGGCTGTGTTTTGTTGTATATTCTTAAAAAAATTATAGAATCTCACTTGGAATATTTTTTCTCTATTATTCCTTAAGCCGAACGAAAGCCGAAATGTGCGATCAAGTGAAGTGGTGTCGCACGAAACTGTAGCCCCGAAAAAAGGCGACCCACCATTCCGCAAAGGATTAATTAACCGGGCTTATTTTTATTAAATTATCCTTGTATAAAACCAAGCTTACGACCGGATCAGCATCACCGGTCCGTGCGAAATCTTGTGGTGGTGGTTTTGACATAGTCCTTCTGTTTCCTTGGCAGTAGTTTGGATCCGGTTTGCTGTTAGCAACCGGTTCGGGTGCTTCGCACGCTGAGTACGGTTCTTTCTGTGCCGGTGTTTGCCGGCAACGCAACAGCATCCGTGATGGGATCCGTGCGATAATGAATCGAAATGAAATGAGTCAGCAGTAGTAGCACCAGTGTTCTTTAATGGCGAACCCTCCCCAAAAGCAGCCTTTCGGGAGCAGACCGAAGCGTTCGGAATCTGTGTGGAAGTTCAAATAGCCGTGTTTGAGCTTGTGGTGAGGTGGAAATTTTCATCCCTCCCAAGCAGAAAGAGGGCACACAAGCGAGGAAACTTTTCATTTTTTACGGTTCACCCATTGTCAGCACCTTCTTCCGTTAGCAGTGTTTTCTGGGTTTCGCTGTATAAATCTATTATGATTTCTTTTTTTGTGTGTGTTAAAATGAATAGCCACTTTTAGTGTGAGCACGGAGCAGTTTATTCTGCTGTCTTTTGCAGCCGGTCACTTAGAAAACGAAACTAAATGGAAGATTAGAATATTAGAAGGGGCCCCATGGGAAATCGATGAATTGAAATTTGAACGCATCATTTCCGTAGTCTTTAGTTTGTTTTTGTCTTCTTTTTTTTAAAACTAATTTCGCCACCTGCTGATTGCTAGTGAACATTTGATTGGGAAACACATGTACGGCTATTAGTTGGACAAAGACATTTCTATCTAATTGAATCGCAGCACGACATCGCAACCGTAGTTCTGGATCGATAGTACTGATGGTAGGACCACTCGAAAACGGACCAGGAAAGGATGCACGGAAAGTGGTTTAGAACGCAGTTCCGCTTATGAAATCGTTTGATGTTCGCGTAGCTGGGTTTTGAGGATAAACAATGGTTTTTTCATTGGAATTGATTTTAAATTTGGTGGAAAGTTTGTTGATGTTGATTAAAAAAATGATCATTGAGGATAATAATTTTAGCATGAATTTTAAATTTCATAAGCATTCTGGCAAAAAATATCGATTGTCTACAGGGTCGATGAAAAAGTAGGTTTTTTGGTGGCTTTAAAGCTAAGGTTTGGTTTAAAGTTAGCTCCATAGAAAAAAATAAGAGGTTTTTCATAGTCTTGAGAAGGATTTGGTGGTCATTGGTAAACGATTTAACTTTATACAGATAACCTTTTTTGAAGTTTAATTGGTATGATGAGTTAGGCTTGGCTATTTGTCGATCACGATCGCATACTCATTCACGTTATATTGCATGATGAAAGAGTCAATTTCTGGACGACACTTTGTGATTATAATCCAGATCTTTGGGAGTCCTGAAGGAATGTGTAGTTCCTTTTTCCACGTCCACCACTGAAGAACTTATTTCAGGAAAATGTTCAGTATAGTCTAGGTACTTAATGACCGTGGGAAGTATGAGGAAAGGGTCCTAGTCCTTATGTTTAGTCTTCGTTAAAGCATAAATATTTGTAGTTTTTTTAAAGAAAACTATTCCAAAGACTCACAAACAATGTTAATATAAGCTATAATAAAGCTATTACTGTATGTTTTACGCAATACGCATAATACGCAAACCGAGAGGGCAAGGAAGTCTATGTGATAAATGGAGCCGGTTCTAGTCTAGTCTAAAATAAGTCTAGTGAGCCAGAAATGATACAAAGAGAGAGAGAGAGAGAGAAAGAGAAAGAAAAAGAAAATCACAATATTAAAATAACCAAATAAAAGTAAGATAAATAAATTATTTATTTACCATTTTACTGAATTCAAGTTAGTAGTCAAATCCACTTTTAAATTAAACAACTAGCTCAAAGTCCTTTGGTACGAGTAATCCTTCCACTTGTTTGAATTATCTAGGCTTTGAAGTTCTGCCGTGGTTAAAATCCTGTTTGGCTTTTTGAAAAATTTCCCACGTTGAAATAAGCTCAGACACAAGTTTTTATCCTCCTTTCCTTGAGTGCCACTACTGGATGTTGTGCGATACTTCTGTATCGAAACTAGTAACCACCAGTATTCGAAAGGACGTTTGCTGGTTTATTTATTTGTTTCAAGTATCCGTCGATTTGCGTGTTGATATCCGTGTGTAGTAGTGTCTTTTATTCTGTTCGAAGTGGTTGATAAAGCAAATAAAAAAAACCCTCGAAAGCAAAGACAAAATGGCTCTTATGCCAAATCGATGTCAGCATGAATTAAAGGAGGGACGTCCTGTGTTGCGTTGCGAACGAGAGAAGAATACCAGCCCAGCAAAAAAAAAAAAACAAATAACAAAACAAAAGACGTTCAAGAATGTTTTTCCGACTGACAAGGGAGAAAGTATTTACTCTTCTCCTTCTGCGCCATACCGTCTGGTGTGATTTTTCATCACCCTCTGGCATGGTCTCGATGGTGTTTAGCTTAATAGTATTTCTTTCCCAATAAAGCCGCCCCGGGCAAGTACAAAGTGAAGCGGGCCAATCGAAAACCCAACCACGGGAGAAAATGGGTGGAAAAGCGTCACTTCGTGTTTCGATATGTGGGCAATGATTGGAAACCGATAGGCGAACCGTTTCGAAGTCGGGCATAAAAAAACCCAATAAATGTTTAATATACGATGTAGAGCGATAGCCCAATAGAAAAAAAAATGTCTAACGGGCAAATGATACGTTGCCGTACTGGAGCCGAAACTGACCGTTCGCTGCATACTGATGAGATCCCATCCTACACCACCGGCACGGTTAAGTGTGAGCGTGTTGTGTTTTTTTGTCATCTTAATTTAATGGGAGTTTTCCTGCACTATTCCGTTCAACGCCTGTAGTCACTTCCTTCCTCAAGCTTTTGCCATTCCGTGACCAGCTGGGATGAATGTTTATGCTCTTGCTGCTACGCATCATAAACGTTATGTGTAAAATGTGTACGAATGTGTGTAACTGTATACCGCTTAATGTACCACGCCCGTAAGAGTCACTTATGCACTTTTGTGCCACCATAAAAACGGTTTGCAGTATGTCCTGCATAAAATGTGACATGATGTACGAGTCCATTTGAACCATTGCATGAAACAGTTTTTATGTGCGCTGTTTTGCAGGATGGTTGTGGTAGGAACGTTTTGAGCTATTTTAAATAGGATATAGCGAAAAGTTTTATTACATTTTAAATATGATTTATTACGTTGTTGAATGATTTATAATAAAAGTTTCACTTCAACCATTATTTTGCATTGAATATTCATTTATCTGTTGCGCCGTTTTCATTTTGATGTTAAACGGATTTTAAGCAACGAGAGTTTATAGTAAAATTTATTGTGCAACTTTACTATGAAATATTTAAAAAAAATATATTATTCTACTTTTTTCTACGTTGATTTATTTATATCAATTATTTTTCATGATTAAAAAAAATACCCGCTAAGCTGGGCCCCACTCCACGTTGAGACGTTTTGCTCTCCGAAGGGCAATCAAGCCATACATGTTCAGGTCTCGCGATGGAAATAGATCATCACTACGTATGTGTGTGCATGTGTATGTCTGCGTACCGTTGTTTGCCATCCGTGCGGCTTGGGTTAGCATCTTATATCAAATTAAATTATAAATTCGTGGCATCAGCACTTTACCTTCCTACCGGTGGTGGGTGACTTTTAGCCGGTAGATGAATTTTCCCATTCCGGTTTGCGTCTCGAAAAGAGGTATGGAAAAAGACGGTAGATTGAAACCCCAAACAAACAAGGCAAAACGGTTGAATGGATGCTAGAAAGATGCAGCGAAACCTATCTGGGCTGGTAGTGTGCTTCCGAAGAAAGTGTCCTAGGCGTCTGGAGAAGATAAATGTGCCAACCGAAACGAGTCAATAAGATGTGAGAGATAGAACGAGAGCGAAACATGAAAAAAACTGCTCACACTTGGAGCAGGCGATTTTGGTGCGGGATGTCACCCCATTCACCATCCCCAAAAAGGTGACAGTAGAGAAGCGAGATGAAAAATAATGATGTTACTAGTTTTAGTTCGCTTTTACCTTCAGAAGGGTTTTTAACTCCTGCTTGTGCCCGTGCCAGCATGTTGCAATGAACAAGATCGACCGCGTGATGCACCTTTTTGGGGCGGTGAGATGGCGCAGTGTGAGAAGACAAGGACAAGGCAAAGGGAAGAAAAAAAAAATCCATCCCTTCGAACGGTACGAAAACAAACACTCTACAGTTGAAGAGGAAAAGTTGTCAGACTGTGCGACCGGAAGTGTTAATTGGAATGTACACAATTCAGCTTCCAGTGGTCTACCCTGCCGGTCGGTGAAGGTATTCGTTAGCTTTTGCTACCCTTACTAAAGTGCGAAAGCATAACAATGAATAGCAAAAAAAAAAAACACAAAACTAGCAAACATTCCAATAATCATTCGTTCTCGTTCGTTGTGATAAGAAAAAAGGGAGCAAATTATAATTCGTTTCAAAGGTTTGGCTTGGACTTTAAGATCGAAGATCAGGACAAGAAGCGCTCGACAAACCAATAAAAAAAGGAACTTACGCGAAAAAAAAAACCTTCCAACCGGCACCAAACTGGATAACCACTGAGTCAGCGGCGAAACGAATTTTCACACCTTTTCGAAGTTGGTAAACAGTTGGTCACGCGAGCGAACAAGTTTCTAAGGACGGAGAATGGAGTAAACAACGGAGGGATGATTACAATAACAAAAAAAAAACTGGAGTGTTTTGAGAGCGAGAAGTGCGAAAAGTAAGAACTGGGCTACGAATTTTGCGAGTGCATGTTGGAGCGAAAATTGGTCCGTGTGCATTGTAATTGCATTATTGTACGCGAGTAAGGAGACGCTCCTGGTGAAGGTTTGTTGGTTTTAACGGTGTTGTTTGGAAAGGAGATGCTTACTTTGGGTGGTAACACTGGAGAAAAAGTTTTGTTGAAATAGTTAAAAAGCAAGCGAGAGTGTGTTTTTTGGATGAAATAAATTCAATTTAATTCCTTTTGTAAAGTATTTCGTTAATTAATAAGCTAAAGCCAAGGCGGATACTTTGTTCCGACGTTAGTTTTTTCCAATAAATTATTTAAACTGTTGGAGGTGTTTGAAAAATCTCAATATACTTGCTAAAACATACTGCTGCTACAGAAATCGATGTGACTAATTCCCTCAGGGTTGAACAAATTTCACATTTCACTATCGGAAAGTTCCCGTTTGACATACTTTTTTTCTCTGAGTTCAGTTGAACCACCGTTTAGACGATTTTATGGCAACTTTCGTACCGGTTCGAATGCTATCTAAATGTACTAACCGTACGAAAACGACATTGTGTCTCAAAGGAATTTCAACATCAGCACCGACAACATTAGTTGCGGACTGTGTTCGGATGGAGCGACGGCTTGACAATCTGAAGCGATTGCTGTACATATGTGTTTTTTGTGTTATTTCTAAAACCAAATTTTCGTTTTTTCTTTTGGATTGGCGCCCTGGTTGGGAGGAAAAAAAATCCTTGCAACGAATGAACTTGAACGTTTTCCCTCCACTTGCGATTGTTGTTGATACGAGGCAATAACAATAAAACGTACATGCCTGGAAGGAGTAAGAAAGGAGCAGCAGTAGCACTAGCAGTAGAGGCAGTAACATGAAGCTAGTAATCGCTGCAATCCAACCTTTTCGTTGCCTTTGGTTTGCTGCTTGATGTTGTTCATGTTTTATTTCACTCCGGGTAGTGTGCTGTAAGGAATAATGCCCCACGGGACAGCTTACAGTGAGCTTCCTTCGGGAGGCACAAAAGGCGAAACAATATTAAAAAATTGATACAAATTGGCCTAGTTCTAAATTCTAGGAGGCGTTCCGGGCCAGACAATGTTGTTGCCGCATTTGCACAATCCACTGTTGGACCATCGATCAGATTGTTGGTATGCTTTATGTGGGCATTTGTCATTTTTTTTATTGTTTATAGAATTAAATAAACTTAAATGCACAAACTTCACGTTAATTTTGTTCGAATATATTGGTTTTACATATTTTAAAATTAAGGCATTTTTATTACAAAATTAATAAAGAAATATTTTACCTTATAATAAAATGACTAGAAAACACATTTAAATGACAAAAATTTCTCCACAATCCTTAAAAAAATGCCACTAAATTAGACTTTGTATCATGTGAACTTATAATCGTATTGGTTTAACACAACCCCAAACAACGCCCTTGTTAGAGCACTTGAAAACAAATCAATGTCTAGTGTGTCAGTAGGGAGCTGATACTTATTTTTAATTGATATTTGATTTGATTGGGGTTACATCTTGTAAAAACAATTACAAATCAATATAAAAAAGGGTGTATTGTGAAGCCTTGTACAGGATGATGCCACCGAAGGGAGTTTCATTTGTTCATTTTACGACACATCAAACGTGAAATAGATGAAGGGTGTTCGTCCTGCTACCAGCCCATTTTCTTCCACTTTACCCTATGAAATGGTGGAAGCAATAGATATAGACACCCCACCTGGTCAATAGAGCATGTGATCCCGTTAAGAATCCTGCTGTGAATGTAGGTTACCACCCGCCAGGAGTTGTGCATGCATACATAATGTTTATTGCTGCTGATTGCTGGAAGTCACATTTTATGGCTATTATATTTCAATTAAGCTTTCACTCTGGGTGCGGGTAGAAATTCCCAGGGAAGGAAAATGTATTGGAAAATTTGTATTCCGATTTCCCCATGTGACGCATGTTCGTATAGAGATGAAGGAGTGGTCAAGCCTGTGGTCGAATTTTGATTAATATTGATGGATGGCTTTTATTTATTTACGTCCGTTTTTGCTCGAAAGATTTCAATGCCTGCAAAGGGGTACCGATCGAAAGTGAACACGGAACCGCAATTGTAAAGGAAAAATTAAAACTTTCTTTCCTTCCTGTTTTTTTTCCTCTACTAATCCCAAGCAACGGTTGATTTGAATTTGGTATTTGGAAAAGGGTTTCTTTCGTTTGAGGTTGTTACAGGTTGAAGGGTAATCAATTTCTATCTTTTTTGATTGCATTAAGTGGCGACGCTTTCCTTCTGGTTGAGTTGCCTGCAAAGGTCGCGCGTTTGCTTTTTTTTAACTCCGTACCGGTATATTGATTTTCAGCCACCTTTTATACCCTTGTTCGGTTATTTGCCTCGTTCGAATACCCAAAAGGTCTTTCCTTATTATTACGATAAATCAACCGTGAGTCCTTCGTGCCTGTTGAGGGTTTCGGTGGTGGTTGAGGTTTGACCGTGAGCCTTAGTCCCGAGCGCTTCGAAGCGAAGAGGAAAATCTTGTTTTATGAGTAACCTATCGAGAACAAGCAATGCGTGCGTACATTTCGTGTAGGCTGTATATTTGTTCGTCTCCCCCCCCACAACAATACGATACGTTGCACGTGGTTTTTTGGTTGATGGTTTTTGGAATGCGATAACAAAATTCTAATCGAGTTATTTTGTGTTTGTGCTTTTGTTTGATTCTTTTTCAGGTAAGTGAAAAACCACGGCTGTGCTAGATGGGATTCAGTGCTGCAGTAAATCAATATTGACGGTAGAACATTTATGAGGGGATTAAGGTGGATTAACAACAACACACAGACAGCAGTGGGATATCGTCATTAAGTAAGTAAGTTGGGCGCTAAAATGCTAAGAAATCCGTCACTTTGGTTAAACAATTACAAAACCGAAACCAACGCATGAAAGTATGAGAAAGCGCGAACAATGCTAAACAAAAGGGAAGAAACAACTCGCAAGAAAACGTTGTGCGTCGAAATTCTTTGATCCTCTACGCGTGATGCCACTCCCAACAACCAAAATCACAAAACCGTTCACAACTCGCGCCCAGCAAGTCGGGGTGGACGTTGTTTCGTGCGATCATTTGTTCTGACATGATATTTTGAGCAAATTTATTGGTAACAAACCTTATGGCGTGCGTGCTTACCGCCGGGCGTTTGTATTGCGTCCGTTTATATTTGTGTCCCATCGAGGCAAACGATAAACAACGCCAGATTTTGGTACGCCACCCGCCTATGTACGCGGATGGTCGATAGCGTGAAGTATGCTGCTAGAAGATGAAACAACACACCAATTTAACAGAACCTCAGGAAAACATAATAAAGTCGACGCGCTTAAAGAGCCGCCGTTCCTGTTCCTTTAACGTGCCCAACCGTGGCAAATAGGTAGCGGACGTAAATTGTGAATAAAATACAGCAACACCAACAAAAAAACGCGTCATTCAAACGACGCAAGCAGAACGAAATGATGGGAAGAGAATTAAGTGGTTCCCAAAAATTCCCACTATCCTTAGCAGAAGAGTGTTACGCTGCTCAATGAGAGCACTGACTGCCGTTAGTTACCGTGTGGCAAGTTCTAACTTTGCTGCCGTGATGTACCGATGGTCACATGATATATTCGTCTATTTTTAAAGAGACTCATTCAACGAACATTAATGTTGAGAATAGAAATCCAGAATTGCTTTTGTGTGTGTGTTGTATCGCAAGCCGTTGTTTCAATGGCTGCCTCGCTCCTTTCGCTTATTTACCTTGGCCGTGACAAGGCTTTTCGTTTGTTGTTGCCATAATCGTTTTCCAGACAAAATTTTGGTATTTTGTAGGATTAAATCTATGTCTAGCGGTGTCAAGAGTAGATTTTTTCTTTGGTGACATGTGTCGGCCAGGTGAAAGAGCTTATGTATGAGCGATAATGTTGACATGGAAATCTGTTTACTCGTCGTTAGAATGGAATTAAATGTAACAACAAATTTAATTATTGTAAAAAGTATGTCTCAGTTGAATCTTAATTGCTTTGCTCTTAAGTTTTGTTGAACTTTTTCTCAAATACGTCAAACATTATGGTTAGTAAAACATAATTTGTTACAGAATTTTCATTCAACAAATTTAGTGAAATCAGCTTAAAAAATGATATTAATATCTTCGTCGAAATATCGTTTTATACTCCGATTGTTTTAAATTTGATAAAGTTTTACATTCTTCATTTGCTTTGCTGTAAATAGCATTAAATGTATCTAAAATAGCGTCTTATTGAAAATAAAAACAAAAATAATTCTTTCATTCCCTAAAATGCTAATTAAAACATGCACAATTATATGTTTAAAAAATATACAAACAATAAGAAGTTTGGTAAATTTTACTTATATTGATCGATTTCATTTGACCTTTTCTTAATCCCAAGTGGATTTTCAATAATTCAGTACCTCGTTTAAACATCAGGAAGTATTGCTTAACGAGAAATCTATCCCATATTCTTCAATTAATTCAATTAGACAACAAAGTAACTAGCAATCCTTGATCAAATTGAAATAAATGAATCCTCAGATTGATATTAAATAATTTTAAAATTCCGATTTAGCTACTAATGCTTTCTGATGTTTGCCAGAAAGAGTTTACAAAATCAATGTAAACTCATGAAAAAATCAGCATATGAGATTTGATCTCCCGTCGACCGGTTGAAGCCCTTACAAATGAGCAGCAATCCAGTTGGTGAAACTTTTAACATCCGTATGCATATTTCATGCACCATTTTGATGGGAGCCGAAGCACGAAAAGGTTGTGGCAATACCAATGGAAAAAAACGGCTCGTTCTTGTGGCATATCGATAAAATAACCATATGAATGGTGCGATTGAAGTGTTTTGTAAATAATGAATCAAACCGTTCAAAAACGGAACAACGTCAGTGTATTGTCCGGCTATCATCAAACGCTTGCAGGGCTGGGTTTGGAGGTGAGAGTTTGCCTCCCGCAATCTGGTAAATGAAAGTCAAACAGATGAGATGGTAATGTGGTGGGTAGATGTGTTTTTTTCTGAGCCAAACCACATAGGAAAGGCAGTACATAATGATTCGGAAAAGACATATCGTTAAGAAAAAATTGAAATCCTTAACATCGACATGCATGAGCCTTACTTGAAGGTGGATTATTGTGCTCATAGTTTTGAACCAGACAAACTTTTTTGACGCTAAAAAGTGCAAAAGTAATCCAATAGCCGTGCCAGGATGAAAGAGCAACCTAAAAACCCGCAGAAAAGTTGTTCTCCAAGTGTTGCTTTTTTTTGGACAAATTTTTGCACCGAAAGTATTCCAAAATGGATGAAACAGGGATCCAAAGGAAAAAGAAAATGGCGGGAAACGCTCAAAACTGATTGCGTTATCGTATGTACCGGGAGGGAAAACTTTTTCCGGTCGCTTTTTCTCGCGCCACTTCCATTTACCGAACTTGTCCTCGACGTGTTTTGTGAGGTATTCGCGTATTATGGGTTGAGATTTGGTTTGACTATGTAGGTCACATGCAATCATTCTAAAACACATTCTCACCCACCGACCGGTTTTCTCCTTTTTCTGTCCCTTTTCCTTTTCCTGCTGTGAAATAATGTCGTTTTCTTACAAAAAAGGTATGACTGTAGAACTTGGCTACGGCTTACGCCGTTCCGGTGCCAATTGTCTATACATCCATTTAATTTTTCATTTCTTTCGTCTTTCACCTCCCACAAACCGGAAAAACAGGGAAAGCGTTGAATTTCCTTTATGGCCGATAGTTTTCTGGAATGGTATAAACATTCTCCGGGAACCAACCCACGAAACGAACGGTTACGGACGGGCAGGAAAGATGAAAGATGAAAAACGTCTTGTGAAAAATCGTTCACCGGCCAACCTTGTAGGCCAATGGATTGTGCTGATGTTTCGTACGTTTTGCTTGCTTGTATGCTACTGCCGTTCCACTGGCGGAAGTAAAGGCATCCGTTTCGCACTTTTCAATCCACCCTCATCCGTTGTCGTTATCGCTTCCGGTGGTCTCGGCAGGTCTCAAGGGTACAGGAAAAATGGCAACATATGAGAAAGGGTGAAAAGAACCGATACACAACATACACATTGTGCCCATAAAGAGAGACAGCGAGACACACCGTTATGTGAGATAGTTTTCTTTGCAGCTGCTGGAACCGAGCGAAACGGAGTCCTGAAGGAATTTGCTGGATCATTCTTTTGTGTTTCCATTGCCTTTCTTTATCGTGTGATCTGAATTATTGATCAGGCGTTTTTTGGTCGGGTGGATAGCTTTTGCTAACTGTGGGTGCCTTAAGGATTGCGGCTATTGTTTTACGTAGTTTAAAGTGATTTCAAATATTGCGGGGATGTTCCGTTTTACTTCCTGGCATGTGTTTTGGTTTGTGGTTGAATGTTGGAAACCAATATATATTTTAAAGTGATTGACCTTTGAATTGTGGTATGGATCTGCAAAATAATTTGTTGATTGTTTTTCTTTTTTAATCTAATGAATTTAAATTGCCAATTTGCACAGTTTTCTCAAACTCAAACTGCGAAGGTTAGTTAGGTTGTTAGGCCATCCCAATCGCCGTTCAAATACCACTGTCAGTCTGTCCTACTTCAACAGGGTTTCAGCTTCTTCGAGCACCACCTTAAAAGTGAATACTTTGACACAGAAACCACAGTCTGCTCCTTAAGGGTAGTAGGAACGTCCATCTTGGATTAAATTTCATCAAAGTCACGGACCTTCAACGTGGTTGTTGGAGCAAGTGCCTGTATCTTATCCTTATTCCTCAATGCCTCTGTGAGGGTAGACACAAAAGGTTGTGTAGATTTCCCTCGCTTAAGTTCAAGGAGTAAGTCTCTTTTTTGGGATCTTCTGATCCTGGATACCATTTCCCCTAATTTTTAAAGAAACATGCAAAATGAAAAAAATTGAGTTCGAGTTTATATCCTTTCTAAAACAGTAAAGATTTCGGTGTTTTCTATATTCATATTGAAAACCACAGATATCGCTATCAACCATGAAAATATGAACATCCGCTGGTATTGAATTCGGGTCTACTAGTCCAATATAGTCGATTTCTTTAAATGGCTTGTCATTCATTTAGCATGAATTTGAATTTAATTTTTCATGAAAAATATTAACAAATATTCTATGCGATTAATGAGAACAAGAATCAATAATCCATTTTTCTTTCATTTTCTGTAATTTAAAGCTCCATCTGAGCGTGCCTGTGAATTCGCATACATAATGCATCGTGTAGCTCGGAGAATACCTGTAATAATCAGGATCTTTCACTCATCCCAGTGTTTGCTTACCGGATTCCGTGAGCAGGAAGGGAAGACAAACACTTTTGCTGCCTACAGCAACGAAATACTTACGATAACGAATATTTATTTACCCTTGAATTATACTTGCTGCGGTACCATTACATATGCCCGGGAGCGTATTTTTCATTTGTGGATATTTTGTGGTTTTCCAAACCAACCGATATGTTGAAATATGCTCCCTTTGATTGCTTTTCACCAGCGTTTTTTCTTTTTCATGGAACACTTTTGCCATTTCTTTCGTGCCTCACCTTTCTCAACAAGACACAGTTGTTCGCTTTCGGTTTTTGCAATAATTTGGTCTGCTTCAGAATAACGATACTTTATTGAATTATCATAAGGGTGGCATTAGGAGAATTTATGTTCGTTACTGTTTGGAATGTTGTACGATCGATACCGCGTGGTACCATTGCGGCAGTCGTTCATGGCAGGCATTCATGGGAAGGAGGAATATATGCCGCCGACGGCTGTTTATGACGAAAA
This sequence comes from Anopheles funestus, assembly GCF_943734845.2. Lineage (NCBI taxonomy): Eukaryota > Metazoa > Arthropoda > Insecta > Diptera > Culicidae > Anopheles > Anopheles funestus. The sequence continues at coordinate 23,288,165 of NC_064599.1, read as the reverse complement.
TGTGCAAAATGACATTAAATTTACGGCAGGTAAAATATGTCGCTGATAAAAAAGAAAAAATACCTTAAAGAAAAAACCTTACAAAATGATAGCGAGATAAGATGGCGAACATTTTATGATAGTTGGTTCTGTTGTGATGGTGATGCTTAGATCATACATTTACCATAACACAAGAAGTAACTGCAATAACTAAACTCATAATAGTTGCTAGTACAACCATACTGGATTATGTGAATTTTTAACATCTTTAATGGGGGGAAAAAGAACCTTAACCATTGATCGTCGATGAAGTTTTCTGTGCACGTACTTACGTACAGTTAGTGGAATCGGCTAACTTCGTCTCCTCTCTTGCAGTAATGATTGACACAGAAAAGCACTAGCACAATCCTGCTAGCTCTTTCTCCGGTGGCAACAATTTTGGCCACGTTTTAACATGGCGCCGGCATAAAGCCGCAAATTTCGCCAGTAATATGTATTCAAATGAAGTGAAACCACCACCACCTTCCGTACGAATATTGGTCCGTTACGGAATAAGTTTATACTGTTGGATTATTTTTTTTTCTGGTTCTCCGTAAAAACAATGGAGAAAGAGAAGGAGTTTTTTCGATGGCGTAAAAATACGATGCTGAAGGTAACCATGGATTTATTTCGTTTCCATGCTGTGCGGAACATTGGCTGTTTGAATGAACTGAGAAGAGCGTAAGGGGTTTATTCAAATTTTGGGCTTGAAACAATCGTTCAGTAAAAATGAGATGCATAAGTAAAGCAGAAATAATATCCATCAAACTTTATTCTATCGATGGTTGGAAGGATTATTTGATATTGCTATTTTTTGTATGAGATGATGTTTATATTTGTCCATAACTGTGCAAAAGTGCCATTTTTGTGCCTTTCCATCTAATGGAGTCTCATTGCTCGCTTAAAAATGCATCAGTACCCAATTCGTGGACACAACCACAACATTATCTCAGTACTTTCTTCATTTGTAAACCCCGGTTTTTCCCTTACCCAGCACCGATTCCCTTCACTACTCATTGAAAGATGGAATGACAAACATTCCTGATCTGCTCCATCTGCACTTCCCCTGGCAGACCATGAATAAATTCGCTTCTGTTTGGTACGAAAGCTGAATATTAAGTAGCGAGTTGACTGAAGCAACTTGCTTCAGCCACGAATGCACTAAGGCGACCGACGAGTTGCAATCTGGTCCATTTGAATACCAATACCCGCGATATGATGGTTTCCTTTCGGGATGATACGTGGTTTGCCTCATCCTGACGTCCTCCTCCACCCCCAAAAAAACAGTGAGTCATGATTATGCTGATGAGGTTGATGTTGCAGTTGCATCCCGTTCCGCCATTAGCTGGCACATTCGTCGTCGTTTTCAAGTTCAGCAGCATTCTTGCAGGATGGTACGATGTACCGGGGGATATGGTATGGGGTAAGTTGGGCGCGACTTGGCACTGGTTTATGAAGTGTCGCGTGATGGTGGCAAAAATCGTATGCATCTACTTGCTACGAACACTGGGATGGTCGTAGTGTGGGTGAGATATTGGTACTGTTTTTGTTTTGCCCTTATGAGAAGCGACACCCATGAAATAACGCTCCAACTCATGGGCGAACAGTTGAAGGATGTTCTTTCGGAAAGGACATAAATCATTGCCTTTACCTTCCTCCGAGTTGTGCAATTTATGATTTGTTGTTTAACATTTTTGATGTCATTCGGGTCAAAAGTGGTTAGATAAAAATAGAATTGACAGTATACATTATTGAAATAATCAACATATTTTAATGTCGTTGTCAAACTAATAAAACAAAAAGAAATAACATAATTCACTACTTTTTTTTAAATACAGTGTTTCTCAGATAATATCGTAATGTCATCCACATTTCTTTATATGATAATGAGAGCAAGTGCATTTTATTGTAAAGCTACCAAATAATTTGGCATTCTTAGAGGATGACATTGTGCACAAATTTTGCAGCACTCTTGAAAGTGTGCTACGTGTAAGTATAAACACGGAATAGAAGTTGTTTTGATATCCAATGTTCCCTATTCTGGGATTCCATTCAAATATTCCGGGAGTATATATATAGAGTATGGGATATAGAAGTAGAAGTATTAGAATGGCCCGGTGATGGAGTTGGCCAATGTCGGTCTCTACACGACAGGATCGGGTATCAAATCCCTTCCAGGCCAATCCCTTTTACGCAGGACTAATTACCGTGCTGTGGGTAAATAAAGTCAGCGAAAGCCAGTAATGACAGGCCAAGACCTCTCTTAAAAAGCTGATACCCAAAAACATCTTTCAATTCGTGAAATTACGTGAAATTACGTGAAATTCCTTTATAAATAATTAGCGTTCATTTCCTAATACCAAAAACTATTCCGCGTTTATATCAGTAGGTTTCATACTTAGCCAAGTGCTACAAAACTTGTGTACAATTTCACCTGCCATAAATTCCATTTCATATGGTAATTTTACAATAAGTCGTTATAGTCCTCCTTGTCATCTGGAGCGTGTACTATATCATCTAGTTGTGTTTACCTTATCATATGAATCCTTTGCGAAAAAATGTGGATGACATTAACTACTATACCATTTGTGAAGCGCTGTAATGCTTAAGAAAATGACATACTTTTAAAGTGACTCGCTTCGTTATGATTCAAACGACACGACCATAACACACCCGTTCGTTCATCCATCTTCAGAGCAGACGAATCGTTTTGTTTGCGGGTGTCTACTGCTCACGTAGATATTTCTTTTCTCTTCAACATATTAAACAACGGGTGGTACAAAACTAATAGAAGAAGGCATTTTTTTATGCGTTCTCTAGGCTATATACGTGTGTATGTCCATCGCCAAGTGTTGCTTTCAGTGAGAAGCAACAACCGAAAACAGCAGAACCTCCGCACGTTTCGCTCTAGCCGCACGGAACTAGCGGGCGACAGACATAAACGAACCCATATAGTGAGACATAATTCTATTCACGATAGCACAAGAGTAAACTGTACGAATCTTAACGAAAAGGGCAGGACCACCAACCACGTCCAAAGTACCAGTTCGGCATGTTGATGAAAGTGGATCTTTGTTTTTTGTTGTGTTTGTTGGAGGGTTTTCGGTATTGGCTCTCTTATATTCTTTTTGACAACTTTTCCACACAGTGGTGGTGTTTTTTTTTAGTCGTACACATGTCGTGACCGTACGATGCTTTTGTTTTTTTTCCTTTTCCCTTCCAGTTGTCTGGTAGCGGAGCAGTAGCAAAATATCAATTCGCTCGATTGGATTGGATGAGATGAGCGTCGTCGGTAACGCGTGAGCCATCCAAAATCCTAATCCGTACCGATTCCGAGCGACCGATAAACGTACCCGACGAAATGATGCTGACTACTTGTAGATCGTTCCCGAAGACAAACGGCAAAAATGTTCCGGTTGTGCAGTGCAGTATGGAAGAAGCAACCATCTTTGCGGTACATTTCCGTTTTACGAGAATAATTTTGCTTCATCCGCCATTCGAAGACGTTCCGGGTAATGGTGGATGGGACGGTTGATGCTTCCGAAAGCGTAGCAAAAATGGCTGGCCGGTCGTCTACAGGTCCTTGTTTTGCTCATACCACGTCTGTTGTGCGGGGTAGTATACGTGTAATGGGTATTACTTTACGGTTGTTAGAGATCAACGGTTGGATCATTGGTTGAGTGCGTTCAACTTCAAGGAAACAGCGCACATCGGCGCACCTCGGCGAAGGTATTAGTGAGCATAGAGGAGGTAGCAGAAAAATGGAATGTTGTCTAGCAGCAATCCTGGAACCAGAACATTCCAGCTCGTTGCGGAATGTGGTACCATGAAATCGGTGGCACATACACTCAATCGAACGAATCGAATCGACTATCATTATCCTTTAAATCCATTGCAGTTGCTCCTCTTTTCGGTATGTATCTTACCGTCTACCGCGTTCCGTTTGAAACATTTTCAAAACCATAAACAGTTCATTGAATCTTTGCAATGTCTTGATATATAAAGCCACCAGGAGAACAGACAGACGGTGGTGCTGGTGGTGGCAAAATCCGTATACTTTGAAATAGTTTTCCTTCTAGTTGGCTGATATGGGTGAACGTTGCAAAAGTTTCACCCATTTATGGAATCAGTTTTCCTGCTAGTTGCAGTATAATCGGGATTTAGATTCAAAGATTTGTAATGATTGGTGTTGAAAGCGAAAGTACGAAAAGTTGTGCCGCAACATTACACGTGGAATAATGTTAGCCAGTTTGTTATCACCGTTGACGTTTCACTGTGGAGTGGTTAAACATAAAGAAATGCTTTAATTTAGGTTATTAATTGTCCTTTGTTGAATGTTGTTGAACGTTTCAATAATATTTGAATTATAAATGGGTTGGTGACATTTTAATAGTCGTCACCAGTTGATTTTACTTTTGTAAAGGAAGTAACTAGAACTATTTTAATTAGATACTTATTCGTTATGCTATTAGCTGTGATTTCACTGATGTGTCAAACAACATATTTTCTATGAGCTTTGAATTCATCAAGTTAAAATATTTGGAATTAATATTTTGCTTTAGGTAATTGTGCTTTATTATTCAGGTTAGGGAAAAAGGCTCTCGAAAGCCATCATATGTTGATGAAAGTTTATGCTAATAATGTTCTTAGTGGAGTTAAACTGGCCGGATATTTATATGAAGATATTTGAAAATGGTGAAATCGTCACTGATGATTCGAACTTCAGCCATCACATGGATATCCCGGCCGTGCCTCATTATCGACAGTCAGGCTGAATAATCATGGTTGGCAGGAAATTATGCTGTGTATTTTGGGGGGACCAACATTACGTGGTCTATTATGAGCGGTTACTACACAGTTGATGCGTTCAAAGTGATTGCTGTAAAAATTGGACCCTACATCAGGTAAGGCACTATAGCAATGCTTGACCCCATGGTTCGGTTCCAGTAAAAACGTTTTGAGAAAAGTTGAAATGGCTGGTCCTATTTAGTCTGGAGTATAATGAAGGATGTGTTTTGTTCGACACGAAACTTTTTTTCTGCTGGAATGTTAAACGATGTTACTGGAAAAAAATAAGCTTTGGCTCACCAGTTTGCTTTAAAATAAAGCAGCGTTAAAGCTTTGAAACGTTAAAATACATACTAATAATCTTTTTGAAGGAATCATAGATCATAAATAAATTATCAAGAAGTGAAAATTTGGACAGAAAGTTTCTAACGAGCTGTCTATTTTTTCATAAACGAGATCCTCAATTAGAAAATGCATTATCGTCGTAGTTTCAAAATATAATCAATTATTTCAGCTTATATTTAAATTCATGTTTAAATTTAAATTATTTTTTTCAATTTAAAATTAATCAATTGAGTCGTATCTAGCCAAAGTTCATACCGGTGAAAGCAACGATTTACAGCTGCTAGTAGTCTTGGTTGTTTGCGTCGCTTTCTAAAAAGAATCTTCTTCCTGAAAAAAAACAAAACATTTCCATCCAACCCTTTCGTGTAAGCAACCTTGAGACAACTGACCATCTGTTACCGAATGTAAAACGAATGCTGATTCTCTGTAAAATCAAAACATTTCACACACGGATAGCAGACCCTCGCACCATCCATGGAGCGTAAAACTATTTGTTTCACCTGAATTGTGAAACCATTCCGTACCGATTCCAGTACGATTCTGGTCACGCTCCTGCACAGGCATTACGTGAATCTCAGCCAGGCACAATGAGGTAAAATTCTTTGGAAAATTTCGCTTCTCCACTGCCACCGCCATCGTCCCACATCCATCGTTTGGTGTAGCAACCTTGGACCTGAAATGTTGCCACGGTATGTGAATGTTGGAATGTTTTGGTGGGTGGGATAAAATTCAGCACAAACTGGTTTCATCTTTTCCACGGGATAAAATGGAGCAAGATTTATGTAGAATTAAAATTCTGCAGTGGTAATAAGCACGTTTCAATTACACTCCAATCTTGGGATGGGAGGAGTCGGTATGCTTGTATGCATAAGTGGAAGCATAAAAGAGAGAAAGAGAACGATAGAAACAAAGTGAGTGAAAATGAGTATCGAATAATAGAAGAATGTGCGGAAGGTAGGGGTGTGTCGTTTCCGTCTAATTAAAGTTAAACTGTTCACTTCCGTCTAGGTTCTGGGGGCTGGAAATCTGTCCCAAAAGCCGAAGGCAAAAAGGTAAAATCGATCGGTACTGTACTGGGTTGTATAGGCAGATCTGCACATTTCACAGAAAGCTGCAAACATGGACCGCTTCTTTGGCCGGGTTGATGCTAATTGATTTCGGGCCCTGCACCACACCGTGATGACCAATTATCGTTTTGCACTGCAGTGAGTTCGATCGAAACAGGTTGAAACATATTCGAACCTACGCCAACACGCATCCGAACGGGTAGCCGTGTAATTGGAGCATAAGAAACTTTCCACACTGCGTACATAGATTGACCGCACCCGGCTGTAATCACGCACAAATACGTTCATACTGTTGGCACCCGTTACGCCGTGTGTAGCGATGGTCTGTTCAGGGCAATAGGGAATTTCTTCGATCGATGGATAATTACTTGTTAGGTTAGCTAATGATCTGTTTCTTCCTGCATGGGGATTTACCGCGATGGAAAAAGTTTAATTGAGTTTTAGCGCGCTGCTCAATGTTTTGTCTACAACTAGTGGAAATGTGTTCGTTTTCTTTTTTTGTTTAGCAGAGATTGTTTATCTTTCTGACACTATTGAAGTTGTGAAGGTGTGAAGCTATTCGGCGAAGAAAATTGTTTAGAATTGAAATCACATGTTGAGAATTGTTTGCAAATGTATTATATTTTTTATATTAAATATTTACCATAGCTTTTACCCTGCTTTGCTGTATTCCACGTCTTTTTTATACTTCCTTTGACGAGTTCAAGTTCAAGAAATTCAAGTTTTCCAAGTTTTTCAAAGTGATGAATGTTCATTCCACTTGAATAACCTTAACTTGTCATGTCTCACAAATTGTTTCCTGCCATAGCCGGGAAAGTAACTAAGAAACTGTACCCCACTTTAGGCATCTTGCGTTGTCGCTTATCTTATGGGTACCAACAAATAATCTTTCCTGTTGCTTGCCCCGAACAGTGGTCTGCTATCACATTAAATGCTCATCGTGTTCCTTATACTTCATGAAAATTTTCCCGGCTGGGTCAGGAAAGTATGGTCGAAAAACTCGCCCAAAAGTTCTTTCCCGTTGCGAGTTGAGTTTCGGTATGACGGTAGCATGTGCCTTCATTGATTCGTATTCTTCATGCCTTTAGCATCCGGGTCCGAAACGGCGCGTAGCCGAGATTTCCTGCTAGGCCCGAAATGAGAAGCCTTCCCTAGACACAAGTGAAGCAACAACGGAACAACCTTGTGGAAATAAAAAGCACGCGCCAACAAATTTCTAAGCAAAATAATGGAACCCAATACCACAGGCACGGGTGTGGGAAAACTTTTGAAATCTTGTGCCGCGCGACTCCTCACCGCAGACGACCGACACAGTCCGACTGTTCGTGGGTGTGCTTGAGCGATGGAAAACACAGCACAGTGGTAGCATGAAGTAAGGTTTGTGCGAGATGAATGCTAAAAGTGTACTCGAATGCCGAATACCGAAATGCGAGTGAATACATCCTTCGCAACAAAAGCGACCGGGCGTCTCCATTTCGACTGGGCGTCTCCATTGCGGTTCGAGTAGTTGCGAATATTTCCGGTGAAACGTTCGCTGCTACGACACGGTACTATCTTGTTTTCTTTTTTTCCGTGTTATTATTTTTTGCCCGCTTGTTCGCTTCTTCTTCGTTGGCTATGCCACGAAGTCAGACTGTTTGTGATGGGTAAATTTGAGGAGTGGCGGAAGTGGACGTGTGCCGAATGTGGGTGCGGATTGCCGCAATTATGTACAAGCTGGCAAAATCGCAAAACAGCTGCAGACGAAATGGTTTAGGTCGCTTTCCCAGCAACAGGATGACAAGAGCAAAAACCCGGTGAATCTCATCTCATTTTGCAGGTCGTCCAATGCCACCATTCCGGAGGGGGCAAGCAATAAATGTGCCACGAGGTTGCGAAAAGCCCACTACCCCCATTTCGGGTGCTCGCGCAGTATATGCTTCGGAGCCCATTTCCGACTTGAAGTTGTTTCATTCGACAGCGGTACCGGCATTCGAATGCTATCGCAAAGACACTCCAACGCCACCGTAGGTAACGGTTGGATGAATACTTACTTGTGTTCTTTTGTGTGCTAGTGTGGCCCTCTTCAAGATGGCACGTCCCTGTGAGGGATTTTGTGGACCGGCGGGCGCCAGATGTTGATTCAGGCCTCCGGTACGGTATTACAATGGTATAGCCTTACACCCATTAGCTTGGAAAGCGCGAGCACTTGGGTGTTGGTCGAATGTCGGTGTGGTGAAGAAATTTTTCATTTTCCCACGATTTTTCAAGGTAAGAAGAAACGATGGAATGGCCATGAGGAAGGGAAAGGATAATTTTTCAAGCCCCAAATTGCGATACGCAACATACTTTCCTCGTCGCTGTTGCTGTTGTCGTCATGTTCGTGTTCGAATTGGTAGTGTTAGTGCATACTCACCCATTGGGCGTTCCAAGTCGTTCTCTAGTCGTTGTCATCTCCTCCCGCATTTGTTTTGCGTGGAGTTAGTGCGGGTGCTATTTATCACGCTGGTAAGGAACTGGTTCGTTGTCGTTGCGATTCGCAAAAGGATGACTATAACAATCAGCTGCAACAAGCTCTTTTGCGTTGCTTATAACATACACATTTGGATGTGAAGGAAAAAAATCTAAACTGTTGTGACGTATATAGCATGTAAAGAAGATACAAAAAGATATTTTAAAATTATTTATTTATTAATCATTTGTTACATTGGATAAAGCTGATCCAAAAAATTAGCTTTTCTCTGCAAGGTTTAATGTTCTCTCGTAATCTCCAGTTTTCTTTTAACGAGTTACCATCGTGTATGCAGAATTAATTTCATAATTTAGTACAATAAAACACGCTGCAGAGTAATGCAAAAGAAGCATTCGTTTTCGCTACTTTCGGACAAGTTCTTGGGAACCCTCACTGCAACAAGATTCCAGTTTCTATATTTTTCCGTACCCGAATCATAATTACCCTAGCATTACAGATAGCAACGCCATCCCACGAATAATGTCGCACTTGCTGCAGCTAACGAAGTGGCATCGCATTAAGCATCCAAGCATTACTTCATCAGTACCCCGACAGACGGTGGGAAGTAATAAAATTTTTCGGAAACTTTAAACTGCAACTTAATCTAACGCGCAACACGCAAGAAATGTCTGCAATGTTTTATGATGGCGGCGACGTTAAATAAGTGTGGTGTTATGCTTCGTGAATATGAGTAGCGTGGAATGATGCACATTTCGAGCACTTCTGTAACTAAATGGTTCTGATGGTGATGTTGCAGTAAATTCGTGAACGCAAGATGGTTGGTGGTGTTAAGGTTGATTGATGGTATGGAAAGGAGAGAAGGGTTTCAAACAATGTGAAGATATTTTGGGATTTATTACAATAGCTAGAGGATTTGTCATGCTCTTATATGTTTATAACATTTTTTATATTTAAACACGTTTTATGGTTCAACAAAGAGCTGTTTTATGTATCACAAAATCATTGATGAAATTTAATCTTATCTCGCACAAGTAATGTGTAAAGGTAAAGGTATTTACATATGATGCTGTGATAACCGTGCATGTTTGAACATGTTAAGGATGTGTATTTAAGGATATCATTTGCTCAGGGAAATTGTATCTTGTTTATAGTAACCCACCACATTGAAAATAAATTATTATTTTTATAGTTACTGATTCTTTTGATCGGTTTATTGCGCCTTTGTTTAACGTCCAATACATACATATAAAAGTCAATTATCTTTATGTTTTATGTTGCTGTAATCAACATAACATGAAGTTGCAGTAAACATTGCTTAGATATTCGTTCCATCGGTACCATAAAAACAATTTCACGTACCATCTCACAGAGAGCAACATTGGCAGTTGGCATTATACTTACCATTCGTATTTTTAATGCCCACAACATTACAGCTGGTTACACATTACACTTTGTTTCGTCTTAGTATTGGCTTCTGCTTAATTGCTACACATATGCTATGCTTAATGGTTCGGTGCAGATGCGTGACGAAGACTCGTTTTGCTTCGCAGCCCCGATTGTCACCCGGTGTCGCCCGAGCTGACACCAGCTGAAAAGACGCACATGATGGGCTTAATTTTATTGTCATTAATTTAATTTAATTTCACTATCACTTACCATACGGTTCATGCGTACATCGTACTGCGGTTGCATGTACAGAACAACGCATTATCGGGTGAAGGGGACGCCACCGTAGCAAGAGAGAAGTAAAGGTGTGTGGAAAAAATAAATAAAAGACAAGCGAAAAAGATTAATAGGTCGACCGATACGTGGCATTGTTGCTGGTTAGGGCAATCGTGTAAAACATGCATCGTATGGGGCGATTGGATGGCTGTACAGATTTAATTGCAAAACCGAAGGATGATGAATATTACATGCGATCGAGCTTAACATGACATTTAACAGAATCGCTACTGTTTTACGATACATGTTCGACCGGGTATCGGTAGATCAATTCGATTAAATTTGTTTTGTTTGTTTGTTTTTTTTTTTTTTGCAGAACTCAATTAATTAGCCGGTCAATTAATAGTGCTGATTAATAAATTAGCAAATAAAGAAGAAAAGTAATCCAAAATAATGATCAATATTGTTCCACCAAAATCGACCCATCCGATACAAAAAAAATACTCTAAAAACGTAAAGTGAAGTGCATACTTTAGTGAGAAAGAATTATGATTTTTTTTTCAGTGCATTCGAATTTCCTCAAAGAGGTGGTACCATTTTTTTCGATGCAACTTACTGACATATATTTAAATATTGCATAAGCTAAATAATTTAGGAAAGAGTCATTTCACTCTTGAGAGAGTCATTCCTTTTGTAAAAGAGTCACTTCACATATGAAAGAGCCATTTCACTGATGTAAGAGTCGTTTTACCCTTGAAAAAGTTATGACTCTCTGTGGCATCCTCATTGTCAAATACTGAAAAGAAACGTTGATGGTAAATATTTAGTAATGATCATTCTTTCATGAATCTGTCAAAAGCAGATGGCACTTTTATGAGTTATTCAAATTTAGTTGACTGATATAGACTCATCAATTTTCATGAATTGTTATATTAAAGAATAATTCTTCAAAAAAAAATGTTGTACAATTAACTGTTTAATGTGAGTCACTCGCTTGGAGTTATATTTCCATTTTTTTAAAACCCCCTCCCTGCAATGGAGACGCATGGTACTTCATCACTTAAGGGGGGAAGGGTTACGTTTTTGAACTAAAAATTTTCGTTCACTGCCGGAACTTGTCCAGTTGATGGATTGTAGTTTTTTTTCTATCTTTTGCACACTGAAATTTAAAACATTTCAACAAGGTCGTCTCGAGTAACGCTGTCAATTAGGAAAGCAACCATCGTTCCCTTTACCATCCATCGTTGACCAGTTGATTAACGGTTCCTTAGCACAGAAATACAATCCGTACCGGTTGCCCCATTCCTTCAAACAGACGGGAGACAATTTTTTGACAGTTTTCCACCACTGTTTAGCAGTCTCTGGTAGGTTCATTTGCCACGGCAATAGGCGAACTATGGGTGCCGCGAAGGGTGCACTAAAAATAGTTTCCATTTTTTTATTTTTCAAACAGCACCACGTACTGTTGCACCAATCGCTTGTGGTGACATTTTAAAGTCGATAGAAAATCTAAACCGTACAGGGAACGATGAGATACGGTTAGAAAATAGCATCCTCCAATGAGCGCTGTATTCTTTTGGATGGAACTGTGTACTTTTGTGGATGCTCCTGTTCATGCGTTTTGAGTGAATTGAGTCATGTGTAATACGGCTATTGGAAACATTATACAATTGTTGGTTTAAAATCTATACCTTTCTATAACACTCGGTAGTCTCTCAATACACTTGAAAGCAAAGGAAGGACAAGCGTTCTACAACGAGTATGACCAGAGTTCGGGATGGCGAGCAGCAAACGTAAATTTTCGTTTTCCATCCCATGCCACAGCAAACGTCCTTACCTTACAATCCATTCAACGGATGGTCAACCATTTATCATCATTAATCACGCTTCGTGCTTCGTGGCAACCATTTTGCACCTCATCTGGACGCACCGCTTCCTTGCGATGGTGCTATATTGTGGACGGAAACATTTCTTCGATTTGATCGCCCGTAAGAAAGTCTTACGCGTCGGCCAAATGGAAGTAAATCGCTGTCCAAAGGAAACCACTCACTTGGAGAGCTTTTAAGCTTTGAAACGAGTACACTTTCACAGTAATATGAAGTACCCAGTGTTTCATGGTTCGACTGCTTTACTTATGATTAAGGAGCAGTTAGATTATTTATTAGGTTGCATATTTCCTGCAACGTACCAACGATAAACTGGGCCAGACACACTGCACAACACGTTTGCCCTTTCACACGGTCCCAAAAACCGCCACAGTGACCTTTGCCCTATGCGATGGGTTGAGACAGGTTCAGCACGCGTAAATCGATGGTTTACCATTTGCTAGCGTCATTGAGGCGAAGTAATTAGCGATTAATGTCGCACAGCTGTTACCGCTTGGTGTGCATGGTTTAGGTTTGTAGTGTCTGACAATTGACACTGAAGCGACCAGTGTGCGTTCGTGACCAGTAGCGCATATTTTTGTATGAATATTTTGATGGGTTTTGTTCGATTGTTGGCACGTGCTTGCAACAATTTCGTGTTTTTAAGTGATAATTCAATGTTTTTAATTTAACACAAATGCTATTAACATAATTGTTGCATAAGATTAAATGCAAAGAAATAAAATCAAGGAAAGCTCAACGAAAGCTAGACCAAGACCTATTGAGTTTGTAGTGCTACAAAAGACGAATGTTATAAATATTTTTAGAAAAGGCTAAATATTGCATACATTTCTGACCATTACAACACGGCTCTTGCTTGCGTAAAAATTGCATATTTATTTAGAGAAGATGTCTTCATAAACAGCTAAATCACATACTCGACATGACTAGTGTAAACACTTTTTTATGAATGTCAAAAGGCACGGGCAAATGCACTCATCAATGATCAAAAGCATCGAATCGTCACAAATCATGCATGTTTCTTTCCACTCGTTCGCACAGATGTGGCCACAGTGTAACAGTAACGACTCGCCTTTCGTGCTGGTAATGGTTCATTATAACGTACCACAGTTCCACAGGGTGACAGACGCCTCCGTACCACCGTACCATTCCGCCCATGTCTAGGGGACTCAAACATTTGTCACATGCATCTTTAATCGAGCGCAAAAGTAAGCGGTTAACTTTGCGTGTCCGCGTGAGTGTGGCGAAGTATTCGGGTTGTTGATTTGAACGAAACTGCTATCGCTGTAGCATGTCCAGCGGCTATCGAATGTCCTATTTGCACCGCTCTCGTTTTCGTTCTGTTCTCGCCCGAAGGAAACCCACAAACAGCATCGCTCGAAGGCAATTGTACAGCTATGCCGTCACTTTTCCGCGTGTCCACCTTGATGACCGCCATGGTAGAGCATGGTAACATAAACGCTTCATCCGTACCCGGCCCCTTGGCCAAGATCGTATCGCGAGGTGTTGCTCCATAAAATTGGTCATTTGGGAGTGATGGAAAATTTATAACCACAACCACGATAGGATCCGTTGTTCCGGGATGATACCCGGTTACTTGGGGATGGGGGGATGGGGTGATATAAAGGGGTGGAGCTTTGTTTACCACTATCAGATGGAAGCGTGCAATGAGTGGAGTGAAGCGATAAGCGAAAGTTTTAAATTAAATATTCATTAATGAATAGTTTTCAGGGTGTTAGGCGATGTGATGGATTTAAATTTTTGTTTATGACTATTTATGGTTAAAGATAATAGATAAAATCAGGTTTTATGGGTTTATATGCTCTTGCTTAACTAATAATTGATTTTCATTTTTTTGATACACATTTAAAGCAACATTTAAAAAAAACCATCAAGCGACAAATATAGGAGTATTTCACACATTTCAGCTGATTAATGGTGATCAATCGATTCCCAGGAACGAACGATAAGATTACGGTTGACATAGGCCCTATTTCAACCCATCTTTTGGGTGATGAAACTGTGGAGTTTACCCTACCGCGCCTGTTTTTATTCTCACATGCGCCTCACTCTCAGTGATGTTGGCGCAAATTTGTCGACAGCTATGAGCAATTCGTCAACGAAGGGTAGCTTTCGTTCAACATCGATAAGAGATTTGAGTGTATTTTATGCTATGGCTCGATGAATGGGATGAGAAGAAAAAATATTGTATCATTTAAAACAGAAATTGTAATATAGAAAAGGTCGCTCAGAGTTTTATCGCTGGAATGGGCCAATTTTGAAACAGGTTGGTTTACTTTACACACAAACACATTGATGAAGGTTGGCATTTGTGAAGATTGATTTGTCTTTATCCTTACGCACTGATCGTGCGGATCGATATGATGGATTGGAGGGTTCTTTAGAATATGAGATGCTTAAATTAAGAAAATGTAATTCATAAATCAGTTTTTAGCTTATTTCTAATATTTTTTTGTTTTTTTTCTATTCTTTACAGGTAAGCATTACAATAAAAAAAATTTCTGTCATGAGTGAGTATTAAAATTATTAAAAAAAAGTTAACATTTAATATTGTATTTAATAATTACTTACATAATTTTGTGTAAATTATTATCATTTTTTGAAACACCATTTTTTATTAATTTTTGACAGTAAACTAAAACACAGTGACAGTGTTCACAATTGAAACAATAACATTTTTATGTGAAAATAGTTACATGATGCACCGCGATGGTACCACTTGTTTTGTCATATGAATTTGAAACTCACTGATTATTGCACTAAAAACAAGCCCTTGTTGTTGGTTCGTTAGTTAAGCCATACACAGGCGAGTTGTTGTGGTAGGACAATTCGGTAACAAAAACGATCATTCCCCTAGTGCAACGTTCTATTTGAAACAAAAAAACACGTAGAAAAAACACACACAAAATCTCCCCACACTATCATACATTGCATGAAAATTTGATTCCTGCAACAAGGCAGAAAGGAAAAAGCGAGAGCATGAAAACCCAAAAGCTTAACCAAACAAACATCGAGCGGTGTATCGGGCTAACCTTCGACACCGTGTTGTGCATTGTGCACAAGTTCGCAACAGAAAAAGGGGTTCTGCATGGTTTTCCATGCCATCAGCCTGTTTTCCTTTTTTTGTGCTGGGTCGATTTTCAATTTTTGTGCACGGTGAATGATGTTCGACGGACAACGACAGGTCACGTGGAATGGTATGGCTAAGAGAGTTAAAAAAAGGCCCCCCCTCCGAACAGAACACGAGAAAACTTGACTGGCCTCGCGAATCATAAACGCACACAATGGTTCACGTACGAAACGTAGTGGATAGAGTTTTGGTTGAATTTAACGGATTAAAAGTCACGAAATGTAGAAGGTCAGCAAAGGAATTCGTTCTGTGTTCGTGGATGTATCACGATTTGGTGTATTGTGTATGAAGCAAAATGATTGATTTTTGTCATTCATTATTGCCGAAATTGGGTTATGCTAGACCTCACTAGAAAGGGATTTTCCACCGAGAAGAAGTAATGATGCATCAAATCGATAATGGTGCCTTTAAGCGAAAACAGTTGATGAACATTGAAACTATGAAAGGTATTAGTGATGAAACTTGTAGATTGTGGCATTGTACAAACTTTACATTCCAAGATACCCATGGGAAATGGGAAATTTGTGCAGCAGAATGTGACTGAATTGATCTTCCCCGTCTTGAACAATGTCTCCATATTCTGACATTTCTCATTTCCGCAGAATTGTTCAGAATTCTTAAGCAATTCCCCAGACAGCTGGAATGTTATCGCTGCATGGAAGTGCCGAAAAAGTCGGTTTTGTAACTTCATCCCGAAGATAATGCTTGATCGAAGAAACACTGTTCATCGTACGCACCTTGCTCCCTGCGGCCATAAATAGTTCCAGTACTTCCAGCCCGTACATTACATACGGCATTTCGCCCCAAAAACCGAGTAATCTATGCAAGAAGTTAGGGAAGTTTGGAAACATGATAACCACCTTGCGAAATAGATAGTTCCCGCTGGATACAGGATTTGGGTGGTGTGTGGTGAGGACGAGGAAAATACGCCAAAAACAAACCGACGGTGTGATTCGTTCGCTGATTTCACCCCGGGTGCAATGCACGTCGGCCGTTTTGTTGCCATCGAGAGAGTTGGGAAACGATCGAAGGGGAACACATTCCAACCGAGCTAATGGGAAAACGAACAACCGTCCGTCCATTAACTACGGCCACAAATTACTGTACCGCGATTCGCGTGCTTTGCCACTCGATTTCGGGGCCAGGCAAAAAGGTTCGGTTGCTATTTATAGCGCCAAAAACTCGATCTTAAGCCGTTTTTGCACAGTGGGTTGCATTCATCAGTGGCGCTGGTGCGCTCGGTTTTGCGAAATAAGAACTATTCTTTATAGTGTTGCAATAATGCGCATTGATTTACGAAAAGGTTTTGTATATGAGGTAGAGCTGATTAGATGATAAAAAGTGTAACGAAATAGTAGAGTTGCTACGGTTTTATGAGTGCTGTTGATTATTTTACTGGGATGATAGTTTGGTTGAAGTTCCATGAAGTCCCATCTTATATCCTGAAAAGTCATACATTGACTTCAGAAGAACGCAATTTCTTGGAGGAGTTTTTATAACCCAACTCTTCTATACGAAAAGGGACGATATTGGAGTCGTTATAATCACATTTTTGGACTCTATGTACTCTGATATCCTTTGTTAAATATGTTTTCTTCTTGTTTATTTCCCTCTTTTTTGAGGCAGTTCACTTATTTCCAGGGAGTCACTGGTCTCTATCTAGCCAGTTCTACTGTGTGTCAATATCTCAATAGCTCAGAGTATTGCCTTCCAGAACAGGAGAACGTAATGAACCTTTAATCGGTCACCCGTGAATTGCAATAGACGAGAATCGTCGTGATCTTCCAGATAGTTCAAATCTGATGTATTCTAAATGCTCGCGAACGTCCCTTCCACTACTTTTTCAATTTTAAATCATCTTAGAGATAGATGATTAATTTTTATGTAAAATTTGCACACGCACAGACGTAAGTCGTGTAATGAGTCCATATTTTTTGCTGGTACGTCGACATAGAAATTCAACTTCTTTTTTGTAATTTTGTCTGGGAAGATTTCTCTAATTCGCTGAACAAAAATGATTAAAAAAGTTTTTTTAAATATAAATCTAATAAAAGTGTTTAAGTTTCTCTCAATTTTTTTTATTGCTGTTCTGTATTATTTATAGTCTGTATAACATGGAGTCATAAATACGACTGCATATGCACACACATGTCAATAGTTCCATTAATTTGTACACACGCATTTAAAGTTGGGTAATAGTACATCATGACATAGAGTAAGCAGACGTACTGTGTAGATTACTTTATGATGTGCTCTCCCGTAGGAATGTTATCTTTTGTGTCGCTTCTCACTTAATTGGGCACCTATTGCGAAGAAGGTAGTCGGGCACGGATGGCCCAGAGCATTTGAAAGTTCCATCATATTTCCCTGCAATGCGCGTACGATGCGGCACGACGATGAGCTTGAACAGTATTGATGCGTTTTGTTGTTTTTTTTTCTTCTAAGTCTTCTAACGAAACATTCCATCCATCTTGAACCTGGTGCCTAGCGACACCAATTTGAAACCGCAACTAGTGTCGATAAGATAAGATTAGGTTGCGCACTGTTTCTTGCTTTATTTGGTATATCACAGGAACACGGGATGGAGGACCAAAAAAAAAATTAAAAATACGCATCTCAACCTTCGCCCCATGCGTCATGTGAGAAGGTTTTTTTTTAATGAAACAAATTCACTACACACGATAAAGATATTAGGGAAGCGTGGTTCATTCACTGTGGAACGAACGTGTTCGACTGTGTTTGTCTGGAGAAGTAAAGCGCGATAAATTAAATCCTCACCTTGAGGAAAATGCGAGCTCCGGGTGTTCGGCTGGGTGCCAAATCTAAACAACAGTGCGCTATAGAACGCTAACCGGGACCTCCCAACCCCCGGTCAACGATGGTCCGAAGTCAGGTGCAGTCTTTTTTATCGCGTTCGCGCCTTTAGCGCTACATACTACTTGCCTAGTCATGTGATGCGGTTCCGGGGTGGATAAATATTTAAACTCGTGACTGTAGTCGTTCCCTCCCTGCACCACGTGTTTATGGGGAGACGAATCGGAAATGGAAAGCGTTTGTTGCCAATCGAAAAACGGCCTGATAGATGGTGGTGAATGATTTCCGTAAGCATTCACAGTAGCAATACGGCTGGGTGGGATGTGAAATTTTGGTTAGATTTAATCCATTTAACGAGAGATTGAGATTGTTGAAAAACTATCGATTGATCGTGTGTAGGATCAATTAGGAAAAAAGGTCTGCTTTGCTTGAAAATGACGTTTTGTTTAGTTATTTATTGTATAAAAACATTAAAGGCTGGAATAAATGAAAAAAGGCTGGAATCAATAAAATTCAAACTTTTAATTTTATTTCAATTTTAAGTGGGAAGTAGAGGATTTTTCTTTAAAGTAAAAAATTATGTATTATTTCTATTTTCATATACCTTATGTTTGATAAAAATTGAAATTTGCTACTTTCTCAAACATTTATTTTAGATGTTTTTCGAAATGAAACATTTACTGTTTCTTATTCATTCAGACTAGTAATTTGGTTTAAAGTACAACAATTACTTACTTTGTTTACTTAATGAAATTTCCCTCATCAAATGTTGTAGCTGACAGGCCCGCTTACCGCACATTCCAATGCTCCTTTATTTTTTTGTCGCAAAAAAAAGAAACAAAAAAAAGGCAAATGTTTCCTTTTTGCCGAATGTACTGCGGCACACGAAAATATCGTTTAGTCCGTCGCATGACTCATCAGTAAAATACATACGAAACAACAGCAACATCTGGCCGAAAATGTCATGCCAAGTGGACAGGCCGGAAAATTCGTCCGCTCATCCCGTTTGCACCCACTGGCCACGGTCGATGCCGATGTAATGCGTACCATTTTGTTTGCCCCACGACCAGGTTCCGCAGTGACGTCGGTCGGTGTAGGTGCTCCATGCTATTAGTGCGGGAGAGACCAATCGAAGAACAGAAGAAGTAAAACAGAACAACAAGGAAAAAAGAGAGAGCGAACCATAAAGATTCTACTGCTTGCGCCATGCCTGATGTCCTGGGCAGGAGAAAACGCGTGAGAAAAGCCGACTATGACGTCATTCGTAGCGAATTTATTCTAGCTTGCCGCTGCATTATTAAAAGCGGTCTTATTTCTCCTTCGCAAAACCTTTTTCCGCAACGTGCGTTTTTTCCCTCCATCGAACGGATAGGGTTCGATATCGGTTGCACTAGTGTATTGGCACCGTTTTAACATTGTATGTGTGTAAGGTTGTGTGATCAGGGTTTTCTCTCTGCTTGATTGTTTTTGTCTTCAATTTACTCGTTTACATCCACATTGCGAGAGAGTAAAAGCGGGTGTAGTTATTGTGTAAAATGTAGCAAATGTAGTTGCTTCGAACGTTTAAACTATCCTGCGAATCACGGATTAACGAAGAGCGATACAATGTCTAAAATGGAAGAAAAATAAAATAAAACTCGAACAAGAAAAAACCTTGCAATTGGTCGCTAGGGAAATTTTCCTTGAACTTACATTTACCCGGCAAAAAGTCATTCTCCTCGTCGCGTGGTGCGGGATCTAACTGAGCGAAGGTCCTTCCTTGTCATTTAAACATGGCAGCTACCGAACCGAGATGCAAAATAAACTCAAATAAAAAAAAACAGAAAAAACATAATTTTATGACCTTACAGACATCATAAAAATGCTAATGAAACGACCATACAGAGAGAAAGAGCGAACGATAGAGTAAGAGAGCATTTGTAAAACCTGAGGAGCGTGGTTAAGAAGGTAAAAATTCTCGCTCCGTATGAAAGCTTTATCTGTAGGTTCGTAAAGTTATTATTGTAACACTTTTACTTGATAGTGTAAGTAAGGTGGTAAGGCTCCCCAATGTTTATGTTGCGTTACTCCTACGCAAACAACAAACGACACTGGCGGCCTGTCGCGTTTCTCTTCCACCAAAAACGAGAGCCGAAGAGCAGGTCGGAAAATGAGTGCCGGAAAGCTTTCTAAACGCCACTCAGCGTGCAGCGAAGGAAGCTTTCAATGTTGATTGGAGCGAAAAATGCAGAGCGTAAAACTGGCGTGCGAGAAGATACTAACCGTGGAGACAAGAGAGTAATGGTACAACCAATAGATAGTAGCTGAGATGGATGTAAATCAAAACAATAGCAGTGGAAATTTGTTCCCGCGCGACATGCGCTTTGAGGTGCGTCACTCACGAGGCAGCATAATTCGAGCAGTTTAAATGTTTGAGTTTGTTTTGCAACAGAGGCATCAACTTCAGTTCGTAGACATATTCTGACCAAAAAGTTTCACTAAAAGTTTATTCAAACACGATTATTGATTAAAATGAAAAGTAAACAATTTATTTAAATTTACATATTCATTTTCATTTTTATGCCTAAAGAACCTTAGTGTAAGTACTGCCTATTTTTTATTAAAAAATATAAATATTTAGTTCCAATTTTTAAATTAAATTCCCCAAAAAATATTATTTCATTGTCCCAACGTTTATTTTAAATAATTGTCTTTTTAAATTATTAGTCTATTAAACGTTCATTTTCCACAACAAATGAATTTATTTCTCTCCTTATTTCAATACTTTTATTAGAAACTACTATAAAAGCTTTAGTTGCTTTTATTTTCTACCAAGGGTAATTTAATTATCAGCCATCAAATGCCCGACTTTATGTTGTTCTTGTTCTTCGTTGATACGAATCATCCCATACAACCATCACACTGCATCCTATCGGTTCCAGCCAGTGAGCAAACAGCGTTGCTGTGCTTCCAACATTTTTCTTTCACACCAATGTGCGAACTCATCGTCTATGAGCCGACGCAGACGCCTGGTAACGACCTCGTTTTCGAACGCAGCGAACATCCCGTGCGTAGCTCGGAGGGTTGCTATGCGCGACCCGTCTGGAGGCTCGACTATGCCATGTCAGGGGTAACAAACGATCATCATTTCGTCATCAAATATTCCAAAGAGCAAATGAAAAAAGTGAAATAGTTTACTCGCTTTGTATGGCACCCGAGACGCAGGTTTACCGTAAAGATTAGCGTTAGACGATGGTGAAGCGACAAACTCTGGTCACAATAATCTAACCCATGTGCGTAACCATGTGGGATCTGTTTGCGCATCTTTACCGAAAACGTCAGGAGTACCGGCCACAAAGCACAAGCGAAATATCACGTGAACTTTGTATCCTTCGTAGTGTGTATTTTTATTGTGCAGGTTCTTCCTGTGTTTCTGCGTGCGCCTTATCAGTGACGCGTGATAATTTTGGAACATCGGATGACGAGCGGTAATTGCGGTGCGCAATGGCATTACCTCGGCTTCGGAGGTCATGAACGGGAAGTGATGGACCTCCAACTCGGTAGGAGATGACGCAAAAACAGCTACCCATGTACATCACCTTCAAAATAGCCGGGAGTCTTTGATTAGAAGCGGTGCTTTATGGTTGGCGGTACATACAGCTACTATGGACGATAAGCTGGTGATGTGGTGGAATGTGTGCGAGGTACTTTGTAGAAAACAATCTGAAGAAGTAGCAGCGCCCTGGGAAGAAGATTGTCCCGAGGGAAATTGAATCGGTGGGATGGGTGCGGTACTAAATCAATCAAACTGTTGATTGCACATTGCTAATGATTAGAGGAACTACAATTTGAAAACAAAACTTACAATGTAGGTTGGCACAGTTTTCTTAAATGAGCTAAAGTGATTTCAATCAATGATGTACAACCTTTTCTTCCGACGTTTAAACAGAGACCTGTTGTAAGTCGATTGATTTGTAAATATTTTTATTTTCATTATGACGGTTTATACCCATATTGTGACATTGTGACATTTGTGTCAGATTTTTTTTATACAAATTCTATTGGTTTCGCATATTTAAAATTACTATATTTAAAGAAACGCTAACGTATTCCTAAATGTGTATGCTTTCACATAGAAACACTTCCAAACTTCTGTAATTTTGAAATTTTTGCCAAAAGTATCAAAAAATGACACCATTTCGTTTACAACTGTGTAATTTGTCTGTAAAATTCGTTAGATAGATGAAAAATCTTACGGGAAAATTAGCTGCTCTAGATATCTAGTTGGGCTGCAAATCATTCTTGAAAATCATCCCAGTCTATATCAATATAGAATATAATTCATCATTAAAAAATTTTCAAAAATAATATAACATTTCTGGGTGCATATGCTGCTTTGCTATTGCATTAAAAAAATGAAGATTAAACATTCGTACCCGAAGGTGTCGGTAATCCTTTTGCTGGCATTTCCATTCTTTCATAGTCATCCTGTGCGGTTGCATGGCTGATGCTCTTCCCGTTGCGTACGATGATAAGAGGACGTGGTTCACGTTAACCCTATGTGATAATAGCTGCAGTACTGGTTCTTCCCGGCTTTTGAAAATTGACTTAAACCAACCATATTCGGCAAACAGTTAGGAGGTGCATTTTTTGTACGTTTTGCAAATTCCAGCCGAGCAGTGTAATCGTGCCGGATAAGATTGCAATTTGCCCCCTTCCACGTACAAGCCGAAACGTTGAAGAGCGTGTCATCGCGATTATGTCATAAATCAACAGTTTGTTCAAGGTGTGGCCATGTGTTAACGTGGTGGTTTGTTATCGCACCGGATCTGTGGAGAGTGATTTTTTACATTAAAAATGAGACTACTTTCTTTAACAGTAATGACTGCTTACGTTAACTCTCACAAATATTGATTAAAGTTTTATAAAAAAAATTATCTTGATTTTTTTGTTATCATACCCTTGTGTTTGATACAGAAATAGTCCTCTGACCTGTATGTCAATGGTCTACGTAATTTAGAGAAGGTTGTTATGTTCCCTTGAGTGACCATATTTTGTGAGAATGAAAATAAATCAAACATACACATGTTCCGCTCACATCTGTTCTCAGAAGCAGCTGGCACGAATGAAAGTTGTTTCCTTCTGCAAATTTACCACCAACCCCAACACCATCGTTATCTCCCATTGGGAATTAAAGTGAGCTGCACAATTTTTGAATCATTTTTGTTTTCGTTCTGTCGTATACCTTGTGCTTAAAGTTGCCCTCCACAAGAGAAACATTTGCAACAGCTTCATACATAAAGAGGCTTGAAAACTCGTCCTTGTAGAAAGTTTTCCTAGTTAAAAAACTGTATCTATATTTCATTCTCTGCAAGCATCAATAAACAGAAGTAACTGGTCTGGTCTGGAGGACATAAGAGGAGTCGTTTTGGTTTTCTGTTACCTCCCATTAAAGTCCTTTTCATTCCTATTGTACTACTGAGAGGAAGGAGAGTGGGCTTGCCTTTGCTCAAACATGTAAAACATCCTTTGGGAATACAAGTGCAAAAACCTTCCGAATCACGTGGCCAAACACCTGTGCCACAGAACGGAATGGATAACAATGCTCTCACACCAACGCCATCCGGGATGTGCGTTGTCACGTGGCTCGACACGATGGATGGACCGGGGCAGTTCAAGGATACGAAATCTTGCCCTGGAATGATAATTACGTCTAGTTGTAGATATGGTAGACAGTGTGGCAAACACTGGTAATCAGTTTTGTTCTATTATTAATAATTATTCGTAGCTCTTAACGTAACATTACGGTAACGTTACCGTTCGAGTATATTTGGTGGAACACCACCTCAATCCACCAAGATCTTTGAAGTTTTCGAAGGTGTTTTTAATTCGCACAACGGCACATCTTCTTATAAGAATAGCAACACTTTTCAGGATTGCTTGAACTATGAAAAAAATGTCCCCTCCACGCGGAAAATGCACTTTTTTTAACGGTCACGGGGTAACAAATTCAAATTTGAGCGAGAATTTTAAATGTGGTTGTTGTTGTTGGAATTATGACGGTTGCACTGAAATGT
The DNA here is from genome assembly GCF_943734845.2 of Anopheles funestus. Classification (NCBI taxonomy): domain Eukaryota; kingdom Metazoa; phylum Arthropoda; class Insecta; order Diptera; family Culicidae; genus Anopheles; species Anopheles funestus. Next base: position 23,263,926 of record NC_064599.1, on the reverse strand, counting down.
TTCACTGCTCCCCATGCTTCACCTTGCGAAATATTTCAACATGCAGCTGTGAACTGTGAAGTTGTACAACGATTCCGCTAGGTGGCGGTAGCAGCTATATCTTATCGCACGGAGCGTTACTTCGGTTATTTTTGAATATTTTTCCGCTATCCTACTAGTTTTTTTAAAATAATTTTCATCCTAATTTTGAAGAATAAGTAATTTTATGAGTTTCACTAGTGTTGGACAAAATAAATTTTGCCAAACAAATATGTTGTGATAGTAGCAAAACGTAAACAAAATTTTTAAAGCACACATGATGTTCCGGGTGGATGCTTATTGGAATTGAGCCAAATTTATTTAAAAATGCATTTTCTCTCGCGTTCATTGCATTCTGTTCGAAACGCTGTCGGAAAATTGTTTACACTGTATACGAACACAGCATTGCGAATACAGTCATACAGCGTTACCATTGCATTTCGTCCATATGATAACGAGCAGATAACGCAGCTCGCTAACAAAAAAAGAGTAACATTCTTTAGGCGAAACACAGCGCAATCGCAGCGCACCAACACCAAACCAGAAGCCGGTCAGAAGGGTGGAGGAATGCCGAGATAAAGCGCAACATCGGAGCTCGCTTGCCGTCCATCCCCGTACCTCGCATCCCGGACCCGAACCAAACACATCCGATGGAGCAGCGATGGAGCGGCAAAACCGCGTGACACGTGTTCGGAAAACGTGACTCCGTTGTCTGTAGCGTGCGTTTTGGGAAGGGCGAGCGAGAGCGAAACTCTGTTCGCGACCAGCTCGTACGATTGTGTGCGATTGGGGTGAAGGCATCTTGTCCTCTATCAACGGCGGGGGTGCGTTGTGTACGGTCACACTCGGAGATGCGATCTGTTGAATGTGAGTGTCGTCCGTCCGGATGTGCGAATTTTATTACCATTCGCAACGACACTGTGCCCACGACCGTGCGCTCCACCATCGCCAATCGGTCAGGCGTGCGAATGGACGCGCCCCGTACGCATGCACGAATGGGACAGCGAGATGTAAACAAAAACAGTTCGGCTTCATCGCGACCTGCACGATGATTCTTGCTAAACCTGTTGGTGATTGAAAGGATCCTGTTGGAGGATTAATTTACTTTCAATGAAGAAGAGGAAACAGAATGGTATCGATAAGGGGGCAAAATAAATCTTACATTAGATCAAAGTGCTGAAGATGTGGTTATAAAGTCTATGCCCTCTTGTCAGCAGCAAGCAGTTGTGCACGGCACGGTAATAGAAAATTTTCCAAACCTTTGCCACAGGAACGTGCAAATTTGAAATTCATAGGACAATCGTTTGTGCCAAGTGAAACATAGGGTGCACGGGTTAAGGAAACATATTAAGGCAAAATGAGACAGAATGGAGTTGGGTTTTGTTGGCCATAAAGGCTAGATGGGTTGCTAAATTTATTTGAAAAACACATATCGGTCGCGCACGACGCAGGAAGCTGATGAGGATGCGTTGACAGAAATGCATGTTGGGATGCGTTCAAGCATGTGAGAAAGTGATTTTATATAATTTTGAATTTCAATGATTGTTTTGGAACGCGTAACTCGTTTGCCGATAACGGGTTTTGTTGTACAGATTTTTATACACTGAACTTAGTTTTTATAAGGATTTTTCTTTTGTTTTTGTGAACTATTTTTTCTGAATCCGTTATTTGTTTTTTTTTGTTTTACTAGTCTATTTCTACGGATACAGATATCTCTTTATCATAAAATGTGGAAATTTGTTAATATAAACATAATAAATTAAGGTATACCGGCAGGACTGTATAATTATTTAAAAATTAATATATTCAAACAGATTTACGCAATATTTCCATTACTAATGTTACTTTTTTCTTTTACTTTTTTATAGGTAAGTGTCAACTCTATGAAGCGATTTACTAAAAAAGCTGGCGCACAGTATGTTTGTACTTTGTGTGGACTAATCAAATTCTAACTAGTGCATCACAAAGTATATAAGGTTTGTATGCTTCTTAATTAAACTCTTATTCGTGGTTTTGTTATTAAGGGGACAACATCAACGACAACGAAAGGAACAATGTTTCCAAATGTTTGTGTTCTTCCTCGCTAACAGTGTTAGAGTAATTAATGACATAATAACCCTTGGAAAGGTAAATGTTTTCATTTAAAATTTTCATCTCGAAATCCTGAGTACATTGCAATGCATGGAAAGTGTATCAATTTCCCCCGGAAGCCTTGATGTGACGAGGGAAAAGCGAAAGTCAACAGACTTCAATACGATGAAAATGGATTGTGAAGGTTTGGTTTCTTTTCGTATGACAATATTTAGCCGAGTGAAGATGAAATATTTCATCTCGTGCAGTGAGCAATTGTATTCTGGTTAATTTAAGGAGACGCTAACAACACAGCGACTTGTTTTAATTTTGTGGGAAGAAGAAAAGTTTAACATGGGAGAATATCCTTCCAGTTTGTATCGTTCGACTGGTAACGGATATGCAGCCGTACGTTGACTCAAACACATCCATCGTGCTGCAATTGACACATTTTACCTTCTGGAAAATTCTTTGAGTTTGCAATTCCATCTCAGCACTCGCAGCAAGGATTCCATCACTCATTACTGTGGTTGAAATCATTTTGCCACGGCTACCGCTTCGCAGCGACTGAAAAAGGGGGTTTCGAATTTAAAATAAATAACTCCACCCCACGTTTCATATGCCAACCGAAGCGATTCAAGCGCCGGAACGAACATCGTCAAATATGTGTGTTTGTGTGTGACTTTGATGCCAATTGCAGGAATCGTTTCCACCTCTTCACCCACTACCAACCACCCACACAAGTGGGGCAGGTTGTGGGATGACTCGGACGAGTATGTGGGAGATGTAAACCGACCCCGCAACTAGCAAGGCACGTTGCCGAGAGCGCGTTTTCGATGCGTCTCGTTTCGGATTTGATAGATCGCTAGACAGAGAGAGAGAGAGAGTGAGAGTGAGCGAGCCAGAGAGTGATGGATGGGAAAAATGAATATAAATTCACCGGCGACTAGTAACTGGTAGATGCCGCAAAGGGGGGTGTAAAACATGGATTGCCACGTGCATTGCGCATACATATGAATACATACCCACAACACACCAGCTCTCATGCACATCCCTCGGAAAACGAGCGGCACAAATACACGTACATCGGTAATGGGAAGGCGTTTTGTTGTGCTGTTTTTTTTTGGTTTTTGCTTAACATTACTGTTAGTGTTCACCTCTACGGGATGGATCCGTGTCTTCATCCGCGTGACACAAACAACAAAACCTCCCACCCCGCAGGAGATTGTGAGATCCTCATGTACCACCCTTTCCGGTGGCGATGGAGGCGGCTGGTGGCTGACACACAATAGCACAGAACCATTGCTAGTTGGTGGTGGTGGTGGTGCCGTCTAGTCGCCCAACGCAAACGCGTCTGACTAACGTGACCGATGCCACCCCGTTCTCCGGCCATCCATGCCACCGCTCATACTTACCTATCCACTTGTGGAATATGGTGGACTTTGCAAACTGTTCGACCACGAAAGGGGAACCGAGCACCAGTTCTAGGTGAGCTTTCAAAGCCATTTGAGGCCACTTCTTGCTTTCTCCGTCGTTCATCGTTGTCGTCTCCGGTCGAACGGTTCGGGATTTCCTTTCGTGCATTTCTTCGCAGTGCGCTTTAGTGTGGGTCGACCTCCCCATCCTCCCCTCACGAGCTCAAGAAGGTGAAGCAAACGGAAGCCATAAGGAATATTCCATTCCCATTTTCCTACCTTCACGTTCAACCAACGAAGCGCGGTGCTTTTGTGAGGAGCGAAAGCTGCAAAGCAGGAGGAGAAGTTTGGGGGAAGGCATGAAGGCGATTTTCCTTCGGGCACGAGGCACGACCGTTTGCAAAATGTGAATGAAAGCAGACCTCCCCACCTCGCCCTCGCCCAATAGCACCATTTATCCTTCCACAGTTCAGCTGGTCACATTTTCTCCAGCATGAGCTGTTCGGTCCTGCCCGGATATGTGTGTTTCGTCCTGACGGTGCTGAGCTGCGTGCCCGAAACGTGTTTTGCTTCGATTTGGGTTCACCTTCCACTAGGGCGCTGGTTCGATGAGGCCGGGACGCTTACGGTGCGATCGCGAAACAGTTCCATTCCGGAAGCGTTCGCTGATGGTTCGTCTATAGACAGACACCGGTGCGTCGTGTTTTAATCCATTTCGAGCGATTGCGTTGCTTTCCGTTATTAGTAACTGAGAGAGATCAAAATTGTGCAGAAAGTGAATTAATTCGTTAAACAGTTTTAATCTAAAAACCGATCAAAGAGGTTTAAACAAAAGTGGTCAGTTTTTTTTTGTTACATTATATGAGTATCGAAGTGAAAATAATTATTTTGTTTTAACTATCAGAGGAAATTATTATAAATTGTTAATTGCTATTTGATTTCTTCTAAAAGTAACGTATGCTAAACAATATCTTTTTTGGCAAGATCTTACAAATTGATGCTTAGTTGGCATTATTACCATTCCCAAGTATTAAGCGGGGTTTCTTTAGGGACACAAATCTTCGTGTCACATCCAACGGTATTTGGTATCTCTTTTCTGGCTTTTCTGTTCCATACATTTACAGCATTGAATCTTTGTGTTCGTTGTGAATCATTCCGTGCAAGAAAAAAGAAATAATAGAACCGAAAAACCAAAACAAAAAACAAATATTTTATTGTGTACCATATAAATATCTCCACTAGTGACGTTTTGTGTGACACACAAAGTGAAGTGTAAAGTGAATAATCGACAAAAGTGTAGCAAAAATCGAAAAGTGTTGAAAAGAAAAGGATAAACAAGGATATTGTAACAAGTTTTTGGCGAGCGTGTTTGTTCTTTTCCATCAAACGCATATTATCTGCTGTGAACGTTGGGTTCAATTTTGACTTAAAAAAATGAGCAGAACTGTTCGTGTATCGTTCTACTGCCAAAAGTTGCAGATGTGGTGCAACGAGCCGATTTTAAGTCCGGTTAATCGCTAATCACCATCTCCGTACAAGTTCGGTATAAAAAGTATTTTTAACAATTGGGAATCAATTTGATAAAAGAATACTAAAAGAACATTCCCAAGCAGCTGTACATCGAGTTCGAAAAATAGTTTGGACTTATTTGGGTGAACAATTTAATACTTTGCTGTAACCGAACGGTGTGCGTGTGTGTTTGTACGAGGAAAACGGGACAAAATCAGCATGGGTACAGAGACAGCCTGTGGAAACTATTACAACGATCCACCAGCCGGTCCTAGTGCCGCCGCTATGGCAGGATACTATCGAATGTCCTCGGATGAGAGTGGACCTGCTCGTAGCGAATCCTTGACCGATGAGGAGCTTGCACAAGCGACGGTTTCCGCCTCAGATTGTGACACTGAGCTTGAGCTTCGTCAGACTCCCCAACAGCAGCAGCAGCAGCAACAACAGCAACAACAGCAGCAACAACAACAGCAGCAACAACAACAACAGCAGCAGCAGCAACAACAACAACAGCAACATCAAGGACAACACCAACAACCTTCCCCGAATCGATCTCATCTGCAGCAGCATATGCAACATGGACAACAACATCAACACACAAACCAGCACCAGCATGGGGACTCGAATGGACGCTCAAACCATTGGGCAGTTTCGCAACAGCTGCAAAACCACATCACTAATACCAATGCAACCGTAACAGGGACCGGGGGCTCACCGGGTCCATCACCGGGACGATCGAATGCAAACAGCTGGTCCTTTCCTAACTATCAGCGGCTATACAACGAAAACTCGTACAGCATTGCGATTGCAGCGGCCGCTGCAGCAGCTGCTAACAGTCAGGTACAGCAACACAACACTACGCAACAGCATCAGCAGCAGCAGCAACAACAACAACCACAAAATCAACAACACTCACAACATACTTTACCGGGCCCATCACAACATCATGCTGCCGGGCAGCAGCACCAACAATCGCAACAACTTGTGCATTTACAACACCAGCAACAACAACAACAGCAGCAGCAGCAAGCACATCAACAATCGGTAACTCAGGCGCAACAACAGCAGCAACATCAACAACAGCCACAACCTATTCAGCATCCTTCGAATGGTTTAACAGCGGCAGCAGTGGCGGCAGCTGCAGCAGCAGGACAATTAGGAAAGCGGTTTTACTACCAAGGTCAGTGTAATTTCCCTCCACAATTAAGATGTCAAAGAAAAAAAGTGAAAGGTGATCAACAAACTACTCTTCTTGAAATTTGGGACAAATGTTTCCAATTTGATATTTTTTTATGGGAACAATTTTTTTTCTATAATGGTAATGGGTCACAGATGAATTCGTTGTCCACCGTTGCTACATTGTTTGTCTTATATTTTTGTTAATTATTTGATGATTTTTTCTACTTCTCGTCATTATTATAAGTATTTTGAATCTACTCTAATTTATACTGATATTTTCTAAATTTGAAAAAGAAAATAAAAAATGATAACCAGGTCACACTTCCACTGGCGATGAGGCACTGTGCGTTCAGCATGATCGTTGCATTTGTGTAACGCATACTACACTAGCGCCAGGTGGTACAAATTGGAAGCTTCGTAACGCGTTGTAGCGCCCTCGCAACGTGTAGCGGCACAATTCCATAACTGTAATCGAATCGTGTTTGATGATTTTTTAAATTTGAAAACGAGACGGATTTTAAAAATATGCTAGCCGACTGAGGCGGATGCAGTAACGACTAGAAGATGAATTAAACATGTATTTACGCTACACAAAACAGTATCTGGTAAATGAGTTCTGTATTACGATATGGTGCCAAATTAAATCTCAAACCACCAGAAACCTGCTACTTTCTCAGTACAACAATCACATGAGAAATTGTCAACCCTCCTTAATGCGCAGAGACAAAGCAAAGCGTACGCACCTGTACACCGGACAGGGAAAATAACTTCACAAATCACAGCTAATGAGCTGGTCACGCACCGGAAAGCTTAGCCGTGGACCGGTTTCCCGAATGTGTTTCGGTGACACTTCGTTTCGAATTTCACCGACATCCACGTCCGGACATGGAAAGCGGTGCATGAGTGACGATCGTACAGGGAATTTCGATCCCAACCAATCCATCATGCGAATCCAGCGGGAGTAGAAGCTTAAATGCAATTGGGTTGTTTCACTCCCAAGCATATCGTAGGTGGGGGTGGATATTAATTGAATTAAAATTGGATCGATCCTTGTGATATGATGTGTATCTGTGGTCAGGTTAATATGCATGTGATGTTGGTTGTATTTGACGATTAATTAAGTTAATAGAATTATTTTATTTTTTCCATTCCCCGGAGAAATAAGCTTAATATTGAGGTTAATAAAAAACAGAGAAAAAATCAAATATATTCTTTGTCGTGAAAGAGTGAGAGCCATACACTGATATTGGACATTCCAATCCAACAAAGTTTTCTTTGAAATTTATTTCTCTCCAACCGATTGTGAAAAATGATACGTGAAGAGTGTGTGTGTTCGCACCGACTGCAAATAGTATTGATTCTAGCAAACGTTCAAGTGTATTTTGTTTGGAGTCCGAGTATTTGCTCAATTGCCGTTGAACTTATCGCAAACAGAACCCCTCTTCATTATTTCTAGATGTTCAGTTCATTTCTTCCCTTTTTTTTCATCAAATTAGATACAACTATTTGCCAGTTTGTCTCTAACTGTCCAGTTATGCAGGCGTCCAAAAGCAAACGCGCATCTACCTTATCATGGATACACAAGCAAAAAAGGTTTGCCCATAATGTAATAGAAAAATACGTCCTCCAAGAGCGACCAGCGCTTCGACAAGGGCGCGTGAGCGTGGAAACACACGGGCAATGAATATGAAAATTTATAAATATGCTAATCAACGTATCACACTATGCACCGGCGACCGAAGTGATCGGATGCTGGTAAGATTGAGCGGAAGTAAGCGTCTGCTACGCTTGCTAAGAGTGGTGGATGCGTGCGATTTTATATTGAGTGTGTTTGTGTACATGTATATGTAAGAGTTTACTTCAATTTTCACGGATAAAAACGATGGAACGGAGCACCGGAGGGGGAGCACTTGGCAGCAATTGTTTTCAACTCAAAGAAATTGCATTTGCACTTCGGTTGAATTGCACGAATTCTCAAATAGATTTATGGAGCGGGCGGTATAGGCCGCCGGATGAACCGTGCATGTCTAGCTAATACGTACAAAAAGAGAACAAAACAAAATCAAGCCAACATTCCAGCTGCTCAAGTTCTGGAAGGTTCTGCAATGTGGAAATCCACGTACAGTCGTAATCAAACTAAATATTCTAATGACACGAACGGTGCACAATACGGCGGGTTTTGAATGCTTAGACCTTCCGGAAGCTAAAGTTAGTTTTTGTACGGGTCGTTATAATGATAAATTATTTATATTTTTTCCAAATGCGTATGCAGTGATTGTGACAACGCAAAAAGCGTTAAAACGATTAGTTATCGCAAAAAGCCAGTGCATTTTTAGTCCCTTTTAAATAGTTAAATAAATAAGATGGAGTCGAATTTAAAATATATTGGATTTTGTTATCAATTGGATGGTAGCTTGATAATTCTATCAGCGTGAAAATAGGAGGATATTATAGTTAAGATAACCAACTAGATGAATCCAGTAAGCCCAGAATATCCGGCATGACTGGATTGTTAAACCAACAAGAAAAAAAGATAGAGAGAGAGAGAGAGAGAGAGAGAGATAAAGAGAGAGGTACTTCAAAACTGTTGAATATGCAAGATATTAGGAGTAAAAGTCCCAATTGACAATTTAGCTTGATATCAAGACCTCATAATATACAATATCCTTACAGTCCCACCAAACACTAAAGAAAACCTTGATTGTAGCTTTTTCTGATTCTCTCACTTGATTCATTTTTGTTTTTGGAGTATTTTATATATGCATCACCCCAACCTCCAAGATTCTGTATAATGCCCATCTTGTTCAAAATAACGTGAAGTGTTTTCTTTAAATATCCAATAAATTGCAATATCCTGTCATGTTCTGTCGTCCAGGATGAGAGTCATTTTTATATTGGAACATTCGGATAGGAAAGGGACAAACGTTTGTCTAGTTGTTTTGCCTTTTAATTATTGCAAAATTTCATATTAATGACCAGTACAATTTAACTCAAGATCCATAACAAACAACATGGGTACTAAGATACAACTTATGTACTAAGCTACTATTTTTGCCTGACCTGTCAAACAAGGGATCAACTATCAAAACCGGTTTGAAATTGACACATACATATAATACAAATATATACATACATAAAATACAAAGATAATTTGACATGGTGACAGATTTGAAATCTATATAATAAAAATAATTGCTTCACAGGACTAATCAAATATGCTATACTGTGTCCAATAAAAATGATCACTAGAAGCATTTAAAAAATACAAAGTTGACATTGAAACGGGATGACATGGTATTGTTTTCCTCGCAGCAAACAGCATTCACACACAGCTGACACACAGTGCAACAGGCTTTGCATTAAAATGCTGCGCTATTTTCGCTTGACATTTAAGACGGATTCTTATCCTTCGGTGTGTATAATACCCACCAAACGCTTCCGTACTGTCACAACAGCAAGTGCTGCTTTTCATGCTTTGTCTTCATACATCAATACATGAACCGAGCGGTCGGAAAAAAGGGAGTGCAGAATGTGCACTAATGCGCCTGGGACACCGCAAGCCACGTGAGGATGGCCATGGCAACCGGATCGGGAGCCCTTAAGCCAATTGCCAACGTGGTTTCGATGACCGTAGTTCATGTGGTCGTCGTCGGAAAAGGGCAACCAATATCACTAACGTATACGCACGCATATGCCACACCACTGTCGATGATAATCCAATTAGAGCGAAGTAATAATCAGCTCTTGGGGCGGTTGACAATGGGTTTTCCCGGAGTTCACAAAAAACCACTCATCCCCGGTCGGGTTTTCTGGTTTGATGAAAAATATAAACAACCCTGTAATGGTCATTGTTGTGAGAACAGAGCAAATGTTGATCGATTCATACATTGAACGTCAAATATACAACCAAATGCGGTGATTTATTTGTTTGAACAATAATTATTAAGCTGTGCCAATTATTTCATCCTTCTCAAAAACCGTAATTTCTAGCCGTGTTTATTATGATCTGGTATATGATCTGGACATGAATTGTCTCCTGTCGAATTGTTGAATTAACGAATGAGAAAGTCTATTTTTAATTTCAGGATAAACAAAGTTTATTTTTAAGTAATAATATTAAACGTGTGAGTTTTACTAACCGCATATATATGTATATTTTTTTTTATTCAGATAGAACGGCCTGGCCGTATTGATGACTAACCGCATATATATTTGGAACTAAAAAGTGAAAATGATTACGCAAAATAATAAATATGTGAAATTTAAAATACAAATAAATTATTTTGAAAATACTCAGATAATTGAATTATTTTTCCATTATTTTTATAATCAAATTAAGGCTTCACTATGGATTGTATAAACTTTTGAACAATCAAATTTATAAGTCCTACATAACAATTGTTTCTTTAATAATGAATGTCCTGTAGTGCATTAAATATACTAATATCTGTCGATCGCAACCCAAGCACACAGATCTTTTGCGACGCTCGGTAATTCAACAACTCGTGTACAGCTCGTAAAGTGGTCTGGCACGTGCCACGCACTACACGTCCCGCAAATGCTCTAAAACATGTCTCTAAGACATGACACATCCTCTCTTCTACCGTACCACCCCTCAAAGACAAACCAACACCGTCGAAGGGGGAAAAAATAAATAAAACCTACCCTACAAGATCACGAGCGAAACCCATCCATCCAGACGGCGAACCCACGATCCCTGGGCGCGTACCAGACATGCCGAACTTTGGAACAACTTTCGATTTCGTTTTGTAAAAGTGAAATTTCGACCATCCTTTCCGGGGCCCCTTCTGGCCAACTCACCCCTGTTACCCACCCTATTAACATTCCCTCCCGCACACACAACCAAAACTCGAATTTTTGGAAGGTTGGTTTCTCTTTCTTTCGTGTCCGTCACATGAGCATGGAGTTGTGTGCGACATGGAGGTGTGTTTTTCGGGCGCCTGGCGAAATGGTTCGTTCTCTCGCTTGCACATTAATTTTTGTTTCCCCTCTCCATCTCGGGCTTTGTCGCTTGTGGCATCGTTTGGGTTATGGGTTTTTTGGCGGCTGGTAAGTCGGATTTTTTGTTGTTGTTGGTTTGTTCGTTTACAAACAGTAAATCTGCGTTGTGTACTAGCGTTTTTTCACCTCTCCACGTCTTTCATGCGACGCACTTTTCCAGCAGCCGCCAGGTCGGAAGGGAACGAGGCAAAACGCGACGGTCAGATCGGAAAAGTGGTGATTCGGCAACACAAAGTTCGGTGGTTCCGCCGATTGCACGGTGGCGAGAAGAGATTTTAATTGACTTATTACCTACCTTCCCGGTAGCTTTTACTCGTCTCGCGTCGTTTTTCCACAAATTCGGTGCGGTTTGGAAGGTTTTTTTTTCAGTTACTTCCTACCAGCCAGCCAATGTTTGGTTGCCATGTCGGGGGCTCACTGCTAGACCAGACGCACGCGGTTCGTTTTCGGCAGTGGGCTTTGTTAAATCACTGATTCGCTAGTTTGGTTGAAAATTTTTTGAGAGAAAAATCTTTCCACCGCAGACGGAATGACGGCCTCTCGCCTACCCATCCGTCTGTGGTCCAAATGAACGCATGATCGATCGATCGAACAATCGAACATTGGCATTTTTCGGCATACCGACTTATCTTTCCCTTCTCATCTTTTGCTTCACAGAGGAAATTCATTACGAAAGGTGAATGTGGGAGGACTTTTCTTCAACGGTTTGATTTTTGTTTCTCTCTCTCTCTCACTCTTTCGACGGCAGGGCGCAATTTTCCGAATGCCACAAGCTCGTTGATTCGTGATTGATGATGGCGATCGATCGATAGGTGATTGACCTGCCGAAACGAAACGATGAGAAGAGCTAAAAAGAAAAAAATCACGCACACAGATACAAAACATGTGCATCTTACAGGAAATGATCATTTCCGCTTGCGATTTGATGCTCCATCCAAAACGGTGATGCGTTTCCGTGGATGACCCCAGTCCGGCACAATTAGTCTGGCCGAACACCGTCAGGCAGGAAGGTGGCTGAACTTTGTGCACATCAACATGGGTTTTCCATTTAACTACGAGTGGTATGGTACGATATGTTAGGTAGATAAAATTCCTCCATCTTAAGTTTCGGATGAAATGGTAATATATTTATTGAAAATTCGAAAACAATGTTTGAAACAGTTAAAAAAAATAAAGTTTATGTCAATATCGCCTAACATCAATCGAAAGTTTGGATTGCATAATATCGTGGTTGAAAGATAATCTATTTAATTTGAGATAGAGAAACAATGCCAAATAAACAGGATTTATATTTTTTTACTGCATGTAAGAAATATAACAATTTTTGTGTTTTGTTTATGTTCTTATAGAATTTCTGAAAATATCAAAAAGAATTAAAGATTGGCTACTTGAAATACATTTCGAGGAAAGAAAAAATCTGCAACATTTGTAGAAAATGTTTAACTATTAAATCCGCGACTAGGCTTACTGCTGAAAATTTTCAAAAAAAATCATTGGAAAATAGGAACGGCTAAACTAATAAGCAAATCATGCAATTTACAAAAAAGAGGGTTTTAGATAGATACGAATGAAACTAGTCGATCACTCTGACCACTTTGACACAAAAGTAATCAATATGACTCACAGTAGTCGAATGGCAGAACCCATATTGTTAAGTCTCTGAACTTAACTTAGATGAACAAATGAACCAAGAAACAACTTATCAATATATACAAAAATGAAAAATAAAATTGTGTAAAAGGAGAATATGATGAAAAACATATGAAAAGAAGCAGAAAGGAAAATATGTACTATACATGAAGCAACAAGAAATATTCAAATAAAGATAAAAAATTGATGCATCGTGAATAACTCAGAGGACGTTGCAAAGTAAAAATTACAGCAAAAAAAAATCAAAACCCTTTACTTACGATCAAACAATCTAACTTAACGGACAAAAAAGTATCAACCCACAGTGCTTGAAAGACACGTTGCCAAGGCTCGGCTGTCCACGTGTTCAAGACACGCAGTCCTCACCAAGCGTCAAACAAGAAATGTGAGCTCGACCAGTTTCGGGCACTTGGTGCGCTTCGCCGAAATTTGCCGCAGCAGCCGAATGAAGCGTAAGAAGAAGCAGGAAAAAAGGTGTACAACCATTCACTTTCTTCCGAACTACAGATCTCCGTAGGAATCTCCGTCGTTTAATTTTCCCCCAAAAAAAATCCCCCCATCACTTCTCGAGTGACTTTGGTGGGCCCCTTGATGAAACACAAACAAGAAAGAGAAGGCCCTTTGGCAGCCGAAAAAACCGTCCCAAGTGGGTAGTGGTGGTTGCACTACCTTCATCAGTACAACCCTATCCGTGCCTGCATGGAGTCGAGCCCTTCGAGTGTTTTGTGCACGGCAGGTTCGATCGTTATCGACGGGCACAAAAAGGACCACGCGTTTCTCCGCCGAGATGCGATCCGATTGCTTTCGAAAGATTAATCAACTTCAAATCGATTCGCTGAAGTATTGGTGGTGATGGTGGTGGTACCTATCGGTGGGTGGTATTTGAAAGGCTTCACCATCCCTTAATAAAACGCACATTAGTCCCTTTTGGGGGGAGCCCGTTGAGGGTTGTATGGTTGAGGATGATAAATAATATGCCAATGTTAGAAATGATTCATATTTCATATTTGCCGAGCAAAGTTTGTGGGTAAAAGATTGAAGCACTTTTCTACAAAACAAGAGCTAAAATGATGCTGCACATAAACGTTGCGATGGGAGCCGAGTGGAGTGTGTAACACATCCCAACAAAAAGCAAAAAAAACCTTTTTCTGCAAAACTAAGCAAATCATCTCACCTTGTGCTAATACTCTTATCGGTTTTATCGGCTAAGCAGACCAGAAAAGCTGAGAATGATTTTTCGATGTTTTGTGTGCGGCCCCGTATTAACATGTCACTCTCGGTCAATTTTCATCCATCACTCTTTGGATTGCAACCGAAATCCGACATCAATCAGCAAGAAATTAGTCCTACGAGACGGTCCCAAATGATGATACACCACTACATTTTGCTTTTAGCTCGGTAAATCTCCACCACGAAGTGACTTCAACGAGTGCACATGAGATGGTGGAGATTTTGGGTGGGATTTTTCTACACATGTTTTGGAAAACCGATTCATGGTGTCCGGTCTGCCCGATAACATCACATTGTCAGAAGCTGTGCGGGGTGGGTAAAAATAAAAAAAGGAAAACTTGTAAAAGAAAAACATCGAAACTCAAACGTACTTGAGAAAGTAATCTCGATCGGGAGGGGGTAAATGGAGGAAAACTAGTCTTAAGGGTGCCTACTTCTACAACCCCTCAACGTAAGTTCCATTTTCTACGTACCGCGGAAGAAAATTTGTTCCATTGCTGCAAACCACATACACACCGAAGGGGGAAACCGAACGTTTCTCGTCCATTGCGTAACATGTTTGCCGTATGTCCGTACGGTTTCGCTCGGTCGCCCAGCCGGCATGAGGAAAACCTCCACCTCCCGCTCCCCTGTTTTTCCTTTTCTCCCTAATGGAATGAGTATACCCATTCCATTCGCTTTTACACACACACACACACCAGCACCAGTACCTGCCACGGTAGGCCGTATTGTGTATCTTCAATGCGTCCCTCCCCCCGAACGCGGCAAATGTGGGCTAAATTGTTGCGGGAATAGTGCAGCGAAAGGAAAATGCTGGAAATTTTCCCAAGCCCTAGTGACTGGGCAAACCGTTTTGCGGTGGGAGTGAACAAGAAATGGTACATGGTAAGGCAAGGACGATGTTTTCCGGTGCACCAACCATCGGTTTCGGATGATCCACTTTTTGTGATTATGTTTCCTTGTGTTGTGCTAGTCTTTTTGGTGAAGTGGAACAATAGGAAAGCACGCACACTCTGCATAAATGTCGTCTCTAATTTAATTAATCTAGCTTTTAGACTTCCGAGTGACTAGCTGCGTGTGATGGCTTGTTAATTTGTTTCTGAGCACTGCAGAACCGGTAGGGAAAAAAGTGTTTAAGAATGATGAAGAAGCTTAAAGTATTAAATATTAATTTATTTTACAAAATGGTTTTTGGTTGGATCTTCTGGTTGCAAAACCAATGTAAATTAAAAATGGAAAAACGGATAAGAATTGCCTTTTTTAAGTCTTAACTTTTTAGCACATGAGTTTAGTAGAAGAATTATCTGAACATCAAATAATTAAATAGGTATAAGAATGTTAAAATTTTTAGTCCAGAGAACGTTAAAGAATATGACATGGTTCAGAAAAAAAAATTAATTTAGATTTTTTGACAATTTTCACGGATGAGCAGTTGAGGGCTCACATACGTACAATATTGCGGTTTGTATGAAATTGAAATTATTATGTTTTGTACAAGTACATTTGTGCATTGTTAGAAATGAAATATTAGTAATATTAAATATTGATTATTGGACTTATTCGGCTTATGATTCTTATATTGATTCATTTATTTTGCTTCTAAAACATTAGAGGTCTAGAATATATTTCATGTTATACAAATTGCACACTGCTGAGTAATATGAATCACATAATATTAGCCAAAATATACTATGAAAAACCCTGATTCTCTATTTTGCTTACTTATTATAGTTGGGTCACCTACCATGGTTGGGTCACCTAGCCTATGTATTGCGAAGAGTAATAAATTTTAGTTGATCGAATTAGAACACCATGTACCGCAGTGTGTGAAGTTAGTATTTTTACTAACTTTTACTCTCAATAAAGGAGTCAATTTCAAGCTTTAAACATTGTAACACTATGATAATCAAGTGAAGTGTACTGGCAACTATTTGCTATAACAATATTTTTAGTTTCATTTGGGAATAGCCTGTCTAGCGAAATCTAACAATATTATTATTTTAGAGGGTAGAATAGTTTTTTTTTTAAATATTACATTAAAGTAAATTCGTCATAAAATATTATGAAAATCTTATATTACTCATATGCGAAAGAATAACAGCACAGCTGGTGTGCTGTAGCCACATGCACCGTGCACAAAAAAAGAACATTTCAAAAGTGATTAAGCGTCGCCTAATTGAAATGCCAACCGTTCTCTAAACGAGCGCGTCATTCCACCGACTCTATCCCATGCATGGCGGCTGCGCCGTTTGATCAATTCTATTGCGCAAAAGATGCAAATGCATCTCCCAACAAAACCCACACGTCCCGGCATCGGTGCGCACAATTGCACAGTTGCAGTTACCGTTTTGCAGAACTTTGGTTAGCTGGTTAGCACCGCGGCCCAACAGCGGCCCCAGATGCATCAGGCGTCTTAATGTCTTAAACGGTTGCCCTGGAACGGGGTAAATCGGTTTGCGGTACTTCCTTTCAGCCCGTTCCAGCACCAAGATTCATAGGCCGAGAATGGCCTTGAACAGTTCACTCACAATGTGGGTCCCGTTTAGGTGAATGCGACCGCCATAGCCACTATCCTAGAACTTGATCTTGAAACTGTGCCAGAACCGACCGCTCGAACGACTTCATTTCGTGCTGATGAGGCTGATGATGACTGGCGCGGACTGTCGCTTCTAGAGTGCACACAAAACCACACGCAGACACACATGCACACACCGCAGAGCACAGGGCGATGCGTTCTTCGTGCGCTTAATTGCAATTGCGCTCGTGCCGGTCGCTGCAATTGGTGACGCGGCGCCGATCGCGAATGTAGTCGCGGTTGTTGCGGTTGCTGCAGTCCGTCACAAACTGCCCGAAGTCAGGCAGTGTGTTAGGAAGGTGTTTGTGTGACGTTCCAGCACAGTGTGTCGGCTGAGGGCTGCGACAAACGGAAACAAACACATTACACAGGGCCGGTTCCAGTGTCCACACTCGCACTCGCGGCTGCAATCGATCACAATCGGTCGCTATCTGGTAGAAGCGACATCATCTCGTGTGAACTGATACAGCTAGGATGGAGGGATAGAGAGAAGTCTTAAATATAATTTACATGATTTCTTCAAACATTTTAATCTTAATCGAATCAGCGTCGTTTGATGTAAAAAATTGTATCTAATTTTGATTTAAAATATCTAAGCTGCTTTATATACTTCAGTGGAATATACTTACTTCTTATGTTTTGTAAATCTTTTGAAATTCTAAAATTCTTTTCTCTATAAAAAATATATTTTCTCTATAAAAAGTATATAACAACCTAAACTTCGCTTAGAACCTTCCACGTCTTTTACACTCGCTGATTTCTTATTTATAGCGATATTGTCTGATAACACACTCACCATGGAATCCCCACTAGATGGTACATATGAACTCTGGCAGGAAAAAATTGTAGCCAGGTTTACTATTTTTCTTTGCTCAATATAAATACCTCATTATCGAGGTACTTTGATTATTTAATAACAGAATAGCATATAGTTTCAAGTGACATAAGGGTTCCCTAATGGAAGGTTCCTGTGCAATGTTTATATGGTTCGAGGTATGCGTTAAACATTAAATCTGATAACTACAGCGAGGAAACCTTTCAAGTTGTGCGTCTTTCTGCAATCTTTTCTCACACACATACGGTCGCGTTCAAACGTAACTACATGCTTCACCGCATTGACTTTAGTTCCTAACATTATAATCGCCTTTCGGCTACCCTTGCCACGGTTACCCCCAGAGGAGGGTTGGCAGAGGGATGCAAATGATGTTCCGGTGCACATATCTCCCCCAGCATCCATTGCACCGTTTGCTTCCGCACGTACTGCAACGACGATTGAATTGATCGTTCACATACTGACGCTTTTGCACGATCGCACGATCACAGACGGAAGCTGGCAGGCAGATAGATAGGGAAGGTGATCCAATCTAAACTTCCCCTAGCGAACTCCAACCCTGCATAGACCACCCTCCATTGGGCCACCGAATGGAGTAGGTTTACTTGCATTAGAGCGGGCTGTTCATTTTTTGTTGTGTCGTTGTCGTTTCCCATCGGTAGTTGTAATTAAACGATCACAACCATCTTCTCAACCAGGCTGGAGAGGGAATTGTTGTACACCACTGCCGGATCGGTTGTTGTAGTGGTAGCCCCGAAGCAACTGAAAAAGTGAATTAATTTTTCAATCGATACGATTGTGCATCAGGACCATACCAGTGCAAAAAAGGGCCACCCGTTTTTTCGTTGTACAGGTGTTTGTAAAATAACCCACGACATAGACGAGTGCCCACTTACTCATCTGCCACGCTGAACAAAACCGCCCAACCGGGTGTATACTTTGCCCTCTACGATCCCGCCCTTTTGTGAAGTGGAGACGATAGGGACCGTTTGTGTTGTACACAAAAACGAGAAATAAATCAACACTGTCTTCAAATAGCGAGTCACTGATAATGGTTGGTGCTGGACAGTACACGCTACTTAGAACGTGCCGGGTGACTCGACCCGCGTCTAATCGCTTAGAATCGGCTCCCAACCCTTTTGCGTACGCTGGAGCGTAAAGGGTACCAATAGGGTGACCGTATGGATCTTGACACTATCATCAGTAGGCCACCAATTTTATGTCCAATAAGCTATTGCAAGGGAACGGAATTGCATATGAGAACTAGGGTTTTTATGACTCTATTAAAGGGAGTAGTATAGGATACTTGAGAATTTTTCATTAAAAAAATGCGTAAAAAATCTTCAACGACTTCCTACTAATCATCATTTTCCAATCATATCCCAACAACTTATACTCCAGTGGAGTGACTGGATACACACATCTATCACACCTAGACAAGCAACATCCTGAATGGGAGTGTCCTTATCCAATCAGCGCCGTAGGATCATACGTTCAGCAATAGACCAAAAGCTTTTCCGTGTGCTTTTCCTCTCCATGTAGCAGCTGGGCAAAAAACAACCCCACCCACTTGGAAGTTATCGGCACACCAAAAGTCTACGGAAAACCCACCCAAACAGCAAAGGGCGCATGAGCAAACTCCGGTCGCTTTGGGGTGGTTAGTTTTCCGCGGCTAGGGCACCCTTATCTTCGGGGCTGTTGTGTGTCACGTCGAAGTCACCCGAACGCGGCACGGCCACAGTACCGTTTCGCACACCGAGCGTCAAACACTGTAGCGTCTTTTTAAGCGCCATTTGGCCTAATCTATTGTACGCGTCAGTTCCGCAACGGGCGCGACCCGATGCGATCGACTGCTTCTAGTGTGCGTGTGTGTGTGCGCGCGTATGTGTGTATATCGAGTTCCCGTTGCTACGAGTGTGTATGTGCGCGTGTATTTGCTTCGGTGATTATTTCTTGCATCACGTAATACGCAAAACACGCTGGATACCGGGCGCGTCTCGGTGTATTACGATTTTTCCTATTGTTTGCATTTTCTCGTTCGTTTCCTCTTCTATTGGTGCTGCTCTCCCCACACTCGCCCACCGGTTGCCGGCCCATGCACTTTTCCCATCACTTTTTTGGGGGAAGGGTGGGTGTGCTATTTCTCCCCACCCGGCCATCCAATTTCCCCGAGACGCATTCCGTTAAACACTTCCGGCAAAGGTGCCCAGCTGTAGAAAAGTGTACGAGCGCAACGTTTGCCAGAAAGGGAAGCTACAAAGAAAGTAAAAGTGTTTCCCATACTTCCCTCCAAAAAAACCCCACTCACCCTCTTTTCCGATAGCATCCCTCTTTCGCACTGTGCCAAGCTTTAAGCTTTCGTGTAGAAGAAAGAGAGAACTGACTAGTTTGTTGTTTTTTGTTGGCCAAAAAGCCCTCCTAACCCTCGTACTGTCAGTTTATCTCACGACAGCATCTACCTGCACAGGAACTGATTTTACGACGGTTTACCGTCGGAGTGTTTTTGTGTGTGTGTGTTAATGGGCTCCCCCGTACACTGGAGCATGGCCATCCAAATCTGGTGATCCCGACGCGGAAAATATTGCGAAAGCAGTGCAGCGCAACAGAGAACACAGTCGGCGAAACAGAAGCGCACCCGCTCAGGTACACAGCGGGAAATAGCCGTGGCGCTACTTTCACTTGAGTTCGGTTCGGGTTTCTCGCTTGTATGCGTGCACAACTTCCGCATGGTTGGTGAAAGGGGTTGCAAAGCCTCGAGCCAGAGTGGGAAATGAAGAGGTATCCCCTCCAAATGAGCAAGAAAAGGCGATAGAGAGAGAGAGAGAGAGAACAGCGGTAGTTCCGATGTGCCATCTGCCCATGAGGTTTTGTGCGGGACGTCATCGTTGTCGTTGCCGTCTGCACGCGCAAGAGTGAAAGTGATCGGTAAGCGCACGGCCACGGTGAGAGTGACGAAGTTGGAAGGTGAGGGTGCCAGGGTGTGTGTGTGTGGTTTTTTTTTTGGCGGGGGATTCGCGACCATCCCCGAACCCGAACCGTAGCCCCTGGAAGTGTGTGGCGTTGCGAGCTTGACGTTGGCTTCGCTGGGCTTACTCTTCGTTCCGAGGTCGATCGTGCGCGATCGCGTACTGACGTTCCGTGGTTTTGTGTTGTCCCTGTGTAACGCTGTGCTCCCAGAGCTGTTGTCCGTTGTGTGTGCCACCCTTGCTGCTGCCACCAGTCCCCGGGGTCTAGGTACCGTAAAGCACCCTACCCTCCACAAGGGGACACGCGGGTTGGCTCTTGTAGGTTCTTAGTTTGCGAAAAGATTCTCAACGCTGCGACATAGTGTACTCAGGTCGGAGAAATACAATACCTCCAGTAGAGGTGAAGACATCATATTGAGTTGATTAGATATAGCGAGTGCGTAATAGTCTTAGAGTTCTGGAGAATTTAAAAGTAACTCCTGAAGAACTGAGCAGTTTCACGGCTGAAGTGATCGGGTCTCTACATACAAAAGCACCACACCAGTATACTAAGCGCACTGCTCAACGAGTATACTAGACACGACTTGCCACTCCAGTCCCGTGGGAAGCTGTTCTATCTGTGTAGGTGCCATTCCCGATCCAGTGTTGCCGGTGTTCCCGAAGGTTTTGTGCGGTTTCCACGGTGCCGATCAGTGTCTGACTGTACGTCCACAAGTTCGCAAGTTTTGCATCGCGTTCCGTGCGCTTCACGTGCGTGTGCATCAGCTGCATACCGTGCAAGAGTGTTAGTTGTTCTAAGTTCGCGAGTTAGAACACACTGCCATCCCACCGGCCACTGATTTGAATAGAGAAGAGCGCAACAATACAGAGTAGAAAAAAGCGGCAAGTGCGACCCGCAACGCATGGTGTAGCACGTACAAGGTCAGCACCGGCGCGCGCGCGCGTTCATACTCCCGTACACAGTATATGCATTTGCATACGCGGGTTCTTGGGTTGGGTGCGGAACTGACCGCGAGTGGAAGTGTAGGACCCGTGAGAGGAAGGGGCAAAAAATAGTACACACAGAGCGCTGCCGTCCGACGCTACCCTAGCCCTGGACGCTAGGAACGCTTTGGCAGAAGCAGTCAAGCCCGTTCCAAGTGTGCGCGGTGGAGTAGTACTCTCTTCCTCGGAAGTTCTCGGTAGCACACTGCCCGGGAAAGTCACTGCAGTGGTTCGCATTCGTTACGCGTTTGGGTTAGGTGAAGATTGTCCAGATATCGGAATATTTGGGGAACGTTCGTGGAACTAGTCCCGCTGGAAGAGATTATTGGCAGTAATCGTTGACGTCGGGTTCATACTGTGGGTGATGTTGTTGGGGTGCTAAATCCCTTGTACGTTGTTCTCCGATGTCTCTGATCGTAGTGCCGACCGGTCCCGACGTTGCGGTCACACACAACCGCTTGCCTTTCGCTCTGTGAGCCGCCGCAACCACAACACCAACAACTTCGTTCCATCCGATATTAGACATCTTGTTGATTAGTTTTATGTTCCTTCTTCCCCATTCTAACTCCTAGAAGTAGACCGATCGCCGCCATATTTAGTATTCACCGGACGGCTCTAGTTCGTGTGTTTCTGCGTGTATCCGTGTATGCGTACGCATGATAGTGAGTGGGTGATTTTGGTTTTAGTGCATCTCCCGTCTCCCATCGTTTAACGCTAGTGCAGCAGCATCCAAACCAATTAACATGGCGTGAGTTGGCACGGCAAATGGGAATATCAGTAATCAGAAACGACGCATGCAAATACTTATCATGATGCAGTGTTGCGCCGTATGTTTGCTGTAGTGGCATTCCAAAAAGTAGTGTGCGTGGCCCAAAAGTCGCTTCTTCGAAGCGTTTGTTTGGTTGTGAAAAGTGTTTGTGGTTCTGGTAATATCGTTCTTGAGTGAGAAAGTAGTGTTGAATTCCTAACAAAACAAATCGTGAGTGTGTGGGAAATTGAAATCTTTCACTGCGGTGTTGACTAAAGCGTTCTCGTAGGTGTTAGTGCAACAGTGAGTGCGTCCTGTTTTGAAGGATACAAAAGAATACCTCGAATGTTTAATATCAACCGTTTAGTGCAATATATTTGGTAATTTTAAGATACTCCGCTTGATATACCTGCTAATATAACGCGTTAAAATGAATATGGAGTTTCAACCCCTGCCACCGGTGTCCACCATGAACATCGGCCCTCCGACGCCGTCCCCATCGCCCCACATCCAGATACTCTCGAACGGTAATGGACCCGCGGGAGGTGGTGGTGGTCCTGGAGGCGGTCACAATGGTATGGGACCCGGAAACAACGGTGTACACAGTCAGCTGCTTGGGCCGATGCCACCACCCAGCATCTTGCCGATCGGTATGCCGCTTCAGCAAGTCGTCCACAACCTCCAACATCTGACCAATGTCGGAGGGCTTAATATGGGTCCACAACAGCAGCAGCAGCAACAACAGCAACAGCAACAACACCAGCAACACCAACAGCAGCAGCAACAGACGCATCAAAATTTGCTCACCAGCAACACACCGGGAGCGAACGGTTTGACCGGAATTCATCATGGCGGCACACAAAATTTGCCTCCAACCTCGCAGCTACTGCAGGCCATCCACCAGAATACCAGCAACAACAATAACAATGGAGCCAATAATAATAACAACAACAACAATACGATTAACCTGAACAACAACAGCAATAGTAATGGTAACAACAATAACAACAGCATCACACAGTACCAGGTGCAGCAGCTTTGGAGACATCACGCATATCTAAACGGTAATGTGTTCGTTTCGTATAGCATCGGTTTTTCGGATCTATTGCTTTGGGTTTTTGTATTGAAAGGATACATTTATTTATGGCACTTTTCGGTGTTTAATAGCTTTAAATATGATTACAATTGCGAATGACTTGAATTTCTTTGCTATTTATATTTCTTCTTGTCTTTGGTAACATTCGACTTAGAACGGTTACATAGAATTCCTCTTCCTAGAACTTCCCGTGCTATTTCTATGCTGGCGTAACCTCTTATTATTATCAACTGTAGTGCATATATCCTTCGTCTTTGTCTTGTACAACACAAGAACCACTTTGTGGTCTTGGCTTTCCACAGGAGTCTTCTATTCTTCCAATCTATTACCCTGGGATTTCTGGCGAATAGTAGATGTACGCTATTTGTCCCAAAATTTATAATTATTGAAATGAACTCAAATAGATGTATTGAAGTATTTTTCATGAAAAACTGGTTTTGTAAGTTTAAAAGAAAGTTTCGCAACATTCCTAGGTGACATTGAACAGATATCAAACCTGGATGACCCTAGAATCCCGGATCTGCGGTACTCTTCGCAAAAGTTCCAATTTTCATGTCCAGGAAAATCACATACCAGTTCACCATTAATCACATTCCCAGACGTGTGTCTTGGGCCGAACAGCACGGACATCAGTACCGGACAAACGGAATGTGTTTTCTTCAGCGACGGGTTCCATTCCCGACCGCTCGTTAATGTCTCCGGCGCAGTTCGTATTGAGCAACACCCGGCCAGCCATTGTTGGGTTAACGTGCTGCAACCCAAACGACTTTGCCCTAAGGGATACCTTGAGTGACGTTGCCGAAAAGCACAGAAACACATCTAAGCACCAGACGTGTAAAACAGGTCTGCATCAAGCATTACTTGAAAGATTCGTCCACGCCAAAGTTTCGAAGGCAAAAACTTTCCATTTCATTTCGCTTCCTCGCGTCCGTTGAAGGGTGATCGTGATGATGGGGTTGGTCTGGTTGCCGAAAAAAAAAAAAATCAACAACTTGACCCAATCGTATCTCAACACGGAACACAGGAGCGTAACCGGTGTGCGTGCAAACATGGATGTGCGCGATGTGAGTGCTTCGCTGTGCACAAATAATACGCACCCAGGGAACCATTTCTTGCCATCAGGCGGACCAGTTTTTTTTTGGCCAACCGAACAGTTTTCGGACACTTGGGACACGGTGGGAAGACCTACGTACGTGTTGGTGTGTGCGTTCGGGAGCGTGTGTGCGTCTTGTGGGAGCGTCCGGGTGGTGGATTTTTACTTTTACTTTCTGCGACATTGACCAAGGGACAACGCGACAATTTCTACAAACATTTGTGTACTGAAGATCAACATCTTGAGATCGAAATTGTGTATGGAAGAAGGTTATTTTTAGACTTTTTTGGGGGTTTTTTTCAGGTTCAACTTTAGACAGCTTGTTGTTTTAATATAGTTGAAAATGAATTTCCGGATTGCTAGTTCCGCTTGGAGAAATGTCTTCTTTTGCGTTCCTAGCCCGGTGCGAGAGTTTTATTTTGCTTCTTAAATAGTTTGTTGATAAAGTTTTATTGCCTCTCCATAACCAGGCAAACTGTAACCTTCTCCCACACCGTTGATGCTGGGTCATATCTTTCTCACTTTCGTTTCCACCCAGACAGACGCGGACATGCGGCTTGATTGCTCCTTTTTACTGAGCTTTTTTTTTCTTTCTCCTATACGAATCGTTGTTACTTTTATTATTTGTTATTCATCACTTCCCCCCTCCTTTTCCACATGGAACACTCATGGGCCAAGATTAAACTCTCCCAAAAAACCAGTTTTACGCACCGTTGAACGATTTCGAATCGCTTCCTCCCATGAAGTAGGTGGGAGTCGTTGGTGGTGGTGCGCCATTTCTTTCCACCATTTCGCAGACGCATAAAAGATCGCGTCGCTCCTGCTACACCGCCGATCGCCAGTTGCGTGTACGCATGATGAAGCGCAAGAGAGGAAAGTCTTTCATATTTTTTTTTTTCGTGCGTTCGTTCATTTTGGGCACTGCCAACCAGTTCGCCAGTTTGGTGCGTACGGGTGCGTAAATTTTGTTGCGCTGTGTCGTGCCGTGTATCGTAGCTTGGTAGGAAGGTTAGTTTTTCTCGGTCTCCAACCGAGTCTGAAACATTTTTGGAGCTTTCAATTTCGGGAGCTTTGTTGTGCGAGTGTGCGTGTTTGCTTCACTTCCTTCTGTTTCCACCGTTTCGATCTGCACTTCTTCCGGTCTGTGGTGTGGATTTAGGATTTGAATTCGTTTACGCACTTTTTTTTCTTTCTCTCTTCTGCTTCTATTATGGAGTAAAAGAGAACGCTCCGTTTGTGCTATTGCACTCTACCGAGCCAGACAGTTTTTGGAATCCATTTTCGGTGCGAGCTAATTAATGTTTGAATTAAAAATGCTAGAAAGTGAAACCGTTTTTTTGTTGTGGCTGTTTTGTCTTCTCCTTCTTTCATTTGGGGTTTTTGTTCAACGTAAAGTGAAGTGATGCTGCTACTATAAGCGAGATTTATTTCCCCGCTTGCTGCAGCCCCCCCACCCATTCCATTCGTTGCTTTTCGGAAATGACCAAAAATGCACTCTCACTAGCACACGGGCCGGGGTACAATCAGCTGTTTCTTTTTCCACTGGTTTCGTGCATCTCTTCAATCAGAAATGGTTGATAAAAACTGATAAGCTTTTCCGCTTACGTATCGTTTGCGCGTGTGGGCTAATTTTAGCCTGGCCGTTCGATGAAAAATGGAAATTAATCCGAAATGTCAAATCCACGCGATGACAGCTTTAGGCGACGGTTTCCAATCGGGAAAGTGTTGCCCGAATGCAATGGTTGAACGAAACAAAAAACAAAATCGAACATTCACCAGTGACCTTCGATCTTTCCCGCTCCGGCGGTAAGGCGGGTCAATCCTTTGCGCGTTGCGAACCACCAATGCAATGGTATCCCGCTGAAGTTTGAGGAAATAAAATTCCCACAAACGTACGTCCCGGCATTTCGGTGAGCATTTTCGGGCCCGTACTGCGGAGGTTGTGCGGTGTTGTCATCGAACGGTTGGCCGGGTCGTGCAAGAATCGAGACGCGGAAGATGTACCTTGGATCGAACGGTCCTCGTTGAGGTTATGGATTATTGATGGGAGAAAGTTTCCGATTGCTTTTCCATAGTGCACACCGCAACTCTGGCATGGACGGGGTGTGATCACGACCGTTTACCACGTGCTGGTGGTATGTGTTACCTTCCTAGTTTTAATGGCTGGTGCATAATTCGCAACCGATGCTGCAACAAAGTGCAGGTGAAGCTAATGGTGTTGCCTATTTCAAATCAAAGCGTGGAATATAAGAAGGACGTTGCTGTGGAGTTCAATTTAATGGAGGGACAAATAAATAAACACCATTGCCCTGTGCCCTTTTAGTTTTACACACGTTTCATAAAAGTTTTATCATGACCTTTTACTCATTTAACTTAATTGTGTGTCTTAATCAATTAAACTTTTTTTATCATTATATCGACCTTAAGGATTTTCAGCCTTAAAATGACGATTGTTTTCGGTCTAAATCAACTAATCCTTTTTTACTAATGTTAAGGATTTAAGGAATTTCTTTACCAATTTCAAGACCATAATTTGACCTTGCATAGTAAAACAAACTTTCCTTTTCTTTAACAACATTAAGACCTTAGGAAATTAGTTTCTTAATATAAGCTACCAGTATAACGACCTCAAGGACTTTGCGACTTGAGCTGAGCTAATAATTTCTTTACCAATTTGAAGAACTTAAGAGCTTTGAGCGTTAAGATTAATTATTCTTCGTTTAACCAATATCGAGACTAATGATCTAATATATCTACATAAAATTTGAACTGGTTAAGCAATATTTAGTGAACTATTAGACTTCAAAGATTTCTAAAGATTTCCAAAGATTTCCTATTTTCCATCCTGCTGGGGAAACAACAAAGTTACTCTACTACAAAGTTTAGTTGACATACATTATTTGAGCAATTCTAGAAATCCCAGCTGATATGATTCATTGTTGATTTCAAAACAACCGAAGTTGAATCGAGCTGAAGTTTGATGTGCTTTTTCCTTTCCCTTTTTTTAACGACCTGTGACACTCTCCAAAAATGGAAGACCAATTCCACGCATTAGTCACGTAAATCGGTCCACTTGGGTAGTAGACAAAACACGCACACAATACTTGCCCTTCGTACCAGCATTCCACCGTACCAACTGTGTCTGTTGGTCATGCAGCTGTTATGCATCGTGCTGCATAATAAACAATTGCCAAGTGGCTCAATCACTGGCCAATTCGCGACATACTGACTGACGCGCAGCTTTTCGTTTTGGAACGTCTTTTAACGACTCTTTTCCTGTAAGGAAATTTTCTTCCGATTTTTTCTCTCTTTCCACTTACTTACACTTTTGTCTTGCTGAGTGTGATTATTAATTTCACGATCATATGCGAAACGAGACAGCAAGACTTTGTCCATAAATTATTAGCCTTTGCTACGAGAAGTGGACCAGTGGTAGTATCTGTTTTTAATTTCATAATTCTTCTCCCGTTTGGTTTTGCCCCCCGTTCCCGTGCTTCGAGTGATAAATTATTTATTTAATTTGTTCGACCCACTATAGACGGGTTTGATAAAACAATAATTTATTTTCCTATTTATAACTGTCATCGGGTAATGGTTTGTTTAACAGCGAATTAATTCGGTGAACAAATGACTTTTTTTTAAATAAAAGTGCTTAAGTATTCTTTCTATGTATTGTTACAAACCACACATCTGCATCGCCAATACTCGTGTTGCATTTTTTTCCCTCGCTGCTGAACAAATTAGTGGCGACTCGTTAAATAGCAACAGTGCATCGTGTAATTACCATTTCCCATTAACATCAGCTAACTACGGCGGGGCCACCTCAATACAGTGATACGCGTGGCTTTGTGCTGGTGTTGCATCGTAATGCACCGAAATGGTTGACGTTTGCAAGCGAATGGAAACACAAGCTAACAACGAGTGCAACAAAAACAAAGAAGAACGCCAAACGATGCTTAAACACTTTGGAAAATGGTGTCCAACTTGTCGATAAGATGACGAAGGCGACAACTGCGTCTGAACGGTCGATGTGGCGTTGGGCCAAAATGGTCAAAACGTTTCCCTTTCCAAACACACACAAACACTTCTCTCGGTGTGCTTCCGTGGAAAACTCTCTCACACAACAACAACAAAAAAACGCACTGTCCCAAAATCGTGTGTTCGATGGGATATTTTTCCACGTGCATAATTTCTTTTAAACGCAGCTAAAAACAAACCTATCCATTGCTGTATAGGTGAGGAGGCGATCTTTTGTAGGAAAAAAAAGATAATTTCCTGAGCTTTTGTGCTTCCTTACTCATTATTCTCACAGCTTTAAGCTTGTACAATTTTGTTTTCTTTAGCGTTCAATAAATGCAATGTGTTTAAAAGGTTGTTTTTTTTCTTCTCGCCTTTAGCTTACACAGCCGGAATCGGAAGACGATTGAATGTGTTAAAGAAGAAAAAAAAACCCAAGCGGAACCTTTGCGTGGGGGTGGGGTGTGTGTATTGTTTTTGTTTGCGTTTGTTTTTTATACCAACGCATGCACGCACCATATTCGCCCTGTCAAAGACTGGTGGTTGTGGTGAAGAAAAAAAAACATGGAGGTCTCTAGGGGGAGATGGTTGGAAAGGGATGGAAATTGCACATACACATGCGTTTTGTCCACCATAACTTCGCTCCATTATGCCTTTCCGCGGTGCTTTCATCCACTTCCTCCATAGCGGGAAGGAAATGAGCATTTTTTTTTCATTCGTCTACGTCTTCGTTCACCCTGCGTTTACCTTGTCCTCCGATTTGACGGTTTAGCGTTTGCCGGTGTTCCTTTTTTCCGTTACATCACCTAACGCAATGCAACTTGTTTGGCTGGTACGACGGGGAAACTCTGGCATGTACGTGCGGCATTGGTGAGGGAAGGGGTTGGATGGTGGGAGGTTGTTTGTTTGCTTGTTTTTGAGTCGCGTTTGAGGTTGTTTGTACTAAAACCATTCCCTACAGCTGTAAACATACTCGAGACGCAAAAAACAACCAAACAAACGTTAAATTTGGCGGGCAAATGGTGAAAGGTGACAGTATTTTTTTAATGGTTTTCCGCACTAGTGAAAAACGTTGCAAGTATGGTAGATGATGCTGGCAATGATCAAGAAAAAGATGAGAAGTGTTTTGTTATGTGGTTTAACCATTTCAAAGGTTTTTTAAAAATTTTGCTTAAAAATTTAAAGTAAGTTTGATTTTTTATATGTTTTATATTTTTATAAGTTTCGGCATAATATTACCAGTTAGTCAGGAAAATTGTAATACTGTATTTATATTTAAAATGCTCATGAAAAATTATGTTGGTAATAATCGGTTCTAAACTCTACTCTACTTCAACTGAGAAATTTAACTGTACGTACAATAAGTCTACAAAGACAATAAGCTTTTAAAGTAAGTTTACAGGGTCATACTTTCCTTAAAGCAAAAAAGGTTTAGACCTACGACGAACTAAGTTTAGCTGGAACGTGCCATACCGAGCATGAACGATTGTTCCGTTTTGAGACGATTCACTCGCTTTGCGTGCGTGAAGTTTTTCCAGGACGTGCTGGTGGGAGCATTTTGGTTCTAACATTTTTATACTATTAAAATATCCTTCAAGGATGATACCTGCACACCCGTACAAGGGATATCCCATCAAGTAAAACCCCAATAAAAAATAGTTTATTTTCCTTGTCCAGTACCGGTACGTGATGTGTCGCTTCTTTCGAGCTTATTCTCATGTTCAGAAAACCCGTTCTGACTGTTCAAAAGCACGAAAAGAAAAGAAAGCACAACAAAGTGAAGCAAAACAAGAAGCTTATTTTTTCAGACCGTAGACAGTGTTTAAAAAAAACAAATATGATAAAACAAAGCTAACGAAAGTGAGAACGTTGTGTATCGTTAGTCTTGCAGGCTTTTTGCAGACACTTTTATCAAGTTCAAACATCTTCAATACGCTGCTCGTACCATCATCCTTCCATTTTACTCTTTGCGCCTCCAGAAGGCAAGGGTTCGTCGCTGTTGAAGTCTTTCGTTTTTTTCTCTACCGAATGTGCGCTTGCACGATCGTAAAATGGAATTAAGCCCCGCTATGTTGCGGTTTGCTATTTCCTAGCTTTATCTCCGTTACGCCACAATGCTGCAATGCTGATGTACCACTTACCACCTTCCATTACCCGGGGTTGGGGTGGCCGGTTGCTTTCCCACCGAGGAAAACGATCGAACGATGATGATGATGGTTGGTTTCGATTTCGTTTGAATGATTCTACCACTTCCTGAGATTATCGTTCAGTGGGTAGTGTTTTTTTTTGTTGTTGTTTACATTCCTTTTTATGCTTAAGCTTCCTCACTTGAGCTTCGACATTTAGCCAGTTCCCTTCCAAGCAGGCTCGTAATTTTTTGACTGCGGGCGAAAGAAATTTGCACAGGAGGTTCGTGTTGGTTACTACCACCACCATTTTGGAAGAGCTACCAATTCAAGATTCAAAAAACCCACCCGCTACGGAAGAAAGGAAGATTCACAGCACACGAATCTACCGACGTTCGGGATCGAATTGCACTGCAATCCGGTGATCCGGTGTTCATCTTTCGGCAACCTAGGTTTTGTGCCCGGCTTGATGCGCCAAATGGTGCTTCCACGATAGCCACGATCGTGATGAGCATGTTCACCAAAACATGAACCGCGCACGGATGACGTGACGTCGGTCGTGTATCGCGATCGCAAGGAAGGAAGCGAAAGGAGAAAAAAAATGCGACCATTGTTTACGTTGGATGAAGTAGACGAAAATTCATCAACATCGTGGGATTGATTATTGGGCGGGTTGTAATTTCGAGGCAACAGTGGTGTTCACTATCATCATTTCGATCGAGGGAAAACCCCTTACAAGACAGCGGAAAAACGCCTGCCCTGTTTGCTGATCGCTTTTTAATGAGTTGTCAGGCAGAGTATCTTGACGATTGCATGCCTGTCCGATTCCGGAATGTAAAGAAAAAACTCACTCAATAATAAATCTCCACGCGAACGTGAATCAAGCTTTATCAAACAAATGTAATCACGAATCAAAGGAATGCAATTGGATGAATAGATAATATTCCCTACTGGAAATGATCTGCTTTTCGTGCTCTGTGACTGAAACTGAACTGAGACATTTTCGTGCCGCTGCAATCGAATCGAAAAACTGTCATCGAAAAAGTTTGTTTTAAAACAGTGACCGCTTCATCGGTGCTTAGAGAAAGTCCTAATATTGTTTCGTAGTTTCGTAGGGGCTACTCAAATTTCATCACATTTCGGAAATCGATGCCGAAACAACAAATGTGCCGTTCGATGCCGAAACGTGTTTCGGTGGACAGACAAAAGGTGAAACGAAAATCGTAGCGATTAAATTAACGGGAAAACTTTCCCCGCCGGCAAATGTTAGCGAATGCTAATAATAGTTCCCCCGGGTTCCGTGTCCGGCCATAAAGAAGCGGCCACTATGATGACTAACTTCAGTTTTCTAGAGCGTCACACACGTCATAGGTGTTGCGTGTATTGCGTGTGTTATTATGATGCAACATTGATGAAATCATTTTTATGGCTTAATTCGGAACTTTTGTATGGATTTTCTTAAGGGAAAATTGACTAAAAGTTGAAGGATTTTGAAGAAGGTATTTTAAACATTTGGCATATTTTTAAATTTTGATAAATGTAATTTTAATTATAGTTTTAAGATGATCAAAATACATAAATGAAAATGCTGAGCACCGTAGCTATTTCCTATCCAAATTGACAGAAAAAATTTCTTCGAAAAAAAAAGCTTCTGCATCTGATTTGTTTGCTACTTTGAGCACGATGTCTGCACTTCCTGGTACGAAGCTTTGTGCATTCTCTACTTCGTGGATCAAGCATCCGACCGACAAAACCGCAGAATGTTTCTGCCGTAGTCGAAACACGAATTGAATGCAAACGATCGCACGGTAATTTCGCTCGGGAATTGGAGAGTGCGGAGACAAGCAAAATTCGCTTTCCTGAATGTACTCGCGGAATCGTGTACAGTAAGAAATGTCATCATGGCATCATGGTGGCGACGCGATGGCGATCTTTCGATTCGTCGTCGAGTAACTCCAGTAGCAAACAAAATGCTCCAAAAAAAAACGACGGACACAGGACTCGTTCGTAGCAGGATTCCGCTTTTGAGTTTTCTTCCTCAGTTTTGGTGTGGTTCGGCGAGCCACTTTCAAATTTCCAGCCAGCAACTTCAACCGAAAGTGTTGACTCGTTTTTTAGGGTTTATTTTTAGACCGTATACACAGGACCTTTCCCAATTCGCAATCATCTGCTCCGTTTTTTTTTGGTTGGAGCGAATAAGTTTGTGTATGTGTTGTATCTTTGTGGTGTACGTGACCGGAAACCACTTGGACCAGTTTTTCGCACAGCATGTAATATCTTATTCGAAGCATTTCTCACCTTTCACGGTTTCGCGATCGATCGCGTTGTGGCGGCCCAGGCCTGAACCTACTTTTACCAGCGACATGCAGCGACAACGCTGCGCACTACTTTCGCGCAAAGAAAGCGAGAGTTTTGTTTTGTTTTCCTATACGTATACGCACCCATACACACAAGCGCTTATGGGCCGCATTGTGTTCCACATGCATGGGTTGGTGCACATAGCCGGCATACATTCGATCATGTGCGCACGTATGCTTTTAAGGCCGATCGTATCGATATGATCCGAATCGGCGTACAGCCGTCGATTCGTGATGGATAGGTGCGTTACGTGCGTTACGTAAGGCTGTGGAAAAGGGTTAGGAAGTGGACTAACTGGGGGGAGGGAATTTCTCCCATATGTATTATTGACACTCTGCTGCCTTCCGACCACACTGTCCATGGTTTCCACATTCATGTGTGTGAAACGGAAGCTCGGCCAACCGAAGGGAAATTAAGTTGTAGGAAATTGTTAGTCGGCCATAGAAGTAGATTAGTGCGATGGACTAGTTATGTTGCGGTGGAAGGAACGTTACATAATGGAGCTGAAGTTTATTAAGTTGGAATGAGGTTTTTTTCGTACACTTCAAATTCATGATACTTAGGTAAATTTAAAATGTATCACAAAGAGGATTTTTCGACTGATATATGTTTTAATTTAGTTTTTCAATCTGATTATTACGTGGTCATAAGTTCGAGCAAGCAATTTGTAAAAAATGTGGTTTGCCGGGAAAATTAACCAGTATTTATTATCAATAATACGCTCTAAAACGCGGACTCATGCAAATGGAGAAGGATAAGACTATTTCTAGTCAGATTGAACAATTAACTTTTGACTTTCGCACTGTAGCCTCACCTTCAGGGATTAAAACGAATATTACGATTTTTATGAAAAGTCGCTTCTGTGGAACGCTAAAGCTTTTTAAACGTATGCCAGATTAGTCTGATTCAAACGAAACAAATGACTCTAAAAATTTGATATTCTTGAATCTTTTGAGATTTGCTGAATGACTCCAACAATTCAGAAAGATTCTTTGTTGAAGAATTATATGAATGATTCTTCTACTTCTATCATAAAATACACAGTAAAAGATACAACTAAACACTGCAACAATAATCATCACATGTCAAATCGTAAACATTGTTGTTCGCATATTAAACCGTAATATTAACGTCTTAATAAACTGTCATTCAAACATATACTGGGCAGTAAAAAAAAAAGATGCAATTTGTTACGGCTGACACGGTGACTCGCATCGGAACCGGCCTCTTTTTTAATCTTTCAAGATTCGATTTTCTACCATTAGCAACGGTTGACCATGTTCGGTTGACACGTGTTGACGTTGACAAAAAATGCATTTTACGCTGTAAATGCTGCTCCAAACTCCCTTCTCCTAACTCCGACCATCGGGCCAGGGCAAAGGTGCCGCCCATACTCACCGGCACAGTAATGCCAGCGGACGGAAAGTGAAATCCCAGCATCATTCTGATGGGAAGCGAAAGGCCAAAGCTAGCCGCGCCAGTCAGTGATGGGATTAAACTAGATTCCTTTCCGCACAATTAGCCGCAGTGCAGTTGGCTTTGGCCGTATGTTAATCCAGCCCGGAAAAGCGACTGTCAAAGGTGAGCGCTGTGTACATAGATTTTTCCTTCACCCAATCACGACAGTGGAGATTTCGATGCGCTGCGATGAGGATTGTGGCAGCCGGAAGGTGGGAGCCGGGAAGGGAAAGACAATTTATATTTCCATTGTGTGCGGACGGCACAACGCACACTCGTCAACATTCATCACATGATGTGAGTGACTGGTGAGGGAGTTCGCTTCTTTTTTTTTGTTTTCTTCAACCCCTTCAGTAAGCCAAGAAAAGTGAGTTCGTACCCGTGCCGTGCATTGAAGTCTTTTGTTTATCGGGGCCGAACTATCCGTACCGGGTGCAAGATTGTGTGGGGATAGTGTGCGTTGTTTTATTGTTTCTTTGTGGCGTCCGCACATAACGGTGAGGTTTTCCCACCGTTGGAAGGGTGGAAAGGGGAGGAAGCGGAGGGAGTGATCTTGCTGTTGGCCTTCAGTGGAAATCCTCCCTCATTCCCTGTTTTCCCCCACATCAAACATTATGATTCTGTCGTATGGTGAAGTTTACTGCGGAAAGCTTTTTTCTAAGGTTGGGGAAATTTAACGTCACCGGTGAGCGATTCTGCGCAGTACTCAGTCGGGGTGGAGACTATAAGATGTTTGTTGTTTTTTTTTTCTTCTTCTATTGCCATCTGGAAGCTTAATGGTGGAAAGATTTTGTGAAGCCCAGCGAAGCATCACCTATGCTGTGATGTAATAGATTGCTTCTTTTTATCAGCAACCAATAAAAGCACTCGGCCGATGGAAATTTGTGAATCGTTTAAAATTTCAAATTTTACCACAAATAAAGCTTAATCAAACAGCGTTTCATTTCTTTCGGATCAAAAAAATAAGCGTGATGGAAAATTTAAATCAGTAAAAGTGAAACTTTTTCCTAAACTTTTTTTCCTTCTTTTTTTCTCTCTCTTCAATCGATTCGTTGCGCAATATGCGCCACGGTAAGCTCGAAACGGAGTAACACATATACACACATACGCAGCAGCACATTGATAGAAATGAGACTCAAGTTAACATAATATCGCTAACGCTGACGGACGGTAGAAGAGCTGAGAAGAGAGATGTTAATAAGACTGCTCGCGAACTGGAAACGTTTTCACCCTTCCCGGCCGGGCCGTATCTAAAAGTGAAACTTTCTTTCTTAATTAACCGGCTGCGCATCTGTAGCGGCGTTTGGCTGTTGGCGCTGATTCATTATCTAACACCAATTTTTTTTCTCTCTGCTGTTGTTGTTTGCTGCACCGTACTTTACCTTCCGTGAGGAAGGTGCTGCACATGAGCGGAAGCAACAAAAAAAAAAATATAGAGGCTTCTGGAAGGTTTTCCTCCATTCGTAGTGTTCGTCCGATGGCTTCCGTATTTTCGCAGACAGTTTGCTGCGTATCAAATTTCCACCCGCGAGCGAGAACTAACCGCGAGGCTGAACAGAAGCTAAGAAGGAGAGTAAAAAATTAATTATCTCATACCATCTCATTGATGAAGTTTGCTATTTTTTATGCATCAGCATGTATCTTTAGCTCGTAGTACGGTAGTTGCTTTCGTACTTCCCTTCCCGAAGCTGGCAGCGTACAAAGCGATACGATAGCGTCCAGTTATACATTTCGATTGATTTGGCCGGCAGCTGGCCAAGCGATTAGTTTTGCGAAAGTGTCCAGGCAGAATTAAAAAGCCATCCGTTACTACCGGGTGCGTCATGTTGTAGATTTCTACCCCTACGGGAACATGATTGGCTGCGAACGGATGCGTTAAGGTATTTGCATATTTCCGTTCCGTAAGCGAATACGCAGAGAACAGGTTTACCCGTTTTTAATGGATGGAAATATAGAGAAAGAAAACAAAACAAAAAAAAAAGGTTCCACAGCAAATGTCACACTATTCCTATTTTCACATTTCCTGGTTATGATTGTTATCTAATGCGCGAAATGGATAGTATGTCATCTGCTTCCGCGGTGCTGGAGAGCAATTTATCTTTGTTTATTTTTAAAACTTTTTTAAAGGTTACAAAAGAAAGCTTCTTTGATTTATGTACGGTGCGGATATGTTTTTTTTTTAATGTTTGAATGTTAGGCCGTCAGCATTGGAGATCGAGGAAAGAAAATAAAATTATATTATTTGTGAAATTTTAGCATCATCTACGAATTATTGTTCATTGATATTTTTTTTAAATATCGTTCGATTGATTTGGATTTCGATTTTTACAACAGAACATCAATTTGTAAAAAGAGGTTTCGGGAACATTTGTGTTTCCATCTTTGTTTCCAATCGAATAATGACTTCGGAAACATTGATAATCTTGCAGAAATGTTGTGAGGAGACTTGAACACAGTCGAGTGAAATTCAATGGCATTTACAAATAGTTGGGAAGTCCTTGGATATATATCTCTGCTGACATCAATATCATAGACAAAGTAAAGGAAATTTCATCGAAAATGTAATATGCTCTCCACTACGAGCTCTCCAGATAAAATTCACAGTGACTTTTTCTTGTCTATTTTGTTGAAAGCTCCAAAGGCGCTGAAAAGCATGTCATCCAAGGCACATTATTTTTCAATGGATGTATTGTATCAAAAAAGTACATTTTAATGCAGATTTCACGTTAAAATGCTTAACGATGTTTTCTTTGGAAAACTTAGTCCAGTTCATTCTAGGATCAAAACCTTATATTCAACTAACAAAAATAATATCTTATTGTTATAAATAAAAAAAAATCTTCTGCAGATCATCTACGTATAAATACGACACTATTATATCATCTAGCTACATTTCCTATGCAAAAATAAATCTCTTTCTCTTCGCTTTCTTCTTTCGCTTTCCGTCCGGAAATCCCTAATCAGGAAGACGATATATATCGTTCTTCATTCATGCCATATTTCCGCAACGGAACGGCAGCGAACCGTGGTCTGCTTACTGGCTTCCTAGCCTGGTAACTTATTTGCCTTCGCTTCGTTCACACAAAGCAAAAAGCAAAAAAGCTGCAACAAATTCACACCTTGCGCACGAAAGTGAAAACCAGGAACACGCGCACACCCACAGCAAGACAAAGCAAAAACACCAACCCAAACTCCACCAATAATAAACTCGGACACGCTTCAGATGTTCCATTTTTCCACCACCACCATTACGCCGTTTTGGCGCTTTTCACCGCACCTACAGGTTAAAATTTTCCGATCCGTTCCACCGTGTGCCGTTCAGGGTTCCGTGAAATGGGCATGAAATGCTTACGCTTACGCAACGCTGGAAAACCCGGTGGTCGATGGCAAACGCATTCATTAGCCGAAATGATGGTGCGATTTCCTGCCCGACCGTCTTTCGACTGTGGCTTGACCACTTTCGATTGGCGCGCGTGGAATCTGTTAGGTTTTTTGGCGCTTAACAGCCACTAAGCTGCC
The DNA here is from genome assembly GCF_943734845.2 of Anopheles funestus. Lineage (NCBI taxonomy): Eukaryota > Metazoa > Arthropoda > Insecta > Diptera > Culicidae > Anopheles > Anopheles funestus. The sequence goes on along the minus strand of NC_064599.1, from coordinate 23,226,061 downwards.
AGATAATCGCTGTGATAAAACGGCATAACCAAAGCTCTGTCTCTCTGAGCCTTTGGTGCTCTGTTCATAGAGAGCGTAAATTTATTATTCATGAGCCGAAAGAAAAAAAAACTATTATCAGCAAAGCGTTTCTTCACTCGGGAAGATCAACAAAAAAACGCTGTAAGCTTTCCATAAATTTCCATTAGTTTGCGTAGATCTTTGTTGTGTATAGTTTTTGTTCCGAAAACAAGAAAAGAAATATTTCAAAAACTAAAAATTGTATGGGATGGTGAATTGGCCACGAGGATATTTCTACCTTATGCGGGATGGCTTTGGGTCTGTACGGTAAAAACCCGTGACAGACCTTTTTCAGACAACCCACCCGGTGGTGGCCGAGGTTCAAAGTAGCTTTCGGTATTATTTTGCTGTTGTATTTGTCGCTTGTTGCTTTGAAAACTTTCACCTTTTTCCATCGTTACTCGCCTTTTGCCCCGTCGTCGATCGTACGCGGTACTGTTTCGGGTGGCCTTCGATCCGTGCAAGAAAACCCACATACCTCATCACACCGGTGTATTGATCCAGTGCGTTTGGTGTGCGTGTGTGTGCTTTTTTTGGCACCAAAGATCGATATCTAATCATATTCGCTCAAACCCTCCAAGACCCGGACATACGTTTGAGCGCGCACACAGGCAGATGACATTCTCCATTGGGATACGCACCTTCATTTACCTGCCTTATCTTCATTTCCTTCACTGCATTGATACACACAGACACAAAGTCCCGGAGCCCGGATCTTAGGTTTTTGGCATGCCACGGTTCCTGGTACCGGTAGAACCGGTTTACCTTCCCTTTTCGGAATCTCAACAGTACAAACGCGAACCGCCCAATGTAAACAGCGGCAACTGTGCGCGCGCGCGTGTGTCTGTGTGATACGGGTTTGGAAGGTCAGACACAGGCAAAGAGATCCGTGCCGAAATGGGCGAAATTCAGATGCCACCTACGCGCGCACCGAACCGCGGCCGCGTGAAGCCGTTTCGCTTTCACCGTCTGACCTCGACCACACCAGCGCTGCAGTCCGTCCTTTCCGGGAACGGGTACTCGATGACAGTGAAATGTCGACAGAATTTATTTACATCGCAGAACATCGCCAAAGGTGTGAGCGAAATGATCCTTTTCGTTTGCTTTTTGTTATCAAAAGGCAAAAATCCTTTTTTTCTCGCATTTGGGAACTTTAATGTAACAACGGGAGAAGATTATGGAGAAGTGTAAGCAAACATCCCCCCTTTTTGCTATCTGTTCTGCACAAAAACAAAGGAACAAGGGAAAGAGACTGTTTCAGTGTAAAAATCGTCCTCACCATTCACCTTCCCTTCCAGAAGCGGCTAAAATCATAAGTCGTGCAAATGACGATCACGATAACGGTCACGATCGTGTCCGGCAGTGGGATCCTCTCTCGCATTCCCATTTGATGGTAGGTTTCATTAATTAACAGTTAACAAGCTGCTACAGCAGAACCGGGCTGAAGGAAGGGCCATCGTTACCATCGTCCCCGGTGATCATCGATGGAATTTGCCAGCCCTTTTGATCCTCTAACAAAACCAACCGAACGGACGGTACGAGCTTAATGCCGTTTCATGTTTTTAAATGCATCGCGTTCCGGTGCACATCCTTCTGCGGGAATGCAAACTCCACCGGGGAGGGAGTTTTGTTTGCATTTTGCACAAGGGTCACGCTCTTTCAACCTTCCGCCATTGATCCGGCGTAATTAAGCGATCGTTGTTGGTGTGAAAAGCGAAATTTTTCCTCAAGTTTGCTGCAAATTAACAGTGACATTAAGGTGGAATGTTTGTTAATTCATTTTGCACGCCAGGCGAAGCGAAAGGCGAGCGCGGAACAGCTTCCTGCACGTAAACACGTTGTAGATTTACTAGATTGTTAAAAAAATGCTGCCCATTGTTGTTGGGGGTTTTTTTTTGGACAAATGTTTACCAAAAACCCCGAGCATTAAAAGGGTTTAGTAGCAGCATGGGAAACGGAGTATTCATTATGTTTATGGGGATTTATTTTACTAACGAAAGTGAAATGATGGTTTAACGAATGATTTATTGCAACACAGTTCCTTTCCGGTGTTCCTCCCACACAGGAGGGTTTCGAAGTTTCTCATACTAATGAAGGGTAATAATGGTTGGGGAGCATAAAATTTCATGGCCCTTGCAAGCGGCAAAAGAGAGCATATATGTGGGATTTGAAAGAGATGTGACTTTTCTGTGGGGTTTTGTTTGTCTAAGTGTCGATTTTTTTAAATGTTCAATAATGTTTTTTATTTAGACCGAGAAACGATAATGTTTTGTTAGTTATAAATTTAAATATTTTTTTCGTAACAGGAAAAGTTTTTAAAATACATTTTTTGTGAATATTGATCAATTGATACTATAACTTCAAATTAGTGTTAGATGAATAGTACTTTTAGTGCTGGGTTACAACATTATTTCATATTTCATACTTCATGCATGTAAAAAAAATAATGGAGAATTCGTGAACCTTCAAAAATTCATGATTATATGAGCTTTTCTATTTTAAGTTCGGTATTATGATGATTTATATTTGTTTAATAACTCAAACACCGCAAGCTTTCTATTACTTGCATCAATTCATAACTGGTTACAGACACTTGAATCTTTTGATGAATCAGTTGAGGATTCAAAATGACTCCGCACTCAAGATTAATTTGAATGATTCTTCTTAAAATGCTTATAAAAACCAACATTCTTTTCTTACATTTTTTTTTCAAAAACAATTTAATAAAGCACCTTATTCATTAACAACAAATACAGATTGTTCATTGAATATCGCTTGAATTTAGCTCACTCTGCTCTTAAGCGAAAATTAATGACCTCTCTCCTCCGAGACAAATGTGCACAGCAGGGTTGAAGCAGCAACAAGGTTACCTTTCTGGTCGGTATTCAAATTCCCGTGCTATTGCAACCTACACTCACTTTCTTCCGGACCAATAGTGTGTTCGAGTTGTTTTGTAGAATTTCCTATTACACATTCGTGCGCACGGAACCAATATCCGGAAAGCGGAATAACGAATCGAAAACCGGAAAGATTTACCGACGACATTAGCGTCACCTTTCCGTTCCGGTTGCGCATGATTCGGGAACTGATTTTTGCATTCTATTGCAAACCTTTGTGACAAATTGCATATTAATGAGATTTTAATTATCTCGATAAGTTGTTTGATCGTAAAAGGAAACAATTTGTCTGGAATGTACAAAATATATAAAAAAAGTCCATGAAAAGTTTGAACATTTTCTTTCTCAATGTTATTGTTTGCATTGATTTTTCTCCCACTATCCTTTGGCTTATTAAATTAGTCACTTGTAACACAAACCAGTATACATACACACACACACCAATCGAGTACAAAAGAACTTCGATGAGTCAGTGCAGATTGAGGGAGAGTAGTGAAGAAAGTTCCCAAGCAAACCGGGACAGTGTGGTGCGAAAAAAAACCAAACCTTCCCATTCAAATCCGACCAGGATCACTGTTGTCTCCCCATCACCGGTTGACCTGATTCCCGGGTTTTGTAAGCATTGGAAGGCGGTAGAACCGCACCTCAGCAACAGCAGATCCTTCCGTGGACATTGGTCGATATTGTTGCCACGCGTGACTGTCGATCCGATTATGGCGCACTTCCACCATTCGAACGATTTTACCTTGTTTCCGAGTTTCCTTTGTGTTTATTCGCCGGTTCATTCTTCGTAGTGGACGAGCCCTTTTACCATGCTTTGTAATGCTGTAGCGCACTGTGTCCAGGTGACAAACCGGTACAAAAAAGACGGGTAGGATCCGTTCCGAAAAGCTAATCCTTCTCCGAAAACCCTTCGTCGGTGAAGCTTTTAAGACGAACCTGCTTAAATCGCTTAAAGTCTGTTGGGAAGGAAATGGTTAAAAACCAAGAAAAAAAAGAGAAATCGTATCCGGGATCGTTCTTCAGCATGGAAGCAGCACGAATGGTTTGCGTTGCTGTCTGTCGCGCAGTACCCGTGTACGGAGTAAAAGAATAATGAACGTCCGAAAAGTGTGTTTGCGGTTATTTTCATGTTGAGCGTTGCTTCGTTTGCTTTCTTTTATTTGTGGGTAAAGGATTAAATTTCCTTTCGATCCGTTTTTGTTTTTTTTTTTTGGAAACAGAACGGTACCAACCCGGATCGCCATTGACCTCCAGAAAATGGGGGTAAATACGATCGCAGTGGGAGAGGTTGAGTCAGCATTAACTGGGGTACGTCATGGGAAACAGACTTTTTAGACGTTAAATTACACTTTTCAAGCAGGATCTTACGTTTTTTAATGGTGATGAATAATTTCTTTAAATGAATCATAACAAAAAAATCCCCCAACAATCCATTTGAATAGTTTGCATTTCTTTGTAGTTACAAAATTATGCTGCATAAAAATGATTGTGGAAAATTTTTATATTTTCACTATAAATATGATTAACACAACAGCACTTTCTCTCTAATCAACACCAGACCAGAGTTGGATAATGGATGTGTTGCCGAGACAACAAAGAAACAACCCGTCGTCCATCACCGGAAACATCAACAAACATTTAAAATTCGTTCATACAAAGTAATGCAACAGGTTAAAAAAACAAAAAAACACACACAACATCCACCAACGGATGAATAAGATTATCTCTGGCGCTTAAACGGGTGCGTAAGTTTGGAAGGCTGCGTCTGAACAAAGCGCAAAACCAAAAATGTCACTTTCCCCGCTCGGCTTCTGTTCTTTCGACTGGAAAACATCGCCCAATTAACATAAAGAAAGACATAAAAGAAACAACACTCCCACACGAAACATGGTCGCCACAGCAACAGGCCTCCCTTCGTTTTTTTGGGGGAGAGAGGTTGGAAGTAAAAATATCAGCAGCGTGACGGTAACATGCGCAAAATTTCGATCCACATTGTGCGTGCGCATTTCCGCTTCCCGTGGTTTGGGGGTTCATAAATCAGAATAAATTTGGTTGAATTATTCTTTCAGCTCTGCTGCAAACAAAAGACGCATCCCACACCCAAAAACACTTTCATTTTTTTTTGGGGGGCGAAAAATTTTCATCCTCCTCTCTTCCGGTTTTTCGCTCGCTCCACTTGTTGCCGATGCGTGAATTGATTGCGCAATCAGTGTTTGCGCCAATTTTAATCACTTTCGCTATTCCGTGTCTGTCGTGCCACAGATGAGTGATGAGAAACAGAGAGAAAAGAATGAGAGAAGGAGAGAGAGAGAGAGAGAGAGAGAGAAAGAACGTAAAAAAATTCATCCACTTTCTCGAAAACTTTGCGGATGGGATGGAATTAATGCGTGTGAACTACCAACCCAGAAGTAGTGACCAGTTTGCTTCCATTCATACAACGCCCCGAGGGAAGGTTTAAACAACATCGAGACCTGTTGATAAGGTCCCACCCCATTACTCGCTTCGTCAGGTTTTGCGACACAAACCAGACACTTAGGTCTGGTCGTCTGGTGCAGCAAGGCCGGGCCGCATTAACGCCTTTTGTTACACACAGCCACACACGTTTACATCCCAACCCGTTCTGTTCCGTTTGGGATCCATCCCGAAAACGACAAGTGTCGGCACTCGTACAACCGGTGAGGTAGCGACGGATCAAAACCATTGGAAATGGTGATACGAATAAAGTTCGGAATGGATTTGATGCCATTTTAGAGGCGCTTTTACTTTCACCTTCACGCTGGCTCGGACGCCGTTCCCGGTGCACCGAAAACGAGAGAGAGAGAGAGAGAGAGAGAGAGAGAAAGACCACCATCACCGGCACGATTTGGTGGGCGCAGTTTGTTTCACGGGTCGAAAGTAATTTCGACACTGTAGTCCGTGGGCTGGGTTCGGAACCTCATACTGTGGGGAACCTTTACGTCTTACACGGTGCCCTTCTGGGTGGTGATGGTAGCATTTCCCAAGCGCTGGCTGGCTGACAAATGAATGGTGACAAGAGATCTTTAATCTTGTCCAGCTGGCGAAAGGTGAGGGAAAGCAAATTAATGATCGCGTCTCTGTGCCGTTCTTTCTGCCCACATTCGGCAAGGCCATCTTGAAGGCAGCAAGTCAATATAGAAAAAAAAATTACAATTATTCCGTGTTTTAATGATTTAAATAAAAAAAAGTCTGATAACTATCTTTTTATTTTTGCAAATGATTGGAATGTGTCGTGTGATATCCGTGAGGACTATCCGGCAGTCCATACTCAGAGGCATATTATACCATTGCCTTGCGACTTCTTGGATAAATGTAGACGATATAGTGCGTTAATTTGTTGGGGTATTCGGAAGTTATTTCGGAACTCAATCTTGTTTTTCTTGATAAATCTTATAATTTCCTGGATATTCCTGACATTCTTATGTCTGTAATGCCATTCCGTACACTCTAAGAATACTCCTAGCGATATATTCGAAGATTATTTTTTGGTGATCTCTTGAGGACATATCTGACAACTTGAACTCTTTTTATTTTGATAGGATTGAGATCTTTTAAATTTGTTTCCTATTTTATGTACACACGTATAGCATAAATGGAGAATGTTTTCGATTCTCGTTATATCTAGTTCTGCATTATTTTTTCAAAGTGGTCCATTATGGGCATTTTATTGGAAGATATCTTCTGTAAATCATCTAAAATGTTTATTAGCTGTTGCTTATAAAAATCTACTTGCTATAGATTCTCCACTAACAGTAAAATTGTAACCAACAAAAATAGACAAAAAAAATCCTAATTTATAACACCATTAAACGCTCTTTAATGGACGACCAATTACTCACCTAACGTCTTCATCTCACTCTTATTTCTGATGTTGTTAATTAATAAACATTTCACCTGCTAAATGTACCATTCCATTGCATAAATGTCACCGGTGAGGTAACCCATTCCCTACTTCCAACCAGATGCGTTGTCACCCGGTAGAAAGTGTCGATCGATCATGTACCGTTGGTAAAATTAGTATCGCTTGAGCATATCAAACCGAACGTTGCACAGCAGCAACAGATGGTTTCTGTGCACATTCAGCTACGATTTTCATTTGCTTATGTGTATGTGTGCAATTTTCGCACACAAATTCCGGGTCACCATTTAATGAAGCACGACAAAGTCAATGAGCCTGAAAGTATTGGCGTGGTTGGAGCATTCAAACTCGAAGGAAATTGTATCCACCGCGCAATGAAACGATCGAATCGTGTTTGTGACGATGCCCACGCTACATGAGTTTAATTTTCCAACCAGCTTCACATTTAATCCAATAATCCGTTTACAATGGCGCACGGTGCAGAAGGTGGCCGATTCAAAGGTCGTGGGGTAGGGAAAAAGAGCGAAATGCTTCCTCTACCCAGAAACGAACATTGATCGAGCGGTGCCAGAGCGTTGGAACTTATGGCTTCCAACGAATGGATCAGCACTTCCGGCAATTATTTAACCTACTTCTCCTGTCCATTCCGGTTGTGCTTGTATCGAAAGGTCCATCGGTTAAACGGAGGGCCTAATATGCTCTACCATGTAGACGAGAATGGCCCCGAACTTATGGGATGACAACAACAAAAAAACATTGTAATGATAGTACTTGATAGAATGTAAGCATCAAACAGAGAAAAAGCGAGATGCGCACATTGAGCACAACAAACAGAAAAAAAGCTAGTCGCATATTCTGCGTGCGGAACGATGAATCTAGCTCAAGGGTGTGCGTCGTTGGATTAGAATCGTCGACATGCGTTGTTTTCTGGTTTTTTGCCCCGTCCAGTACGATGCGTTTTGTCACCCATCCCACTCTTTACAGATGCAGGTGCATTGAATCATAATTTAAACGTTGCACCCCGTACAGCACGTTGACCAGTGGAAACAAAAGAAATGAATTTGTCGCGGGTCATGCACCAGCGCGGTGCAATGGTTGCCACGCAACGATGACGCACTGACACTGACCTGTCGCAAGGGGTTTCGAGCGGGACGTGCACTCTGCGCGGGGCAGAGAAAAGATGAAAGAGGAGAACCTCATTTACCGGGTGATTAATTGCGTACCTTGCGTAAATGTAATCAAACGAACGATCAATACGCGTCGGATGAGGAAGAAGGCATCGAAGAAAATAGCCCTCGTATCACATCCCATTTATTATGGAACGTGCGGAAACCTATTAGCTGTGGACACAGTTTCGCAAGGATGGATAGCAAATTTGCATAGCGGGAAAGTGTAAATACGCTACATGGAAAAAAATCGACCATTTGCACACGATAATGTGCCGCTTAAAGGAAATCCATTTTGCATTTTGCATTTTGCAAAAAATCATTATTAATTGAAAAGGAAGTTGGAAAATTGACCACCAGCAAGTTCCTTTGGCTAGTGAGGCGGGTTCCACGAAAAGGATCACTTTTAATGTGACTTTATGCACTTGACGACATTCTGTCTGCTGATGGATGGATGGTCTCTTTACAACATTCCTACCTGAAAAGGGGTAAAGGGGAAACAATCTTTTTATTTAAACCTCCAACCTCCCAGTACCAATCAATGCTTCATTGTATGGCTGATATTTTTACCTCTTTTTTCACAAAACCATGTATCGAGCACTCGCAAAACTAAACGCCGGCAATTTTGCATGCAACAAACATGGCACCGTTGATGGCGACGTCTCGCGAAAGCGCAAACAAAACATTATCCGACCTTTTCCTCCGGGAGGGGTTGTTTGTACCGGAAGGGTAAACGTCTAGGGGGTGGAAAAGGTGAAAAGGAAGGTGTGGAAAACCACAAATGTGCATGTGCAAATATTGATGCGAACATTGCAGCACGATCAGGTGTACCAGTGTGGCAAGCAGTTTAGCGTTTTATCAATTCCAAGCACATCCCAGATGGTTTGTACGAGTTCGAAAATCAAACGTTTAAATTCACGCAAAGAAAGCCTCACCAAAGCATAAGGCATAATGAAAAAAAAAACCACAACAAACACGCATAGACTTCTTTATGGCCTATTTTCACATTCCCCTTTATTTCCACCTCGTAGCACGGACCCGTGCCCCGAACGAATCGGTGGAAAGCTGTTTCTACCGAATGTGCATTGTATAATTCACATAATTACAATTATGTCTTTTTTGCAACAACATTACCTCATTGCGATTTTGCGCAATTTCCTTTCTGTCCGTTTCCTTATTTCGTTCGGAGGGAGAGAGAGAGAGAGAGAGAGAGAGAGAGAGAGAGAGAGAGCGAGCGTGAGCTTGTTGAGAGCATTTGTTTAGAAGGAAAGGAAACGCACCAAACTAAACATCGAACGTCATGTTCCGGTTCGGTGGTGGGAAGGTGAAAAGTAAAATCGTTAATGGGAGGATGCGAGCTTTCGATGAACATGTTATGGTAGCCATACAAAGCGAATGAAAATAAAAATAAGCGAAAAACTTAATACTTTAAGTAGGATCGTAAAATAATTTGTGTGTAACACAGTAATGTATCGTAAAACAAAACATTCCTTTACTTTTAAAAACATAATCCTAACAAGTGGACGAAGACATTATATGTGTCTCCTCACAATGCCATCCATGTGGCGCGCACCTGTTCAATCATCCAAACTGCCCATATACACTTGGCGGTTTATTGGTTGGTTAGAGTTTGAATGCTGCAACTTTTTATTGACAGACGGATGATAAAATGGCCTGTTGCGCAATACACACGGGAGAGAGAAAAACAGACACTTCTGCATGGTCTGCCAAGGCTTCATAAAACTGTTCCACGGGTACCCACTTTGGGCCCGGGAGCGAAAGTTTTCTACGGGCACAAACACATACGGCCGGTCGTGAGAGGAAAGACAAATCAAATGTTTGAAGAAGGTTTAAAGGAAGCATAACGCGAAGAGAAAGAGGAAACCAAGATCTTGTAAAACCCTTATCGAGAGTTGGTTTTATGACTGTCTCCACTCCGAGTGGAACCGGTTTTTTGTGTGACCAGTTTTCCACTCGTATCCGACATCACCACAGTTTGGTGTTTTGATGACCGATTTCCCGATTGATCTTTGCCCGGTTAGAAACATATTAAATTTTCCACACCTGGTAGGTTTGGTAGAGAGGATATTAAGTTTGGTACAGGGTTTTTAAAGTAAGTTTAAAGCCATCTTGACAGATCGCCATGTTTGTTTATGTTTTCGAAACGTCAATTCTGAAGAGCTTTAAGAACCTTATACTACAACAATAAAAAGAAATGCAAAAAATTTTAAAATTTATTGCCAAAAACATATTTTTTTGTTACGCAGACAATTTATGAATTTAAAAAATCAGTGGAAAAAATCGGAAAATTTCTCTAATTTTCCATTTTGTTTGAAGCATATAGAGAAGATCTGATATCTTTTTACAAAATATAACCAAAATAGATTTAAAGGACTCAATTTCAATTGAGAAAAAAATCTTTACAATAAATCTATCAAATTATAAAACAAAATGGATGCTGTAGTTAGTTAGGACTATCTGAACTAACCTGTCCCATAAACAATCGGCTCGTATTATAACACATCCGAGATCCGGAGCACAGCGTCCCAGTCAGCAAACGAGGAATCCTCAACCCCAGCGTGCTCCCTTCTTCCATCCATCAGATGTCCGTTCATCGTTGGTCGCCATCGGTTGCGCAACAAAACCTAGGCAGGCCAAACATACATCCGCTCGACCGATTCAACCGCACGGGAAAACCGGTTGGTCTGACTTAATGAGCAAAAATTTCACTTTCAAACCGATGAAGCCCAGTTTTTCGCGTGCCTGCGTTTACTCGTGACGGTTTGTGGATGCTTTTGTTATTGGCACAGTTACGCCGATTTTGCTTCCTTTGCTGCAAAGTGTGTGCACTAATGTTTGTTGTACTAATGTCGTAGTACAAGTGTACCGTATGTGTTAGGGGCGTGATTTAGTTGGGGATCTACACCCCGCCGTTGCTGTTGATCGAAGGAGAGAAACGTTGCGAACCGACATTACGCATTGTTTATTTATGTGTCAGTCGTAGCATCTTGAAAGGAGTTACACGCCCAACCATTTGTGGAAGGTGGATATGTTTCCTGCTTAGCTGAAGTTGTTGCTCAAGTGGAATTTCTTAATTTTTCCTGCTCCTTGTTTCGATACTCTGACAAAGAGCAGTATTATTAAAAGATTAAATTACGCTTGAAAAAAGTTGATTACTTGTGTAAAAATCACTTCCCTTCATAATTTAATCTACGCTTCCTTATAAAAAAGATATTTTATTTCCTGTTTTACCTTTCTTAATAAGTAAATAAGTATTTACACGCAAATGTAATTAATCTCTCGTGGGTTTTTTTGTGTTTCCCTTCGGAGGCTACGAATGATAAATTAATACGATCAAGTGACAACCATCGCTGACCGAGTCCATAGTAAACTCTGTTATGTAAAGGGATGCCTTCTACCGATGCTGTGGAAAATGTACCGCATATCGCTTGGGCATGAGACGCCCAGAAACCTAAATACCTGATCCTGGCTACCGGGTCTTGGTTACCCTTTGGACTGGTGCGTTGGAATGCCTTCATTCCGAAGCCATCGCCACATCGCCTTAGTAACTCGGTGGCTCAGTTTCTCCCTCCCATCAAACACCTTCGCGAGCATGTGATCCATCCATCCAGCTCGGGCGTGTTGTTCAGTGGGTTGACTTTAATTACTATCATCATGGCCCTTTTCCATCAACGGTCTATCGTCGTTGCTATCAGAAACACCGATGGCACGATGGTGAGTGTGAGTGGAGCTGAACGAAGGGAATCCCTTCCCACCGGACCATATTTTTCAAATTACACTTCCAACGCCATCACACCGTGGCATGTTCCGTGCGATAGAAATACAAACGGCTCGCGAAGGTGAAGACATGCCGGCAGGGAATTCCAGTTCCTTAACCAACTAGGAAGTGCATTCGAAGATAGACAAGAAACCGCAAACTCCTTCCCATTTCTTGGTACTCCCAGGCAAACTAACAACCACACACCGACACACAAACACGCATCGTAACATAATAGTCTGCTTCGTCGTAAACCGCTGCTTCCGGCGATCGTTCAAACGTTCAACACATGCGCGCCAACCGCATATGTCGACATGGTCTGTGCGGTGGTTGTCTATGCGCCCATGATTTTCTATGTTACGTGTCTTAATGTTTCACTCTAGCCCCATTTCGGAATGGGGAAGGGTGGACACCCGGCGGGTGAAAGTGACGCACCAGTCGGGGATGAAATTTCACTTTCATTTCGCTTCTCTGTTTGTTTTCGTTCGTTTGTTCGCATGAGCTGTGTGTTGCGTTTGTGGCCACTGTTAACCGCCAACCGTTTTGATGGAGCGTGTGTGCAATGGGGTTTTGCGAATTTGCCAACTGGGAAAAGCAGGAAACATTCTTTCATACCCAACAAAGCTTCATGACAGAGTTAAGGAGTTGCGCACCTGAAAAGTGATTGCAAAATATCGAGCAATAGTAATGTTTACTTTTGATCCACATATCAACAACCACGATCTGTCTCTATTCGTTACCAATATTCGTAACATATTGAACGATTTTATAAGGACGCATCGACGCATTTGGAGGGATTTCCTTGGATACAGGGTTACACACATCCGGGGTGTATTTTTATTTTTAACCTTTTTTATTTTGATAAATTGTGAGATACTATGGAAGCCTGATACGCAGGTCATAGATGTCCAGTCATTAGTCAAGACATTCATAAGGAGGCTGATGAAAGTAGGAGAGCGAAAAGAAAATATTTTTAGTGAAATGAAATACTATTTAAAACATTTACAAGTGGCTCAAATTAATGTAAAATCATCCGTAAGTTGCTTGAAGAATTCATACAGCATAAACGTAAAAGGCATGCAATAAATTGGTAGAATGATTTATATGGATGGCTGGTTCAGTAGTTCTAGTATAAACTATTGCTCTTATCAATATATACAAGGACAAACTCTTCTCCTACATAGTATGACGTACAAGTTCCTGCATTACAAACTAATTTTTATCTAGTAGCAAGATATTAAGCACTTCTTAGGATAGGCTATCCAAAAATAAAATCGTTACAGAATTTTCAGTGTGTTAGTCTAAAGTCTACACACAACAAATAATTAACACACTGCTCTAAAAGAGTCCTGTAAGAAGCTGTCATTCTTCAATATAAAGAAAATATTCTCAAAGTGTTTCTGTCAAACTAAATACAATTTTACATAAAAGTATTGATTTTTTGAGTGTATCGTGACTTTATTAACATAAAACTTCCTTTAGAATCTAACAGTTTTACAACAAATATTTGCCGTGTGTATTTTGGAATTTATGTTTTTCGTTTATCCTGGTGGCAAATGGACGGAACCACCGTCCATCACCACCAACACCAACCACCAATCCATACCTCCCGACCGTACACCCTTTTATGATTTTCGGCGGAAAAATCTATAATTCATAGTAGTTTTTCTATTTTCAGGTAAAACAAGCAATAACAAAGATATCTGCGGCGAGGACAAACACAAAGAGGAGAACGATCCATGGAACGTCGAAACACACTCCGCGTTCCTCGGCCCGAACCTGTGGGACAAAACCCTGCCCTATGACTCTGATCTCAAAGTGCATCAGGTGAGTGAGGTGAGCAAAAACGATCAAACTTTTCCTTCTGGCTAGTTGTTTAATGGTTTGCTGTTAAGATGTTATAACTGCTTTGACATTAGCGCTTGGTTTACGTGTTGTTTGCTAATTTTATCATCACTTCGAAGTAAAAGGTGAAGAAGAAAATAAAACGATCATCACAAATATTTGCATGCCGGTTTCATTCGTTACATGTTAGTTGTATTTTTGAGGAAAATTTATAAAAAAAAATTGTTGTCAAAAAAACAAAAATTGAAGGAATCCAGAAATGTGGAGAAAAAACATGCGGAAGTAACAAAAAACAATCAGAAATCTGAGAAGTCTGCGGTTTTGTCAGAGACAATGGTACAATTAGTTTTTTTCTGTTGCTTTCCATCAGTTACTATTCCATTTTCTCGCGTCGCTTCAATTACTTTTCTTCGCCTCGAAGAAGTGAACTCACGGGGGGCAAGCAAGGCTGTTGCGTCAAGAAAAAGCTCTTCCTCTTCCTCTCGAGGGCTTTCCGGCATTAAATCGGTTAGATAAGCTCCGATCGTACCACCGCGGTGGAATCACTCTCGGTCGGTAGTGGCAGTGTTGGAAAGATAGGAATCTCTTTTCGGAAACTGCAGTTCGCTGCTTCACGCGGGAAGTTGTGCCAAAGAAAAACTGAAAGAGAGTTGAAAAAAATGTTTTTTTTTTCGGACTGACCAGCGTGCCAGCCTCTATCGTTGCCCGGTATAGCCACGTCTGATGTCTGGCTGATCGTCTCAGTGTAGTGAAAGTGAGTCTAAATTTTTGTACAGACAGCAAAGTCAGCGAGTGCCACTCGCGTTCGCCCGTCTGGACGGCATGGAAAACTTCACTCATTTTTGGTTTAATTTTGGAACTAATTTCCTCACCCTTGCTCTCCCTCTTCTCCCTCTTTCTCACTCACTTTTGCTCTGGAAAATCCATGCTTCCAGACTTCAAAAATGATCAATCATCTTTCGGGTGTTGGGTGCCAGCCCGGAATGGAGTATGTCGCCCAAAACTCCAATGAACCAGTAATAAGCGCTTGTTCGAAAATCGAAAGTGAACGAGAAAAAAAGGGGGAATGGAGAGGAAAAAAAAACACATTTATTCCGAATAGTCCTTCGTTCGATGAACTTCGGGGCCGCAGCACGAAACGCGATAATAATTGACTTAATTTTCCATCATTCGGTATCGCTTTTTTGTGTTGACGATTAGCAGCACAGCCCGTTCCACACCGCAACTGATGAGCGGCCAATAAAATTGTACAATTGTAGTCGTAAAAATTATTGCACAAAATTTGAGCTTTACCTACGCTTTTACCGGGCACCGTTTGCATAGAAACCGTCGGGGTGCAATTTACAATTAGTACGCCATTAAGCGTTAGATAATGGAAAAGGGGTAGCGCAAAAGCGCCATTATGGTTTATTGTTTGGTTTTAAACATTTTAATATTTGTTAAATTGCATACACGCTTCATGCTTGTTGTTGCCGTTTATGGTGCTTGTTCGTTTGCTGGGTAGTACTGTCGTGTGGTAGTTTTAGAGCAGAAATGGACGGTGCAGTATAGCGCGTGGCTGTCTAGAGCCGCGAGACAATTTCGATACTGCCGCCCGTTCCATGGATTAATGATTGCTGATCTAACCGTCCGTTATTCCGTTTTATCACTTGCACCATATGCACACACCTCATTGCAGTATGCTGACCTGGACGAGTTTCTCTCGGAAAATGGCATTCCGTACGATGGAATACCGAACAGTAATCTGGGCAACTCGACCAGCCTGACCGGCCAACGGTCGGACAGCATCGGCCACTGTGCAGGGCTGTCGCTGTCCGGCCTCGGGCAGGTAACCACCAAACGTGAACGATCGCCCTCGCCATCGGATTGCATGAGCCCGGAAACGATGAACCCACCGTCACCGGCCGATTCAAGTAAGTAGCGTCCCCTACTGACGATTAGGGTTAGTTTTGCCCCCTCCATCCCCATAAAAAAGGGGACAAAACTAACCCAAAGTCAGCAGAGTGCCCATCAGAGGAGGTTCTCGACGTACTGATCGGAATGCGTTAGCGATCGTCACTTTATATTTTTTTTCTTTGCGATCAATAGCAAACTCCAATCAGTGCGATATATAAAACCTCCAATGTAGTACTGCAAGACAATAGGATAAGTTTCATTATGTTAGGGCAAATTATTTTATTATTTTTTATCCTTGAGCGAACGAGATGAGTACCTTTCTCTGTCTCTTCGTTCTAATCATCCATTCATTCGCCACCCTTCTATGTTTATCACTCCATCAAACGTGATCGTTGCACCCCAAAACACAAAAAAAACATCCCTCTTCCCTCCATTCTCCTCCTTTTCCACCCATATCATCATCCCGTTTTTGGTTTGTTCTTTTTTTAAGGATCATCTCCCTCATTATTGTAAATGTTAGTTTTCGATGTTACAGCGTTCTCGATGTCGTCCACCCGTGACTTTGATCCGCGAACGCGCGCCTTCTCGGACGAGGAGCTTAAGCCCCAGCCGATGATCAAGAAGTCCCGCAAACAGTTCGTACCGGACGAGATGAAGGATGACAAGTACTGGGCGCGCCGTCGAAAGAACAATATGGCGGCGAAGCGTTCCCGTGACGCGCGCCGCATGAAAGAAAACCAAATCGCGCTCCGTGCTGGTTACCTGGAAAAAGAGGTAGAGGAATTATATTTTTTTTACTGCACTGAGAACTGGGGGAGGTATATATTCAGCCGTAAATTCAAAAATTTTAAAAATTTAAGTGAATATATTGAACAATAATTTATCTTAAACCATAGCATGTTAAAATGTTGTTAAAATGTTGATTATGAATTAGCAGTTATACATTTTACCATTTCATTATAAAAGCTTTTCGGGTGATAAATTCTTGTCAAGCTTTCAAAGCCATTAAAGTACAGGTAATTTCCGAAATCGACTACTTCACTGAACTGTGGAGATGCCGAATTCCATTTTGTTTTCTTCATTGCAATCATTGAAAGAAAACATTAACAAAACTTAAATCAAATAATTTTTATTGACTATAATATTAATCCATAATTTACTTAATTATTTAAATGTTGTCCTATGAATGGACTGAGCAGACAAATTTATAAATACTTTTATCGGAGAATAAGCGTATATCAGGAATCGGGCATCTTGTGGACAAGTTGTATGAAATTTTACGGGAAAAGTAATTTCTGAACTTTAAATGTCCGACATTTTGTCACACGTTAAGGGTTTGAAAGTCTGGCTTGTTAAATACAAGATTACATAAAAGAATTCGAATAAAAATGACATAAACTAAAAGTTTAATGATTTTTAAAATAAAAATTTCAAACAGATCAGAAAACAGTGGTTATTTCATCCTTCGTATATGTTGATGTCTTCCAATATGCGAAAAATTTTGAAAGTATATTGAAGTGTATAATGTTCATGAACACATTCTTTTTCCCAAGTTACACGAATAATAATAGTAATTGTTCATAATTTGTATTAAGGAATGGAATGATGGAAAAATCCAAAATTTTGGATGTATTTATAGCAAGATAACTTATTATAGCAAAACATTAAAAATTCTTTCATAATTAAATTTTTTTTGGATACTTTTCATTTTTTTTTGAGGAATAGTCAATTCTAAAAAAATATTAGTTATTTTAACAGAGCTTTAGTCTAAAAAGTCCCATGAAAATGTATACATAAGGGTTTTATGTATAATTTTTGAAAATTAGATTTTACTGTGGAATGCGTACACCTGTTTATAATAATGCTCCAATATACAGTACTGAGCAATTTTTGATTAAAATTAACTAAGTCAAACTTTTTCGTTTTTCTGAACGTATATCTCCCCTTGAGGAAAAACTTAATCCAGCGTGGTAATAACGTGTTGTTTTTTTTTTCTTTCACCCTAACATTTCACCACACAGAACATGAACCTACATCGAGAGGTGGAGCAGCTGAAGCAGGAAAACATGGAGCTGCGCGCCCGGCTGTCAAAGTACCAGGAGGTATAATCTTAGCCTATCCCGATGCAACAATCCACGCTACTTCTACTTCTAGTACTACTGTTACCACTACGACTACTTGTAAACTACTATTGCTACTACTATCGGCCGTGCCCGGTCGCAAAACTGGGCAGAGACAGCACGTTTTCCAGCACGTTTGCCGCTTTTACCATCATCGGCCGGTATCATCGTCATCATCGAACCCGGCCGGCACTATTGTTCGCGGCTTTCGCGCATTAAACTCGTCTAACCAACGTTACCACCGATCACTGGCAAAAAAAAACAACCGGCAGCATACATTCAGGGCAGCAGCAGCCCACAAGCAGTGAAAGGCAGCTTTTTTTGTCCACTATTCCTTCTTTCCGCGAAAGGAGCAACCTGGTAAAAAGGATGGCAAAAGGGCAAAACACACACACAATAATGGGTAGTAAAGGATTTGATCGACATGTTAAGCTAGTGTGCACGCCAAACCTGATCCTATGTTAAGGACTGTCCATTAGGAAAACATTCGGGCACAGCTACGGGAAGGAACTCGGCAACTCTCAACGGTGACAACGAGTGACAGTGTTAAGGGGAATGGCTATTATAGTTGTACGTTATGTTTTTTCGTTTTCGGTTGTTACTAATATAGGCTCCCGTAGGCTCTTTTGTTTTGTAGGTTTGAACTAGTTGAACAGTTTGATAGCTAATAGACTCGTTCGATAGAAGAGACGGTAGCTAAAGCGGATTACGAAGCGAAGGGTGTGAGCGTGTGTACGCAGATAGAGGCAGATCGTACCGAAATCACTTCCTTCTTTAATGCAGCATAAACAAAGTTATTAAATGACGTGTTGAAATTAGTTTAGATAAAAAACCGCAGCGTTAGAAATATATGGAGTACAGAATTGGGAGAAAAGTATGTTACATACAAACAAGCAAAAAGAAAAAAAGGTTTAAAACACTCTCACCCGTACTCCCAGCCTATTAAAGACCATAGGTTTAATACACACAATTACTCATGTCCTTCTCCAAGGAATATAAGTAGCAGAACAAACCATTAGAAGAGTAAATACACATTTAGCAAAAATACAAGGATGGGGTTAAGCTTAATGTCGTTGCGCTCGATTAGATAATACAAAATGGCGCAGGTTTGTTTTTCCCAGTTTATGTTCGTTTTGTTTTATTTTTGATTACAATCTGGTTTTGCGGTTAGTGTAACACAGTTAGAAAAGGTTATATGTTACCTTACTTCTTTTCTTTTCGATCTTTTGCAACCAAAAAAAAAAACAAACATCACATTGCGGAAAGATCGAAAAGTTGTAGTGTAAATTATATGCTGGATTTGTGCAATTGGTAGCTTATACTGTAACGTGTGTTCGTGCGCGTGTAAAAGGAAATAACGCATAATAAATCGGTAAGAGTGTAACAGCAAGGCAGCGCATTAGGAGCGATAAGGAAGGATTTTTTTTTGTAGGAGAGAGCATACTCGTGTCAATTCCACAATTGAATTTTCTCCTTTCATACTATTGTGTTGTTGTAATGGATGTTTTTTTTGTTTTTTGTTTTAAACATAAAAGGGTTTTGGTTTAATGTGAAGGAATTGCACTGCACCTCGATTTGTTAAACGACAACAAGCTTGAACGATGGCGTACCGTGTAAGCAACAAACTCTCGCCTCGATAATTTCAGAAATACCAACCCCCAAGAAAAGAATCTGTTAAGCAGCGGTTAAGTAACGCTAAAAGAAGTAACAGAGAACGATAACGACGATGTAGGGCTGTGAGTTTATCAAAAAAGGAAGATGGAAAAAACTGGAGATAAAAACAAATCAAGTTCATCTGATAACAAACGATTGTTAAGGAGAAAAACTCCCCACCCCTCCGCATTGGAAATAACTCCCACCCCTTTGATCCTGTTTAAAAAAAAACAAATGCAAACGCATAAATCAATATTAACCAAGAAGGATAATTTCCAATTAAGTAAACAAACAAATTTAAATTCAAAACACCCAAGCCTTAGTAAACGTTCTTTCGTAAAACAAGACGACTCCTTTGCATCGTACCAATTTTTGGGGGGAAAAATGAAACAAATAAATACCCACTTGGCACATGGTGCACCATCGGTACGATGCGGAGCGATAAAAAGGATCTAGTAAAGGCATTTTAAACAAAAAAAAAAGAACCATGGATGGATATGCACTTCCGTCACGCTCCTCTACCAAACAGACAGAAGCGCGTAATGTTAAAGAAATGCCTTCGGAATTATCTTCCAAAAACTACCACCCGACTCGACTCCATCCGATCAGACTGTTTTGGATCGGTGGACCAGTGTTGGGTTGGGCAGGATAATGTACAAAATCTGCAACGGAGAAGGATCGGAAAGACCTTGCACAACTATTTTTCATCCTTCATATTTTTCAACTCTCTACTAACTGCTGGAAGTGAGGCGACAACTCTTTCCCCTTCCTTGGGATGTTTTTCGTGTGCATGATTGCTAATAGTTGAAAGTGTTTAATCACTCTGCACCGTCCCTTGTCATTCAAAACCCACTTTCGTCCTTATACTCGTACTCACGCACGCACACACACACACAGATCGGTACTCGAACAGTGCGTGTTCTAGCTCACCGTTTCGCTTCGGATCCGGAAGCCTTCCTATTTCTCTTGGAAAAACAAAATGTGCAGCCGTGTGTTATATACCGATAGTTGCGCTGTTGCGATAAGAAAAAAGATGCTATAGCAAGAATAGTAATAACTGTTGGGAATAATAATTGTTACCGAGTTATACAACTTACAACCTTTTACTTTTGCGTTCTAGTTATCGTTAATGTACTGGACACTTTCGAGAGACAGTGTAACTGGCTGGTGGTATTGGTTTGGTAAATTAGGATTGAAGTTAAGAATCACCCGTAGTGATCTGCTGCGAAAACCCGGTAGAGACGTAATGCAACCGTAGTACATGCATTCAGTAGCACGAAATGAGGTGTAGTGAAGGAAGGAATTATCTTAGCAAAAACACGTTGACATAAATGACAAATTACAATGAACAGTAGGAGCCTGAATACCTTTCGGCCTTACGCCGGCCTTTGTACATACGTTCGAAATGTTGAAATTATAACAAACAAAAACATAGCATTGTAGCGAGAAGTAATTGCTGCTCTAGAGCGCCGATTAATAGCATGTGAGCCCATATTGTTGAGTACACAATTTTATCACACGAAGTACTAGTGGGTACTGGGGTTTCCCGAAACCAGGCTTTCGCTTGGCGCTTGTGTCTGTGTCGTATTTCCCGCCAGGCCATACCTGTGAATGCATAAAGGAGGTCGCATGAACATCCCGGGTACCGGGCACTACTTGCTCCTGGTACTTCTTCCCGGAGGCCCGGTTGTAAAGCTGCAAGATTAGGCTGTGTTTCCCCCAAATAGCCGCTGCAAAACCGGGTTGAACAGTTACCGTGACCTGTCCAAGAAAGACAAACACACACACACACACACACACTCGTTAGTAACGGTAGCGAAATGAGATTGATGCCCATTTCGAAACTACCCTGCACCGTAGACTGTTCTAGCTTTCGTTATGCTAGCGTTGGTTGGAAGCAAAACCTTCTGGGACATTAGTCAGAGGCCGTTGCTCACGAGCTGCATACGAGCGATTCGATACTTCGGAGTTAGCACAATAGTGTAAATTTCGGCAAACCTAAAGGCAATGGTGGGTGATGTTGCGGTAAAGGTAAAGAAAAGGATAATGGTACCGGTAGGAGAGGAAGTGGAAGTGTGGCGTCTCATCAGGCAAGATGAAAAAAAACAAACAAACAGTAAATCACAAAACAAAACATCGCTACCGTAAATGAATAGAAAAAGAAAGAGATAGCGAGAGGATGAGCGAGAGAAAAAGAAAGTGAAAACGTGTAAAAAATTAACAAAAAAAAAAAGAAACCAAGAAAAGAAAGAACACGAGAGCAAACAATTAGTAGTCTGATTCAATTGTAGTGATAGTAACATTTAGTAAGTGACACAAGGCGATAAATATGTAATTTGATAAGTGAGCGCGAAACAGAGGAAAGCAACAAACGAAACAAAGCAAACAGAGCTACCAAGAGCTACAACACAATACAAAGCAAACAAAACTAATGAAAAAAAAAAAACACACACACACACATAACTAAAGAAAATACAAAATAATGGAATGAGCATGAGAAGCAAAGGCAATTCCGATTTGCCGTGTTGAAGTGGGAAGTGTAGAAAATAAAGCAAAAAGATAGAAGAAAGTAAAAGTAAAATTAAAGGAACGATGCATAGCTGATATTAGTGAAAGAGGATTTGTGGATAAAACGTGTTAAACAACAAAACAAAACAAAAACAAAACACAAAAAATAGAAGTCACTAGTAAGAACAAACTACGCTACTAGGATGCGAAGTGCTGTTGTTAAACTTTTTGCGCACACCTGAGTTACCCTCCAGTGTCAGTTTCCTTTAGACAGCTTTCCCCCTTTCTCTACGTAACCCCAGCCTCACTGCTCCACACAAGAATCCTCCTTTAAGAATAAGATTAGAAAAAAGCTTATAAAAAGAATTAAAGAAACAAAAAATCAAACTACATATAATGATGATTTGAACAAAACATAAGAACAAAAAAAAACAATATTTTGCTGCACACGAGCTGCCGTAAGCTGGTGTTGCACAGTAGTAACAACTCCACCACACTCAAAGAGCATTACAGTGACAGCATCAAGTTACCATCGATTTTCGTTACCTAGCAAAAATTTCCCTACTTCTTTTCTCACTCATTCTATTATTTTCATTCGACGATCTTCTTCTCACTGATGGCAAGAAATTTGCTCATCACTTTAAACAGGGTAGTGATGGTGTTCGTTTTGCTGATTTGTTTGTTCTTTTTTGTTTGTTTCCTTTCGATGCTTTTCATTATCAATTATTTTTTGTACATAGCTTTTGTTTTTCTTCTCTCCCTGCAACGATAAAACGTTTCGTTTTGCTTCTGTTAGTGTAATAGTTTCGTTTGAACATTGTTGAATCGTTTGTATGGATTCTTTTACTTTGCCTTACCTTTGTGTTAGTATGGTGTAAAAGGGATGCAACGCTGCCAGTTTGCTGATGTCTCTTAGCGTGTCTTAGCGTGTGAGAAAATACTGTAGCAAAAACCCTGCGACAATGTAGTGTACATTCGTATGGCACACAATTCACATTTTTAATTGCAAGCACGAAAGGGAAAAATTAAATCAGCATACTATAAACCACGGATATAAAAGAAACACACACACACACACTCCTGCACCTAGTTATGACTTCACACCCGGAAAGATTATAAGTAAGGAAACGAACGCTAAGCTAAGAAAACATCCCGAATCGGTGGGAGGGTGACAAATGCAAAACAAAGAGAAAACATCAGCAAAGGAGAAGAGAGAGTGTAGCGTTGTGTAGTAAAACAAACAATAACAAAAAATCAAACAAAAGTGTAGAAAGTAAACTTAATTACTTATGGTTAAGCGTTTTCATTTTTTTTTTATTAAATTGTTATTACATCTATTAGTAGGCAGCTTTACAATTAATTAGGAACGGTTAAAAAGTCTTTTCTAACTTCTCCCTTTTTCTCCCTTTTTGCTTCTCTATTAGGTGTGTAAGGTTTTTCTTTCTCAGTCTCCTATTTTTTTTATCTTCCTTAAATCGTTTAGGTTTTTGTTACTATTTAGGAATCGTTAAAATTTCTTACACATTTTGGCACTGTTTTTTTTTTCGTTTTGCAAAAAGTTAAACCAAAAAGCCTCTCGTAGCAAAAAAAAAATGTTTTGAAATTAACAACAATTGGGTTGTTAGAGAGAAAAAAAATCAAAATGTTGATCAGTCTAAATTTACAAACTAAATTTGTTACCATTAGTACTATTATCTCTTCACTACTTAATCCCTTTTCCCATTTTCATACTACAAAGCCTGCTATCATGTAAATGTTGATTAGTTTAGTGATTTGTTTTTTTCCTTTCCTTTTGTTGGTTTTTGTGAATATTATCGGTTTAATGTTTAGTGCTGTTTATCTTTCATTTGTCCTCTTCTTATATCCTATCTTTTTATTCTTCATCCTGCTGCAGCTCGGTTTGTGTTTTTTTTTCTTCTGTTTCATGTAAGCCAATTGTTTGCTTTCATTAAAATAAAGATAAGGAAGCTGTTATACAAAATGGGAAAGTAGAGAATTTTGCAAAAGTGAAGAACAAATAATACAGAAATTAAAACATCGCTTGTTGTTTTCTAATCGTATCGACATACTAAAGAAAAGAACATACTCATAAATACAATCACCCACTTATACACAAACACACACACACACATTAAAGTGGCAAAGACATGAAATAAGTGTAGTGTTAGAATGGCA
Organism: Anopheles funestus; assembly: GCF_943734845.2. Taxonomy (NCBI): domain Eukaryota; kingdom Metazoa; phylum Arthropoda; class Insecta; order Diptera; family Culicidae; genus Anopheles; species Anopheles funestus. The sequence continues at coordinate 23,202,083 of NC_064599.1, read as the reverse complement.
GCGTGGAATTAAGACGAAACTTACGAGCATTCACCCATTTTTGTTTTCTCTAATTTTACTAACCTTAAGTAATGCTGTTTTCTTCCGTTTCTACTATATCATATCTATAACTACGATACGTACAAAAGCACACATACACGGTAAAACATTCTTTTCTCTCTCTCACACACACATACACGCACACGGACACATACTGAGTCACTGGACAAACGAAAGATGGAAACGTAAAAGGCGAGAATGGATAAAGAAATGAAGAAGAAGAAGAAGAAAAAACAACCCCCCTGGGGGCGAATGCCTCTACTGTCATCAATTACTATTATTATTATGATAATTAATTATATTAATATTATTATTATTATTATTTTCTAGTGAATGATAACGATTTTTTTCTTGTCTGAAAAGAGATCAATAAAACTGTAAGCATAGTTAAATGACATTTTGTTTTCTTTAAGTTTTTGTTTCGTTTTGTTAATCAAGTGTCGTAATAGAAATGAAGTGAAAAATAAAATAAAATTATTGAAAAAATAACTCAATAATAACGGCGCATCGAAACGACAGTGTTTGAGTGCTTTGGTTGGTTTTTGTTTTTAGTTTGGGTTTGTTTGAGTTCACATTATGCATCCTACCGCAGGGTGTTGCTCCCATGTATGGCTGCATAAATGAAATCCTAATACAATTATTCAACGGAATACAGGTAGTTACAGACAAAAAAAAACATAAGCGCAAACCCCTAAACAAACACAAAGAGATTTCTAGTTGTAAACCTTGTAAAACCCCTTTAGAACCCTCCGCCCATGAAGCCGGGAGCGAAAAGGGTCTCCCCCTACTTAACCCTTTTCTTAATGATAGTATCCTTCCACGCGAACACAGACAGAGACTCACCGAACTATATTAACACCCTTGTAGTGGATTATATAGCGTATATACAGGAGCATTATTATATTGTAGTGTATTAGTGATTGTAGTGTTATAACCGTTATACTGTGCCGCTTTTCTAGTGAGCGTGTGAAATTAAACACGGCCGTTCTTTAAAGCTAACGAGCGAGAGAGACAGAGAGAGAGAGAGAGAGACGAAGAGAGGAGAGAAATCGAAATTGGACTCCATTTTGCTGCTGTTACTTTTTTCACTCACGGCTCATTATTTTCCTTCGCCACACAAAATAAAATATTCGACCGTCCTGTTTAAAAGCAAAAACTACCTATAACAATAAAATTTCCCTCTCTACAATAAACCTAAATGTCCCAAACGTTTGTTATCCTTTACATCAAAAACGAATGAAGGATAAAACGATGAATCAAAACAAAACAGATCCTTTTAACAAGCGGCAGAAAACATAAAGCAAAGTGAATCAATTTTTATTAAATCCAAAAATTAAACAAAAAAAACAATACAACCCATACCATGCTTGTTACGTGAGAACAGAACAGAGGTGGAGAATAAATAACACTGACCGACAGGTTATGTTGAGCGTGTAAACATTACAACAATACATGGTAGTGAAGTTTAAATGAAACTAAACGCTTGCAAAATGCTAAATAAAGTTAAAACAAAACAAAAAAACAGAAAACCAAAACACAAAACCCATACCCGTCACAAGGTTGACCGTGTGTGACGGATGCAAACAACTGGTTATGATAAAAATAAAGAAAATTAGTAAAAACAAAAGTCAACCCGCGTGAAACTGATGATGAAAAACGGGGGGGGTGTAAACCGCAGTGGAAAGAATAGTTGTAGCTATAGTAGTATTAATGGTAGTGGTGGTAGTAGTAGTGGTAGTGGAAATATTAGTACTAGTAGTAGAATTATTAGTTTGTAGTTGTTACAGTATAGTATGTATAGTAGCAAGTAAAACAGTTTTGGCTGGTAAGCTGACAGAAAAGGAAAGAATTTCGTTTTATTGTTATTGTTTTTGTTTTGTTTTATGATGATTTCTGGTCTTCCGAATAAATTAAGTGTAATGTAATAAATTTGTTAAGTTTTCCCATTGTTATTGATTTAATTGCGATTTTATTTTCTATTAAAAATATTTTTCAAACTTTCAAAACTACAATTCACAATTTTATTCACAAATGTTTTTTTTTATAACCTTTAAATTAACAAAAAAAAATGTCCCAATTGTTAAACACATTTCAGAACCATTTAAAGACGTACTAACTAAATTGTAAAGAAAACCCGTGCAGCTAGCGAGACTGAATTAAAATGGAGAAAAGTTGGAAAGCAAGAGAAGAAGCGAATAAACCAGATATAAAACACGAAAAACTATTCCCAGCAAAACATGCTTATTCCGATACAAAGCAACTGAAAAGGAGAACATTAAAAAATACACTAATGCAGGTAAAACAGGTATGTGTGGCGAAATGAAATTGCTTCATATATATTGGAGTTGTAATCACTGCAGAAAAAGGATTCACGAATACGTTCTGTTAATAATCGATAAAGAATCAATCCAGTTAAAAAAGAAAAAAAAAACTAAGAAAGTCCATCATTTTTTTGTTGAAGGAACAAAAGTTCTGCAAACAATAAAAATAAATTAAATTGATTTTGCAATAGGAAATAACAATTAAAAAAAAACATACCCCGAACCCAAAACAGGAGATTAACATAAATGAAACGAGTGCGGAAGAAATATGAACCTGCCAATAAGTATATTCAACGGATAACAGGGAACGACTCAACGTGTGAATCCTTGAGAATGCAAAACGGTGTTGTTAATAGGATAATAGATGCACATGCACCAATGCATGTCCGCTGTTGTTCGATCCCAGCTCAACGGATCGATCGGGCAAACGATTAACGAAACCTGACGACGCACGTTGAACGACGAAAGAAAACAAAAAAAAACAACTCAAAGCCTACCGTTTAAAGTACGCAATGGAAGAAGAGAGAAACATTTTCCACTGCAAAAAAGGCATACGACGCAACCCAGCAGCAGCAGCAAACAGTTTGGTGGTGAATATTTATCTTGTGCGAGAATAATAAGAACTAAAAGTGCCTCATCATCAGCAACGTGAAAAAAAAACCGAACAGCAAAGTCAGGCAGCAGTATTGTCAACACAACTGAACTGAACAGATCAAAACAAAAATCAACTAAAAGTAAAATAAAACAATTTAAAGAAAAGATGAGCAAAAAACTAAAATAACAAAAGCGCAAAAGGTGCAGGATAATAGGAGTGGAAAATGGAAGATAAAAAACGATTTTGTGTGTACGGGTAGCAAAACGAAAGAAGAAGAAGAAGAAAAAAAACTCGTGCTAAGCTAAAACAATTATTAATCATGTTGATCGTAAAGTGTAAAAAGAAAAACCGGCGAAAAAAATGTCAATAAGAACGAAACAACACAAGACAAGGTAACGACGTGGTGTAGGTGAAAGCAAACACGCTGTAAAGTTTCTTTTTTGGCTTTGGTTACGCATTTTGCTGTTGCATCAAACAAAAACCAAAACATTTATCGAAATTCGTCTCATCTCTTAGCTACGAAAACCCAATGCGCTCCTATTCATCTCACTGTTGTAGTTGTATACGATGGAAATTGGGGATTATTTTAGTATTGCACGGCAACGTAAAAAGTGTAGCAAATATTATTTTAAGTCTCATTTCTATAGCGATACTCATTTTGAAACTCTTTTTAATTACATTTAAATGGCAAAATGCTCCTAGATGTTTGCATGTTTCGCTTCCATCAACTATGTGTGGCTAATGTAGTGAATGCTATTTAAAATGAAAAATACGCCAATGCGTATTCCCAGATACTGATCTGATACTGATCACACACACATATGTCACAAACACACAATTTTATCTTCAAAATCAACAGCTGTTGTTCGTTGGATAATAAAATGTGTCATCTAACGTTTAAAAATCCACCACCATCACCATCCCCATACGCATACGATAAGAATGCTCGATTAAAAACAAACATAAACAAAAGAAACAGAGAAGTATAATATAGATAATATTGATTAGCATAATCCTGCTGGTGGAAAACTGAGCTCATTGACAGATAATACATTAAAAACAAACGTTGATTCATTACTACATGCGGGATCTCGATATCGATCGATACACAAAACAACAACAACGGTGGTACAATGTTAGGAATTAAATAAGTATAGTTATTAAATATGCGTGCACTACTTAAAATGGTGGTGAGTAATTTACAAAACACAACTTAAGAAATAAAAAGAGAAGAAGATAAAACACAAACCTGCAACATATTTTAAGAGTCATTACATTATTGGCTCCGTTATTGAAGATGTCCTAGACCTACAGTGTAGAACGCTTGTACGCTTAACTTAAACACAGACATACACACACACACACACAGACATCCACAAAGATGTAAAGTGTGAATGAAACCGAAAAAGGTGGGAAACGATTTATTGTTAAAGCAGAAGCATAAATGGGTGAAAAGCAGTAAGCAAAAAGGTGAATTGAACAGTGGGAATAAGAAAGAAAACACTATGTCGTAAAGTGATAAAAAGAGAAGAAGAAAAACGAAACACTGTACCCAAAAATCAGAAAACCCAAGTAGTGAAAGAAAAGGAGACAAACTCGTGAAAAAAAAAAAAACAAAAAACAAAACTAATCATGAAAGGAAGATAAATGAATAAAATGCAAAAAACACAAAAGTAAAGTCGAGTAGTAAAGAGTAGCGAAAAAAACAAACAATGCACAACCCGGTAAACGGTAAAGTAACTTAATCCCAGCAAAAAACGAAATGCATATAAAAAATTAAAACCCAAACCACAAACTTACACAAAACAAACACACACACAACCACAAATTGCACATACACACTTTGTGCTAAGCGTTACTTTAGAGGAAAACAAACCATTAACGTTTGCTTTAGTGGAGGCAGATTTACAAAAGCAAGGAAAAAAACACACAAAAAACGGTAGCATTAACATATACAAAATGGTGGGAAAGAAAACTCGCCAAAAAAACATGAGCAAATGATTGTCAAGAACAGTAAAACAATAGATGCCGATACTGAACGTAACCATGGCTACCAAGCATCCTGGCTGCACATACTGGATATACTGTTTCACACACATCCACATACATTTACACACATTCACTCACACACTCACACACACACACAGACAACTATCAAAAGCGCTACTTGAAGGAATGGCAAAGAATGGCCAGTGCAGAAGCAAAACAACCCTTCATGGAATATGTAATATTTTGTGATGATATTATTAAAACTATTATTATTGAATAAAAATAATCGTTTGAAACAAGCTCACTGTTGTTGCTGCTGTTGATTCGCTCCATTTTTAAAATCAGCCGAGCATACTATTGCACGCAAGTCGCTCACCAATTGCATGCAAGCTAGAAAGATGAAACAAAGGAGAAACGGTCACTCACGAGAGCAGAACAGCGTTTGACAGATGCAGCGTACGTTTGGCTGAGTGGTTACGCATCAAGAATAACACCATCGCATCTGCCTGTGTGTCCGCAGTGATGTTGGCGTAGAGAGGGCGTTTGTTTTTCACACTGTTGATGTGGGCAAAATGTTGGCCAATTCGATCGTTCCCGGTGCGTGAAACATGCGTTGGAAAGTGAACTAACGCTCTGGCTCAGGACGATACTTTGGCGCACAACATAAGCGAACAGTCCAACATTGCCTCACACTTGCTTGGACATCGCACCTATTTCGCTCACCTGTAGCATTCTACGCTGGTAAGTTTCCACGTTTTCTGTGTGTTTTGATCTATTTTTCCTGTGTGTGTTCTGTCACAGAACAGTGTAGGTGGAAATGGGAAAAGTGAAAAAATGCGCTGCAACCGTGTATCGTGTTACAAACGTGTGCTATTTTTTCCGGGACAAATGGAAACAAAAACCAAAAAAAAAAATTTCAACGTTGTTAAATCGTGTCCGCTGGATGATGCAAGTTTATTTTTAACTATTCCTCTGCACCCTTCATGCGCATTGTGGAAGGAATGTTTTGTGTGCGTGTATTTGTGCGTCCAGTTAACCGGTGAATGTGTTAATTTTCAACGTGGCTTTTGTTTTCCTTTTCTAAACAATGTTTTTTTTTGTTGCTTTTTTCATGCGATGTTTCCGTTTTAAAAAATATGTAATAGGTACTACAGGGATATATGCTACATGCAGCATATTCTAATCCCAACATAATCATTTAAGTAGGGCATGTAAACAAACCAATTATGTGTACAGTGATGTACACAAAACTATGCATCAATGAAATAATACCAAATAAATCGCATAAGGTGCCGCAAGCATTGATACAGTTCTATGTTGAAAGTGATTGTACTTGGATTGATTGATTGATTGATTGATTGACGGTACTTAAAATTTGATACCATTTTAATTAGTGTGATTGTACAAAATTGCTTAAGGGGCTAATATGAAGCCTACATATTTGAAAATATCTAATATTGATTGCATTTTCTCGCAGTAAATCGTTTTTTTTGTTCGGTTATCTACAAAATTTGACTAGTAGTTGCCACGTTCGTTTTTAAGTTGAGTTGTCGTTTTTTTTTGTTGCACAATACTGACATGTTTTCAACTACAAATCGCTATTTAAATTTAATTTTTTATCATTTTGTCATTCATTGAATATTTTAAAATCTAATACAAAACTATGCTATAAAATACGGTTTTCACCGAAATGCCAGTAAGGATTGAAAATTTAGTTTTTTTTTTTGTCACAGTGGTCCAAAGAAAAGTCTAAAAATAATTTTATTTATTATTTGTTAAAAAAATAAAACTGAATCTCTTTTCTTCTCGCAATCGTCGTAAAAAAGTGATAAAATATTTTTTAAATTAAATATCATAAATATCTCGACATCAAACTTCTGATGCACAACATGTCACGCACTGTTTCCAGTGTGACATTTCTTTCTCATCAACAACAAATCACTCACTCGCTCGCGGTCACTCACGCACCGTTCGCTCACCGCACGTGCGCAATGGTGAAAAACCTTCCCGTCACTCACTCGCTCACTCATTTTCCTTTTCCGGGCAGCAAATGGTGCGCGTGAAAGCAAAAAGCATCCGTGTGTTTTTTGGTTCACGACCACCTCTTTCTGTACGCACTCGCGGTGTTGTGATTAAACACACAACGCTTTGAAGTTTCGTGCCGTACGCCACCGAATTCGCACGAATCACGCCAGCAGCAAGCGTTGTTTTGTGTGTTTTGCATTCATTTCGTGCATTGCAAGAAGGATTCTGAAGGAGCGCAATTTACAGCATTCTGTGACAGCCGTCGTACTCGCCACTTGGATGTGGTATGTGATTCGTGCATTTTCACTTCCCGGTAAGGGACAGCTAAAGTTGTAAGGGGTGACCGGGCATCGGTCGTTGGCATTGATTTGTGCATGATTGTGACTGGGTCGTTACGGGTAGCAAGCAGCACCATCAACCGGCCAGCAACATGACAACCAACAGACTACACAAGGTGTTCCTGTACAGCTTGGCCATCTCGCTCATAGCCATCTTTATAACGCTTGCCAGCAAAGTGTTCCCGATCGCCAATTTGCCCCTTAGTAAGTGTAGTAAAAGATCATTTTAATCTTCAATTTCACTGTTAATATTAATTGGTTCATAAACTCTTACTTTCAGGCACGAATCTTATCATCGTCGGCACCTGCCTGGCAAATTTTGCATCCGTCGTTGCGCTGATTGTTGGTATTGTAACGGTACGTAACGCATTCAAAGCGCCACAGGTGGTAACGCTTCAGCGCTGTAACGCATTCAATTTCGATTGGGATTTCGGACAAAAAAAAACATGTTCCACTCAACTTTACCCGATTTATCGTTTCGATTTTCCAGCGCCGACCTCGATTGGTGAAGATCGTTAAGATCTTTAGCTACGTACAGCTTGGTGCTATTTTCGTACTAATCTGCCTTGCTGCCGCCCTGCTCTATTTCGTTAAGGTGGACGTAGAGCACACCGTGGAACCGGTAGTGCGACCGAAGTCGTGACGGAGTCGTTGACCGACCGGTGAACCGGTGAAGGTGTGGACGATATACTACCCGAGATGAATTATGCGACACGTGCAGCTGACGACGACCATATTGTATGTTTGTGTGTGTTTGTTTGATAGAGAGAGAAAAACAGAGAGAGAGAGAGATAGGTTGTATAAATATACATATAAACGCAATAGATGTGGCAATAAATAATATTTCCATGGCCGAATGATGTGAATGTCGTCGCACTGTTGTATGAATTTTTTTTTCGATTTTTAGTTTATGGCAAATATTTTCCCATTGGAAGAAATTTCCAACCAAAACTCAACATTTTGTGTCAAACCTTTTTTTATACCTAGTTCGTTTGCTTCTTTTCGTATGTGTGATTGTAGTTCCATCGTAGGTACTATAATAGTAGCCCGAAGTCAATAGCCCTCATTTCTTATCGTTTGTTGTAGGACCTGCCAGTGAAGAACCCGTTAAGGAGATCGCTACATGGTAGCCAAGAGCTTCATCATGATGTGCAAAATACTCTGCGTACTGATTGCTTCGGCCAATCTGCTCACGATGGCGTACACGGTGTACATGATCATGCACTACATGGACGATCAACGTAAGTACACCTTGTTACATATTTCTTCTTTTTATCCTATTAATTTGATCCTTATTTTTCTCTCTTCTTTAAGCGCTACTCGAAATATTCATATCACCGTGTCTTGCCAACATGGTACTGGCCGTGCTTTTAGTAATAGGAATTGCGACGGTAATGGTATTTCCAGTAGGATAAAAATTCACCCAAAGGAAAAGATTAATGTAATACGTTCCATTTCTACCCTTTGCAGGAAGAAATCTCTCTCATAAGGCTGTTTAAAATATTTCTCTATGCTCAGCTCGTATTCGCACTGCTGATGGTGGTTTACGGTCATCGGTTTTTCGAAAGCATCAAAATGCCATTCTTGGTTAAGGTTTGCTTCAGTATTATGTTCGGTATGTATCTTCTTAATGACACTTTCAAATAATTACCCAACTTATCATGAAATTATTAACAAGCTTTTATTGCAATCGTTTCAGTTGTCTGCGGTATAGAGCTAGTCCTTGTGTCGGCCACAATCGAATCGCTGCGCAAGAAACTGAATCCAGCCGAAGGGCTGGTAGTGTACATGCCCGTTGTACAATCGGTCTAAGTGTTCATTAGTGTACAAATTGTATTTTCGAACTCGAGTGTTAAGCTAATAAAACGTCTTTGTCTTGAATTGAATTGGTTTTTTTGTTTTGTTTTTATTTTTTAGGCTTTTTATTGAACGAAAGTAATGAACAGGGTGGACGATTTGATTCATTTTAATACTTAAATTTATATGAGATTGTTTCTTTTACATGTTTCTTTTCCCCCTTAGTAGTGCCTTCACGCACAACCGACCACAAACACCATGCTGACGAATCGAGCGTTCCGTATCCTTACCTACCTGTTCGGTAGCATAAACATATTCTTCGTGCTGGTCATACTGAGCATGGGTGCCGAACAGCTGTTAATCGACTGTAAGTGTATCCTGATTAAACTCGTCTGTTCCTAACTTTATGCTAATGGTGAAAATATTTTCATTATTACAGGGCGAACGGCTATATACGAGCTTGTGATACCGTGTGCCTTAAACATCCTTTTCGCAATGTGCTGGATCATTGGCGCTGGCCTGTGGCGTCCGACACTGATTGCCATGTTTAAATACTTCACCTACATACAGATGGTACTGCTTGCGGCAGTCATTTTGTACTCCGCTTACTACAGCTACGCCAAAGGACTTTCCTCCAATCTGCTGACCGTAATGTCGCTGCTAACTTCATTATTTTGTACGTTTTGTAGCTTAATAGGAGTCTGGAAGAAAATTTCAAACTATTCATTACTATTTTTTCTCTCATCGTTTTACAGTCCTCTGCCTAATGGAAGTACTCATAGCGATCGGAACGGAACGTGCCATTGGGAAGGAGCGGAACGTTTTGCGGCACGTACAAACCGGCCAGGAAATGTCCGACTGGAGCCACACCTAGTGTGTAGTTGGCTTTCGCCTTTGCAAACGGAACATGCCTTGTGAAGTATACTTGTAAAAGCTTTAAGCTCTCGATGGCCTTATAGTAATGAATGTTGGCTTTATAGTTACTACAAATGCGTGGTAGTAAACAAACCAGTTTAATGTTGTAGTACGCAACGTGTGTAATGTATGTCCGCCAAAATACCTCACGTAAAACCGATGTAGCTTGTTAAGTAAATGTTTATGATATTAAATAAAGAATCGTTCGCACAAGATAACATTCAAAAGGAGAATTTATGTTTTAACTAGCTTACCCGGCAAACCCAGCTTTGCCCTTAAACATGCCTTTTGTAATTAAAGCAAACATTTTGAGTGTTCAATCTTGATTCGTGTGGTATTATTAGAGTGGCGATTAGATATCGTTGATTAATTAAAAATCCTTAAATTATTGCCATTCTCAATCCTCAAGATATTTCCAATCAAAGCAATTTCTTCTGCTTCTGTTATGGCACTTCTTCTCCTTTTTTGGCACTTCAGGAGGTATTTCTGGCTTTCCTTGACGATTGGGATTTAATACCTGGTACTTCCGTGTAAAGCGCCGATTCCACATGTACCACCGAGTCGCAAATGACTAAATAGCATTTTTTAATTATTCACACACTTGCTTTTTACTTATTTATCACTCACTTTACGCTTTAATTAATAAAATTGCACAAATAAATCGTCATGTGTACCTACTTTGATTGATTTATTTGTAAAAACTTTTTTGTTTTGAGAAGTTTTCAACATTATTCGTGTTGAAAAAATGGCTACGCCTACTTGATAACTCCCGTAGGAAAAACAGAAAAGAACTCATAATATTGGCCAGTTAAGCCGTTTAAGAGGAGTTTGCACACTAACACCGCGAAACGAGAGTTTTATATATAAAGATATAAAAATTATAAAAAATTAAAAATTTCATAACACTCATTTTCGCACCAAGTTTTGCCTATAACTCGGTCGGTATTCAACTGATCGCCAATCTTTAACCTGTGGTCGGTAGATGGCATCAATGGCTACATTTTCTTCTTGGACGGCCATGACCTCAAATGTCTGTGCCGGAAGTTATTGGAGGAACCAAGTTCCTTACCCTGTTTGAGAAAATGTAAAATTTTCCTCATTTTTGCACCAAGTTTTGCCTATAACTCGGTCGGTATCCAACGGATCGCCAATCTTTAATCTGTGGTCGATAGATGGCATCTATGGCTACATTTTCTTCTTGGACAGCCATGCTCTCAGGTGTCCGTGCCGGAAGTTATTCGAGGAACCAAGTTCCTTACCCTGTTTGAGAAAATGTAAAATTTTCCTCATTTTTGAGCAATGTAGCAAAATTTTTAAATGTGATATTTTTGAATGCGAATTTGTTGCAATAAGTTTCTTTTCACTCAAATAATGCTTTAAATTAAAAAAATAATAAAAAATCAGAAAAAAATTTTGAAAAAATTTTCAACTCGAAAATTTCATATGGCTTACCCCTTACGTTTTTTTGGGAAATTTTGCAAAAAAAATTAAACTGATTTATTTTAATGCCAATTGGTTGCAATGTGTTTCTTTTCACTCAAGTAATGCTTTAAATAAAAAAAAAGTCAAAAATAGTTAAAAAAATCCAAAAATTCCAAAAAATGAAAATTTACTAAGGCTCATTTTTGCACCAAGTTTTGCCTATAACTCGGTCGGTATCCAACGGATCGCCAATCTTTAATCTGTGGTCGATAGATGGCATCTATGACTACATTTTTTTCTTGGACAGCCATGCTCTCAGGTGTCCGTGCCGGAAGTTATTCGAGGAACCAAGTTCCTTACCCTGTTTGAGAAAATGTAAAATTTTCCTCATTTTTGCACCAAGTTTTGCCTATAACTCGGTCGGTATCCAACGGATCGCAAATCTTTAACCTGTGGTCGATAGACAGCACCAATGGCTACATTTTCTTCTTGGACGGCCATGCTCTCAGGTGTCCATGCCGGAAGTTATTCGAGGAACCAAGTTCCTTACCCTGTTGGAGAAAATGTAAAATTTTCCTCATTTTTGAGCAATGTAGCAAAATTTTTAAATGTGATATTTTTGAATGCGAATTTGTTGCAATAAGTTTCTTTTCACTCAAATAATGCTTTAAATTAAAAAAATAATAAAAAATCAGAAAAAAATTTTCAAAAAATTTTCAACTCGAAAATTTCATAAGGCTTACCCCTTACGTTTTTTTTGGGAAATTTTGCAAAAAAAATTAAACTGATTTATTTTAATGCCAATTGGTTGCAATGTGTTTCTTTTCACTCAAGTAATGCTTTAAATAAAAAAAAAGTCAAAAATAATTAAAAAAATCTAAAAATTCCAAAAAATGAAAATTTACTAAGCCTCATTTTTGCACCAAGTTTTGCCTATAACTCGGTCGGTATCCAACGGATCGCCAATCTTTAATCTGTGGTCGATAGATGGCATCTATGGCTACATTTTCTTCTTGGACGGTCATGCTCTCAGGTGTCCGTGCCGGAAGTTATTCGAGGAACCAAGTTCCTTACCCTGTTTGAGAAAATGTAAAATTTTCCACATTTTTGCACCAAGTTTTGCCTATAACTCGGTCGGTATCCAACGGATCGCCAATCTTTAATCTGTGGTCGATAGATGGCATCTATGGCTACATTTTCTTCTTGGACAGCCATGCTCTCAGGTGTCCGTGCCGGAAGTTATTCGAGGAACCAAGTTCCTTACCCTGTTTGAGAAAATGTAAAATTTTCCTCATTTTTGCACCAAGTTTTGCCTATAACTCGGTCGGTATCCAACGGATCGCCAATCTTTAACCTGTGGTCGATAGACAGCACCAATGGCTACATTTTCTTCTTGGACGACCATGCTCTCAGGTGTCCATGCCGGAAGTTATTCGAGGAACCAAGTTCCTTACCCTGTTTGAGAAAATGTAAAATTTTCCTCATTTTTGAGCAATGTAGCAAAATTTTTAAATGTGATATTTTTGAATGCGAATTTGTTGCAATAAGTTTCTTTTCACTCAAATAATGCTTTAAATTAAAAACATAATAAAAAATCAGAAAAAAATTTTGAAAAAATTTTCAACTCGAAAATTTCATAAGGCTTACCCCTTACGTTTTTTTTGGGAAATTTTGCAAAAAAAATTAAACTGATTTATTTTAATGCCAATTGGTTGCAATGTGTTTCTTTTCACTCAAGTAATGCTTTAAATAAAAAAAAAGTCAAAAATAGTTAAAAAAATCCAAAAATTCCAAAAAATGAAAATTTACTAAGGCTCATTTTTGCACCAAGTTTTGCCTATAACTCGGTCGGTATCCAACGGATCGCCAATCTTTAATCTGTGGTCGATAGATGGCATCTATGACTACATTTTTTTCTTGGACAGCCATGCTCTCAGGTGTCCGTGCCGGAAGTTATTCGAGGAACCAAGTTCCTTACCCTGTTTGAGAAAATGTAAAGTTTTCCTCATTTTTGCACCAAGTTTTGCCTATAACTCGGTCGGTATCCAACGGATCGCAAATCTTTAACCTGTGGTCGATAGACAGCACCAATGGCTACATTTTCTTCTTGGACGGCCATGCTCTCAGGTGTCCATGCCGGAAGTTATTCGAGGAACCAAGTTCCTTACCCTGTTTGAGAAAATGTAAAATTTTCCTCATTTTTGAGCAATGTAGCAAAATTTTTAAATGTGATATTTTTGAATGCGAATTTGTTGCAATAAGTTTCTTTTCACTCAAATAATGCTTTAAATTAAAAAAATAATAAAAAATCAGAAAAAAATTTTCAAAAAATTTTCAACTCGAAAATTTCATAAGGCTTACCCCTTACGTTTTTTTTGGGAAATTTTGCAAAAAAAATTAAACTGATTTATTTTAATGCCAATTGGTTGCAATGTGTTTCTTTTCACTCAAGTAATGCTTTAAATAAAAAAAAAGTCAAAAATAATTAAAAAAATCTAAAAATTCCAAAAAATGAAAATTTACTAAGCCTCATTTTTGCACCAAGTTTTGCCTATAACTCGGTCGGTATCCAACGGATCGCCAATCTTTAATCTGTGGTCGATAGATGGCATCTATGGCTACATTTTCTTCTTGGACGGTCATGCTCTCAGGTGTCCGTGCCGGAAGTTATTCGAGGAACCAAGTTCCTTACCCTGTTTGAGAAAATGTAAAATTTTCCTCATTTTTGCACCAAGTTTTGCCTATAACTCGGTCGGTACCCAACGGATCGCCAATCTTTAATCTGTGGTCGATAGATGGCATCTATGGCTACATTTTCTTCTTGGACGGTCATGCTCTCAGGTGTCCGTGCCGGAAGTTATTCGAGGAACCAAGTTCCTTACCCTGTTTGAGAAAATGTAAAATTTTCCTCATTTTTGCACCAAGTTTTGCCTATAACTCGGTCGGTATCCAACGGATCGCCAATCTTTAACCTGTGGTCGATATACGGCACCAATGGCTACATTTTCTTCTTGGACGGCCATGCTCTCAGGTGTCCATGCCGGAAGTTATTCGAGGAACCAAGTTCCTTACCCTGTTTGAGAAAATGTAAAATTTTCCTCATTTTTGAGCAATGTAGCAAAATTGTTAAATGTGATATTTTTGAATGCGAATTTGTTGCAATAAGTTTCTTTTCACTCAAATAATGCTTTAAATTAAAAAAATAATAAAAAATCAGAAAAAAAATTTCAACTCGAAAATTTCATAAGGCTTACCCCTTACGTTTTTTCTGGGAAATTTTGCAAAAAAAATTAAACTGATTTATTTTAATGCCAATTGGTTGCAATGTGTTTCTTTTCACTCAAGTAATGCTTTAAATAAAAAAAAAAAGTGAAAAATAATAAAAAAATCCAAAAATTCCAAAAAATGAAAATTTACTAAGGCTCATTTTTGCACCAAGTTTTACCTATAATTCGGTCGGTATCCAACGGATCGCCAATCTTTAATCTGTGGTCGATAGATGGCTTCTATGGCTACATTTTCTTCTTGGACAGCCATGCTCTCAGGTGTCCGTGCCGGAAGTTATTCGAGGAACCAAGTTCCTTACCCTGTTTGAGAAATTGTAAAATTTTCCTCATTTCTGCACCAAGTTTTGCCTATAACTCGGTCGGTACCCAACGGATCGCCAATCTTTAACCTGTGGTCGATAGATGGCATCTATGGCTACATTTTCTTCTTGGACAGCCATGCTCTCAGGTGTCCGTGCCGGAAGTTATTCGAGGAACCAAGTTCCTTACCCTGTTTGAGAAAATGTAAAATTTTCCTCATTTCTGCACCAAGTTTTGCCTATAACTCGGTCGGTATCCAACGGATCGCCAATCTTTAACCTGTGGTCGATAGACGGCACCAATGACTACATTTTCTTCTTGGACGGCCATGCTCTCAGGTGTCCATGCCGGAAGTTATTCGAGGAACCAAGTTCCTTACCCTGTTTGAGAAAATGTAAAATTTTCCTCATTTTTGAGCAATGTAGCAAAATTTTTAAATGTGATATTTTTGAATGCGAATTTGTTGCAATAAGTTTCTTTTCACTCAAATAATGCTTTAAATTAAAAAAATAATAAAAAATCAGAAAAAAATTTTGAAAAAATTTTCAACTCGAAAATTTCATAAGGCTTACCCCTTACGTTTTTTTGGGAAATTTTGCAAAAAAAATTAAACTGATTTATTTTAATGCCAATTGGTTGCAATGTGTTTCTTTTCACTCAAGTAATGCTTTAAATAAAAAAAAAGTCAAAAATAATTAAAAAAATCCAAAAATTCCAAAAAATGAAAATTTACTAAGGCTCATTTTTGCACCAAGTTTTGCCTATAACTCGGTCGGTATCCAACGGATCGCCAATCTTTAATCTGTGGTCGATAGATGGCATCTATGGCTACATTTTCTTCTTGGACAGCCATGCTCTCAGGTGTCCGTGCCGGAAGTTATTCGAGGAACCAAGTTCCTTACCCTGTTTGAGAAAACGTAAAGTTTTCCTCATTTTTGCACCAAGTTTTGCCTATAACTCGGTCGGTATCCAACGGATCGCCAATCTTTAATCTGTGGTCGATAGACGGCACCAATGGCTACATTTTCTTCTTGGACGGCCATGCTCTCAGGTGTCCATGCCGGAAGTTATTAGAGGAACCAAGTTCCTTACCCTGTTTGAGAAAATGTAAAATTTTCCTCATTTTTGAGCAATGTAGCAAAATTTTTAAATGTGATATTTTTGAATGCGAATTTGTTGCAATAAGTTTCTTTTCACTCAAATAATGCTTTAAATTAAAAAAATAATAAAAAATCAGAAAAAAATTTTGAAAAAATTTTCAACTCGAAAATTTCATAAGGCTTACCCCTTACGTTTTTTTGGGAAATTTTGCAAAAAAAATTAAACTGATTTATTTTAATGCCAATTGGTTGCAATGTGTTTCTTTTCACTCAAGTAATGCTTTAAATAAAAAAAAAATCAAAAATAATTAAAAAAAATCCAAAAATTCCAAAAAATGAAAATTTACTAAGGCTCATTTTTGCACCAAGTTTTGCCTATAACTCGGTCGGTATCCAACGGATCGCCAATCTTTAACCTGTGGTCGATAGACAGCACCAATGGCTACATTTTCTTCTTGGACGACCATGCTCTCAGGTGTCCATGCCGGAAGTTATTCGAGGAACCAAGTTCCTTACCCTGTTTGAGAAAATGTAAAATTTTCCTCATTTTTGAGCAATGTAGCAAAATTTTAAAATGTGATATATTTGAATGCGAATTTGTTGCAATAAGTTTCTTTTCACTCAAATAATGCTTTAAATTAAAAACATAATAAAAAATCAGAAAAAAATTTTGAAAAAATTTTCAACTCGAAAATTTCATAAGGCTTACCCCTTACGTTTTTTTTGGGAAATTTTGCAAAAAAAATTAAACTGATTTATTTTAATGCCAATTGGTTGCAATGTGTTTCTTTTCACTCAAGTAATGCTTTAAATAAAAAAAAAGTCAAAAATAGTTAAAAAAATCCAAAAATTCCAAAAAATGAAAATTTACTAAGGCTCATTTTTGCACCAAGTTTTGCCTATAACTCGGTCGGTATCCAACGGATCGCCAATCTTTAATCTGTGGTCGATAGATGGCATCTATGACTACATTTTTTTCTTGGACAGCCATGCTCTCAGGTGTCCGTGCCGGAAGTTATTCGAGGAACCAAGTTCCTTACCCTGTTTGAGAAAATGTAAAGTTTTCCTCATTTTTGCACCAAGTTTTGCCTATAACTCGGTCGGTATCCAACGGATCGCAAATCTTTAACCTGTGGTCGATAGACAGCACCAATGGCTACATTTTCTTCTTGGACGGCCATGCTCTCAGGTGTCCGTGCCGGAAGTTATTCGAGGAACCAAGTTCCTTACCCTGTTTGAGAAAATGTAAAATTTTCCTCATTTTTGAGCAATGTAGCAAAATTTTTAAATGTGATATTTTTGAATGCGAATTTGTTGCAATAAGTTTCTTTTCACTCAAATAATGCTTTAAATTAAAAAAATATTAAAAAATCAGAAAAAAATTTTGAAAAAATTTTCAACTCGAAAATTTCATAAGGCTTACCCCTTACGTTTTTTTGGGAAATTTTGCAAAAAAAATTAAACTGATTTATTTTAATGCCAATTGGTTGCAATGTGTTTCTTTTCACTCAAGTAATGCTTTAAATAAAAAAAAGTCAAAAATAATTAAAAAAATCCAAAAATTCCAAAAAATGAAAATTTACTAAGGCTCATTTTTGCACCAAGTTTTGCCTATAACTCGGTCGGTATCCAACGGATCGCCAATCTTTAATCTGTGGTCGATAGATGGCATCTATGGCTACATTTTCTTCTTGGACAGCCATGCTCTCAGGTGTCCGTGCCGGAAGTTATTCGAGGAACCAAGTTCCTTACCCTGTTTGAGAAAACGTAAAGTTTTCCTCATTTTTGCACCAAGTTTTGCCTATAACTCGGTCGGTATCCAACGGATCGCCAATCTTTAATCTGTGGTCGATAGACGGCACCAATGGCTACATTTTCTTCTTGGACGGCCATGCTCTCAGGTGTCCATGCCGGAAGTTATTAGAGGAACCAAGTTCCTTACCCTGTTTGAGAAAATGTAAAATTTTCCTCATTTTTGAGCAATGTAGCAAAATTTTTAAATGTGATATTTTTGAATGCGAATTTGTTGCAATAAGTTTCTTTTCACTCAAATAATGCTTTAAATTAAAAAAATAATAAAAAATCAGAAAAAAATTTTGAAAAAATTTTCAACTCGAAAATTTCATATGGCTTACCCCTTACGTTTTTTTGGGAAATTTTGCAAAAAAAATTAAACTGATTTATTTTAATGCCAATTGGTTGCAATGTGTTTCTTTTCACTTAAGTAATGCTTTAAATAAAAAAAAAAATCAAAAATAATTAAAAAAAATCCAAAAATTCCAAAAAATGAAAATTTACTAAGGCTCATTTTTGCACCAAGTTTTGCCTATAACTCGGTCGGTATCCAACGGATCGCCAATCTTTAATCTGTGGTCGATAGATGGCATCTATGGCTACATTTTCTTCTTGGACAGCCATGCTCTCAGGTGTCCATGCCGGAAGTTATTCGAGGAACCAAGTTCCTTACCCTGTTTGAGAAAATGTAAAATTTTCCTCATTTTTGAGCAATGTAGCAAAATTTTTAAATGTGATATTTTTGAATGCGAATTTGTTGCAATAAGTTTCTTTTCACTCAAATAATGCTTTAAATTAAAAAAATAATAAAAAATCAGAAAAAAAATTTCAACTCGAAAATTTCATAAGGCTTACCCCTTACGTTTTTTCTGGGAAATTTTGCAAAAAAAATTAAACTGATTTATTTTAATGCCAATTGGTTGCAATGTGTTTCTTTTCACTCAAGTAATGCTTTAAATAAAAAAAAAAGTGAAAAATAATAAAAAAATCCAAAAATTCCAAAAAATGAAAATTTACTAAGGCTCATTTTTGCACCAAGCTTTACCTATAATTCGGTCGGTATCCAACGGATCGCCAATCTTTAATCTGTGGTCGATAGATGGCTTCTATGGCTACATTTTCTTCTTGGACAGCCATGCTCTCAGGTGTCCGTGCCGGAAGTTATTCGAGGAACCAAGTTCCTTACCCTGTTTGAGAAATTGTAAAATTTTCCTCATTTCTGCACCAAGTTTTGCCTATAACTCGGTCGGTACCCAACGGATCGCCAATCTTTAACCTGTGGTCGATAGATGGCATCTATGGCTACATTTTCTTCTTGGACAGCCATGCTCTCAGGTGTCCGTGCCGGAAGTTATTCGAGGAACCAAGTTCCTTACCCTGTTTGAGAAAATGTAAAATTTTCCTCATTTCTGCACCAAGTTTTGCCTATAACTCGGTCGGTATCCAACGGATCGCCAATCGTTAACCTGTGGTCGATATACGGCACCAATGGCTACATTTTCTTCTTGGACGGCCATGCTCTCAGGTGTCCATGCCGGAAGTTATTCGAGGAACCAAGTTCCTTACCCTGTTTGAGAAAATGTAAAATTTTCCTCATTTTTGAGCAATGTAGCAAAATTGTTAAATGTGATATTTTTGAATGCGAATTTGTTGCAATAAGTTTCTTTTCACTCAAATAATGCTTTAAATTAAAAAAATAATAAAAAATCAGAAAAAAAATTTCAACTCGAAAATTTCATAAGGCTTACCCCTTACGTTTTTTCTGGGAAATTTTGCAAAAAAAATTAAACTGATTTATTTTAATGCCAATTGGTTGCAATGTGTTTCTTTTCACTCAAGTAATGCTTTAAATAAAAAAAAAAGTGAAAAATAATAAAAAAATCCAAAAATTCCAAAAAATGAAAATTTACTAAGGCTCATTTTTGCACCAAGCTTTACCTATAATTCGGTCGGTATCCAACGGATCGCCAATCTTTAATCTGTGGTCGATAGATGGCTTCTATGGCTACATTTTCTTCTTGGACAGCCATGCTCTCAGGTGTCCGTGCCGGAAGTTATTCGAGGAACCAAGTTCCTTACCCTGTTTGAGAAATTGTAAAATTTTCCTCATTTCTGCACCAAGTTTTGCCTATAACTCGGTCGGTACCCAACGGATCGCCAATCTTTAACCTGTGGTCGATAGATGGCATCTATGGCTACATTTTCTTCTTGGACAGCCATGCTCTCAGGTGTCCGTGCCGGAAGTTATTCGAGGAACCAAGTTCCTTACCCTGTTTGAGAAAATGTAAAATTTTCCTCATTTCTGCACCAAGTTTTGCCTATAACTCGGTCGGTATCCAACGGATCGCCAATCTTTAACCTGTGGTCGATAGACAGCACCAATGACTACATTTTCTTCTTGGACGGCCATGCTCTCAGGTGTCCATGCCGGAAGTTATTCGAGGAACCAAGTTCCTTACCCTGTTTGAGAAAATGTAAAATTTTCCTCATTTTTGAGCAATGTAGCAAAATTTTAAATGTGATATTTTTGAATGCGAATTTGTTGCAATAAGTTTCTTTTCACTCAAATAATGCTTTAAATTAAAAAAATAATAAAAAATCAGAAAAAAATTTTGAAAAAATTTTCAACTCGAAAATTTCATAAGGCTTACCCCTTACGTTTTTTTGGGAAATTTTGCAAAAAAAATTAAACTGATTTATTTTAATGCCAATTGGTTGCAATGTGTTTCTTTTCACTCAAGTAATGCTTTAAATAAAAAAAAAGTCAAAAATAATTAAAAAAATCCAAAAATTCCAAAAAATGAAAATTTACTAAGGCTCATTTTTGCACCAAGTTTTGCCTATAACTCGGTCGGTATCCAACGGATCGCCAATCTTTAATCTGTGGTCGATAGATGGCATCTATGGCTACATTTTCTTCTTGGACAGCCATGCTCTCAGGTGTCCGTGCCGGAAGTTATTCGAGGAACCAAGTTCCTTACCCTGTTTGAGAAAACGTAAAGTTTTCCTCATTTTTGCACCAAGTTTTGCCTATAACTCGGTCGGTATCCAACGGATCGCCAATCTTTAATCTGTGGTCGATAGACGGCACCAATGGCTACATTTTCTTCTTGGACGGCCATGCTCTCAGGTGTCCATGCCGGAAGTTATTCGAGGAACCAAGTTCCTTACCCTGTTTGAGAAAATGTAAAATTTTCCTCATTTTTGAGCAATGTAGCAAAATTTTTAAATGTGATATTTTTGAATGCGAATTTGTTGCAATAAGTTTCTTTTCACTCAAATAATGCTTTAAATTAAAAAAATAATAAAAAATCAGAAAAAAATTTTGAAAAAATTTTCAACTCGAAAATTTCATAAGGCTTACCCCTTACGTTTTTTTGGGAAATTTTGCAAAAAAAATTAAACTGATTTATTTTAATGCCAATTGGTTGCAATGTGTTTCTTTTCACTCAAGTAATGCTTTAAATAAAAAAAAAATCAAAAATAATTAAAAAAAATCCAAAAATTCCAAAAAATGAAAATTTACTAAGGCTCATTTTTGCACCAAGTTTTGCCTATAACTCGGTCGGTATCCAACGGATCGCCAATCTTTAACCTGTGGTCGATAGACAGCACCAATGGCTACATTTTCTTCTTGGACGACCATGCTCTCAGGTGTCCATGCCGGAAGTTATTCGAGGAACCAAGTTCCTTACCCTGTTTGAGAAAATGTAAAATTTTCCTCATTTTTGAGCAATGTAGCAAAATTTTAAAATGTGATATATTTGAATGCGAATTTGTTGCAATAAGTTTCTTTTCACTCAAATAATGCTTTAAATTAAAAAAATAATAAAAAATCCGAAAAAAATTTTCAACTCGAAAATTTCATAAGGCTTACCCCTTACGTTTTTTTTGGGAAATTTTGCAAAAAAAATTAAACTGATTTATTTTAATGCCAATTGGTTGCAATGTGTTTCTTTTCACTCAAGTAATGCTTTAAATAAAAAAAAAGTCAAAAATAGTTAAAAAAATCCAAAAATTCCAAAAAATGAAAATTTACTAAGGCTCATTTTTGCACCAAGTTTTGCCTATAACTCGGTCGGTATCCAACGGATCGCCAATCTTTAATCTGTGGTCGATAGATGGCATCTATGACTACATTTTTTTCTTGGACAGCCATGCTCTCAGGTGTCCGTGCCGGAAGTTATTCGAGGAACCAAGTTCCTTACCCTGTTTGAGAAAATGTAAAGTTTTCCTCATTTTTGCACCAAGTTTTGCCTATAACTCGGTCGGTATCCAACGGATCGCAAATCTTTAACCTGTGGTCGATAGACAGCACCAATGGCTACATTTTCTTCTTGGACGGCCATGCTCTCAGGTGTCCGTGCCGGAAGTTATTCGAGGAACCAAGTTCCTTACCCTGTTTGAGAAAATGTAAAATTTTCCTCATTTTTGAGCAATGTAGCAAAATTTTTAAATGTGATATTTTTGAATGCGAATTTGTTGCAATAAGTTTCTTTTCACTCAAATAATGCTTTAAATTAAAAAAATAATAAAAAATCAGAAAAAAATTTTGAAAAAATTTTCAACTCGAAAATTTCATAAGGCTTACCCCTTACGTTTTTTTGGGAAATTTTGCAAAAAAAATTAAACTGATTTATTTTAATGCCAATTGGTTGCAATGTGTTTCTTTTCACTCAAGTAATGCTTTAAATAAAAAAAAAGTCAAAAATAATTAAAAAAATCCAAAAATTCCAAAAAATGAAAATTTACTAAGGCTCATTTTTGCACCAAGTTTTGCCTATAACTCGGTCGGTATCCAACGGATCGCCAATCTTTAATCTGTGGTCGATAGACGGCACCAATGGCTACATTTTCTTCTTGGACGGCCATGCTCTCAGGTGTCCATGCCGGAAGTTATTAGAGGAACCAAGTTCCTTACCCTGTTTGAGAAAATGTAAAATTTTCCTCATTTTTGAGCAATGTAGCAAAATTTTTAAATGTGATATTTTTGAATGCGAATTTGTTGCAATAAGTTTCTTTTCACTCAAATAATGCTTTAAATTAAAAAAATAATAAAAAATCAGAAAAAAATTTTGAAAAAATTTTCAACTCGAAAATTTCATAAGGCCCCCTTACGTTTTTTTGGGAAATTTTGCAAAAAAAATTAAACTGATTTATTTTAATGCCAATTGGTTGCAATGTGTTTCTTTTCACTCAAGTAATGCTTTAAATAAAAAAAAAGTCAAAAATAATTAAAAAAATCCAAAAATTCCAAAAAATGAAAATTTACTAAGGCTCATTTTTGCACCAAGTTTTGCCTATAACTCGGTCGGTATCCAACGGATCGCCAATCTTTAATCTGTGGTCGATAGATGGCATCTATGGCTACATTTTCTTCTTGGACAGCCATGCTCTCAGGTGTCCATGCCGGAAGTTATTCGAGGAACCAAGTTCCTTACCCTGTTTGAGAAAATGTAAAATTTTCCTCTTTTTTGAGCAATGTAGCAAAATTTTTAAATGTGATATTTTTGAATGCGAATTTGTTGCAATAAGTTTCTTTTCACTCAAATAATGCTTTAAATTAAAAAAATAATATAAAATCAGAAAAAAATTTTGAAAAAATTTTCAGCTCGAAAATTTCATAAGGCTTACCCCTTACGTTTTTTTGGGAAATTTTGCAAAAAAAATTAAACTGATTTATTTTAATGCCAATTGGTTGCAATGTGTTTCTTTTCACTCAAGTAATGCTTTAAATAAAAAAAAAGTCAAAAATAATTAAAAAAATCCAAAAATTCCAAAAAATGAAAATTTACTAAGGCTCATTTTTGCACTAAGTTTTGCCTATAACTCGGTCGGTATCCAACGGATCGCCAATCTTTAATCTGTGGTCGATAGATGGCATCTATGGCTACATTTTCTTCTTGGACGGTCATGCTCTCAGGTGTCCGTGCCGGAAGTTATTCGAGGAACCAAGTTCCTTACCCTGTTTGAGAAAACGTAAAGTTTTCCTCATTTTTGGATGAAGTTTTGCCTATAACTCGGTCGGTATCCAACGGATCGCCAATCTTTAATCTGTGGTCGATAGACGGCACCAATGGCTACATTTTCTTCTTGGACGGCCATGCTCTCAGGTGTCCATGCCGGAAGTTATTCGAGGAACCAAGTTCCTTACCCTGTTTGAGAAAATGTAAAATTTTCCTCATTTTTGAGCAATGTAGCAAAATTTTTAAATGTGATATTTTTGAATGCGAATTTGTTGCAATAAGTTTCTTTTCACTCAAATAATGCTTTAAATTAAAAAAATAATAAAAAATCAGAAAAAAAATTTGAAAAAAATTTCAACTCGAAAATTTCATAAGGCTTACCCCTTACGTTTTTTTGGGAAATTTTGCAAAAAAAAATAAACTGATTTATTTTAATGCCAATTGGTTGCAATGTGTTTCTTTTCACTCAAGTAATGCTTTAAATAAAAAAAAAGTCAAAAATAATTAAAAAAATCTAAAAATTCCAAAAAATGAAAATTTACTAAGGCTCATTTTTGCACCAAGTTTTGCCTATAACTCGGTCGGTATCCAACGGATCGCCAATCTTTAATCTGTGGTCGATAGATGGCATCTATGGCTACATTTTCTTCTTGGACAGCCATGCTCTCAGGTGTCCGTGCCGGAAGTTATTGGAGGAACCAAGTTCCTTACCCTGTTTGAGAAAATGTAAAGTTTTCCTCATTTTTGCACCAAGTTTTGCCTATAACTCGGTCGGTATCCAACGGATCGCCAATCTTTAATCTGTGGTCGATAGATGGCATCTATGGCTACATTTTCTTCTTGGACATCCATGCTCTCAGGTGTCCGTGCCGGAAGTTATTCGAGGAGCCAAGTTCCTTACCCTGTTTGAGAAAATGTAAAATTTTCCTCATTTTTGAGCAATGTAGCAAAATTTTTAAATGTGATATTTTTGAATGCGAATTTGTTGCAATAAGTTTCTTTTCACTCAAATAATGCTTTAAATTAAAAAAATAATAAAAAACCAGAAAAAAATTTTGAAAAAATTTTCAACTCGAAAATTTCATAAGGCTTACCCCTTACGTTTTTTTGGGAAATTTTGCAAAAAAAATTAAACTGATTTATTTTAATGCCAATTGGTTGCAATGTGTTTCTTTTCACTCAAGTAATGCTTTAAATAAAAAAAAAGTCAAAAATAATTAAAAAAATCCAAAAATTAAAAAAAATGAAAATTTACTAAGGCTCATTTTTGCACCAAGTTTTGCCTATAACTCGGTCGGTATCCAACGGATCGCCAATCTTTAATCTGTGGTCGATAGATGGCATCTATGGCTACATTTTCTTCTTGGACAGCCATGCTCTCAGGTGTCCGTGCCGGAAGTTATTCGAGGAACCAAGTTCCTTACCCTGTTTGAGAAAACGTAAAATTTTCCTCATTTTTGCACCAAGTTTTGCCTATAACTCGGTCGGTATCCAACGGATCGCCAATCTTTAATCTGTGGTCGATAGACGGCACCAATGGCTACATTTTCTTCTTGGACAGCCATGCTCTCAGGTGTCCATGCCGGAAGTTATTCGAGGAACCAAGTTCCTTACCCTGTTTGAGAAAATGTAAAATTTTCCTCATTTTTGAGCAATGTAGCAAAATTTTTAAATGTGATATTTTTGAATGCGAATTTGTTGCAATAAGTTTCTTTTCACTCAAATAATGCTTTAAATTAAAAAAATAATAAAAAATCAGAAAACAATTTTGAAAAAATTTTCAACTCGAAAATTTCATAAGGCTTACCCCTTACGTTTTTTGGGGAAATTTTGCAAAAAAAATTAAACTGATTTATTTTAATGCCAATTGGTTGCAATGTGTTTCTTTTCACTCAAGTAATGCTTTAAATAAAAAAAAAGTCAAAAATAATTAAAAAAAATCCAAAAATTCCAAAAAATGAAAATTTACTAAGGCTCATTTTTGCACCAAGTTTTGCCTATAACTCGGTCGGTATCCAACGGATCGCCAATCTTTAATCTGTGGTCGATAGATGGCATCTATGGCTACATTTTCTTCTTGGACAGCCATGCTCTCAGGTGTCCATGCCGGAAGTTATTCGAGGAACCAAGTTCCTTACCCTGTTTGAGAAAATGTAAAATTTTCCTCATTTTTGAGCAATGTAGCAAAATTTTTAAATGTGATATTTTTGAATGCGAATTTGTTGCAATAAGTTTCTTTTCACTCAAATAATGCTTTAAATTAAAAAAATAATAAAAAATCAGAAAAAAATTTTGAAAAAATTTTCAACTCGAAAATTTCATAAGGATTACCCCTTACGTTTTTTTGGGAAATTTTGCAAAAAAAATTAAACTGATTTATTTTAATGCCAATTGGTTGCAATGTGTTTCTTTTCACTCAAGTAAGACTTTAAATAAAAAAAAAGTCAAAAATAATTAAAAAAATCCAAAAATTCCAAGAAATGAAAATTTACTAAGGCTCATTTTTGCACCAAGTTTTGCCTATAACTCGGTCGGTATCCAACGGATCGCCAATCTTTAATCTGTGGTCGATAGATGGCATCTATGGCTACATTTTCTTCTTGGACAGCCATGCTCTCAGGTGTCCGTGCCGGAAGTTATTCGAGGAACCAAGTTCCTTACCCTGTTTGAGAAAATGTAAAGTTTTCCTCATTTTTGCACCAAGTTTTGCCTATAACTCGGTCGGTATCCAACGGATCGCCAATCTTTAACCTGTCAGCACCAATGACTACATTTTCTTCTTGGACGGCCATGCTCTCAGGTGTCCATGCCGGAAGTTATTCGAGGAACCAAGTTCCTTACCCTGTTTGAGAAAATGTAAAATTTTCCTCATTTTTGAGCAATGTAGCAAATTTTTTAAATGTGATATTTTTGAATGCGAATTTGTTGCAATAAGTTTCTTTTCACTCAAATAACGCTTTAAATTAAAAAAATAATAAAAAATCAGAAAAAAATTTTGAAAAAATTTTCAACTCGAAAATTTCATAAGGCTTACCCCTTACGTTTTTTTTTGGGAAATTTTGCAAAAAAAATTAAACTGATTTATTTTAATGCCAATTGGTTGCAATGTGTTTCTTTTCACTCAAGTAATGCTTTAAATAAAAAAAAAGTCAAAAATAATTAAAACAATCCAAAAATTCCAAAAAATGAAAATTTACTAAGGCTCATTTTTGCACCAAGTTTTGCCTATAACTCGGTCGGTATCCAACGGATCGCCAATCTTTAATCTGTGGTCGATAGATGGCATCTATGGCTACATTTTCTTCTTGGACAGCCATGCTCTCAGGTGTCCGTGCCGGAAGTTATTCGAGGAACCAAGTTCCTTACCCTGTTTGAGAAAATGTAAAATTTTCCTCATTTTTGCACCAAGTTTTGCCTATAACTCGGTCGGTATCCAACGGATCGCCAATCTTTAACCTGTGGTCGATAGACGGCACCAATGGCTACATTTTCTTCTTGGACGGCCATGCTCTCAGGTGTCCATGCCGGAAGTTATTCGAGGAACCAAGTTCCTTACCCTGTTTGAGAAAATGTAAAATTTTCCTCATTTTTGAGCAATGTAGCAAAATTTTTAAATGTGATATTTTTGAATGCGAATTTGTTGCAATAAGTTTCTTTTCACTCAAATAATGCTTTAAATTAAAAAAATAATAAAAAATCAGAAAAAAATTTTGAAAAAATTTTCAACTCGAAAATTTCATAAGGCTTACCCCTTACGTTTTTTTGGGAAATTTTGCAAAAAAAATTAAACTGATTTATTTTAATGCCAATTGGTTGCAATGTGTTTCTTTTCACTCAAGTAATGCTTTAAATAAAAAAAAAGTCAAAAATAATTAAAAAAAATCCAAAAATTCCAAAAAATGAAAATTTACTAAGGCTCATTTTTGCACCAAGTTTTGCCTATAACTCGGTCGGTATCCAACGGATCGCCAATCTTTAATCTGTGGTCGATAGATGGCATCTATGGCTACATTTTCTTCTTGGACAGCCATGCTCTCAGGTGTCCATGCCGGAAGTTATTCGAGGAACCAAGTTCCTTACCCTGTTTGAGAAAATGTAAAATTTTCCTCTTTTTTGAGCAATGTAGCAAAATTTTTAAATGTGATATTTTTGAATGCGATTTTGTTGCAATAAGTTTCTTTTCACTCAAATAATGCTTTAAATTAAAAAATAATAAAAAATCAGAAAAAAATTTTGAAAAAATTTTCAACTCGAAAATTTCATAAGGCTTACCCCTTACGTTTTTTTGGGAAATTTTGCAAAAAAAATTAAACTGATTTATTTTAATGCCAATTGGTTGCAATGTGTTTCTTTTCACTCAAGTAATGCTTTAAATAAAAAAAAAGTCAAAAATAATTAAAAAAAATCCAAAAATTCCAAAAAATGTAAAATTTTCCTCATTTTTGCACGAAGTTTTGCCTATAACTCGGTCGGTATCCAACGAATCGCCAATCTTTAATCTGTGGTCGATAGATGGCACCAATGGCTACATTTTCTTCTTGGACGACCATGCTCTCAGGTGTCCATGCCGGAAGTTATTCGAGGAACCAAGTTCCTTACCCTGTTTGAGAAAATGTAAAATTTTCCTCATTTTTGAGCAATGTAGCAACATTTTTAAATGTGATAATTTTGAATGCGAATTTGTTGCAATAAGTTTCTTTTCACTCAAATAATGCTTTAAATTAAAAAAATAATATAAAATCAGAAAAAAAATTTTAAAAAATTTTCAACTCGAAAATTTCATAAGGCTTACCCCTTACGTTTTTTTTTGGGAAATTTTGCAAAAAAAATTAAACTGATTTATTTTAATGCCAATTGGTTGCAATGTGTTTCTTTTCACTCAAGTAATGCTTTAAATAAAAAAAAAGTCAAAAATAATTAAAAAAATCCAAAAATTCCAAAAAATGAAAATTTACTAAGGCTCATTTTTGCACCAAGTTTTGCCTATAACTCGGTCGGTATCCAACGGATCGCCAATCTTTAATCTGTGGTCGATAGATGGCATCTATGACTACATTTTTTTCTTGGACAGCCATGCTCTCAGGTGTCCGTGCCGGAAGTTATTCGAGGAACCAAGTTCCTTACCCTGTTTGAGAAAATGTAAAATTTTCCTCATTTTTGCACCAAGTTTTGCCTATAACTCGGTCGGTATCCAACGGATCGCCAATCTTTAACCTGTGGTCGATAGACGGCACCAATGGCTACATTTTCTTCTTGGACGGTCATGCTCTCAGGTGTCCATGCCGGAAGTTATTCGAGGAACCAAGTTCCTTACCCTGTTTGAGAAAATGTAAAATTTTCCTCATTTTTGAGCAATGTAGCAAAATTTTTAAATGTGATATTTTTGAATGCGAATTTGTTGCAATAAGTTTCTTTTCACTCAAATAATGCTTTAAATTAAAAAAATAATAAAAAATCAGAAAACAATTTTGAAAAAATTTTCAACTCGAAAATTTCATAAGGCTTACCTCTTTTTTTTTTATGCTATGTTTGTTTATTTTTCGTAAATTTTCAGACATTGTCGCGGTATTACATATATGTTAAACACGATACATAGGACACGCAAGTACAAGGCATCAATTTACAAATAAACAACTCCATTGCCGGCGGCCTTCCCGTACGAAGGCGTAGCCACCGACAGCGATGGCGTCCCTATCTACATAAAGTAAGGGCGCGCGCCACCCCCCTATCTGATGAGCGAAATTAACGATCACGATAATATCCCTTATATTGACGAAACGGGCGTGCCCGCAATTCGCCTTGGCTCTCTCTCATTAGCCGATCGTTTCTTCCTTAACCGCTGAGCCGGGTGGGAGCAACTGCTCACGACAATGGTCAGCAGCCTGTCGCAGTCTACCACCCAGTTCGCTTTGCCGTTCGGTGCCGGGTACAGCTCGCATATCACCCTCTGCAACCGTACGCTGCAATGCGGTGTGGTCCTCCACACCGGATGCAGCTAACCGCACTGCTGCAGTTGGCCGCCCGATGGCCAGTAGCTCCGCAGCGGATACAGCATTCTCTGCGATCTGGTCCGACGCAGTCAGCCGCCAAATGCCCCCTTTCCAGACACCGGAAGCAACGGCGCTTTGCCGCTTCCAGCCTGGGGGCCTTCTCCAGCTGGCAGGAGGAGTAGTCTATGAGCAGATGGCTTTTGCTCAGAATAGCATCGGCCTCCACCCGCGGTAGACGCACTCGTGCTCGCTTTGTTGCGTCTGCTCTCTCCCACATCTTTATCGAGGCCACCGCTGGCTCCTTCGCTAGTGCCCCTCTCAGCGCCTCCCGGATGGTCTCCTCCTCCGTCAGGCTGTCCACATTCTTGAGGACCACCTCCGCCATCTCGGTCAGGACCTTTACAGTACCCAACTCGCCCAGTGCGGCCTGGATGCGTTGACACAACGCCTCGGAGTCCGCGTCCCGCGCCAGCTGCATCCGGAGATTCCCCTTCGGTGTCCGCTTTCCAATGCGGATATACTGCTGAACGTCCCGTAGTGCCGGACACGTCCGTACGGGCCGGTACATCTGCGCGAACGAGACACCCGCTGCTGGGACGACCAAAATGGCGTCTGGTCGTCGACGTGTGGCCGGCCGGTCTGCCTGAGCGGGGCGCTGGATCGCTGCCGGAGGTTGCAGCCGTTGCCGCTGCTGGGGTGCGGCTGAAGGCTGGGCCTTTTACCGTTTTTCCACCACCTGCCATCCGGATACCATGGCATCCCGATACGATTGCTGCTGCTGCTTCTGCCCCTGCTCTTCCGCGATTTCACGTCGCAGCTGCTCCTGCAGCTCCAGCAGACGTTGCTGGGCAGGACCCTGCGACTGGCGTGCTAAAGCTCTCTCCCTCTGTGCTTGGCGCCTAAGCGTCCTCTTGCTGGGCCCGGACTTGGTAGTGGCTTGGCTTCCCAAGCACACGCCAGCCACAGAATCTTCCAGCTGCACCACCGTACGTATACCGGTCCGGTATAATTCCAGTTCCGCCCGGAGCCTCGCGTTCTCCGCCTCGCTTCTCTCCAGCCTCTTATCCAACTCCTCCAGCTTTTCCGCCAAGCGCTCATAAAGACGCGCCTGGTCTTGTGGCACGTTCGCTGGCGGTAACGGGTTGGCTTCACAAGCCAACTGGGAGGTGTTGCCGACGTCCTCTGCCAACGGCGATGCGGCTGGGGCCAGCATCTCTGGAGCAACCGATCTCCTTGGTGACGGCGTAGGGACGGTTCGCTTCCATGCTGCCGTTTCCGGCTCTCCCAATGTCTCCGAGGTCTTCCTCGGGGCTGGCGTGGGTGCCACTTCCGTCGCCTCCGGCGTGCTCCTTAATGACTCCAACGTTGCTGGCGATAAATCCAGACGCGTCAACATCACCCGCGGAGACATGCTCATTTGGAACAATTTCCTCTTCCTCGGCCTGATGATTTCGCGAACCTCCGCGTCCGCCGAGCCATCACTGAACACCTCCATCATTGCTGCGGGTCCGGATATCACTTACCCCACCTGATGCCGAAATTCCGCATCGAACGACGGTTTTCGGGCCTTTTTCACAGTTTTTTTTTTGGCAATAGCTGCTCCACTTCCGGTCTGATCGACTTCCGCTGATTTTTCTCGAATGCGCGCTTATAATACGCGTCGAATGGTGCGCTTTTCACCTCGATCGGTGGAAAACTCTAGGAGTTATGGGCGGAAAACCGGGCCGCGAAAAACTCCTAGGTTTTTCCGGCTTCGCGGAAAATTTTCGCGGAAAATGTTTTAGGCCCGCGATTCCGCGTCGCACACCAAGAATCAAAATCCTGGCCCCACGGATTTGGCCGGAATGTCCGTTTTCCTGATTATCACCGCACAACACTGCGTACACAGAAACACTCGGTGTAACAAAAAGTGCCTTCTAGGCAGCACTTTAGCCAAAGTGTTACACCGAATTTAACATCTGGTGTTGTTTTGACCGAAATCACACGCGGCGACAACGCCACATCGGGCACATGGACGGCAACACACGCGGCGACACCAGACACCAGCTGCGGAAGCCGCCACGCACCGTTTGAGATTTTGCCGCAAAACCACGTGTGTCGGTTTTTCGTCTCTTGTTCGCGTGTTTTCCCTCCGATTTTTTCACACGAGGTACCAATCGATGTGTATTCGCACCACGCGTCGATTGGTGATCTTTTCACTCCTGGCACCACGCGATCAGTAGGAAATTAAATTTCCTATTCCGCACACTTTCACACGCACTAGAGCTACCAAAAAACACGTCTGTTCGCCACGGTGGTTCGCTCAAGAATATAAGGCTTACCCCT
The DNA here is from genome assembly GCF_943734845.2 of Anopheles funestus. Lineage (NCBI taxonomy): Eukaryota > Metazoa > Arthropoda > Insecta > Diptera > Culicidae > Anopheles > Anopheles funestus. The sequence continues at coordinate 23,169,880 of NC_064599.1, read as the reverse complement.
TACGTTTTTTTTGGGAAATTTTGCAAAAAAAATTAAACTGATTTATTTTAATGCCAATTGGTTGCAATGTGTTTCTTTTCACTCAAGTAATGCTTCAAATAAAAAAAAAGTGAAAAATAATAAAAAAATCTAAAAATTCAAAAAAATGAAAATTTACTAATGTTCATTTTTGCACCAAGTTTTGCCTATAACTCGGTCGGTATCCAACGGATCGCCAATCTTTAATCTGTGGTCGATAGATGGCATCTATGGCTACATTTTCTTCTTGGACGGCCATGCTCTCAGGTGTCCGTGCCGGAAGTTATTCGAGGAACCAAGTTCCTTACCCTGTTTGAGAAAATGTAAAGTTTTCCTCATTTTTGCACCAAGTTTTGCCTATAACTCGGTCGGTATCCAACGAATCGCCAATCTTTAATCTGTGGTCGATAGATGGCATCTATGGCTACATTTTCTTCTTGGACAGCCATGCTCTCAGGTGTCCGTGCCGGAAGTTATTCGAGGAACCAAGTTCCTTACCCTGTTTGAGAAAATGTAAAATTTTCCTCATTTTTGCACCAAGTTTTGCCTATAACTCGGTCGGTATCCAACGGATCGCCAATCTTTAACCTGTGGTCGATAGACAGCACCAATGGCTACATTTTCTTCTTGGACGGCCATGCTCTCAGGTGTCCATGCCGGAAGTTATTCGAGGAACCAAGTTCCTTACCCTGTTTGAGAAAATGTAAAATTTTCCTCATTTTTGAGCAATGTAGCAAAATTTTTAAATGTGATATTTTTGAATGCGAATTTGTTGCAATAAGTTTCTTTTCACTCAAATAATGCTTTAAATTAAAAAATAATAAAAAATCAGAAAAAAATTTTGAAAAAATTTTCAACTCGAAAATTTCATAAGGCTTACCCCTTACGTTTTTTTGGGAAATTTTGCAAAAAAAATTAAACTGATTTATTTTAATGCCAATTGGTTGCAATGTGTTTCTTTTCACTCAAGTAATGCTTTAAATAAAAAAAAAGTCAAAAATAATTTAAAAAAATCTAAAAATTAAAAAAAATGAAAATTTACTAAGCCTCATTTTTGCACCAAGTTTTGCCTATAACTCGGTCGGTATCCAACGGATCGCCAATCTTTAATCTGTGGTCGATAGATGGCATCTATGGCTACATTTTCTTCTTGGACGGCCATGCTCTCAGGTGTCCGTGCCGGAAGTTATTCGAGGAACCAAGTTCCTTACCCTGTTTGAGAAAATGTAAAATTTTCCTCATTTTTGCACCAAGTTTTGCCTATAACTCGGTCGGTATCCAACGGATCGCCAATCTTTAATCTGTGGTCGATAGATGGCATCTATGGCTACATTTTCTTCTTGGACAGCCATGCTCTCAGGTGTCCGTGCCGGAAGTTATTCGAGGAACCAAGTTCCTTACCCTGTTTGAGAAAATGTAAAATTTTCCTCATTTTTGCACGAAGTTTTGCCTATAACTCGGTCGGTATCCAACGGATCGCCAATCTTTAACCTGTGGTCGATAGACAGCACCAATGGCTACATTTTCTTCTTGGACAGCCGTGCTCTCAGGTGTCCATGCCGGAAGTTATTCGAGGAACCAAGTTCCTTACCCTGTTTGAGAAAATGTAAAATTTTCCTCATTTTTGAGCAATGTAGCAAAATTTTTAAATGTGATATTTTTGAATGCGAATTTGTTGCAATAAGTTTCTTTTCACTCAAATAATGCTTTAAATTAAAAAAATAATAAAAAATCAGAAAACAATTTTGAAAAAATTTTCAACTCGAAAATTTCATAAGGCTTACCCCTTACGTTTTTTTTGGGAAATTTTGCAAAAAAAATTAAACTGATTTATTTTAATGCCAATTGGTTGCAATGTGTTTCTTTTCACTCAAGTAATGCTTTAAATAAAAAAAAAAGTCAAAAATAATTAAAAAAAATCTAAAAATTCCAAAATATGAAAATTTACTAAGCCTCATTTTTGCACCAAGTTTTGCCTATAACTCGGTCGGTATCCAACGGATCGCCAATCTTTAATCTGTGGTCGATAGATGGCATCTATGGCTACATTTTCTTCTTGGACGGCCATGCTCTCAGGTGTCCGTGCCGGAAGTTATTCGAGGAACCAAGTTCCTTACCCTGTTTGAGAAAATGTAAAATTTTCCTCATTTTTGCACCAAGTTTTGCCTATAACTCGGTCGGTATCCAACGGATCGCCAATCTTTAATCTGTGGTCGATAGATGGCATCTATGGCTACATTTTCTTCTTGGACAGCCATGCTCTCAGGTGTCCGTGCCGGAAGTTATTCGAGGAACCAAGTTCCTTACCCTGTTTGAGAAAATGTAAAATTTTCCTCATTTTTGCACCAAGTTTTGCCTATAACTCGGTCGGTATCCAACGGATCGCCAATCTTTAACCTGTGGTCGATAGACAGCACCAATGGCTACATTTTCTTCTTGGACGGCCATGCTCTCAGGTGTCCATGCCGGAAGTTATTCGAGGAACCAAGTTCCTTACCCTGTTTGAGAAAATGTAAAATTTTCCTCATTTTTGAGCAATGTAGCAAAATTTTTAAATGTGATATTTTTGAATGCGAATTTGTTGCAATAAGTTTCTTTTCACTCAAATAATGCTTTAAATTAAAAAATAATAAAAAATCAGAAAAAAATTTTGAAAAAATTTTCAACTCGAAAATTTCATAAGGCTTACCCCTTACGTTTTTTTGGGAAATTTTGCAAAAAAAATTAAACTGATTTATTTTAATGCCAATTGGTTGCAATGTGTTTCTTTTCACTCAAGTAATGCTTTAAATAAAAAAAAAGTCAAAAATAATTTAAAAAAATCTAAAAATTAAAAAAAATGAAAATTTACTAAGCCTCATTTTTGCACCAAGTTTTGCCTATAACTCGGTCGGTATCCAACGGATCGCCAATCTTTAATCTGTGGTCGATAGATGGCATCTATGGCTACATTTTCTTCTTGGACGGCCATGCTCTCAGGTGTCCGTGCCGGAAGTTATTCGAGGAACCAAGTTCCTTACCCTGTTTGAGAAAATGTAAAATTTTCCTCATTTTTGCACCAAGTTTTGCCTATAACTCGGTCGGTATCCAACGGATCGCCAATCTTTAATCTGTGGTCGATAGATGGCATCTATGGCTACATTTTCTTCTTGGACAGCCATGCTCTCAGGTGTCCGTGCCGGAAGTTATTCGAGGAACCAAGTTCCTTACCCTGTTTGAGAAAATGTAAAATTTTCCTCATTTTTGCACCAAGTTTTGCCTATAACTCGGTCGGTATCCAACGGATCGCCAATCTTTAACCTGTGGTCGATAGATAGCACCAATGGCTACATTTTCTTCTTGGACGGCCATGCTCTCAGGTGTCCATGCCGGAAGTTATTCGAGGAACCAAGTTCCTTACCCTGTTTGAGAAAATGTAAAATTTTCCTCATTTTTGAGCAATGTAGCAAAATTTTTAAATGTGATATTTTTGAATGCGAATTTGTTGCAATAAGTTTCTTTTCACTCAAATAATGCTTTAAATTAAAAAAATAATATAAAATCAGAAAAAAAAATTTAAAAAATTTTCAACTCGAAAATTTCATAAGGCTTACCCCTTACGTTTTTTTTGGGAAATTTTGCAAAAAAAATTAAACTGATTTATTTTAATGCCAATTGGTTGCAATGTGTTTCTTTTCACTCAAGTAATGCTTTAAATAAAAAAAAAGTCAAAAATAATTAAAAAAATCCAAAAATTCCAAAAAATGAAAATTTACTAAGGCTCATTTTTGCACCAAGTTTTGCCTATAACTCGGTCGGTATCCAACGGATCGCCAATCTTTAATCTGTGGTCGATAGATGGCATCTATGGCTACATTTTCTTCTTGGACAGCCATGCTCTCAGGTGTCCGTGCCGGAAGTTATTCGAGGAACCAAGTTCCTTACCCTGTTTGAGAAATTGTAAAATTTTCCTCATTTTTGCACGAAGTTTTGCCTATAACTCGGTCGTTATCCAACGGATCGCCAATCTTTAACCTGTGGTCGATAGACAGCACCAATGGCTACATTTTCTTCTTGGACGGCCATGCTCTCAGGTGTCCATGCCGGAAGTTATTCGAGGAACCAAGTTCCTTACCCTGTTTGAGAAAATGTAAAATTTTCCTCATTTTTGAGCAATGTAGCAAATTTTTTAAATGTGATATTTTTGAATGCGAATTTGTTGCAATAAGTTTCTTTTCACTCAAATAATGCTTTAAATTAAAAAAATAATAAAAAATCAGAAAAAAATTTTGAAAAAATTTTCAACTCGAAAATTTCATAAGGCTTACCCCTTACGTTTTTTCTGGGAAATTTTGCAAAAAAAATTAAACTGATTTATTTTAATGCCAATTGGTTGCAATGTGTTTCTTTTCAAACAAGTAATGCTTTAAATAAAAAAAAAGTCAAAAATAATTAAAAAAATCCAAAAATTCCAAAAAATGAAAATTTACTAAGGCTCATTTTTGCACCAAGTTTTGCCTATAACTCGGTCGGTATCCAACGGATCGCCAATCTTTAATCTGTGGTCGATAGATGGCATCTATGGCTACATTTTCTTCTTGGACAGCCATGCTCTCAGGTGTCCGTGCCGGAAGTTATTCGAGGAACCAAGTTCCTTACCCTGTTTGAGAAAATGTAAAATTTTCCTCATTTTTGCACCAAGTTTTGCCTATAACTCGGTCGGTATTCAATGGATCGCCAATCTTTAACCTGTGGTCGATAGACGGCACCAATGGCTACATTTTCTTCTTGGACAGCCATGCTCTCAGGTGTCCGTGCCGGAAGTTATTCGAGGAACCAAGTTCCTTACCCTGTTTGAGAAAATGTAAAATTTTCCTCATTTTTGTACGAAGTTTTGCCTATAACTCGGTCGGTATTCAACGGATCGCCAATCTTCAACCTGTGGTCGATAGACAGCACCAATGGCTACATTTTCTTCTTGGACGGCCATGCTCTCAGGTGTCCATGCCGGAAGTTATTCGAGGAACCAAGTTCCTTACCCTGTTTGAGAAAATGTAAAATTTTCCTCATTTTTGCACGAAGTTTTGCTTATAACTCAGTCGGTATCCAACGGATCGCCAATTTTTAATCTGTGGTCGATAGATGGCACCTATGGCTACATTTTCTTCTTGGACGGCCATGCCCTCAGATGTCTGTGCCAGAAGTTATTCGAGGAACCAAGTTCCTTACCCTGTTTGAGAAAACGTAAAATTTTCCTCATTTTTGCACCAAGTTTTGCCTATAACTCGGTCGGTATCCAACAGATCGGCAATTTTTAACCTGTGGTCGATAGATGGCACCTATGGCTACATTTTCTTTTTGGACGGCCATGCCCTACAGATGTCTGTGCCAGAAGTTATTCGAGGAACCAAGTTCCATACCCTGTTTGAGAAAACGTAAAATTTTCCTCATTTTTGCACCAAGTTTTGCCTATAACTCGGTCGGTATTCAACGAATCGTCAATCTTTAACCTGTGGTCGATAGACGGCACCAATGGCTACATTTTCTTCTTGGACAGCCATGCTCTCAGTTGTCCGTGCCAGAAGTTATTCGAGGAACCAAGTTCCTTACCCTGTTTGAGAAAATGTAAAATTTTCCTCATTTTTGAGCAATGTAGCAAAATTTTTAAATGTGATATTTTTGAATGCGAATTTGTTGCAATAAGTTTCTTTTCACTCAAATAATGCTTTAAATTAAAAAAATAATAAAAAATCAGAAAAAAATTTTGAAAAAATTTTCAACTCGAAAATTTCATAAGGCTTACCCCTTACGTTTTTTTTGGGAAATTTTGCAAAAAAAATTTAACTGATTTATTTTAATGCCAATTGGTTGCAATGTGTTTCTTTTCACTCAAGTAATGCTTTAAATAAAAAAAGAGTGAAAAATAATAAAAAAATCAAAAAATTCAAAAAAATTGAAAAATTAATAAAGCTCATTTTTGCACCAAGTTTTGCCTATAACTCGGTCGGTATCCAACGGATCGCCAATCTTTAATCTGTGGTCGATAGATGGCATCTATGGCTACATTTTCTTCTTGGACGGCCATGCTCTCAGGCGTCCGTGCCACATGTTATTTGAGGAACCAAGTTCCTTACCCTGTTTGAGAAAATGAAAAAAATTTCCTCATTTTTTTACCAAGTTTTGCCTATAACTCGGTCGGTATCCAACGGATTGCCAATCTTTAACCTGTGGTCGATAGACGGCACCAATGGCTACATTTTCTTCTTGGACAGCCATGCTCTCAGATGTCCGTGCCAGAAGTTATTCGAGGAACCAAGTTCCTTACCCTGTTTGAGAAAATGTAAAATTTTCCTCATTTTTGAGAAATGTAGCAAAATTTTTAAATGTGATATTTTTGAATGCGAATTTGTTGCAATAAGTTTTTTTTCACTCAAATAATGCTTTAAATTAAAAAAATAATATAAAATCAGAAAAAAATTTGAAAAAATTTTCAACTCGAAAATTTTATAAGGCTTACCCCTTACGTTTTTTTTTGGGAAATTTTGCAAAAAAAAATAAACTGATTTATTTTAATGCCAATTGGTTGCAATGTGTTTCTTTTCACTCTAGTAATGCTTTAAATAAAAAAAGAGTGAAAAATAATAAAAAAAATCCAAAAATTCCAAAAAATGAAAATTTACTAAGGCTCATTTTTGCACCAAGTTTTGCCTATAACTCGGTCGGTATCCAACGGATCGCCAATCTTTAAACTGTGGTCGATAGACGGCACCAATGGCTACATTTTCTTCTTGGACGGCCATGCTCTCAGGTGTCCGTGCCGGAAGTTATTCGAGGAACCAAGTTCCTTACCCTGTTTGAGAAAATGTAAAGTTTTCCTCATTTTTGCACCAAGTTTTGCCTATAACTCGGTCGGTATTCAACGGATCGCCAATCTTTAATCTGTGGTCGATAGATGGCATCTATGGCTACATTTTCTTCTTGGACAGCCATGCTCTCAGGTGTCCGTGCCGGAAGTTATTCGAGGAACCAAGTTCCTTACCCTGTTTGAGAAAATGTAAAGTTTTCCTCATTTTTGCACCAAGTTTTGCCTATAACTCGGTCGGTATTCAACGGATCGCCAATCTTTAATCTGTGGTCGATAGACAGCACCAATGGCTACATTTTCTTCTTGGACGGCCATGCTCTCAGGTGTCCATGCCGGAAGTTATTCGAGGAACCAAGTTCCTTACCCTGTTTGAGAAAATGTAAAATTTTCCTCATTTTTGAGCAATGTAGCAAAATTTTTAAATGTGATATTTTTGAATGCGAATTTGTTGCAATAAGTTTCTTTTCACTCAAATAATGCTTTAAATTAAAAAAATAATAAAAAATCAGAAAAAAATTTTGAAAAAATTTTCAACTCGAAAATTTCATAAGGCTTACCCCTTACGTTTTTTTGGGAAATTTTGCAAAAAAAATTAAACTGATTTATTTTAATGCCAATTGGTTGCAATGTGTTTCTTTTCACTCAAGTAATGCTTTAAATAAAAAAAAAGTGAAAAATAATTAAAAAAAATCCAAAAATTCCAAAAAATGAAAATTTACTAAGGCTCATTTTTGCACCAAGTTTTGCCTATAACTCGGTCGGTATCCAACGGATCGCCAATCTTTAACCTGTGGTCGATAGATGGCATCTATGGCTACATTTTCTTCTTGGACAGCCATGCTCTCAGGTGTCCATGCCGGAAGTTATTCGAGGAACCAAGTTCCTTACCCTGTTTGAGAAAATGTAAAATTTTCCTCATTTTTGAGCAATGTAGCAAAATTTTTAAATGTGATATTTCTGAATGCGAATTTGTTGCAATAAGTTTCTTTTCACTCAAATAATGCTTTAAATTAAAAAAATAATATAAAATCAGAAAAAAATTTTGAAAAAATTTTCAACTCGAAAATTTCATAAGGCTTACCCCTTACGTTTTTTTGGGAAATTTTGCAAAAAAAATTAAACTGATTTATTTTAATGCCAATTGGTTGCAATGTGTTTCTTTTCACTCAAGTAATGCTTTAAATAAAAAAAAAGTCAAAAATAATTAAAAAAATCCAAAAATTCCAAAAAATGAAAATTTACTAAGGCTCATTTTTGCACCAAGTTTTGCCTATAACTCGGTCGGTATCCAACGGATCGCCAATCTTTAATCTGTGGTCGATAGATGGCATCTATGACTACATTTTCTTCTTGGACAGCCATGCTCTCAGGTGTCCGTGCCGGAAGTTATTCGAGGAACCAAGTTCCTTACCCTGTTTGAGAAAATGTAAAATTTTCCTCATTTTTGCACCAAGTTTTGCCTATAACTCGGTCGGTATCCAACGGATCGCCAATCTTTAACCCTTGGTCGATAGACGGCACCAATGGCTACATTTTCTTCTTGGACGGCCATGCTCTCAGGTGTCCATGCCGGAAGTTATTCGAGGAACCAAGTTCCTTACCCTGTTTGAGAAAATGTAAAATTTTCCTCATTTTTGAGCAATGTAGCAAAATTTTTAAATGTGATATTTTTGAATGCGAATTTGTTGCAATAAGTTTCTTTTCACTCAAATAATGCTTTAAATTAAAAAAATAATAAAAAATCAGAAAAAAATTTTGAAAAAATTTTCAACTCGAAATTTCATAAGGCTTACCCCTTACGTTTTTTTGGGAAATTTTGCAAAAAAAATTAAACTGATTTATTTTAATGCCAATTGGTTGCAATGTGTTTCTTTTCACTCAAGTAATGCTTTAAATAAAAAAAAATCAAATATAATTAAAAAAATCCAAAAATTCCAAAAAATGAAAATTTACTAAGGCTCATTTTTGCACCAAGTTTTGCCTATAACTCGGTCGGTATCCAACGGATCGCCAATCTTTAATCTGTGGTCGATAGATGGCATCTATGGCTACATTTTCTTCTTGGACAGCCATGCTCTCAGGTGTCCATGCCGGAAGTTATTCGAGGAACCAAGTTCCTTACCCTGTTTGAGAAAATGTAAAATTTTCCTCTTTTTTGAGCAATGTAGCAAAATTTTTAAATGTGATATTTTTGAATGCGAATTTGTTGCAATAAGTTTCTTTTCACTCAAATAATGCTTTAAATTAAAAAATAATAAAAAATCAGAAAAAAATTTTGAAAAAATTTTCAACTCGAAAATTTCATAAGGCTTACCCCTTACGTTTTTCTGGGAAATTTTGCAAAAAAATTAAACTGATTTATTTTAATGCCAATTGGTTGCAATGTGTTTCTTTTCACTCAAGTAATGCTTTAAATAAAAAAAAAGTCAAAAATAATTAAAAAAATCCAAAAATTCCAAAAAATGAAAATTTACTAAGGCTCATTTTTGCACCAAGTTTTGCCTATAACTCGGTCGGTATCCAACGGATCGCCAATCTTTAATCTGTGGTCGATAGATGGCATCTATGGCTACATTTTCTTCTTGGACGGCCATGCTCTCAGGTGTCCATGCCGGAAGTTATTCGAGGAACCAAGTTCCTTACCCTGTTTGAGAAAATGTAAAATTTTCCTCATTTTTGAGCAATGTAGCAAAATTTTTAAATGTGATATTTTTGAATGCGAATTTGTTGCAATAAGTTTCTTTTCACTCAAATAATGCTTTAAATTAAAAAATAATAAAAAATCAGAAAAAAAATTTGAAAAAATTTTCAACTCGAAAATTTCATAAAACTTACCCCTTACGTTTTTTTGGGAAATTTTGCAAAAAAAATTAAACTGATTTATTTTAATGCCAATTGGTTGCAATGTGTTTCTTTTCACTCAAGTAATGCTTTAAATAAAAAAAAAGTCAAAAATAATTAAAAAAATCCAAAAATTCCAAAAAATGAAAATTTACTAAGGCTCATTTTTGCACCAAGTTTTGCCTATAACTCGGTCGGTATCCAACGGATCGCCAATCTTTAACCTGTGGTCGATAGACGGCACCAATGGCTACATTTTCTTCTTGGACAGCCATGCTCTCAGGTGTCCATGCCGGAAGTTATTCGAGGAACCAAGTTCCTTACCCTGTTTGAGAAAATGTAAAATTTTCCTCATTTTTGAGCAATGTAGCAAAATTTTTAAATGTGATATTTTTGAATGCGAATTTGTTGCAATAAGTTTCTTTTCACTCAAATAATGCTTTAAATTAAAAAATAATAAAAAATCAGAAAAAAATTTTGAAAAAATTTTCAACTCGAAAATTTCATAAGGCTTACCCCTTACGTTTTTTTGGGAAATTTTGCAAAAAAAATTAAACTGATTTATTTTAATGCCAATTGGTTGCAATGTGTTTCTTTTCACTCAAGTAATGCTTTAAATAAAAAAAAATCAAAAATAATTAAAAAAATCCAAAAATTCCAAAAAATGAAAATTTACTAAGGCTCATTTTTGCACCAAGTTTTGCCTATAACTCGGTCGGTATCCAACGGATCGCCAATCTTTAATCTGTGGTCGATAGATGGCATCTATGGCTACATTTTCTTCTTGGACGGCCATGCTCTCAGGTGTCCGTGCCGGAAGTTATTCGAGGAACCAAGTTCCTTACCCTGTTTGAGAAAATGTAAAATTTTCCTCAGTTTTGCACCAAGTTTTGCCTATAACTCGGTCGGTATCCAACGGATCGCCAATCTTTCATCTGTGGTCGATAGATGGCATCTATGGCTACATTTTCTTCTTGGACAGCCATGCTCTCAGGTGTCCGTGCCGGAAGTTATTCGAGGAACCAAGTTCCTTACCCTGTTTGAGAAAATGTAAAATTTTCCTCATTTTTGCACCAAGTTTTGCCTATAACTCGGTCGGTATCCAACGGATCGCCAATCTTCAACCTGTGGTCGATAGACAGCACCAATGGCTACATTTTCTTCTTGGACAGCCATGCTCTCAGGTGTCCATGCCGGAAGTTATTCGAGGAACCAAGTTCCTTACCCTGTTTGAGAAAATGTAAAATTTTCCTCATTTTTGAGCAATGTAGCAAAATTTTTAAATGTGATAATTTTGAATGCAAATTTGTTGCAATAAGTTTCTTTTCACTCAAATAATGCTTTAAATTAAAAAAATAATATAAAATCAGAACAAAAATTTTAAAAAATTTTCAACTCGAAAATTTCATAAGGCTTACCCCTTACGTTTTTTTTTGGGAAATTTTGCAAAAAAAATTAAACTGATTTATTTTAATGCCAATTGGTTGCAATGTGTTTCTTTTCACTCAAGTAATGCTTTAAATAAAAAAAAAGTCAAAAATAATTAAAAAAATCCAAAAATTCCAAAAAATGAAAATTTACTAAGGCTCATTTTTGCACCAAGTTTTGCCTATAACTCGGTCGGTATCCAACGGATCGCCAATCTTTAATCTGTGGTCGATAGATGGCATCTATGGCTACATTTTCTTCTTGGACAGCCATGCTCTCAGGTGTCCGTGCCGGAAGTTATTCGAGGAACCAAGTTCCTTACCCTGTTTGAGAAAATGTAAAATTTTCCTCATTTTTGCACCAAGTTTTGCCTATAACTCGGTCGGTATCCAACGGATCGCCAATCTTTAACCTGTGGTCGATAGACGGCACCAATGGCTACATTTTCTTCTTGGACGGCCATGCTCTCAGGTGTCCATGCCGGAAGTTATTCGAGGAACCAAGTTTCTTACCCTGTTTGAGAAAATGTAAAATTCTCCTCATTTTTGAGCAATGTAGCAAATTTTTTAAATGTGATATTTTTGAATGCGAATTTGTTGCAATAAGTTTCTTTTCACTCAAATAATGCTTTAAATTAAAAAAATAATAAAAAATCAGAAAAAAATTTTGAAAAAAGTTTCAACTCGAAAATTTCATAAGGCTTACCCCTTACGTTTTTTTGGGAAATTTTGCAAAAAAAATTAAACTGATTTATTTTAATGCCAATTGGTTGCAATGTGTTTCTTTTCACCCAAGTAATGCTTTAAATAAAAAAAAAGTCAAAAATAATTAAAAAAATCCAAAAATTCCAAAAAATGAAAATTTACTAAGGCTCATTTTTGCACCAAGTTTTGCCTATAACTCGGTCGGTATCCAACGGATCGCCAATCTTTAATCTGTGGTTGATAGATGGCATCTATGGCTACATTTTCTTCTTGGACAGCCATGCTCTCAGGTGTCCGTGCCGGAAGTTATTCGAGGAACCAAGTTCCTTACCCTGTTTGAGAAAATGTAAAATTTTCCTCATTTTTGCACCAAGTTTTGCCTATAACTCGGTCGGTATCCAACGGATCGCCAATCTTTAACCTGTGGTCGATAGACAGCACCAATGGCTACATTTTCTTCTTGGACGGCCATGCTCTCAGGTGTCCATGCCGGAAGTTATTCGAGGAACCAAGTTCCTTACCCTGTTTGAGAAAATGTAAAATTTTCCTCATTTTTGAGCAATGTAGCAAATTTTTTAAATGTGATATTTTTGAATGCGAATTTGTTGCAATAAGTTTCTTTTCACTCAAATAATGCTTTAAATTAAAAAAATAATAAAAAATCAGAAAAAAATTTTGAAAAAATTTTCAACTCGAAAATTTCATAAGGCTTACCCCTTACGTTTTTTTTGGGAAATTTTGCAAAAAAAAATTAAACTGATTTATTTTAATGCCAATTGGTTGCAATGTGTTTCTTTTCACCCAAGTAATGCTTTAAATAAAAAAAAAGTCAAAAATAATTAAAAAAATCCAAAAATTCCAAAAAAATGAAAATTTACTAAGGCTCATTTTTGCACCAAGTTTTGCCTATAACTCGGTCGGTATCCAACGGATCGCCAATCTTTCATCTGTGGTCGATAGATGGCATCTATGGCTACATTTTCTTCTTGGACGGCCATGCTCTCAGGTGTCCGTGCCGGAAGTTATTCGAGGAACCAAGTTCCTTACCCTGTTTGAGAAAATGTAAAATTTTAGATAGATGGCACCTATGGCTACATTTTCTTCTTGGACGGCCATGCTCTCAGGTGTCCGAGCCGGAAGTTATTCGAGGAACCAAGTTCCTTACCCTGTTTGAGAAAATGTAAAATTTTCCTCATTTTTGCACGAAGTTTTGCCTATAACTCGGTCGGTATTCAACGGATCGCCAATCTTTAACCTGTGGTCGATAGACGGCACCAATGGCTACATTTTCTTCTTGGACAGCCATGCTCTCAGGTGTCCATGCCGGAAGTTATTCGAGGAACCAAGTTCCTTACCCTGTTTGAGAAAATGTAAAATTTTAGATAGATGGCACCTATGGCTACATTTTCTTCTTGGACGGCCATGCTCTCAGGTGTCCGTGCCGGAAGTTATTCGAGGAACCAAGTTCCTTACCCTGTTTGAGAAAATGTAAAATTTTCCTCATTTTTGCACGAAGTTTTGCCTATAACTCGGTCGGTATTCAACGGATCGCCAATCTTTAACCTGTGGTCGATAGACGGCACCAATGGCTACATTTTCTTTTTGGACGGCCATGCTCTCAGGTGTCCGTGCCGGAAGTTATTCGAGGAACCAAGTTCCTTACCCTGTTTGAGAAATTGTAAAATTTTCCTCATTTTTGCACGAAGTTTTGCCTATAACTCGGTCGGTATCCAACGGATCGCCAATCTTTAACCTGTGGTCGATAGACAGCACCAATGGCTACATTTTCTTCTTGGACAGCCATGCTCTCAGGTGTCCATGCCGGAAGTTATTCGAGGAACCAAGTTCCTTACCCTGTTTGAGAAAATGTAAAATTTTCCTCATTTTTTAGCAATGTAGCAAATTTTTTAAATGTGATATTTTTGAATGCGAATTTGTTGCAATAAGTTTCTTTTCACTCAAATAATGCTTTAAATTAAAAAAATAATAAAAAATCAGAAAAAAATTTTGAAAAAATTTTCAACTCGAAAATTTCATAAGGCTTACCCCTTACGTTTTTTCTGGGAAATTTTGCAAAAAAAATTAAACTGATTTATTTTAATGCGAATTGGTTGCAATGTGTTTCTTTTCACCCAAGTAATGCTTTAAATAAAAAAAAAGTCAAAAATAATTAAAAAAATCCAAAAATTCCAAAAAAATGAAAATTTACTAAGGCTCATTTTTGCACCAAGTTTTGCCTATAACTCGGTCGGTATCCAACGGATCGCCAATCTTTCATCTGTGGTCGATAGATGGCATCTATGGCTACATTTTCTTCTTGGACGGCCATGCTCTCAGGTGTCCGTGCCGGAAGTTATTCGAGGAACCAAGTTCCTTACCCTGTTTGAGAAAATGTAAAATTTTAGATAGATGGCACCTATGGCTACATTTTCTTCTTGGACGGCCATGCTCTCAGGTGTCCGAGCCGGAAGTTATTCGAGGAACCAAGTTCCTTACCCTGTTTGAGAAAATGTAAAATTTTCCTCATTTTTGCACGAAGTTTTGCCTATAACTCGGTCGGTATTCAACGGATCGCCAATCTTTAACCTGTGGTCGATAGACGGCACCAATGGCTACATTTTCTTCTTGGACGGCCATGCTCTCAGGTGTCTGTGCCGGAAGTTATTCGAGGAACCAAGTTCCTTACCCTGTTTGAGAAATTGTAAAATTTTCCTCATTTTTGCACGAAGTTTTGCCTATAACTCGGTCGGTATCCAACGGATCGCCAATCTTTAACCTGTGGTCGATAGACAGCACCAATGGCTACATTTTCTTCTTGGACAGCCATGCTCTCAGGTGTCCATGCCGGAAGTTATTCGAGGAACCAAGTTCCTTACCCTGTTTGAGAAAATGTAAAATTTTCCTCATTTTTTAGCAATGTAGCAAATTTTTTAAATGTGATATTTTTGAATGCGAATTTGTTGCAATAAGTTTCTTTTCACTCAAATAATGCTTTAAATTAAAAAAATAATAAAAAATCAGAAAAAAATTTTGAAAAAATTTTCAACTCGAAAATTTCATAAGGCTTACTCCTTACGTTTTTTCTGGGAAATTTTGCAAAAAAAATTAAACTGATTTATTTTAATGCCAATTGGTTGCAATGTGTTTCTTTTCAAACAAGTAATGCTTTAAATAAAAAAAAAGTCAAAAATAATTAAAAAAATCCAAAAATTCCAAAAAATGAAAATTTACTAAGGCTCATTTTTGCACCAAGTTTTGCCTATAACTCGGTCGGTATCCAACGGATCGCCAATCTTTAATCTGTGGTCGATAGATGGCATCTATGGCTACATTTTCTTCTTGGACAGCCATGCTCTCAGGTGTCCGTGCCGGAAGTTATTCGAGGAACCAAGTTCCTTACCCTGTTTGAGAAAATGTAAAATTTTCCTCATTTTTGCACCAAATTTTGCCTATAACTCGGTCGGTATCCAACGGATCGCCAATCTTTAATCTGTGGTCGATAGATGGCATCTATGGCTACATTTTCTTCTTGGACAGCCATGCTCTCAGGTGTCCGTGCCGGAAGTTATTCGAGGAACCAAGTTCCTTACCCTGTTTGAGAAAATGTAAAATTTTCCTCATTTTTGCACGACGTTTTGCCTATAACTCGGTCGGTATCCAATGGATCGCCAATCTTTAACCTGTGGTCGATAGACGGCACCAATGGCTACATTTTTTTCTTGGACAGCCATGCTCTCAGGTGTCCGTGCCGGAAGTTATTCGAGGAACCAAGTTCCTTACCCTGTTTGAGAAAATGTAAAATTTTCCTCATTTTTGAGCAATGTAGCAAAATTTTTAAATGTGATATATTTGAATGCGAATTTGTTGCAATAAGTTTCTTTTCACTCAAATAATGCTTTAGACAAAAAAATGTATAAAAAATTATAAAAAAAGCTTGCCTACTCAGCAAACCCAGCTTTGCCCTTAAACATGCCTTTTGTAATTAAAGCATACATTTTTCAGTTCAATCTTGATTCGTGTAGTATTATTAGAGTTTCGATTAGATGTCGTTGATTAATTAAAAATTATTAAATTTTTGCCATTCTCAATCCGCAAAATATTCCCAATCAAAGCAATTTCTTCTGCTTCTGTTGTGGCACTTCTTCTCCTTTTTTGGCACTTCAGGAGGTATTTCTGGCTTTCCTTGACGATTGGGATTTAATACCTGGTACTTCCGTGTAAGGCGCCGATTCCACATGTACCACCGAGGCGCAAATGACTAAATAGCATTTTTTAATTATTCACACACTTGCTTTTTACTTATTTATCACTGATTTTACGCTTTAATTAATAAAATTGCGGAAATAAATCGTCATGTGTACCTACTTTGATTGATTTATTCGTTAAAACTTTTTTGTTTTGAGAAGTTTTCAACATTATTCGTGTTGAAAAAATGGCTACGCCTACTTGATAACTCTCGTAGGAAAAACAGAAAAGAACTCATAATATTGGCCAGTTGAGCCGTTTATGAGGAGTTTGCACACTAACACCGCGACACGAGAGTTTTATATATATAGATAAAACATAAAAACACATGTAAAACAATAGAAAATATCCTTCAAAATATTGAGCTTTGTGATGGAGAGCTTTTAAAGACGCGCCCAAGCTTTTCATCCTACCTTCAACATAGTAAACCTTGGTCGATGATTCTTCGCATTACTGTTTTGGCGCAATTTCTTCCTTCTAGCTACTCTCACTCATTGACGATGCACTCTTCTACCCCTTTTCGGAAGGAAAACAAAAAAAGCTCCAAAACATCAACTCCAAGTTTCGAATGAGTTCTGGTCACGTTCGGAGTGAGTGCAAAAAGCTGCAAAGAATGCAGGACACGAGCCTTACGAGCATCCTGTTCGGGTTCGGAAAACCCATTTTAGTACATATAAGAGCGGAACCAGCTGTCGGAGCAAACCGAACCGACCAGTAGTCGGTGAGCAACTGTCGCAACTAGATGTCTTCCTAAGGGCGTCTCCATTTCCGGGATTAGCTGTGCGATTGTTTTTCTTTTTTGCGTTACGGTTTCTTGTGTTCGGTTTTGTGCCAAACCCCCTTTTCTCATACCCCGTTCGATGTTTCGTGCCAAAAGTAAAAGTAAATTTAAAAGAAAAAACGAGTGAAAAATAGAAAAACCTAAGGTGAAGTGGTTGAGCCGTTGATACTAAGATTCCGGAGTGAAGTTTGTCGGTAAATTTTTGTGGAATGGTACGGAAGTTTAGTAGCTTGTGTAGTGATGTATGCATGTGAGTGAAGCTTTTCCATCACTGTCTACAAAACTTATAGAAGTGATAGGAAATATATTTGTAAAGGAAGTTCTACACTACACTAATAGTGTTCCCCTGTGTTCGTATAAGAAAGACAACCAATTTCTTGGTAAAAGAAATAAATGTCTTCATCATACTAAGACGTTTAGGGACGTAGCAAACAACACAAAAAAACGCACACATATAATCTATTCTAGACACATTCGGTGCGTCTGCTTTTTACTAACTTCCTTCTCCACCATTCCAATATGCCATGAATTCCCCCTTTTTACTTTTGGGATGGAAATCTCCAAAGCTCACTCCAATTGCCGAGACACGGCAATAAGAGAACGTGGCAGAGCACACATCAAAGCACCCTCGGGGAAGGACTTTTCCTTTCAGTGCCAAACCAACTCGCGTACCCATTCGAATTCGCTTTTCGACGAACTAGACCAGCGGGGTATGGGTTTGGGTCATTAGACACAGGCATCCCCTTCTATTCCTCTTCCTCCACTACCCCGTCCCTCCCACCTCCTCCTCACTTCTTCCTCTTCAGCCGGAGACATCAGACGATCTGACATTTCGTTCAGTGAGCGTCAAAATTCTGGCGAGACTAAAACACCATCCGGAGATCTTCCGGATGCTCGCGGAGAGCGTACTTCTGTAGGGAGTACAAAACTGGACACCCGAACCCGAATATCCCGATTCCACTGCGTGCTGAGTGCTCCATTTTTGGGGTGGAGCAGATGAGTGGATGGTTTTGTAGTTTCACGCGCTTTCGATGGAGGGATTTTTTTCTCCTTTCTGTCATGAGATGATGCTGGTACACGGTGTGTGTGTGTGTGCTCGTGTATTACATAATTACGCTCGAATGAGCGCGCTAAAGGCAACATTTTCCGAAACGGTAATAAGCAAAAAAGAAGAAGACGCCAAAAAAAAAATCAGCCCCGATCGCACAGAAGATTGTTGGGCGCGCGAAAAACGATGCTCCAGTTTTCAACTGTTTCCCGGGTGGGGTGTGTGTTGTCTGTTAGCTGTGTTAGATATTTCGATATGGGTAAAAAGTGTCATTTTTGTGTTTTTTTTTAAATATAGAATAATGTAAATAAAGCTTAAAATAAAAAGTAAAAAGTTAGCTTAAAATAAATAACAACAATTAAATAAAGCTTACTCGAGTGATGTGTGAAGAAACAAACATGTGCATCGCAGTATGCCACGGCTAACGTTGCTATGTGGAGCAGCAGCATCAGCAGGCTTTGGTCACGCGTGCCGTCACCGTTCTGGTAGCCGTTTCGATGGAAAAATCGCCTCCTGACAGCACGTGATTGGCAGCAAGAGCGCATTTTTAGTGAAAGCAAGAGTGTGTGGCATTTAGTTGGCACGTACCACGTGAGAGCTGGTTGGCACCCAAACCCAAGTGAAGAAGTAGTACTCCCAAGAGCGCAGGCGAGCGTCCGTTTCGTCCGCTAGTGCTTGTGGTGTTGTTGTTGAGAATGTGTACATGTGTGTGTGCGTGTGTGTGTGTAATACGCGTGTTTTCTATGGAAAAGGATATATGTAAGCAGTGCAGCCTTTAATACGACTGTTCGTTTATATGACGAGAGAGAAAGAGCGGATTGATTAGCACTAATTAACAACACTGGACATAACGCAGTGGCCCGAAACTAGTGGAAAGGTTTGTATTTTGTTTTTCATGCTGTATTTTAAGCGTGTGGCGTGAACATATTGTTATGCTTTTTTATTTTATTTTGAGCTAATTATTAAAAAAATGCGAGAAAAAAAATTTCACACCACTGGGAGCAAAGTAACACGAAGAAATGGAAACACACATTCCATACAAATTGGTTACATTCGGCAAACAAATGTAGGGCAAACAAAATGTAGGTCAATGACACCCCGGGACGAAATTGCATCAAGAAATGCAGCACAAAACACCCGACAGCAGGGCTCTCACACGATGCAATTTTCCGATTTTCCATCTCTGAGGTCATGCAATACGGTGGTAGAACAGAGATGAAGAACACAACGTTACACAGCCCAGGATAGTTGGCTAACCTTAGGCGAAAAGGAACCGCAAAACTTGAAGGTCGTTACAAGCCCCATTTCTATCAGCCAGTGGAACGTGCTGGCATTCTCTGCAGGGACTGCATGGGTTTGCAGCATCGAGGGTAAATCCAATTTACTCATAAATTCCGTTTTCAATAGAAACAACTTCACGTCTAGTGGCCGAACAAGGCCACAGTGAAACATTGTTTGGATATTGTTATCTTTTCTACCTTTAAAGTCCCTTTTTTTTGGCTGAGATAACTTGAAGGTAGTTCAGAGTTGTCCACCGCGTGATATTCCAAGCAGTAATTCATGAGCGCTCCCAAACGAGCGAGTTGCATTCGCGTAAGTGCAACGAACCGGCACGATAAAGATAAACTCCTCCACACGTACTACTCAAACACAAGAAGATTAGTGTCCGCTAATGGGTATCCCCTTTCCACAGCACCTGAGTGCTGTTTGTGTGTCTGTGCTTGTGGTAGTCGCGTGTCCGTGGTGTCCTTATCTTTGGTCCTCCTGTTACTTTTATGCTCTTTTCATGTCTTGAGAGCGTTGCCTGGTAAGCATCCTTGTCCATTCGAAAGTGTACGTTGGCAGGGGCGTCGAACATTCTCCAAACCCAAGAGATCAGACCATCAAGTGAGCAATGATTCATTGTGTGCGCTGCCAACCTCCTGAGGGTGTACATAAAAAAAAGTACAGTACGTGTACCGGATGTAGGGGAAAGTTGGGCGGAAGGGTTATCCACGTAACGGGGTGTTAAACGTTCGTCCACCATCCACCGGACACATACTTCAGGACGTGAGCAGCCGCGTTGTGTGCGCTCACTGTTTACTGGGTTGTCCTTTTTGTTGCTCTGCTTATTTGGTTGGGTTTTCTGCTGTTTCGTGCACGACCATGTCCTTGTAAGCTTGCATCTGGGTAAAGCTTCTCCTGCGCTAGGGATTTCACTAACAAACCTAACCCACCCATCCAGTCCGGGCTTTCCATTTGCTGTGTTTGATTTAGCGTTTTGTTTACGGTCGGTACCGTTGTCCAAAGGGAGTGCCCGAGAGTGGGAGCGAGTAGAATTAAATTATGGCTGAAATCCACGTACCATTTTGTTTCGGTAATCCGTGGCAAAGGGGTGCGCTTGTTGTGGTCGTGTGTGTGTGTGTGTGTTTGTTGTAAACCTGAAGCAAAAGTAAAACAGCTTCTCGTGCATTGCGAAAATGTTCTTAGCAAATTGTAGTTGCAATTGTGAGTTGATTGTATTTTTGCACTAATTACAAAGTGTAGTTAGTAAGTAAATTTGTGCTATTTTCCAGTAGCAAATAGCAACAGTTTAGAGGAGATTGGTATGTGAGTAGAATTGTCCAAGACCCTTGAGGTTGGCATTAAAATATTGCTGGCAATTTAAATCAATTCTCATGGATTCCAGCGATTTTTCTTTCCTAGAGATGATTAAACTATTACTATTACTATATCTCTATTATTTACGTTACAGTTTGGCTTACCCATCTCGCTTATTACTTCCACCATGCTCCAGCCTTCGCACCAAAACCATTTTAGTCACAAAAAAGGACTTACACAGGTTTTGCCATGCAAATGGATTTGCTCGATACTTTTGATCTGCTGTTTTGTTTGACGATCGTATCACAGTAATTTCTTGAAAATTACACAGGAATTTTACTTCATTTTTAAGTACCTCGAATAATTACTTTTGAAATAAAAATGTATAAAAAAATGGTTTACATTTTCAAAATACTAGTATATGCTGCTAGAAAATACTATGCTTTGACATTCGAGACGAGATTCCTTACTATTGGTCGAAAGGATTGGTCGCAAAAGATGAAGGATTCTATCCTCTTCAATGGATATACTCACACTCTAGAATGGCGGCTAGAGGATAGAAGCAAGTGTGAAAGGTTTTTAGCAGACGATCATGTGGAATACTCTACTCGTTCTACTTACTCATACAATCGATAATACTGTCTTACTAAACACAGACACAATTTGGTCATGTTATTGTAAAACAGGCCCTTTAGAAACGCTAGGCAATTTAAATGATTTGTAGGAAAAAATAATGTCGAAGACGGAGCGAAGACATCTTACATGGTAAGGTACATCGTATATATCGGATATAGATAATCCGTAATTTAACATAGCTTCCCTCTTCTGAAAGAAAAGGTAAAATGTCAAAGAGAGGCCTAATTCTAACCTAGTCCTAAACTAACACGGAACCTTGAAGTGCGGCAGAAGTTTTGAATGAAGATCGAAGGCGCAAAGTGACCTTATCGCTCTACCAGGAAGGTGAAATAACCACTATAGAAGTGAAGAAGTATCTCTACAAGATGAACATTGTTGTATGAATGTGTAAGCCCTATCCCTATCTGAGTAGCAGACAATCTGCAATAAAAAGCGATTAAAGGTGTTGGTGGAAGATTTCTGTCGAACATTGATGTTTTGATAACTAAAGAGACTTTTGTTTCATCCTACAACAACGATATAAAAGTAAGTAAGTGGCATACGTTTTCTATTAAAAAGAAAAATACTTGGTACCTTCGATGATGGGGAATATAGATCTAATAACTATATTCCTCATCAACTTTCTTTCGGATATTGCCGTATTTGTCGTGAAGTATCACTCGAAAGATAATGCAACTGTTCGTATTAACCTAGCCTAGTCAATCATGCCCAGAAATAACTGAAGGATATTTAAAGGAAGGAAGGAAAACGTTCATTTAGGTACTTCGATAAACTTAAAATCAATAGTCAGTGATAACTTCAAGCGTGTAAATTCCACGACCATGCTTAATCATCGATAGACAAATCGAATATTTATAGCCAGAAGAATCCATGCACTCTATTTGGTGGGACCAGTAAGATGTGGTCTATTATGAGCTACTACGCAAAAACGAAAACCTAGCTTTATGGGAAAGATGGAGCGAATAAAGTTGTTCAACAGCATCACAAAGATTGGTCACATGTTTTGGTACCGATAAAAACAAACTTAGAAACGCTGTAATTGAATTGTAATTGGATAAGAGTCTTTTGGTACAGCACTTTTCCAATTATAATTATGGGAAAAATTAGTGGAAAACTAATGGAAAGCAGCAAATAATCCCATTGAAATCTCCACAATCATATTAGTACTCCTAACAAATTTATCGTAATTTGATATAGTTTATTAAATTGTTTAAAAAGTGTAGTTGTTTTGACGGGTTGTGGTTTCAAAACAAAACTCTTTTTAATTTCGATCTCAATCTCAACTCGATCTAGCAAGTAATGGTCAGAAATACATGTGTTCTAATTGCAATCGGATTAATATCCGTTATGATAATGCACCGGTTGCTGCAACACAATCGCATTGCCAGCAATCAATTCATTCCGGATTCAATTGCAATGCATATAAGGATATGCAACGTGAGGCGTTTGGTGCTGCATGAGTCGTTCGTCTGCTTCCTTCAATGTTCACTTCCGTTGCGGAGTGCATGTTTCACAGGAAATTTCACCCATCCCAGCAGACAGAACGCTGTAACACGGTTCCATGACAGGCCGTTTTCCCTTGGATAATCCTTTCCCTTCCATCGAGTTCCACGAGTTGCTACTTGGTGCGGCTGAAACTCAATCGTCCTGGAACGGATGTGTCGACAGTCCTTCCGGGCCCCAGTAGGTACGTGTAAGGTCCGATGCATTCAGGCTTAGCATGCACATGGTTAAGGCCAGCTGGAGCTGTCAGGATATACCGTTCCAAAGCATCGAATGTCTATCGCAGGGCAACGTGTATCTGCTAGCTCGATTTGTTCATTACGCCGTTTGTTTCATTTGTTCAAGGCTGCGCGTTAGCTTTCCGAGAACTGTCAAGTGGTGCCGTTGGGTTGTGTGCCGGGCGAGAATTACTAGCGAATCTGTTGGTAACAACGCCATTAAAGTACATCCCAGCCCAACCGTTACAAACTCCAATGAACC
Organism: Anopheles funestus; assembly: GCF_943734845.2. Taxonomy (NCBI): domain Eukaryota; kingdom Metazoa; phylum Arthropoda; class Insecta; order Diptera; family Culicidae; genus Anopheles; species Anopheles funestus. The sequence goes on along the minus strand of NC_064599.1, from coordinate 23,146,772 downwards.
GATGTGGTCTGTACGCGATGGTTTTTGATTATGTTTCTGTGTGGCGCCTTAAGCTGGAATTTTGATATTTAGTTGCGGCGTTCCCCGTTGCGGTACAAGGTGGATGCGTTCTAAATCTTTCTAAATGGCCTTACGTTTTTTTTTCGTTTTTGAAATACTACACATGAGTTGCAACATTGAAAAGCTGCTTTTTGATTTTGTTTTGTTGCTACTTTATATTTGCAATTACTTATATTACTTTTTGTTTACTTTTTGCAATTACTTTTTGTTTGCAGTTTAAATTGGTATTCTGGAATGAAAAACAATTACGTTTCGTTTATTTTTTTATAACAATTCGTTAACTTACAAATGAGTACTCCCATTTACACTCGCAAGGTCTCATTTGTTTTAGCAATAAAGCTGCTTAAAACAGGCTTAAACCTGCCAACATCAACAACCTTCTTAGCCGCTACACTAAACCCATTGAGCCATTACAGTAAATGTAAGCACAGTGTGCTTACAGCTTCATTAGGAAGCAGCAGAAACCTTCGGCAATAGTTACCGCTCCGATAAGCGCCCCCTGGAAAATCCCACGGGAAGTTGTGCCTGTTAAAATGGTTGGCTTTCCTGCATTTCGCGAGCCACAGCTGGCATATTTGCGCTTTATGCGCATTCCTCTTGAATGGTTTGGCTTTTGCCAAAGGAAGTTCTCATTCTAAATTTGAACCATTCGGGGATTTTATTTTTCTCCCTAGCTGCTGGAACAGCAGATAAATGACAATGGGAGGCTTTGGTGGTTTTGGCACAACACACCGTTAGCTGGCTGGTTTGGTGAATCTGAACCCGCACAGGCAAAACCGAATGAATACGGAAGGTTGATGGACGTTTGTAGGTTGGTTTCATTCGTGTAATGGGTCAAATAAACCGCAGAGTTTGGTTAGAATGCTATAGTATGACCAGAACAAAAGCTGCTGTATTAAATGCTGTTTAGTTTTTTTGGTGTCTTTTAGTAGGTGCAATGATTTGTGGGAACGTTGAGCGTTTATTTCTGAATTCATATTTCATTAAGGTTGGAAAACTATCAATACTAAATGTTGTATGATATGTTAAATGAAAACCCACATTAACTTGTCTTAAGGAGCCGTCATTTTTAACTAAATTCTTACTTACTCACTTACTTACTTACCTATCAGGCGGTACAACCGCTTCGTCGATCTTAGCCTTCTACAGGAGTCCTCTAAACTGCTTACTGTCGAGCGCCGTCGTCTGTAAATCCATTAGCCAGCTCTTTCTGGCGGGGGTATCAGCGTCATAACTCCATCTCCGTTTGGACCTATCATGCTTGCCACCTGGGTCGTTCGATGGCATTCGCATGACATGACTAACCCACCGGAGTTAAGCGAGGCTAATTTGCTGTACGATATTCAGTTCATCGTACAACTCATAGCGCTCGTCATTGTAGCGGCTTCTGCATTATTCTTCCAAACCTACGAGGACAAAAATCCTTGTAACCATCTTCCTCTTGAGCGACTATGTTCCTTTATTCGCTTTGGCCAAATTCCGTGGCTCAGAAGCGCATCTTTATAAAAACCCATCTTCGATCGTCGCGACAGTTGTTATGAGTGGAAAAGTTTCCTCAGACTATAGATAGGCTGGTAAGCAGCCTGCATCATAGCACTTATCTCAACCTCAGTGTTGGTGTCGATACTGACCTTTGACCCAAGATAGGAGAAATTTTGGACGACTTCAAATTTTTTTTCGCCTATCTGTGCATCACCCCTACGTATTTCAGGATTTGTTGGCAGGGATGTTGATGGTGCCACCATAAATTTGGTTTTTTGCTGGTTAATCTTCAACCCGAGGTTTTCTGCAGCCTTCTCGATCCTTTAGTAGGCGTCTGCCACATAGGAGAACTGTAAACCAATGATGCCTCTGCAATGGGGCTTCTTAAAGGTCACATAGGCTCTCCTACCCAACTCCTACTCTGTCACGTCCTCGTCGTTCAGAGTGGAAGCATGGGCCACTGTATTTGCAAGTTTGGGCTTTGGGCGGATCTTGGAATAACTAGACTCTAAACCTAATTGTCCCTCGGTCCAATAGAGGTACTATGGGTTTGAGCGCAAGGGAAGTCATCCTTCCTCAAGTACTTTTATCGATTACGGAAAGCTTTAAGAATTGTCGAAACGAAGAGTACTCTAACCAATGCTGAAAGAGCCCAAATAGCCAAATTATCTTAAGCAGCTATTTTGAGCACGCTAAAGATCGCTTCTCTAATACGACTTTTGCAGTAGATAAACAGCTTCAAAGTTCGCCGTACTTTTAACCGACCCTTAAGCAGCCTGAACGTCAAAATGTTAAAGAAAGTATTTATGCAAGTTTTATTTTCACGCAAGATTATGTTATTATTATTATTGTTAATGTTATTATATTATTATATTACAAAAAACCAAAGAAAATGTGAAAAAATGACTCATTTCTGCTTGGAGTTGCATTTATACATCCTCCAGACATCAGTCACAATCACAATATTTTCTTTGAATGTCGAAAGATGCCGTTTAACATCGTTGAAACTGTGGACGCTTGAGGGCATAAGGAACTGTTAGCAGTTAGCAGTCAAGGCAAAACTTATCATTTGAGGTAAAATAAACGACACAAGAAACGTTTACATTAACGCACAGAAGACGACAGCGCTTTCATTTGATCGCGTTTACGTTAAATTTCCACCGATTTTTTTTCCACCGGAAAACATTGCATTATTAAAGTTCACTTTTCGGAGCACATGGCGTCGTTTTGCGATGCCGACATTTGACAGATTAGCGATGGGATTGTAAACAAAATGCCATCGAGTACCGTGTGCTTCTTGTTGAACCTTGTAGTTCCATTGTGAACCACTAACCGACCAATAACAAGCCCCATAGTTCCATTGAGTACCGTGTGCTTATTGATGGACCTTATAGTTCCATAACGAACCATTAACCGACCACTAATAAGCTCCATAGTTCCATCGAGTACGGTGTGCAGTTTAAACGACCCCAAGGTTCGGGCAAGGTTCGTTTTTTCGTTAAGCAGCCTGCAAGCAGCGTTATGGTTGCATTTTTATTAATTTGGCTACTTGGGAGGGAAGATTATTCGAACGTGCTGATTATGTAGATGGTGAAATGCTACAAATCCAATTGAACCTCACTTGTTAGGATATGATTGCGTACCAACTAGTGAAATTGCCTTCAATAGTTTGATTGTTTATAAATCAATACATTGTATTGCAAATCGAAATGTGGGATATGATTTAGATAAGTGTTGGTCTATTTTCTTAGATGATTTTCACTAATTATTAACGATTAACGTGTCTTAAAATTGATTAATTAACACACGAAATAATAGTGAATTGGCAGCTTAATTAAACATAGTATATTAATTAAAATCCCAACGATTGATTATTAGGAAGCATAGTGGTGTTTTTTTCTCTTTTGTACAAAATTCGAAATAGTTATAAAATCTTTGAAAATAGTGTGATCGTTCTTCAACAAATAAATAACATCAACCACCCGAAGGATTTATGCGCCTCCATCTGTTTGCGCCTAAATTTAGGCAAGTAATAATCAAACGAAACTAAACGCTAAAAACTTAGCACTAATTGTACCACATCAAAAAGGGTGGAATTGTTTATTAGTAGTGTTAAATCATAAACTTATTTAGATATACACTTTCTTAATATTCTTAAATACCGTTGCAGTTTGTGTTTGTTAAAATATATAACAAGTTTTAATAGTATCAATAAAGTAAACCGAACGTTAACTAAAACAAATGCATTCATTATGGTATTGATGCAACAAATTTCCCTTTATTTATTTACCTTCAGACACGAAAGGCGAACTTAACTTGAAAATTTGTTTTTAAGTAAAACTTACACAATATTAAAATACTCGTTTTGTGTGAGTAAACAAAACAACGGTACGCAAACTTGTACCGCATCATTCTAGCCGCCTATGTCAATAAAAAACAATCCATCACAAATGAGGAAGGACCAAAAAAACGGGGAAAAACAGCCGATAGCACCACCATCGTCAGTTTGTTTCGCCTTCCATAATGTTGATTCAAATAACAATCGCATATTAATAACGGCCGACGGAAAGTGTACCGGGGGATGGCAAGCTTCTTCAAACGAAGCGTTCAAGCGCAGATTTTTTTTGTTTACGTTGGTTCGTATGGTCTCTTGCTTTAACTTCCTTTTTCTCTCGTACTCTTTATCTCTTTGCGACAGAAGATTTCCACAAGGGGCATTGCCGGGATGCTTTGGAAAAAGTTTGTTCCGGGATGGGGATGGGTGCGCTATTAAAACTGAACTGTCATTAAAAGTTTACAGCATCAAAGTGACCCCATACTCGTCCGGTGTTCGCTTCATTTTGTTTTTTTCGATCGATCCAAAAACCAATGGAGACGCTCAGACGAAACCCGTCGAAACGTGGCGTTTGGTATTCATTGAGCAAATGTTTAAGCCTTAATAGCTTCACCGTTCATTGAATAGCGTTGAGCAGCGATGTACCTAAAGCACTGAAATACGGTATTATGTCCTGAACCGGAGACAACGACAGCAAAAGAATGCGAAGAAAAGCACAAACTTTTACTCCAAAACAACGCCACCCTTGGTACCGTGCTGGTGATGGTGGAGTAACTGTTTTGGAGCAACTGAAAGTTTGCATTCTTATTATGCTACGTCAGGATCGTTTCATTTGAAAATTGTTTTCATAACCACTTTCCATCGCTTTCGCTATTGGTGATGTGGTGAAACATTGCGTTCATCATGGTTGATCATGAAGATTCAATCGAGCAGAACCAAAAACCCAGAATGGGAACATTTTTCTTTACCCTCGAACGCCTTTTCGCCTTTTGTTTGGTTCTATTTTTCACCCCTCATTTATTGGAGCTTTCAATGTGCAGTACGCGTGTTTCTGTAAGCGCTTACTGCTGCTTATTTGAACCTTTATGTACTTTAATAAGCATTTGAAATGAAAGTAAATATTGAGCGCAGACTTCATCCGACCTGTACGGGATGGTTAAGCAGGCTTAAACAATTTAAGGAATTCAAATATTTTTCCATTTCAAGCAAGGAAAATTAATTCAGGCAACAAGCCCTCCCGCAAAAAAACAGACATCTCTTCCTTTTTTTCGCCTCCCCCCCAAAAACGCAACCCCCAGAGTCAGATGATTTGGACCGTGAAATGCTGCATGGATATTTTCGCCCGGCAAACATGGCCAGCTTTATTTATCTTTTGGGCAGGACACGCTGGACCTTGAACAAACAGACCTCTTTTTGCGCTGCAGCATTCGGGGAATAATGTTTGCTTATCTTCGTTGGACTCTGAAACATGGCCGGTGTCCGGCCTGAAACCGTGACAGTACCATTGGCTGTCATCATGTCGTCGTGAGGATGATTTTTCATTTTTACCACGAAGGAAGCAATAAAATTGGCTGTTGGCCCTCGGCTGCCAGTAAATATTGTGCTGCCTCCTGTACGGAGCGGTGGCTGGTGAGCGCCGTGGCCAATATCTTCCGGTCAACGGTTATGTTAGCTTTGGGACAGCTTTATCCTCCTGCACCAAATGCTGCAAATGCTTCGTATATAAATACAAACGAAAGCAGATAAGATTATATTTACATAATCTTAATCAGTTTTAATGGGATTTTATACAACGCAATTAAGGCGGAACAATTTGTAATGTGGAAAAAATAAACTTTAATCGGTTGTGCGCAGTATATGAATAGCCTCACTAATATACTCTCTTTAATACGTTGTAGACGTCCGTTCCGAGCGCCATTTCCCGGCGTTGACCTTTTGTTGGACCGGTGAGTTGCGTGGAAATGGAGATAAACATTCGTAAAGGTTAGGTTGCCTCTTTCTCGTAAGACAGGTTAAAAAGAAATGTCATCTCGTTTGCCCTATGCATCTCGGTCACGTACGACATTATTTCCCAAGGCTCAATGGGTGTCTCTGACCCTCCGTGACCTGAAAAGGTGAAATTCATCAAAATGGTATAAACTCATTGTTATAACTATCAATTGATTTACGTACTGTCAAAAGACTTTCTTTTTTCAATTTTTCCATTTACAGTCACTCGCTTTGGAGAATTCCAAAAAAAGACAGTAGCTGCCAGTTAATGTATTGTGCCCACGCTCGATTGTACACAAAAAAAGCCAATCCATTTAATTTTTTAGCGTCGTCAATATTAGCGTCCTCGTCGTAATACCTTCTTCGTGGAATCTTCAGGTACTTGTTTGAAGCATTACCGAACGATAAGTGCCCACCTACAGATTCTGGATTTACTGCTGGATCACGATCCTGAAATGATGAGAGCTTGACTTTTCCGTCCGAAGGGTTTTGCGAAAAGAAGTCCGGATTATGATGGCATCTGTTGAATGATGCTTATTGACCCCCATCTCAAGATCTCTTTCGATAAGCTATGGCTCAGTTCTTGTGCTTTGGTCAAAGCAAAGCACCGTGAAAAGCCTCATTGCTAGCGAGCGAGTGAGGTGAACCTTCGCAGCATATATTTTTTCCCCTTCAGCGTTTACCTTCAACTGTTTTCGCTTTCCTTTAACTGGGTTTGGTTGAAAATATGAATTATTCAGCGATCCAAATTTAAAATATTACCTTTTGTTTTTTGGGTGGCACGCACAAGGAACGAAGGCAATGGAACGTGTACGGTCGTGATGGAATTATTTAATCAATGTAATGAAATGTATTTTGCGGTTAATATGGATGATTGGAAATATTTCAAATAAATGGTCAAATTATGTACATCTTTGAAGCTAATTAAAATAAAATTTTACAAAATTGATCAATAAAATATTCTTTTCAATGCCTGCGGATTTTAACCTCAAAATTCTAGAAAGATTTAAAGGCAATCCAATTAGGCACGACGTTTTTTGGTTTTTCGTAAAGACTAGAAGCTAAGCCTTAAGTAATGGATCGGAATAAGTAGTAGTAAAAAGAAGCAGATTCCGAGAAATATGACTGTGAGTGGTAAAATGTTCAATTCTAGGAATCTTTTGGTCCCTTAAGCAAGGTGAAACCAACCGTTGTTATGAATAGAAATGACTTTGTCGTGACTACAATGGATTCACTGGGATTTCAGAAGCTCATAATAAACAATCTTCCATTGATCCCACTAGATACACAACACGAGAGGAGGATCTTAATCAAATCTGAAATTTTATTGTATTTAATAATATAAATTAATCTTATTGAAGCCACAAGGATATAAATTTTAAATAATCACTGAGTAATCGATAAAAAAGTATTTTATTAAAAAAAATTGAAGTCTATTTCCATCAGCCTTAAAAAGTGTAAAATTTCAATAAGCTTCTTGCCTTTCCAGTACAAGCGATGCTAACCACATCAATCTATCAGTTGCATTCTACCCAAAACAGTAATTATTCACTTGTATTCCTTCCCCCTAAGGGAACAGCAATCAGTAAGGCATTATCGGGAAGATTCATTACAAATTCAATTGCCTTACCCAACCATTCCCTGGGTTTTGCAGCAGCAGTAACAGCTTTGTGTTACACCCGTTCACTCGCTCGTTAGACGCCTCGTTTCGGTATGGAATGGTCCATAAAACAATTATTCTGTACAAAACCATCTGCCATTGATAGCTGCGCTTGTGGCAAAACCTTTTCTCAGTTCCGGATCCAGCACCGGTTCAGCCCGGTGACCATTGCGATTGACCGTATCGTTTAGCAATTGATTTACTTGTTACGACCCGAAGCAATTCACCGCCCTGAATGGGGTGGTTTGGGTTAAAAGTTTATCCACCACAGATACAGCGCCCTTGGTCGAAGCTTATTGTGTGGTCGTCTGCAAACAACGATACATCCGGCACATGGGTCCACTTTTACGTACGATTGCACAAAATTGTTTCGCATGTTTACGAGTGCTCGCTTATGTATTGCAGTAGTTCTATATTTTTTTCGCTAATATGTCAAACTTGGATGGGCTTCCAGGCTGCTAAACAATTACGGGAACTTAATAATAAACCGTCACCTGCAAAAAACACAAACAGCTTGCACGATTTGCACAGATAGTTTGCCAACTTTTTCCAACCCGTACTACCATCATGCCTTTTATCTGGTTAGGAGTGGATGACTCAAAAGAAATCAAGTAGTAAATCCCGTACCTACCGAGAGAAACTTTTCTCCGGCATGATGTATTAGGGTTTTGTAAAATTCATTGCTTTTACTCTAGCACTAGTTTTTGAAGCGTCACAGTGCCATGATATACATGAATGCTTAATTTCCAGGAAGGTACTATACCAGGAAGGCAGACTATACAACCGAACGCTAGCGATCAGTGCTGTGAAATATTCCGCCCCTTCATTTGATCGACCGCGCCCTACGCCAATTTGCTAGCGAAACTGGATAGAAGATGGCTCCCTTAACGAAACGGTGGCAGAAGTTGTCAAAGTTATGTCAATGGCCAGAAACTGGATGAACCGTCGTATGGAGAGGTTTTCGGGGATGCAGTACGAGAGAAGTTACGTTTCGGTCTGCTCATCCCGCTGGAAGTGTGCTGCGCGCGTGTTTGTGCTCCAACAATGGCCATGTTTTGCTGAAGATGTACAATTTTGCGCATCATTAGAGAATCATAAGCAGTGTCAGCTCATGTTTGTGGTTTGAGTTTACACAGGCCGCGGATCCATGGTGAAGATAAAATGCTACGCTACGACTGTGGTGGAACTGACGCCTGCCAGTCTGGGGTGGAACGTGAAAGAGTTTTCGTTGAAAATAATGGAATGCCGCCAGGTTTGACAGATGTTATGTACCATCGAACCACACTGGGTGACGATGTCAGTCGGGCGGACACTAATTCCATCACTTGATTTTTGAACGGTTACTGGCGCCTTAATATCGTACCTTGCTGAATAGGGAGTTTTTTTTACAACGTCAATCAGTGAATATTGTTAAATGAAATGAGATTGTTGGGTGATAAAAATCTTCGAAATGTATATGAACATTTATTTGCACACCGTTTTGTAGAAGCATAAGAGCTGTTGATGCTTGATAGTATATTGATGCAGCTCCACAATAGCGGGAAGAGCGGGAATTTCAGAGTAGAAAGCTTTCATACAACAAAGCTTAATTCATATCTTTTGAAATAAATAAATGTTGATTAAAAACTTATCTGTTATCGAGTAGAGCTTGTTTAGGAAATTCCAGTATTTAAATTTGTACAACTTCGTCTCTTCAACCGTATTCTATAAGCTCCGGAATGATAATCAAGACTAACATTGATTTGATTTATTTTGCATGAATAATTTATGAAGGCAATGAATCCTTTTGCATGTGGGTTTGTTTTCGATGTATTGCCATTCGTTTACAACCAGTAGATGAAGTTTATATCTGTAGGATATAGTTTATATCAAAGATAACATAATCCTTTCGTGATGAGAAGGAATCTCTAATGAAAAAAAGAAGAACATCTCTGGCAAGTTAAATAGTCAGTCAGTGTAAGCTTAAATCTTGACTGAATTTATTATTCTCTGATACGTTTAGTGCATCTTACATTAAGCAAGACAAACCAAGACCTTTATCGGTTGTATCATCAAAGGAGATAAAAAATAAGAACCATAAAAAAGGATGTTAAAGGAATCTTACAAAAAGAGTCATTCAAGTCATGAATCGACTCTCAATAAATTCTTGAATCTTAAAAAATTCATGAATCCCAATAGAATCATGATTCTAACATTAATTATGATTTTACGCATGTTTTACGTGTATGGGTTCAGAACAATTGTAATACAGATGAGATAACAAAAGTACCTAATAAAAATATACTCAAAAGTGAGTTGAAACAAAATGGAGTAGAAACGAAACGTTTGATGCACATCAGTTGAAACGGAATAAATGTGTAAATGTGTGTAATTTAGTAAAATTTATAAATTGATGTATTTTAATGCGAATTTGTTAAAATACGTGTCTTTTCACTCAAATAATGTTTTAAATAAAAAAAATAATAAAAAAAATCTATAAATTTGCCTATCTCCTAAGCAGAGGCGGATTCCGTTTCATGTCCTTGCCGATCAGACTAGCCCGCTTGTTCGATTATACAGGTTTGACAGTTAGGCAAAGCGAGCAGTATATTCATTTGGCTAGTTTGGGTATGGTACACATTTATTCCGTTTTAACTCATCTGTATCAAACGTTTCGTTTCAACTCATTTTTGTTTCAACTCACTCGCACATTTTCGTTTCAACTCACGTATTTACTCTTTTAGCAACTCGACTCACCACGGCTACATGCTTACTCTCATAAGTGAGTAAAATGACCGAACCTTAACTTATACGCTTTTGCTTGCGTTCGTTTTTTTTAATATTCCGAAATGAGTCGTTAAACGAGCTGATTCCTAATAACGACTCATTCAATCTGAGTTGACTCACTAAAAAGAGTTGTTAGTCTCATCTCTAGTCGCTACAACATACAACACCGACCGTTCCCGAATCTGTGAGGATTCGTGGCTTGTTGAGGATTCGTGAGTCTTCGGAATAGAGATTCAGAGTCATACATTTATTTTTTTACTCAAAACTGAAGAAACCCTCTTAGTCGCGGTCGAGAGGAAGATGCATCGTAGTGATTTTTGACGATGCAAGAACCGCTTTAATGACGAGTTCTACGAGTTTTAAGATTAGCTCACGCGAATTTGACTCGCCAGCCTCCAGACTGCGGCCTTAGAGCGCTCGTGAGCGGGTTAGAGGACAACTGCAGCAGATATAAAACAAAGCTAGATATCCTTCTAAAAACATTTTATCTTTAATCATTATAGCATTATAAAGGACACTTTTATAAAATGCTTGACCTCTTTTTGGTATCCATCAATAGCGAATGTATCCATTATTAATGCGTTAATATTAAGTACTAATTAACTCCACACAGCCTGTGTCTTCGTTTGAAATGCAAATCGGTACAGTATCGTATTGCCTACATCTCCTAATTATCCTTCTCAGCGTACGGTGGACAAAAAAAAAGATGCAATCACACGGAATAGTAATTGAATAATCAATGTCAATAATTTCCTCAAGCAGCTAATTGGCCTGCAAATGACAATAATCATCCAACCCGGACCCGACGGATGCCGCACTGGTGGGCGTACATGGCGTTGAAGAAGGTTCCGCTAAGTGCACGAGCCTATCTAATGAGATTTTATCGATGGGTCAATGCGGCAACTAGATGGACACACCGACACCGAGCAAGCAGTCAGCAAGATGCACAAAAGATGACTGATTACGTCGCGTCCGTGCGTTCTTCCGAAACTTCAAACGATGGTTCGAGAAAAAGCTCTGGATGGGCTATGTTTCACACTCGCTCTCCTTGTTGGTAGTTCTCGACTGCTCGTTCTCGATTGCTGGTAATTTATTCATGAGCGAACCGTGCCCGATGATGCGCAAAATGTCGGCTTCTCGTCGAACCCAAACCACACAAGAAGCCAATTTCATCTTCTATCGGTACAACGGGCAGTGTTCGTTTTTTTTCGTTCTTCGTTTGACATGCTGTCGTGCCTACATTCCTGTCCGGAATGAAAACTATTTTTACCACCCAAAAGCACATCGCGCTCTATTATGCCGGGAGGGGTTCGTTGAATGAATAAACAGTCTATTCTATGCTTGTTATAATTCAATTATGTTTGTTAGAATAAGATTCCGGGATGAATGTAGGGCAATTTTAAACATGCAACAACTGGTTGTTAAGCAAAAATAAAATTAAAAGAAATATTGTTCTATAAGAACCTATAAGATGCATTCTTAGTTCTAGCTTCTTTGCTTTTAATTCAATAAAATGTCATGCTTTGCAAGAATCGCCTGTTCCATGTTCACTTTTGCCTTAGCGTGACGTCGGTAGAAAGATGCCATGTCTTGGAAAAGCTTCGCTCTAAGTTGAAGGGGTCTTACTATACTCTCTGTGCAAATGTCAAGTGAAACATCTTTTGCAGCTTTCTGCAACGAAATCAGACCAAATGCAAGACAATTTCGCTGCATCGTAGCAGAAACAGCAGGGAACAGCTGCATCATCGTACCGTGGATTCCCGACGGGGAGATAGGCTTTGCCGAGTTGGAGTAGGTTCTATTAAATTTGCTCCAAGTTGCAAACCAAGGACGTCTATCGGGGCGGGCTGATTGCATAAGAAGGAGTTTTACGACGTGAAGCAAAGTATATTCGCCATGCCATGCCTGACCCGGTACACTGCAAGTGATTTCTATTATCGCAACATGTTAACGTGTTCAAATTGAACACAGCGTACGGTATGGTATGTGTGCATGTAATGGCGGTTCATTCTAAACCTTGTTTGCTCTCAAGACTGTGAACCAATAAAACTACGATCATATTTACTCACAGGTGTAGGTTTCTCCTGATACACTCAAGAAAACTGTTATTCGTTTTCCTTGCGTCAATAAATGTGCTTATGCCTGCGGCATGCCATGTCGAAATAAATCGTCCATCATCAACAGCAGTTTGATCGATTGTTCTGCTTGAGAAGTATTTCTTTCCGTTGTTTTTTTTTTTCAATAAACATAACACATGTATCAAATTTTGTGTCAAAAAAACTCACGCGAGGTTCGTGTAATAAACCTATTCGACGTGAATAGATAGAGACCTTTCTTGAGGTAGTCTCGTTCATCAAATAGAATAAATTTTCTCAGCCTCTGTAATCCATGTTACCAGCTAATATTGCTATCTTTCTCTTTTTATTAATTAATCTAATTATTTAGTTTTGTATTAATGTATGAATTTATTTATTCATTTTTTCCATTTATTTATTCATGTACTTTATTTTTTATTCAACGATTTACGTAAATTTATTTATTAATAATTAATTATTACAGCTTCGACCGTATTGTCAACCTCTGAAGCTGAAGATTTAACAGCTGGGTAATCTTCCCAAACATTTTCACTGTTTACATAAACGTAACAACTGAAAAGTATTTCCATGAAATATTAAAAAAAAACCTATAACCAGAAAAAACTGTAATAAATTTATCTTCCATTTCCGAAAATTAATGGCAAAAAACCGAACCTATGGTGTTTGATGAAACTGATAAATTGTGTTTCATTGCTAAAGGGTCCCCTGCTAGTAATTGAATGAATTTGCTAATTTGCCATACTGCTAATTGTTAGATGGCATGCCACTTTCAATGGCACGGTAGGGTTCAACCCACCCAATTGGTGGAGATAAATACTTCCCGCTGTTGAAAGAGGTGTAGTCTATTTTTTCAATAGCCAAAAAGAGGTAATAGAAGTAAAAAATTTTATTGTTTTTTCTTTACAATTTTCAATCCATTTAGGGGACTACAAACAAACTACAAATATTCGTGTAGAGTTGTAAAGAACTGAATTGTAAAAAAAGCATTTACAATTAATAGCTGCACATAGTGAACTTCAATAAAGTATTACAAATTGTTTTTACTGCTTGCTATCGGTTGCTTTCGTTCGTTCGTTTGTACCAATTGCAATGGCCACATTTTCCGAACAAAGCGTACTCACCGCCGTCCATTTCGAAACATCATCCCAAACCGACCGTCTCATTGATGCATAAAATCGATACAAATCTTCTCGCCAAACGCTGTTTTGTTCCGCAAACAGCCATCCTACCTTCAATTTGCTGCCCACATTTGCGTCTATTTGTTCACCTCCACAGCTTACCCGAGATAGTGAGCGAGAAAATCCATCACATGTGGAAAGCACTGAATCAATTTCTCATTACACACGTTGTTGCTTTGTGGCCCTTCATGCATGGTCTGGAAATAGTTTTTCCCGGTTTGCGAAACATTCCCAGTGCCATGGTTGTGGCTTCGAGCGAGTTCCCCTTTGCGCTTTCCAGCCATCCGGAGACCTGATTTAGTGGTAAAAGGTAGAAACAGATTCTATGTTTTATGTGAGCTTTTCTTTTTTTCTTTTCTTCTGTGTTCACCCCTAATTCGCAATCTATGTACTGTTGTGCTGTTTTCTGCTATGCCGACATTCCTGGTTGGTTCTGGTTGAAAAGTTCTACTAAAACAATACCATTAAACAGCTTCCCATGTCGGCGTATGTCCATAGCAGGGGCAGGAAAAGGAAAGGATGGGTTCCACAGTATGGAAAAAACAGGATGCCTACGATAAAAGCCGGCTATGTTATACATACTGGGCAAGCTCTTGATCATGGTAAATCATGGAGACTTTAGTTGGTGTTACCTATACACCAATACTTGTCATACATACAGACACAGAGAGATATGCGGCCCGTAAAAATAGTAAATATTTGTTCCCGAGGGTGTTGACAGCTTTTTAAATGGTTATTTTTTTAAATTATTATTTATTATTTATTATTATTATTATAATTATTATTTAAATTATTATTTTTCCTACATCCAGGATTCCTGTCCGTTAAAAAATGTTGGGATTTTACTCTGAACAATGCACGGTTGATATTTCTAAAAAAATTAAAAAATAATGAAGCTGCTCATAAATGGTTGCAATGACTGTGAAATATATCTTAGGTTATTGAATATTATTTTTTTATGTTGTTTGCTTACAATATTTTCATTTTGGTTGTAGTTGGAAATTCTATTCTATTATATTTATTCATGTTTTTCAATTTTTTTAAAATAAATAATAAACTTCATACTGAGCTCAAATTTGTCTACATATTTATATAGTTTCTCACAAAGTTCCACCCCAAAAAAATTGAACATCCAATGCTTTTTTCCGTTTAACGGCATCTTTAGCCAGCAAATAATAAAACAAGCAATCAAACATCGAAAACCGAAGCATCGAAGTCACACAACGCAATCTTTATCATGTTGAAACGATTGACACACTCATATGTGAACGTATGGGATGTTGATAAGAGATAGCAAGGCAGTTCCGGATGCTTTTTGGGTCCTATGTACGCAGCGGTTTCACACACACCGATCAACTCAGGACGATTCTGGCCGGATAAAATCACAGCACCTTTTGTCTAGGCCCAGAGAAAATCATCCCAAAGAGCAAACTTCATCTTCCAAATGCGAAAATAGTCAACCGATGTTGGGGCTAGAATGTTGTCACTCCCCTTATTGGAGCTCACTATTTCTTTGGAGGATTTTGAGGGAAAATATTTTAAGAACCACCAGCGTGTATCTATGTGTGTCTGCATTTGTTTCACCGTGATGCGCATAAGAGTCGGGGTGTGTTGGTTTTGTGGACGTTTTCAGCTTTTATCGCTTTTTTATGCGCAAGCTTGCGGTTAATCCAATTCTTTCCACGACGAGCCATTATTTTCCCACTTCGCCCACGGGGCCATCGGTGACACACCGCAGAACCATCCCGATGACACACACGCACACTTGGGTGGCGGGAACCCATACCCATGTCACGGTACGCTCTTCTAGGTTTTTCTTCGTCTGTGGAGTTTCTTCCTATCTTAACAACTTTAGCTTCAAGAATGCCAAAAATGGTGGAAAATTTTCAGGGACCTGTGGAAAGGAATCGGGAAAAGCACATAGTTTTTCCTGAAAGGAAAACGATTGCTTTATTTTAGGCTTCAGCACGGTTGGCCATGAATGGTAAGGGAGAAAGGGCGTATTGGTTTTTAGTCATGCAACCAGCCCCTTTCCCAGTGACCCAACGTGGAAGGTTGTGCGCGGTATGGATGGAAAAGTTTTAAGAGTAATTTGAACTTTTCGCTCCGTTCGCTACGTGTGGCTTCGTTTGCAAAGATTCAATTTATGAACAATTTTACTTATCGTTATTCGTGTGAAGGAAAATCATTGCATTGAAAACGCCAGGTTTACGAAGCATTTATTCTACTGGGAGAATCTTGTAGTAGTTTAAAAGTTTGTGCCGTTTAAGCAGACGAATTTTTTCGTTTTCTATTAGTACTTCTGGGTTTGTTTGTTTGCAAAGAACATATTAGTAGCGCTAATGAGTGGAAACAGAATGGGCTTTTTATATATTTTTTATTAGATATTGGAAAAAGTAACTAAATTACGAAATGCAATCAATGAAAATATTTGGAAATAAATTTAAAAATAAATTTAACTGTATGATGAAAAACTAGTAATAATTTATTTAATTTTTGAAATTATTTCTCAATCTTTAACTACTATTAATATATAATGAATCTTATACTTATTCCATTTTAAACTAAATTGACGCTCTCCTAAAATAAGAATAAATTTCGACAAACTAAAGCACAAATCGACAATATTGAAACAGGCATTAAAAGTTTCATTCATTGATATCATTTACTAGAATAATAGAGACGTGAACAGTACTCAGTAGTTAGAAATAGTTGAGATGCAAAAATTCTGCCAGGAGCATAATTATTTACCGAAGATAGCAACACAGGAGCATCAATGTGTCCAGTTAAATGTTTAAAATACGAATTTTGTATGTTTATTTTTAATGTCTCAGGTTCTAGCAACAAACATGCAAATCCTCAATTTTCCCGAAACGGATATGAGGGGTCCACCTCTGTTCTGAGTGGAGGATTGGAAAAGTATTTTAAGAGGTTACAAAACCAATTCAACTAACTGCGTTTAGGAAATTATGATGTCAACTTGACAATGCTCAAAATGTTCAAAAAAAAAAAGTTGGTAATAAACGCGTTTCGTTTATTTTAAACCAATGGTTGTGTTACAGAACAAATATTTGGTTTTGGGGAGACAAATAGGTTTTTGGGAAAATACGGAGGCGACACAGGAATTATTCCAGAGTCGACAGCGATTTCGGATTTCAATTCAGAAATTAAATCTGCAGTTGACTCCGGAGTAATACGAAGCAATCTGCAGCTGATTTCGCAGTGCACTCCGATGTTGAATACGGAGTTAAAATCGAAGTTTACTCCGGAGATTTTACTCTGGATTCAGCTCCGGAGTCAGCTCCTGAGTAATCCGGAATCAACTCTAGAGTCAACTCTGGATTGAAACCGGTTTTTATACGTCGGGGTCTCTCTTCTTGGCTTTAACGACCTTGCAGATCACGCCAGCTATTTCTGGCTTACTAGGCTTATTTTACCACGTAGCCGGATAGTCAGTCCTTGCTACGGGGGAACGGTCCGAATGCGATTTGAACCCGGTTCTGCCTTGTGGACCGGCGCAATTTATCACATGCACCACCAGGCGGCCCGTCGGAGTAAATTCATGAATTCACTCCAGAATTCCCATCACTAGTGTTGGGAGCTGCATTAGATTTTCTCCATTTTTTTTTTTATTCTTTCAAATTATTCGATTCCATGGACTTGAGTAGCAAGCGGTCCACTCAAGTCGTATTGCTTAAAACTATGAATTAAGACTTAAACTAGGATACAATTCACTTTGAGTTCGAATAAATGTCCTTTTCCGTACCGTGAAAGGACACCATATCCTGAATATACTTGGTCGATCATGGTTCACGAAATATGGTAACTGAATCTTAAAATGAATCCTAGTGTTTTATCGGCTTTGACCAATGGTAATGTAAAAAAAGTGAATTATTTTTCGTCACGTAAAATGGTCCCTTAATTTGGTCTCTGATTGTAATATTAATTTCCCTCTTTCATCCACAATATTTAAACTTTACTTGCACACTCTACCATTCCTTTAACTTAACTTTACAAACCCAGAAATCATTAGGTGGATCGACCAGAGCTTAATGTCCCTTTTTCCTGTTCCTATTGATTTCCGGATTTATGTCCCCTCCCCCTACCTCCCATGTTCAACCTTTTTTGGTGAATCAAAACTTTCTCCCGGTACGAAGTGGTCTTGATTGCAAAATTATGTTCTTATTTAATGATGATGATTTGTATCTAAGTGGCACCGTACAGTCGGTTTTCCCGAAATTCGGAAAATTGAACCACTCGCTAGATGGGAAATAAATTGTTGCAATCGCAAAGGAAGAAGAAACAAGAAGGTTGCAGAGAAGCATTTTTGAGGATGAAAAGTATTTGCCCGAGACCTTTGGTTTCACAGTTGTTGAAACAGTTTCGGTGCAAAATTATTTCACAACATTCAAACATCTCAATTGTCTTGAATCGATTTTTGGAGATGTTTTTTTTTTGTGTGTGCTGTGCCGCGCCCTTGTTTTATTTCATTCTTCTTTTGTAGCATTGTGCTACGTAATCAAACAACGCACCAAGATAAATTGCGCTCATTGTCTGTAGAATGTAGTTCTTCTTTTTTTTTTGTGAAGTCAAATATTTGAACAAGCTGACCAGGAACACCGGATAATAAGGGAACGGAAATGTCTTCCCATCCATCGTTGGGAAACAGATTCATCTCACTGCTACTGCATCCCATTCGACGGACAATGATTCACGGAAGCTTCATACAATTTCACAGAAGCTGCAAATGGTTATGGAAAGCTCTGTATGTAAGAAAATAGTGCCAATATAAATGTATGAAACAATCCAAATGGTATAAGTAAGGGAAAAAGAACCAGATATACCAGGAACCAGGAACTAGCTGACGAATAGCATGGGAACATTTACTTCTTTGCTTCTTCAAATTCAACAAACGATAGGAATGTAACTGAAGATTCTGGCGCTGTAGGTGGATTGTAGTTGAAGTTTCACAAAACCCAACAGTGGATCTGTGTTTCACAGTAATACGATTTGCTTATGGTCTCGGTTGAAGAATGAAGCAATTTATTAGCTGTTGCTTCTTTCAGTTTGATGTTTGATTTTTTTTTTGTCGTTCTCGGTTGGGTGACGCTGCTGTATCACGTGTACTGTTGCTGAATTTCTTTTCTAGGTCCCCGACTTACTGGGTAGCTTTCGCGAAGCCTAAGGGATTAGTAGATAAATCGTTCGCTGTAACAACAGACACAACGATTATTGTTCATTGTTGCTTTCGGCTCCAACAAAACACAAACCATAAAGCTTTAAAGCGATATTTATCGCTTTTTAAGCGTATGGTTGGATCTACATTTAGGTGCTCTCCAGTGTCTTCTTGGTGTTGTGAAAATAGTTTCAATGCATTCCAAATGTGTTCCTTATAGTATCTTCCCAAATTTTTTTTTGAAAACTACATAGAATTATCACTCAAAAAAGTTTAAATTCTCTTCTATGGTAGCTCTTATCTTGGCTCCCGTTGCTGCCGTTTGTCACAACAAACAGAATTAAACACGTACCCATCAATTTCATCTACCAATGCTCAGAATTGTAATGCACTTTTTTGAGGCTACAATCGAAGTCTTCCAAAATGATAAGCAACTCGTGCCGGTTAGTTCGAAGTTTTTTATATAATTGCCATATAAGACCCATCCAGAATACACTCCCGTAGGTATCGATAAAACCCATTCCGGTACTTCGTCCAGTTGCGATAGAAATTGCCACTGCAGTAAAAGGTTCCAATCACCAAAGGGGATACGGTTGGCACTTTGAATAGAATCCTTCCCAAACTTAAAAATGCCTTGACTAAACCATTTCTTTTTCATTTTTAACTGTTGCAGATGAATATTTTCCTGTTCGTTTTTAGCTTGAGATATTTTTTCCACTAGCATACTATTGTTCGTAAATGCTTCTTTGCTGATTGGAAAACGGTTGAAGCTGCTGTTTTATTTCCTGTCCAGGGTCAAGTAAATCTGCAACCTTTATAAAACGAACTTTGGCGTTATTTTGGTCTATCAATTCCGTAGTAAGGTTGTTCAATAGATGCATTGTTTTTTTAACTTTCTCAGTAGTATTGAGTTGAGCTGCTTTTGTACAATTTTGAATTTGTTTAAAAGGCTGCAGTTGGTGTTGGGCATTCCACCACGATTCAAATCGTTCGTTCGTATTTTTTCACACCCTAAATCAACTGAAAAATTTTCTCTTTTGAAAATTGCTTTAACACTGCGATAACTATTCCTATCAAAATAATTATAATTAAAAGTAAGCAATAATTCATCAAAAGTAAGTGTTTCAAACATGGTCTTCGTTTCTCAGGCTGAATCCAATTTATATCAAACTAAAACTAAACATCTGCGCATGAAGAAGGCAAAGCAATAAGAACTGTTTGACCCAAAACAAGTTGTTAAACTTCTTATATAAGTACATAATTACATTCTAAGAACTTTACTTCGTATAACCATTTTAAAGTAAACATTAATAAAAGGAGCAAATTCCTTAAAACAGTTTGTTAATGATATCAGTGTTTCGTTGCATGTTGTGTATATAATCACATTGACCCACTTTTGATTCAACGGTATCTGTATCGGCATTTCGTTTGGCACTTAATTCCAAATCAAACGTCAACTTATCAATCTCACACTGTCGGTTGATTGATAAACTACACCGTGTGCTGCATTTTGCGATGCGATTAAAAAGCAGACAAACGCTTGTCTTTGTTTTCATGCCATTTTCTAAATCTTTTGCTTTGTGCAGAACCTTTTTCGGATGGTCGTAAATCATTTTGTCACCAGAGCTGTTACGAAGATGGTAATGGTAGCTTTCGTGCTAGACGTCCCATTTCGATCAGCATTGCACTTCTGCATTAATCAAGTGCGTGTCTGGAAGCAAACGAATAAAAGGTTTTTATATTGAATTTACATGTTTTGCAACAAAACATTGCAGATTTATCGATTTACAGTATTTTTCAAATGTTTAAAAGCTTGATGCATATGTTTCTTTTTTTTCAACGAACCCCTCAATTTTTGCTTGAATGTGTCATTTTACATGACTAAATCTTGCCGCTCTCATTACTCACGTCATACTTTTGTCTATTGTGTGTTTTATTTTCAGATTACCACCACTCAAGTCAACATTTCACTAGCTGTAGCTGTATGATTTTTCTTTGCTAATTCGAAACGGATTAAATACCATTGTACCATCGTGAGCCGAGCAAAACTATGAAGCAACCATTCTTCCATCGTTCATTCCATCGCCAGTATTCAGCAAACCGATCATGCTCCGCTCATCGCATCATCTCATCGCAAAGTAGCGTAATTGAAAGCTTCCATTAGGAGGCTAGAGCCCTTAGTCTTGTGGTCGATTGCTCTACCGGGTGGCCCGGGTAGATAGTCCCGAGTCGTTCCTCCGTTTGCAAAACGAACCGCTACGGATCCGGTCCGATGGCTACCGTTGCGACCGGATCCGCCGGGTCCCTGGTGGACCCAAGCGCTCCACCGGCCGGCCAGAAGCAGCGCAAGAAGGGAAAATTTCGGGTAAGTAAACGCTTTGGCCACTGTTCGGATTCGGAAATCGAATCCGCCCGTGTCGAGGATGAAAGCAAAGCAGATAGAAATTGAAGATAAGAGTGAAACGAGATTAACTTAAATTGGTCGCTCTTAAGTTAATTGGCTTCGTAGGAGAGGCCGAGCTAGTACCGAAGCTTAATGATTCCAAGACAAGTGTTTTGGCAAACGAAAGGGAAAAAGTTTTTAAAAAGTACGCAAAAAGCCGCTTGCTTGCGTTAATCGTTCCATTATAATTACTTCTCATCGTTTCCTTTCGATGCTCACTGTTGGTAGTATGTTCTTCAAATTCTTGCTCAGCATTGTATTCATTGTATTTCTTATTTCCTTTTATTTTGTTTTGGATCAAATCAAGCGTTTTAAAGCTCATTATTACTGTACTTGTGATGTACTTCACAGCAAGACACAGACAAATAAGCTTCCCTTCTACTCTTTCCTTTTCCTCCCTCTCTACTACTAGCTGAAGGAACGTTCCTCCTCATCAGTACGGGAAAAGTTCATCAACGATCCAGCGTACACGGAAGATGTCCGCCATCTAGCATTGCCCATGCGCCGCAATAGTGGTCCCGAGCACGACCCTGGCCGTAAGTTTTACATGATATCGAAGAAAAAGTCCAACTCAGTCGGTAAGGACTATTCGCGAGGTTCCGGCAGCTTGCAGATAGGAGGGGGTGGTGTTGGTGGGGCCGATGGTGCCTCGAGCGAATTCTACACGCTGGACGTGGAATCGATTCGCCGGGCTGGTCTGAACGTGCCGGAGGTGAAACCGAGAAGGAAGAAGTACAACCACCATACCAGTGCGGAACTATTGAACCGTTTGCTGAACACGGATGAGTCAAGCAGTTCGGATGGTGTGCGACCGAAACCCGGATACGGTACGGCAACGCTAGACCGTGGACGCGGCCGTAGCTTGGACCGCAGAAGCTACACAACCGCTGACGAACGGTTCGGTACCACACGGGGCCTTTCGATTAGTCGTGCCGGAGAGGAAGACGGTCTCGGCAGGGATGCTGGACGTCAGCAGCAGCAGCAGCAGTTACAGCGAGGACGTAAAAGTCGCAACACGGGCTCACGGAAGGAAAACTCCGAACAGGACGCACCAACGTTACCGGATGGCGGCACAGCATCAGGTCCCCCGGTGGGAGATGTCTTTGCCGAAGATATCATGGTAAAGGTCGGTGACCGAGAGACTGGCAGTACCAAAGGTGGACGATTTCAAATAGGTAAACGGTTCCTAAAGGGAGAAATTGGTATCAAAAGCTTCAACTATTACCTACTGAAGGAGGGCCTCAAGTCTTCCAAGAAGAGTCTGCTGAAGCAACGGTCGGCTCCGGTTGCAGCAGCGGGTTCGGTGGACATGCCGCTTCCGGAACCACCGCAATCGATGGAATTGATCAGCCCAGAATCGGAAACCATCGCTAGGATGGGCGAGGGTGAAAAGGGCGAGGAAAACATTTACGAAGAAATTTACTTTGAAGATAAACCGAAACGACCATCGGAGGGATGTTCCAGGGAGGGCGTTCCAATGCAGACATGCCAGGACGCTAGTAATGAGAAAATTCAATTTATCGATTGTGAACTGTGCGTGCAGCAGTGTAGCAATGCGAATTGTGACGTGTGCCATGGTCTGGGTGCGCAACATACCGCACAACAGCATGAGCACCATCATCACCAGCTACAGCAGCAGCGACAGGCCGAACAGAAGCAGCAGAACATTTACGAACAGCTAAAGCAACATGGCTCGGGAGGATCTTCGGGTGGGAGCGGACAGTCTGGTGGGCTGTACGCCAAAACCACTACCAAGTCGTTGGACATTGATGAACAGATCTATCAAAGAAAGAAGCAGCAACAGCAACCACAGCTGCTCGATCCACAAAAGCAACAAACCCTTAAGCAGCAGCCAGAGAGCCATACAAGAAGTATGGGAAATTTAGTGGATGAGACATCACTGTATGCTAGTGAGAATGTACTACAATATCAGTCGTATAACCCTAGCAATCCTAACGTGTACAAACTCGAAACGACACCAGTAGCATTCAGCTGTGACTACAGTCCTCTGCAGCAGATCTATTACAAACAACCGCCTCCATCGGTTACAAATCCAGGAGATACGGTCGCCAATAATCCCCGGCAACACATCTATCAGAGACCTCATCAGCCTGGAGGTACTGTGTCATCCGGATCCGACTATTACCAGGAGCTCAATCATAAGAAATCTTCCTCATCGAGTGATTCTCTACAGCAACAGCAGCGTCGTCTACAGGGATCCAATGCTGGGATCTATTATCAACGAGCTGCTGCGGCATTGAGCGATGATCAACATCGTAGCTTGATGAGTTCGAATGCAGGTGCTAAAATCTACAAAGTAAGTTCGAATGTTTCCATACTGAGTGAAGCATCCGGGCGCAGTGAAGGTTCTTACCGTCAGCCACAACAGATACAGCCACAACTTCAATCCCAGTATCAACCTTTGTCATCCATGGCAGTAGTGACGCAGCGGGAACATCCCTCTGCCCAAGGACCCAATCAAACAAGATCGCAACAATCGCAGCAACAGCAACAGCACCCCCAACCACAACAACAACAACCATATGGTCGAACAGGAGGTAATATGTCCGATTCGAGCCTTGGAGATTCGTTGTTTTCCTATCCGGCAAACCGTCGATACTTCGGTAGCTCGGAAAGTTGTCGCTTTGCCTCGGAAACTTGTCGCCGTTGTAGCGTGGAGGTGGACAAGTGTAGCTTCTCCGACACCTGCCGCTACTCGGACTGTCGTAACTGTGATTGCTCGTCCAGCTATTTCTCTTCCGACTTTGACGACAATGCACATGGCGGGGCACGCAATAAGACCGGTGCTCGAATGTCACACTCACAATCGGAAGCGGCAGGATACTACCAAGCACCACCTTATGCGGAGGACTTCATGAAACATGTCAGTGCGGTGAAACGTGGCAATCAGCAACAACAGCAGCAGCAGCAACAGCAACAACCACCGCATCCGGTGTCGACCACTCATTTGATGGCTGGAGGAAAGATTTACGAAACACCGCCTACATACGTTGGCATGATGCCGGTTACGGGTAGCGGGCTGCAGAAACCTCGAGAACCAACGTACGAAACGTTACGAAATCCTCCATACTCGATACCGATGGTAGGTCCATCGTATGATGCCGCTCCACTGGTTGCTAGTGGACGGCTTTCGATCAGTCAAAGCCACGAAGCGTTGCTATCTCCAATCCGGCGCAGTAGATCTAGCAGGAGCACTGATACCGATCAATATCCACAGCTTGATCGTCATTCTCCTGTTTCACATTACTCCAAAATAAGACGCCCTCATCAATCGAACACTCTACCATCGTCAATGCGCTCGGGAAGGCGTCAACAAACAGGTACGGGAGAGTATGATCCAGCTGGTTATAGCGTAATTCGCGAAGGTCCTTTCAATACCCGTGGCATCGGGCCTGGACCTAGTGGAGGATCCACACTGCCGAAATCCTTCAGCATGCAACAGTCTCGCATCACACCGATGGTTACGGGACGATCGGCATCTCTGCTCACGATGGGTCACGAGTATGCAGAAATTACCAAAACAACTGGGAAAAATAAACCAATTCCACCCCCGATTAGTACTATTCCGAGTACACGCGAAGCTAGAGCACGTTCGAAACAAGCGGCATCGGTTGTCCGTGCGGTATCCCCATCCCAGTACGCTCGCACTGGTCCGTCAGGCATTGCTGGTAGTTCCGTGAGTGGGAATACAAGCATGGAGCGTAAATCTCGCGATCGATCATTGAAGCAGGTCAAAAGTTCTGAAACAGCGAGAAAAGAACGATCGCCAGCTGTTAGGGAACAGCAGATGGAGAAAGGAAAATCTGTCAGAGAGCCTACCGGAACGTCAGCTGCCGGTGCTAGTGGTTCGATCGGAAGAACTGGAAAACCTACGACGGGAAGTACCAGACGGAAGGAGTTTGTACGATCGCAACAGCAACAGCATCGATCAAAGCGTCCGGTACAGGATAACTTCACCGATGACGAAGATGATGATGAGGTGTTCCTGAGTGATAAGGTGTACGAACGACCGGCGCAGAACAATCGAAAGGTAAGTGTTTGCTGTTTACCTTTTCAATTGATGTTAGCAAAAAGACACATTTCCATCCAGTCCGTTTAGATCATTCCAGTTTTCGTAGTATCGTTGTCCTTAGAATTCGTTTGCTTCGTCTGGCATTTCTCAATGTACAGTCCCACGTCTCAATAAATATCCAATTAGTCATCCCTATTCCAACGTCCGGACCGTCAGAACCAAACCCGAATTGTTTCAATATTAAACCGATCCAAGAATTCTTCGATTATCTAGAAGATTAACCGCTAACATCAATGTCATCACAATTGCGTTTCTCATTCCGATCTGGTTCCAACCTTAATCGTGCGGCCTTCTGATGTACCGGAAGACACATTATGTCTCGACCCATTCCGAATCAATTCTACCAACATCACCATTCGATTAGTTCATAAAACATTCGCGTGACGGTAGGAAGCGAAAAAACGATACCGAATGATAGCCTCAATATCAGCAGGAAACCCGAAATTGATCTAAAACTGTCCCTGGCCAATCAGCCGAACTACGTGGAGAAAGTTTGGTACCGAAAATAGAGCAATCGGATTGGATAATCGGCATTAGGACAACGTGCCATTTCATCAAGGATTCGTCTGCGGTACGTGATCCCGAGAACTTGCGAACTGGTCTTGCTTGACCCTGAACCGAGAGGTAACCCGACGTACCCTTGTTTGGATGGACGAAACGCTTCGAAACAAGCGTCATAATTACCGGCGCTAAATAATTCAGCTAATTAATTGAAAAGATGTTGAACGTAGGCTGGAAGATTTCGGTGTGGATGGGTTTTCCGACGTTCTTCCCATTCCTTGGGGGAAACGGAAGTCCGTGTCACCAGAGCTTTACTTTCTTCACGATTTCTCGGAAACAGTTTGGCCTCTTTGCCCGGTCCGTTGTGGTTCGGTTCCGAATTAAGATTAAACGGAAACGGTCGGAAGCACGAGGGAGCTACATCCCGGGATGGGGACGATAATAAGACTAATGCACAACCGTAAAGTCTTTGGGTTTCTCGGAAGTCTAAGGCCACCTTCAAGCAGGTCGAAGCAGTACAAAACACTGGCAAGATGTGGAAGCACATCATGTTCCGCACACGTGGTAAACACGCCTCCAGGTGTATCGTGCCCTCCTCACCCTATTCCTAGTACGGATGGAACAGTGCTGAGGAAGATGCTTAATTTTGTTGTGAATATTTAAAGCCTTCTGGTTTTCGTTGACTTTGGCTGAAGTTTATCGTTTGCCAAGTGCGGCGGGTGGGAGGTCAATATCTCTACGCGCTTGCCAAAAGCACGTTTCCGTTTCCGGATGTAGCCCAAGTGCACGTGGGTTTTGACGCTTTTGCCAAAACTCGTCCTTCTGTGTGTGTACCGTGCGTTGCCCATTTTCCAGCCCAGGAACACCTCTTCCGGGTATAAGGCTGGAAGTTGATGCCGGAAGCGGCACTGGTGCGTCATAAGCGGGTCTTATACGCGTCCTAATTATCCGCACGAATCCTGACATCCTCACCGTGAATGAACGCAGACAGAGAGAGAGTGAGAGAGACAGTCCTACAGAAAGAGGTTTTCGACACAATCCGCTTATAGGTCGACAGTGTACAAAAAGCAAACTTCTGCCACGCACACACACACACACACGCACCCTGGGTGCCAATTTGTTGAACTGAATGTGCGTTGATTGATGGCGGATGTTGATGGCAGCGGAATGGGGCAAGATTGGAAGCTAAGCGTTCCAAGAACCGGTAAATACCGACCACCTTTTCTTCACTTTTGGGGCAAGCTTCAAACAACGCAGTTGCCATTTTCAACCAACGCTAAAGGCCGTTACGGTTAGCTTTTAGCAGATGCTGTGATGCTGTGATGCTGTGGTGACGTTTATTGCCACCGGCGGATAAACTGACGCCGCTGGTGCTGAACATTTTCATTCAATGTTTACCGACATGCGACACGGTGCAGTTGCTGAAGGAGCTCCAAATTTATAGCCTATCGGTTAGAGATTAAACGCTAAAGCACGTTACGATTTAAATTTAACAGACCACACCGAGATAGTTATTGAAATGTGCCTTTGCTTAAGACCACTTGCTTTATTTAATCCCCACTAAAACCACTCATTTCCAATAGTTTATGGTGACTGTGGATAAGCAACCACCAGCTTGTGAGTGGTTTGGAAAGTATAAAAACGTACGATTTAATTCTGTTGCTGCCGGTTCGTAGCGGAGAAAATATCGAATCTCTGCTGCTACCCGATTGCATACATTTAGGCGAACTTTGTGCGTTTAAGCGTGTGAATAACTTTACTCAAAACGACGAAAAATCTAACCTGCTAGCATCCAAAACTGGTAATGCTTATAGATCCATATCTGCTTCAAACTTGGCAAAACACTCGTAACTCTCAAGCATTCTACAATGCTATAAACGAGGAAAGAAACAAGAGAAAAAAAAGCACACACCCAAACAACCTAAACATCATCTCTTGGGTGAAGCCTCAAACCGTATCCACCTGATCCATTTTTTTATCTTTCTCTTCCACTCTGGACCTGGGCGTTATGCGTACACTGTTGCCCAGGTGTTTACACTTCCAGGGATGGTTGAGATTAGCGTTGGTGAAAAAGTTTGCTCATTTTTCGTTGCCGTTCAGGCAGGCAACCAGAAGGGTGTGACGGTAAAGTTTGACGGTTGTTTCACTGCTGAGAGACAACGTTTTATCTACTTTCACTTGTTTTTATGTGATTTTTTTTTTTGCATAAAATATCTTCTCGTTTACTTTGGATTGTTTTAGAAACCTTAAAACCGTTTTGTTCTTGTAGCTTGAAAATCGTTTGTCACTAGCTCGGAACTAGCCGGACATTTTATTTGGCTAGTGTTGTGTATTCTTGTGATATTATTTTACAAGAAAAGCATAAACGTTCATTCAGTAGGACATGTTGAAATTAACGATTTCCAACATTTTGCCCACGGTCGAGTGTCTGGTAGCATTCTGTAACTAAATAAATAACAATAAATAAGGATTGGCAAATGCGCTTAACATACTAGCTTCAACCAAGCAAAGAAACAACCATTGCCAACCAACAGGGTAAAGATGAACCAACTCCAAACTTCCATTCCCTACAAAAACACATACACACTAACCATCTTACCCGGCAAATGCCTGAAAGCTTTCCGTTGAAAGGATGAAAATTAATGAACATGCAAACGGATTGCCGCAGTCGAACCATACACACACACACACTGAATGAAAAACCAACCTCCCATCTCGAGGCCGATCCTGGTCCGTGTCGGGCGTTTTGGGGCGGTATGTTTTAACGGGCGACGATGCTCGAGCTCTTGAAAAATCCAAACCCAACACCCGAAAGTGGGCACTTTAGCAAAAGCTCTGCCTTTCGGGCAAATGAATAAACCATGAGTAGGAAGGCAACTGTCGGGCGGATGGCCCGTCGATGTGTGCCCTGGTGCGGTATGGTATGGGATATTTTACGCTGAAGTTTTTTGTTGTTTTGTTTTGCTTTTTGCCGTTGCCGTTGCCTTGCGCTGCTAAGACCGCTGCCAGGTTCCCTCGTAGAAACTCATAAACTTGCGCTGTCTTGGGAGAAAAATGAAGATTCTCAAGTATGCTCCCAGCCGAGACTACGAGTGCTGTTTTGGGTTGGACACTTTCGACACGTTCACGATTGTTCGGGAGTAGCTGGAGCTGGATTGAATCGAATAAAAAACCCTAAAGAGGCGTCTTCCTTTTCCAGCCGCATCTTGCTTACCCTGCCGCAAGGATGTGTTTACATTCGTATCCTTGTGCGTTGCCTGCGGCAATTTGGTTGCGAAACAACGCCACGCTATCAGTGTGTACATGTGGCTGTAAATTCCGTCCGCCTTCGTTACGATATGGAGATGGATGGGTCTGGGTCGCCCGTTTTATGACGCCTTCACGCACACCACAGCGGTCCTCCATTTCGTTTTACCCACCCTTGAGCACCTTTCCTAAGACACTCCGGAAGCGCGCTATTATGCAATGGCGCAGAGAACAAAAAGGTCAGTTGGAGTTTTCCATCATGCACAGCAACGGGCCACATACATGCGGTGTCGGTCAATGCACTCCCATTGCACGAGTGTGTATGGTTGTGTGAAGCATGAATTGCCCCGAATTGGTTGACGATGGGTTGCAGGATGCAACGGGGGGACAGTAAACCGGACGGAATTTTCTTGCTTAATCGTCACTCGTACAGATTTTATCACTCCCGCTGTAGGATGCGCTCGGCGACGATGACACGTGCAGTAATACACACCGACATATCGCTGGTGTGTGTGTGTGTGTGTGTGGTAGATAAGGGCCACTAATGCAGCGAACTGTAAGGACTGCATGACAAAACAAAGCAATTTTGTGTCGATGGCGACATTGACTGAAATGAGGGAAATTAAGAACAAGAAGGGACTTGAATGCAAAGTATGTAATATATGACTTCTTATAACTCGTAGCATAGCTCCGAAATTGATGTTGCAGAAGGTTACAGTGCTTAATAAGTTACTCGTGAAACTTTTATTTTTATTATTAGATTTTTTATTTCAAAGGAAAAATAGCAATTCTGAATTTATTGAATACTTAATAATGATATTTGCAACAACAAAAAAGAAACAAGTTTAAGTTTTGAAAAATGTGAAATTTTTCACCATAATGTATTTTTTTTCTCAAATTTGCTATATTCATGCATGTAAATTGTAACTACCTGCATCATGAACGTTTTGCACAACGTCTTGTAAGATTTATGCTTGCGAAGTTATTGAAGTTTAAGTCAAAACAGTTATTTTGTGTACTTTTCTCTCTCTCTCTCTTTATCGAAATGTTCCTATAAAGATATAGCAAGTCGAAATACAACTAAAACCATTTTATGAAACTATATCACATTCAGTAACACATAAACTCCATCCTTGTTTCTACACTTAATTCTTCCAAAGCCCCTTCAAGCGCAGTAGCAATTGTTCTTCATTTCGCTCTTCGCATACTCTTAGTAGTTGCGAAGTTCTTAGGTAGAATTTTCTTGATTCCCTGTACGTTTATGATTCTAGGTTCCGAATTCATGCTTCGAATGTGTTTAGTTTTGGTCGTAAAATGGAAGATAATTGTACAAAATTTTACCAACTTTGTTGTTTTCTTCAATAAACAGAATGGTTGGACGAAAATGTTATGAATAAAATGTTCGATCGGGAATTAATAGAGTCAAGTTCTAAAGTAGAAACTGGGAAACAACTCAAAAAAAATGTTGTTTTTGTAATAAAAGATTAAAACGGTTTGCTGCATTCGCTGCATTAAATAAATGTTATCTTGCACTTTACGAATTTTTCCCATAACTGAAGGCGGCCTTTGCACAAAGCTCTTGCAGCAATAGACCCAACATAA
The DNA here is from genome assembly GCF_943734845.2 of Anopheles funestus. NCBI lineage: Eukaryota > Metazoa > Arthropoda > Insecta > Diptera > Culicidae > Anopheles > Anopheles funestus. The sequence goes on along the minus strand of NC_064599.1, from coordinate 23,116,145 downwards.
ATACTAAATATTTAATAGCTTCTCCGTAAAGTTTACTCTTCTTGGACAACTCGAATGACGACTGTTTATGCGAAGCAGAAAACAAAAACATCACCAAAAGGCTCATTTTATTCGTCAGAATAATTATCACATCGTCGAAGCCGCCGGCTAACCGGCAGCTAATTATTACCATTGCTAGGAAACGCGTTTCAACGGCATCCTGCGAAACGATCCGCGTTCATGTGCCTTCTTTTTCGATGCGAACTCGCCCATAAATTGCACGGACTCGCCCTGAAGGGAATGGAAACAGAACAGAACCACCCTCGCCCGGTTAAGTCAATCGTAGTGAAAACAACTGCCCTTGAATATCTGCCACCCGGTTTCCAGAGTGGGATGCAGATGGCACTTCTCCGGACCTGTCTGTTGTTGTTTTGGTAGTTGTTCTCTTTCACAAATGCGTTCTGTGTGATGTCACTTCAGACTTTGTTAGTTTTCATTCCTAGCGAAGTTTTCCAATATATTGTTTTGCTATCATTTCTACGCATCCGTGAGAGCTTTTGCACAATAGAACCTGCGCTACTATTTATTTCTCTCTTTCTCTTTCTTTCTCTCTTAAAAATTTATATCTACTCATTTTCTCGGCATCACGCTCTCTCTCTATCTCTTATTTTCTTACACCCGGTCTCTTTACAGGATTCGAAGGAATCACTAGTGGCGCTCACGTCTACGGTGACCGCGCCACAAACGACGCTGACATCCTCGTTAATGGCACCGACAACACCGACAACAACTAGCAGTGGTACCGGTCGAAGTAGCAGCGGTGCTACACCGCCAACCGCAACAACTGCCTCCACCGTCACAACGACCGCTTCGTTCTCTTCGCCCTCGCTCCCGAACGCACGAAGCTCCGGTGCGCAAGCTTTCGATTTTACGCTACAACCCCCAACATCATCATCCTCCTCCAGCGGCACTCAGCCCCATTCGTCTTCATCCCCTTCGATGGCGCCCACTGCGTACGCCACCTCGCCCGTTCCGGCTCCACGAACGAAATCAAAACAAAAGCCAGAGCTCGATGCCGGCAGCGGCCGAACGGTAACCGGTGCTCAGCCGAACGAAAGTGAGAGTTTGCGCACCGAACGTCCGAAAGCTCCCGTACCGAGCACGGTGAGTGGCCGTGAGTGTACCGTGGGCCCTTCCATGACGGATGCTGGGCAAACGAGCGACATCAACGGGAGTAGTGCCGGTGGCCCCAGCATGAAAGGGGATGCCAAAACAACAACAAGCACTGCACTCATCAGTTTCGATTCTGGCGTCGTCGGTGAAGCAACGCGTCGTGACGTCGTGCGTCGAGCAGCTAGCGGAGTAGTGAACAGGTAACGTGAAATATAACGAAATGTTGGCCAAGGTTATGCGATCCGTAGTGATTAGGAGTAGAAGCGTTCATTAGAATTACAGCTGTTTCGTAGCGTAATAGTAGCGAATCGTTCATTGTTTTCTCTCGGTTACAACTGTCAAGCGAGCTTTTCCCGGGTGCACCCGAAGAAGAGAAGCTTTCTGCGTTTGAAGAAAGTAACCTTTAGAAAAAAGTGTCTCAAAAAACCTAGCACTGTTTGTGAAACAAAGTTTGGCTTACTGATCTTAAAGTTCATTCCCCACGAGCAATTTCTCGATCAGTAGAAAGGATCGTTTCATTCGATCGATGTCCGGCTGCATTATTAGTCCGGTGCGTTACGTATGTGTTTATTCAGTCGTGATAACCATTTCCAGTGGCAGTTTTTTAAAGGATGCCGGTTTGTTTATCTGCCTCCCGGAGGCTTTCCGTCGTGTTTGTTTTAACTTGTGCCGTTTTTTTTATTCTTTTCTACCCTTCCGTTCGTTTGCCCATTATCCTTGGCTGTGTGATTTCGTACCGTGTGTCTAAGGTTTTCCATCATTCGCTTGCCATCGTTTTCCATCGCTCCTGAGGGATACATTTCACCCACGTCATTGTTACGCTGATGAGAGATGTGGAAACTTTTTTTTTGTTATATTTATACGCTAGAACCAGCAAGAACAAACGCACTGTGAACCGGAACGTGGTGAGGTGCAGTGATGTATCGTGTGAGAAGGGGAAAGCTTGTGGAAGTGGTTGAGCATTTTTACGCTTCAGTTTTGATCGTATAATGTAGGAAAGAATGTTTTACCTTAGTAAAAAGGATATGTTCCGGTCGAGCCTGCCGAGTGGAAATAAGGAATGTTTGTGTGTGTGTGTTTTGTGCTGTGATTTCCAACTTTCCCAGTGTGTGAAACCGTTTTACTGTTCAAGCTATCTGTATGTGCTCCTGTGTAAGTGTATGTACAAATGTACAATACAAAGAATACAAGCGAACAAAGCGTGGAAAATGGGTAATTGTGCAAAAAAAAGAAGAAAGAAAAAAACAAGTGCCTAATGGTGACGGTGAACTCTAGTGAATGTGTGCTTTTGCTGAGGTTTCTTCAACCACGCTAACATCTTTTTCTTGGAAAAGCTCAACGAATTAGAGGCCCTTGTGTTTCCCCCCTCGCTTCTCATCCCCTTTTACTGGCAACATCACCCAAGCAAGCAAAAGTATTTGGTGAAAGAGAAAAGCCATCTCGACCGAACCGAATGCATGACGACATGCCGAGATTGACAAATGACGAGTGCATTCAAGTGCAAGTGCAAGTAGTGTTGATTGATGTATTGCCTTTCTGGTTTTCTTTTTTTTCCTGCTTCTTTTTCTTCCCTTTTTCGGAGCCACCTGAAACCCCTCTTCTGCTTCTCACCCTCCCCAAAAAGATGTGTCTTTCTTGATGGAACGCTTGATGGAGTTGAAGGGAACCGGACCATTTTCCCTATCCTTGGGGCAATACGGTACGGCTCCGTTTTGCAACAGGTTTACTCACTCACAGCTCATTTAGTCGCTAGAGAACCGTCTCTCGCAGTTCGGGAAGGTCGTTTACGTGCCTTGCGCGCGCGATTGTTGCGTGAATGCTTCGTCGGGGGGTTTTTTTGTGCCTGCACACGGGAAATGGTGTTCCGATGTACTCCGGTGCCGGTGCGTTCATTTTCCATTCCGAACACATTTTCCTTTCCTTCCTTCGTGTTGCTGTTGTTGTTGTTTTACGGCGTGCGGGATGGCCACTGGGCGATGATGAGTTTGTCTGATGAAAGTGAGTTTGGCTTCTATCCAGTCGTACTTCACCGTACGATCGCCTGCGGGCCATGTTGGTTTCGGCGAATTAGTGGTCAGCGGCTTTTGTAAGCGATTTGATGTATGAAGTAACAAACAAGGGAGGAGAGAAAAACATTGTGAAGATTCCTTCCCTTTTTTTGTGTTAGTCATACATTCATTATCTTTAGTCGAATGGGTAAGAGAGATCTTGGAAAACTGATGCCCTTTTCAAGTGCAGTGATGCTTCAGACGTATTTGACGGGAAACTTCAGCGCGAAGGGAAGTTGATAAGGCAAAGCAAAAAAAAAACCAGCAAACAGCTATTTGAAAAGTTGTTCATCCCTTTTATGGGTAAAGTTTTGCTAGTAAGGGTGCACGCGGTTTGTGAAAATTTCATCGATTCGATCAAAATCCTTGTCTATTCCTTTTCATCGATGAACGTATGTCTAAATTTGTGACCACAGTTTCGAAATGGTATTACACACATACAATCCGTTGCAGTACGACGCTGAAAAACTCCTGTGTTCGTGTGTGTGTCTGTTGGTGTGAAATTTTAGCAATGTGTGTGCATGTTTGATTTGTGATCTACAGTGAAGCATAAAACCTAACCTTACCGAAACATCGGTTACAGTTTTGTAAAGTGTTTTTCCCTCTATGTGTATGTGTGTGTGTGTGTTTGTGTGCAGTGTGCTCTCAACTTAAGCAGAAACATCCTTTAAGCGAGAAAAGCATGAAAGCCTCCCCCGTGGAAAAGTGAAAATCTTCGTTTCTTTGTTCGGGTCATCGAAAGGTGCAAAATCTAAGGGTTCATGGCAGTGCCTTCCCACTTTGGTCCGCACAACGGGTCAGGGTCAAGTGAAGTGAGCAAAAGTTTTCCGTGCTTCCGCTCTCGTTCTCGCACAAGTCTTTCACTCACCGCTCACACCGTGTACCGGGCGGATCGGTTCCACATTCGGTCAGAGGAAAACTGCTTCCCAAGGATCTAGGAGTAGCCGAACCGTACAAAGCCTTTAAGAAAGGTTCACTCGAGAGAAGGTTTGATTTTTTTGTTGTTGCTATTTTCTTTTAATTTTCTTACGGCATTTTTGTATTATTCCACCTTTTCGTACTAACCGTTTTATGTATACGTGTTTTGTGTTTTTTTTGTTGCTACTTTTATTTTTCTACTTGCCTTAAGTTTATTCACCATTAACAATCTAGGAAGGTTTGTTTCAGGGTTTTTGTTGCTACTCCCTTTCCCGAATCCTGTTCGTTGAAGGTTAAGCGAAAATACATTTAAAATTTTTGCCACTACCAACCATTCACCTCATGGGATCAGTTGTTGTCAATCGGTTGTTTCGATTTATTTTCCTCCGTAAGTGGATCAAGAAATTACCCCGGCTGAATTACTCCGGCCTGGACGGTGAGTGGAAGTTGCAAACCCCTTTTTGTTCTCACCTTCCACCAGACACAATCTGTGTTACTTGTAGCTGCTAACCGATGGCCAGGCAGAGAGCTGCAATGGTCCCTGGAATACGAAATTACATTCGCATTACATGCTCGACCGTTCGAGCGGAAAGATGGGTTTTCGTTTAAAATATGCATGGAAAAATTTGCTTCTACTTCATGATACGATAACGGTGTGGTAAAACGGGAACAAAACACACCGGCCATTTTCCTGGGGATAGCTGCAGATTAGATTAGAGAGCCGGTAATGCCGAAGCTGTGCTTAGCACATCGGTACAAATATTTGCTCAACCCTCGCTATCATGGGAAACCTGGAAGTAATGTTAAATTTGCAGAATAATTGGTAAACGGTATGCTTCCAGTACAACATTTCACCCATTCAAGGGAGATGACTGCACACACCGAAATGCACACAAACCCAAAATGGAATTAACATTCTTCTGGTATTGAAATTAAAACAATCGTTACTTTTCCTAACAATACCAAGTAGATAAGCCAGTTTTAACGTTTCCTATAAATTATTTGAATGTGGTTTCCTAAAATAGTTATTAAACCAAATGCTTTATTTGACTGTTTTTCATTAAAACAGTTAACACATAAAAGCGATAATTAGTCCCTTCCTTACACTGATTACAGTGCTGCTGGAAAATTTAAACCTTTGATTACCAAATGAATACCCTATTAACATGAATGAATGGCTACACCTATCCCATTCCGTTGTGAGTCGCTCGATTCATCGGATCGTTCCAATTGCACACGCACAATTTGCACAAAATACCAATCCCGCCAATCGCTTTTCGGTTAAATTTACTCACTGGAAACAAGCGAATCAAAGCAAAAGACGACGAACAAAAAAACGCAGTTCCAAGCGTTTAATGTATCGTAAAAATATATATATTTCACACTGACTTCGCTGCTTCGGTGCGTTAATTCTGTTTGAATGGTTGAAAGTAGTTTCGCAAACAGTCATTTCCTGAAGCTGGACGTGATTTCAAAGCGATACGCAACCGATGGAACAGATTATAGAATTTATTTGAAAATTTTCAGCTTATTCGACTGTTTGCCGTTGCTCGCTTTCATCGTTTTTTTGATTAATAAGTGCAAAAAGCATTCATTTCATTTTTTGCTACCCAACGAAAGCACAGGAAAAAGGAACGAAATAAAGCTCACGTTACTGTGTTCGTGTGCGAAAGCAAAAATTAAAATGCGTACACAATTTCAACGCACGTGCAAAAGCAGCGATCAGAATGCAAAACCCAGGAAAAAGATTATTTCATGCCCCAAAACTTGTCTATGAAAGCTCCGTTTCCATAGAACTGATGGGGATGAAGAAACTCGCTTGTCATTTTCGCGCACTTTGCTTCCTTTGCTACGGCATGGGAATAAAAATGTGTTCTAGGTGTTCTGTGTTAATAATTACTGTACCGAAAAATGTGCTTCCTGTTTGAAACAGGACACCGAAAAGCTTCACAAACAGAGCGAGGAGAAAAAAACACGCAGAAATAAGACATTCAGGGAATCGTTCATCCATAAATTGTGAAGCATAATTTGCATGGTAAGGAAAAATCTTTCTGCCCTTGCGGGTGGAAAGATGGAAGAAAAATCATTTCATGGTGCTAAAGATACATTTTGTTTTGTAAAATAAATGGTGAGCTTCCTGGAACATTGCAACGAAAACTTGAATTTCTAGTCCCTGTTCACGCGTTTCGTACACTCTTTATTTGTGGAAGTTTGTATTGCTTAGTAGTTTTATAAACAAGCATTAAATATTTAATTTCTTAAAAGTAGGTAAATCCTATTGTTTGTTTCTAGTTTGATGCTTTTATTGCTTAGGCTTTATAATGACTAACTACAACTTTCAGTAAATATCGTTACGGTTCACCAAAATACGATAGGTTCACAATGGGTAGCAAAAAATAAATCTATATTCAGTAATTGATGATTATTCTTGGTACTAAAAGTGAACCCCGCACAACTGAATGTGCAATAATGTTAAATCGTTCGCAGAACTTCAATAGTATTAGCTTATTTTTTGTAGATTTACCACTTTTCCATTGTATCAAACTTTAAAGTTCTTAAATTTCTTAAAGTTTTAAAGCTTCAATTAGATGTGTATTAATGTTGGTGCTATCCAAAAAGTTGTTGCCGATTGCCGAAGTTGTTGCAAACCATTAATTTGTTCCCGATTTGATATATTACTCGAATTGTTTTTCTCCCAAGTTTTGTTAAGATCGTCAAGTCGAAATGACTTCAAAATCAAAATGGTTGATATCACTAGCAGAACCTTGTAGTAACCTTGTATTCTCAACGTTGCCCTGTTTCCTAAGGATAACATAATATATTGCTCTTGCTATGTCCTTGAACATCCTGTTCAGTTCCTGTGACTGAACAACAGATTTGAATTATTCACCTCAAGTAGTGCACCGACGAGAACTTCGCTAACTTCACTTATCAAATGAAAAGAGAACAACACGGCTGTAACATTACCTTTTCCGTAGCATTCCGAAGTTAATAAAATTAATCTCCGGTCAAACGCTCCAAAGCCTTCTTCGGACAATCAAAGCCGCGATTGTACTAAACATTCAATTTCCTAGTACGCACAGGTTCTTCGGAGTCAAGGACTTTATAGAGAGCCGCGTACTAAACGAAAATTGTTCTGAAGGATTTCTGGAAGCTCACTGAAGAAACTAATCCAATTACGAGATCTACGAATTGTAGGAAGACACCGTACAACCAATCGTGTTGGGAAGTAGGAACTTCACGAATGTATCCAAATCCTTGATTTATGTGATGAGTTTTGTTTCATTTTCCAGGGATATCTTTAATGTCTAATAAAGAGATTAGCTCTTCATATAAAGTTACCGCAGTCTGTACCGTTCGGAGCTTGCTTCCCATCGTATGATATTCGTTTATTATACTAACGATGCGATCTGATTTGATCATTCATTGCCCGGTCGTTAAGCCATCGCCGAATAATTTCCAACTGTTAAAGCTGTGATTGAAAATTGTGCCCCAACAGCAATCACCGTGCGCGTAGGATGGTGGTTGGCTGTTGCACTCAATTTCCTCATAATCACTCCCGCTTTTGCAAAAGCGCCTTGGATCCTCATCACGATTACGCACGAAACAATCAGGAAGCGATGGGGAGACGATTTTGTAATCGAGGCACGCAGCAAAAACCCAACAGTACACCGCACAGGCTGTGCCTTCATGTGCAGACGGTGACTGGGAAAATAGGGGCAGGACTGGTTTTTGTTTTCCTTTTCTTTTGCACCGTGCCAGATAATGATGATAAGGATTAGTTTCCCGATGCCGGATACCGGTTTGCGTTCGATTTTTTTCCTCTCTCTCTCAAGATGGGCTTTCTTGTTTTATCCGCCTAACCGCGACTTTTTTTTATGTCGGTGACCATTGCCAATGGCAGACACGTGAGCCGCACGGTTTCGTCGGACGAAAGGGAAAGAAAGCCCTGTCAAAAAATGGTTGGATTGGCTAGTTTTCATCCCTCCTTATTCACGCTTAGTGCTTTTGTACTTCAATACCCGCGAGGCTCATTCTCGTTTAGCGTTGTGTATGTGTTAAAAACAAAACCAAAAAATAATCTTAACTTCAAGTACACACCCACCTTTCGGCATCGACAAAGAAACGGCCAGAGCTGCGCATCAGTTGCAGATCATTGGCAATTTTCTCGACATACTTTCGGGCAAAAAGAAAAAAAAACAAATTGACTGAGTTTTATTTTTTGTGTTCAGTTCTCGATTTTGGGGGGTGTGCAAGTGTCAGCAAGATTCAAAATCGCCTTCAGCATCCATCGTCAGATTTCAGGCGTCTTTCGAGTGGTTAGGAAAATTAGGTTTGCTATTCGTGCCAGATTCTGAAGCTATCTTGAAAGAGATGAAACAGAATTGATCTTGTTGTCTTAAGTTATATTGTTGTGGAATGTAGCAAGGGTCGGGAATCGATCACGGTCGAACGATGTGTCGCGGGACCGGTAATCCTTTAATGCGTTTCTTAAATAATTCAGCGATAAGCTTGCGTAGGCGGGAGATGGATCAAGAGAATCTGTTACCACTTTATCTGGTTCGCCTTATCAACTAGTCTAGGGTTAACAGTTTGCATCAAAGTTGTAGATCTCATTAAAACTTGTGTTGCGTTGTGCGTGATGAAAACAATGTTTGATTATGCGGAAAATTACTTATATTTTCTGAAAATTATGTTCCTCCAAACAACAAACTTGTATTTTGTTATTTTTCTTGGCTCTTTATCTCTCAAAATATTTAATGTTGTAAATTCTTCAAAATATACAAGAGATTGGGCAGACCGATTTCTAGAGTGGAATAATAAAAATAAATGCTAACTAAAAGAAAATATTAACCAGAAAATTTGAAAGCAACTTTTTCATTCAAAGATTTTCAAGATTCATTTTAAAAAAGGTTTAAACAAAAAAAACATAAACTTTAATGTGCCGTTTTCAAGGAGCTTTCTTCAAAGCTCCGTGAAAACCAAAACATTTCGTAAAATATCACTGAACAATCAATACCCCAAAAAAAAGAAAATGTCACGAAAAAAGATATTTAAAGTAGTACTTGAAAAACTTTCACAAAAGAAATTTTATAAAAACTTCATCGACCGAGTTAATGGTTAATGTTTAGTATTCAAAATACGCTGTTTGACTAAATCATTTGACGATCCGAAAATTAGGAAATTGGAACTTTGGCCAAGAACCAGAAAAATATTTAGAGAAAACCGGAAAAAATCAAAATTTTGATCATTTCTCAGTATTAGTCTTAGTATCAGTTTTAGCAATATGTTGTTTTCCGTGAACAGTTTTGAAAGTTACACATATTAATTTATGTTCTTTCGATATTTGTCCGGATATTGATTTTAAGTTTCTATCTGATATTTCTGAGACCTATGGCTTCATTTTTATTGAACCTATCCAGGGTGCATTTTCCCTTGAAGACCTAACCCTAGAAGAAATGGTAACTAAATCGTACGATGTTCGGCGAGTGCTACTGATATGATCTGTGGACGATAAGAAGATTAAATAATGTTTGTATGATGCAACATCACACCACACCATCAACCGAATTATTCAAGCGTACCAATCACTTTACCAAGCATTAGATTAGCGTTATGATTTAATTTTCAACAAACCATACAACCAAGTAACACATTGCAAAGCATGTGGGTTAAACACATACAAAGCTCCGCAAACCGGGTCATCAAATTTCAACCCCCCGAACCCAAAGCTTTGCCACGTGCCAAAGTTTGGCTGTAAATTCAAACCTAACACTTCCAAACACTAACTCGTAGTGTTGAATTTTAATATGCTACCATCACAACCATCCAGCCATCCATCAGATTTTGAAGCGAAACAGGGTTTAAGTAATCGGTCGATATGTTGTTCACATACGCTTAAATTAGTTACACATTTCACCGAAAACGAAAACTCGGACAAAATAAATGCTTGCCTACGTTGGGGTATGTGGAAAAGTTTTCCACTGCCACAGTTTCACCAGCTTTAAAGGTAAGAAAAACAAACACACCAGCATTGGTTTTTGGGCTAACTATCTTGCCCATAGCGTACCTTCAATTGCTCTAGAAACGACCACGTCGAATCTGTATTTCCCTTCGAACTTCGGAGATGTTTGGCTAGCAGAAATACATGGGATATGGGTATGATGATGAGCGTGTAACATCTGTATTTTTCCGGCACGGATCTGTCCGAAAAGTTCGTTTCAATTTCCCGCCCAATGAAAACTAACACAGCAAAAGGGCAGCATTATTTGGGTCAATTTGTAACAAAAAGGGCCCGATTTTGAAAATGTATTTAATTATTTTTTTTTATTTTAAACGATACACGAAATGCGGAAACTTTGGGGAGCCGTAAATTGTTGTGAACTTAAATTACCCGGTGTTTGCTTGCTCTGGTAAATGGCTGTGATGGGTAAGTAATTCTCACGTGGAATATGTTGTAAACAAGGTTGTAACATGCGATGGAGTAGGAATGTTTATTTACAAAAGGAATGAGGGAATGTACAAAAGTTTTGTATGTACAAAATACGTTGTTATTACATTGTTCGTTTTTTTAATTTCCGAGTGAATACCGGTTAGCAGCAACCTTTGCAAATTTCATCCAAAATAAAAATGTTAACATTCACTTCATCATTTTCGTGGATTTGGCGATCAATTGTCACTTCATTTTGGACTCTAAATTGTTGGGCTTATTACTCTTTTTGAAATTTTCTCTAAAAAGGTCTTGGAGAAACATCTGAGTGTCATTAGAAGGATTGGTGATATTTGTTCTCTCACTTTTGTTGCTCACAAACCCAGGAGGTCTTGGCAACCTATTTTTAGCTTTCCTTGAACTTTCCTTGATATTTACTAAAAAATATCCATCTTGTTCAGATAATTTTTCTCTTTTTGGCTGATTGGTTCTCCAGTATGAACGCAGAAATCACTTTGTTCTTGATCTTCAAATTTAGATTTAACTGAATTTTTTCAGTGACGTCTCGCAGATGTGGGTAAGCGATAGTGGACAAATCTAACAACAGACAACATGTCCAGTATTCAAGTTTGGACCAGGCAAACATGTAATGTTTTGACAATGAGTTTTGAGATTGTTCATAAATGAACCCAAGCTTTTTCATTGTTTAATAGTTCTTTAAAGTGGTCTACTTATTATTTAGGATAAACCCTAAATCGAAGACCTCGCGGTTACGCGGTTTACATCTTCATCCAAAAGAGTTTAATTATAAATCTACAGTAACTACACCGATTACAAAATTTATCAAAGAATTTTTTATGGTATCATCTGGAATCTTTACAACTTGATGTGTTTTGTCTGTTTTGCAGTGGTACTTCAACATTTCTAGATCCGAGAGTCGTTAAATATATTATCCCGTATTTTATTTGGATCCTCTATTGTATGACAGTGATCTTCTATTATTGTATTAATGATCGTTCTCTTCTGCCAATCAAATGAATGTAAGAAATTGTTTCTTGAGCAAATAAAATCTCGCTTGAACCAAAATTTATCAAAATGTAGCTTCGTTGTGGAGTCCAAAACAATTCTTGTACTTCAGAGTAAATTGTGTTATACGTTACATCTAGTTCAACTTAAACACGTTTTTGTTCTTTTCCTTATTTTCACAACGAAAACTCGCTATATCTTTCGCGTGTTTGGTGGAAGTGGAAATTTAAATAGTAGATATTTAATCATTTACGGACGTTATGGTCCGTATCAAGAGAATATCATGTTTTTGTTTAAGATTATGTTTTAGATGTTTCCGATAAATGTTATCACGCATTTGATTTCATACCATTTATTATTGTCCTGAATTACTTTTTTGTATATCTTTGTAATATCAATTATTTATCTTCGCAGTTGACTTTTCCTAATCAATTCTATCTCTCTTTATCTTATTTCCATATGAATTCCATGTAGCAAAATCATCTGTAAAAATGTTCACATCGAACAATGCCGCTTATAAATATTTATAAATATGACTTGTCGATTTTTACTTCCCTTATGACATGGTGTATCACAACAACAGCGAAAAAAAGAAAACCTTCTCCAATTGATGAAGCAGCATCTATCAATTTCAATAATTATTGATTCATTACTGTTTGTCGGTGTGGAAACACTCCAAAACCCGAACGGCGCCGTTCAAGAAGTGATGAAGCTGTTCCATTATCGATGGCCATTTTCACGTCTTCTATCATTAAATCACGTCCCCACTATGTTTACCGTGCGCCTCCTTCCACTGCCAAGCAACGAAATAGAAAGCTCCAAATGTTCGTTTGACGGTGTCTGGCGGATGTCACTTACAGCGATTCACTTCGGCGTGGAAACTCATCCTCGGAAATGCGTCGTCAGTATGATCATCGTGTAGTGTTTGTGTGTTTGTGTATGATTTGTGCTCCCGAGTGTTTCCGCATTGGCGGGGTTCAATTTTTTTTCTATCGAAAAGAAATCAGCGAGCCCTTAAACCAAGATGCTCGATAGGGGAAGCCCATGGCAGAAAGAAAACGAAACCCGGCTGCTCATTGAACAGTGCGCCACTTACGTACGCCCGGGAGTGCTGAACGTACTTGAAACGTTTGATGATGCTTTCACTTTCTTTTAATTCTTCGTGCCGGAAAAACCCTCAACACACACGCGTTGTGTGGCTGAATGAGACCGTGAGATAAGACTACTAACCACAACAAATCGAGATTTATTTATCCACCGTACAGCCACCGCCATTTTACCCTCGGTGGGACTGTCGGTGACGCGACCTTGGCCGCTGCTTCCGCGTATGTTTTTTCCGACGCGTTATTTATGTTGTTTTCTTTGGTAAAATGCTTAGACAAGCAATCGACGTGCCCGGTCAGATTTATGAGCCATTTCGGTGGTTTATTTCATCAATTTCAACACCTTTTTGGGTGGAATCGTCCGCAAAATTCGGTTCGATTTTGGGTTGTTTTGTTTGCGTTACCGTGGTGTGCTTTTGTTTGTGCTTCATTTTCGCACGTGCTTGTGTACGTGATCGATCGAAACAAAACTAAACACCATCGGTTTGCTTCAATTCATCAGTGCCCAGGAAGATGAGCAACTCCCAACGAAACTACACAGTAGACGATAATAAAGCGCAACAAAAAAAAACTATCTCTAGCTATGGAAATCGAAAAAGAGGCACAAAAAACATGCATCCAATTTCGCATGGAAGCTCTCATTTAGTGCAAACGCGGCGGCTTTCTCTCCCCGGTTCGAGCCGTTCTTGTCGATGGACAGGCAAGCAAACAAACAAGCAAACCGGCATCTTATTAACAGCCACTCAAAACGAAACCCATTAATCAAATAAATGATGGTGTACTTGTGTTTTCCTACTACGGATCATAACAGGGCGAAGCCGACTGAAGTGGGTGGTGGGTGAACTCACTTCTTCGGCGCACACCAATTTTCTTCCGTGCACGTGCTTATGCATATGTGGTCAAATTACTTTCGATCGTCGCACGTGGATGGGAGGAGTGTTTTTTTCTTCTACGATGTGTGGTACACAGCTTTGGGTAAAGCTTACGAAATAAGAAGATGCCAGTGCTTATTGAGGGATCATTTTTATGGACATAATTTTAGTTCTTTTTGTTAGGTAATTATTGATGAACGAAATGATTACAGCCATTAGTGAGTACACCTGTATGTAATACTGTTGTTATCTAGGTAAAAGCTAGGAATAATAGAAGCTGTTTTATATTGTCAATAATAGTACAAAGGAAAATAGATTTTCAACACGCATTTTTACTTCATATTCAATGATCATTCTACAAGCAAAGAATATCATTTTGCAGCCATAACAAGTGCAGATACATTAAAACTTTTACAATTTCAATTAAATTGCTACATCAAAATCCTGCATTAAATTCTGAAAAAAGTATAATTTCCTTACGACCTCATAACCTTTAGCAGCACAAACAAAGTAATTGAATCTATGGACACTGAAAATGATGGAGTTTTTTTTTCGTTCATAACATGGATGCTGCAAAGGTGTAGTTGATAGCGAAATAAAACCGAGCCTCATAATCTAAAAATACACCACCTACATTATAAGTGAAGAGCTCAATTTTCTCCCAAGAAAGAAAGAAAGCCTCTGCCATAATATTTGAAAATATTGTAAAACGCATTAAGCTATAAAAAATTCTTATTTATGTACAAACCATTCAACGCCCTAGTAACCGTAAACGATTTCCTTGAAAGCTTCCTTGGGCTTTCGAAATCACTACATCCCCAAAAATGAAGCCATTCCTGAAAAAAAAACATCTCCTTTCGGATTTGCTACAGCTTCACTGCAACAGCTTCTCATCCAGCACAAAGCGTGGCACGGTCGATGCTCATCACACAACGGAAAACTAGCACAAAAGCTGACAATGAATTTCCCACCGTGAGCTACCGCGTAACCAGCGAAAACAACAACCCCCGCTGAAATCTTGTAGAATTGACAAGTTTACCACCTGTTAGGCTTTTCGAGGGAAATTGTTTTTTCCTCGTACGAAGAGAGAAAAACAAACGCCCAACAACACACGGAACTTCCGGCTGGAACTCGTTGGTTCCGGCTGCGACTCGGCAACCCGGGAGCGGGTTGGGAAAAAAAATATCAAAACAACATGCCATAAAGCGAAGAAGTTTATGCCTTAAACTCACTTAGTTTCCGTTCGTACACACGCGTCCGACCTGCTGGCAAACTAACGACGGCAGCTTCCTTCCGTGGTGTAGCCGAGATGCGCTCCTATCAGCCGGGGCGAGCTCTTTGCTAAACTCACCAGTGAAAACACGTTTCTGAGCGAATGTGAAATTCCAACGGCAGAGTGGAAATCCAAAACCATAATGGGGAACAAGACACATTGTCGTGTGCGTTTTCTTTCGTTTCGTGGAGGCTTACAGGCTCGAGAAAGAAGCGGGGCGGGAAAAAAAGGAAAACAAAAATGGATGGATCTTGTACTGGTGCAACCTTACCCATCTCGACACTGAAACTAATTTGACATTTTGTTTGCCGTTTAATTTACATCCAGCAGAGGTTTTTTGTGCACTTTCCACCCATTCACCCATACCGGCGGATCGGTGGCAGTAAATGTTTCACCACAAAGCGCACACCGAAACGAGAACATTAAAATGGAAAACAAGTTGACGAGCCGCCAACGCTCGGATGTTCCATCCGGTTAGTATTTACCGAACGCTATGGAATGGATGAAGTAATGCAAAAGGTAGTACTGGGAGTATTCATCCACTTTGGTGCTCTATCGCTTCGATACGCGGTGGATAGTGCACTGCTGAATGCAAACTGCCAAACTGAAATTGCTCTGGCGAGTATTTCCATTGATTGTATACCGGTGACTGGTTTACTGTTGTAGTAGATTCGATTACCCATACGAGACAGTTTCAAGGTAAAAACCTGTCGCTAAAATTATCCGTATCCGGATGTGCGATCAAATGTGTGGCTTAGAAAGCTATTCGGAGGATTATATGCATGTAGAAAAGCACATGTCATAAATGGCGAATATATTCGCTATCTTTATTATGTAAATGGTATTAAGTAATAGCGAACGGGCATGCATAATAGGTATTGGTATTTTTAAATATTATTTACCAACAATCAGGAGTTGATTAGCTCAAATAATAAAAAGGCATATTTTTATTTGTTTATTTTTGTATCGTTGCATTTTTGCAATGGTCCTGGTTTCACAACAAAAACTGTTGAAAAGGCCTCTCTACGAATGGTAAATTCAGGATAAATTAAAAATCGTTAAATTATCTTTTCGGAAAGTTTGATTTAATTTGTTAATTTTCCGCTATGTTAAAGAGAAAATATGGAAAAATCGTTTACTGAACCGAAAATTGTACACTACGGTATAAATAAATATTTAAAGCCATCTTGGAGTCATTTCCAAGGTAGACAAATTATTTTAAAAAACACTGTTTTTGTCAAAGCCTTTTACGGAGTCTCTACAACTCTTGAGAGAATGGCACAGTCTGACTAAGCAAACAGCTCGAATTGGTAAATATTACACATTTCTTGACTCAGATGACTGGGTGATAACGGTAACACACTAATGGAATCAATAATACCAATAGATGTTGTAAAACATCACTGTACTTATCATTTCTCGTTGTGATGGAAATAGTCTTGGAAAACTTGAAGCCATCAGCGTCTAACAGAATACTAAGGAAACGGTTACATAAACCTTAGGTTGCTTCCTTGAAGAACTCCAGAGTTGTTAATGAATTCTCAGATCTCGTACTACTGAAATTTACATAACTCACAAAATACGAGATCTGCCATAAAATTGGTGATTGAGAAATTCCTAACATGTCGATTATTGCTATGAGTACTTTTAGTGCACAATGTGTCGAAAGCCGCTTTCAAATTGGTGAATATAGTCGACTTGTATCTCCATGACTATGTTACTCCAACACTTATGTAGAAACAAATTTCGACTAAATTTATGGAAGTCGAGCAATGGGACCTGCACCCATGTTGAGCACAACAGATATAGTTTTCGATCTTGTAAATAGCGATGTTGATGTAGGTTCTCCAGGTATTTGGAAACATAAACCATGTAATATGATATACCCAGCTAAACCTGAAGATTTTCTTCAGGAATCGACTGTATATTGTTAAACAGAAACCATTCTACCATTTTCAACATAAGATGTTGGTGATCTCTTACGCAATAGCTACTTAAGTATGCATAAAGCGGAATTCTTTCAGCAGAAACAATCTTGTGTTAAGTAACCTTCGTTATTTACAGGCTTGGTCTATTACCGAATGCAAACAGGTTTACAGAAATTCGTTAAAATGCCCTTAAGATATTTGTTGCAATTTAAAAGCACCTTTTCGTTTGTCCAACTGCACAGCAAAGGAAATGGAAACAGAAAATACATCAATGCAATGCTGAAGCGGCTAAAGACATGAATCGTTGCAAACGTACATCGCTTGAAGATTGCATCTGTGGTGACTTTTATCCAGCCAAGGATGCTCACAAGTAAACACCGGCGGAAATTGGAATTCCTCCTGCAAAGTGTCCTTCATTTCCGGTCGCTTCTTCGTCGACTTGCCGGTGAGATGCTTTATGTCGTTGCAATTCTTCATACATTTGCTGCGTTTTTTTTCTTGCTTCCCGCTTACCTAAACGCATTGCGCGCGATATGACAAAGCGGCAGGAAAAAACATCCAATCCATTCCTTCCAGCACAAGAGTTGATCATTTTGATCGCATCGGCAAAAAAATGGAATGTGTATTGAATTTGTTTCGTACTTGCAGAAAGGTTTGCCTTCGTTAATCGAAACCCGCGACCACAGCTCTACATATGCCGAAGCTGCCGTTGATGCTGCAGGTGCACATCGATGAAAGGATTGCGAAGTGGAGTTTCCGTGCGATTCCTTGTCCCATGGTTTTCTTTTCTTCAATAGTCGCCCACTATTCGGCTGTAGCTCTTTTTGCGTTGAGCGCATTTGCTAACGAAACCACAACGTAGCATCTCAAATGGAACGATAAAAAAGCACCAACGAAACACACAAAAAATAAGCTCTCTAGTTAAGCAAAAGGCTGGCCTGAGTTCTGCGTTGAGCTGTGTTGTGGTTGGTACGAGCAGGAAACGGAACACCCTCAGGACGTCAAATTCCATTCCATTCGAGACGCGGCTGTCGCGGTAAAGTGCATCATCTTGATGCGGTTTTGCACCTGCTCCTTCAAATAAATGTCTCTCTTCCGGATGCAATGGGAACCTTCAGGCACACGGTAAGGCTTGATTGGATGATGCACGGTTTTTACACCATTTGATAAGTTGTAAGTTTTGAAAACTTATTCTGAGCATCACCATCGGCGGTTAACTTTAAATAACTTAATTAATTGGAAAGAAAATGGACAATTTGCCAGTCCTGTGTGGTAAACAGCTTTATTTCTCTAAAATTAGTTAAATAGATATTTAAATTTTAATTTGATTTGGCCAGATCGTTCTTTGAATCTTTTAAAAACGATTCACTTATTTTCTTATATTTTTTAAAATTGGTTTTAGTAATTTTCAAACAATGTGTGCAAGTGTTGCCAATGCCCTATCTATCTATCTTGCATATCAGTACCCAAAATTTCTCGGAGACCTGTAAACCTATTGACTTGAAATTTTCACAAAATATTCTTTGCACAATCGACTGAAATTAGTCTTTAATTTCTCTATGTTTTTCAGGCAAACTTGGTAACAGACTTTGGGACGAAAATCACTTTTTCAATTTTAATCCATTTTGCCATAAATTAAAAGTTTCAAAATCCACTATGATAATTACTAGGTTTACGTATCTTCTTTCAACATATTCTGAATTATTTGGATTGCGCTATTTATTTATTTTTTGACGAAACACAGTTGATTCTAAAAACTTAATTGTTGCACTGGACTCCGAGGAAAGCTTTGTGCCTTTTTTGTTTATTTCTTATTTTTTTACTTACTATGGAATTAGAAAACGTTCAAATATTCGAGAAAGTTTCGCTTTTTAAAATCACAAAAAGAATTGTTTTCCGCGATTCTGAGGGCATTTTGGACCTTAAATACTATTATATAAGAAAGCATGGGTAAATGTGGTTAACTTCTTTTTTATTAGAAAATTTCTCCAATAAATATAATTTATTTATTTATTTTTTAATATAATTTTTAAAACTGTTTGTGTGTATTACCTTACTGTCTGATTATGTGTTCAAAGTGTTTGGTACGACATTACAGTGTAGTGAAATTGATCATCTGGGTGAAAGGATTTTATGTCTAGCTTACAACTTTTACTACCCTTCAATTTCTCACCACCCCCCTTTTTCACTCCATTCTACAGAAATTTCAGTCAGCTTTGAATGGTATTGAAATCCCACTTCCCGCACAGCACTATTCACTTTTCGCTATTTAATGGCTTATCTGCGATTAAAATGCTCAGCAACAAAGTTTCCAAAAACCCCGTCAAAACTGCTGATCGTCTAAGAGGGATCCACTCGTAAACATTCTAAAAGGAATGTCTGCACCAATACGCCATGGTGGGACCGATTTCAAGTGCAAATTTATTGCAACCAGCATTTTATGCTACACCCGCCAACATTGCGCCCTCTCCGCATTTCAGTGGTTCATGCTGATGTTTTTGAGAAAGTCGTTAAATAATTACGACACAACTACGGCTGATCGTGGTTCGAGTAGCACCGATACCCCGAACCGGTTGGGGACTGTTTTACGGCCGGTTCCAATTAGTCAGCTTGAGCCGGCCTTGATTGGGCCTTTTTTTGGATTTTTCACTCAAACTCATTTTCTGTTTCATTTGTCGGTGCAAGACCAGTGTCGAATGTTCTTCTGAGCCGATAAATTTAACCAACCGCTGCTACGACTGTTGATACCTCTTTTCGGGATACTTAATCCCGAGCTGTAAGGATTAAATTGTCATAAAATTAATGAAAGAACCTTTGTCCGTTTGTAAGATCTCATTCTTAAAAGGGCAACTCATTGAATTGTTTGTATGCGTAGGGTTTCGCTTCAATCACTCACGGGATGTCACATGTATTTGTCTTTGCATGTTCAAAATGAATAACTCACTCTAATGAAGCGTTCAGTGGTGGATCAGCGAATGCTGCCATAATATTGACAATCCCTTATTTGCTGCCCTCAAACTCATTGCATGCCACAACCGGTTGCTGCAACCGCATTTTCGAGCCTTGCCTTTTTTTGCTGCTGCACAAAACCAGTCCACTGACCACACGAATGCCGAGCAAGTGTGCGATGGCACGTTACCGATCGAGCAATTTGTTTTTCAAGGCAAACGAGCTTACATTCTGCAGCGCCGGACAGGTGCACCATTTGTCCAGCAAAGTGCAAACCCGCAACATGCTCGCTCGCAAGGGATTTTTTCTTCCAATTTACTTCCTTTCGCTATCCCCGAACTACCAATAAAAATACATGCAAAAATCTTTTCCCGAAATCAGCAAAAATTTGATTTCGCTCTACTGCTGCCGGTCGGTGCTAGTGTAGTTGCTAAAGTTTATGCAAAATGCTAAAGAACCGGTTGCGTAAGCTTTACTTCCAAAACAAAAAAAAAAGGAATCCTGACTATGCCCAAAAAATAAAAACAAGACCACAGAACAAGCTCCAAAACATCGTACCATTGGTAAAGAACGTTTGCGATCGTGAACTGCCTACCGTGAAGCGGTCGCTCTACTCAGCAACAAGAACCAGCAAACGCTCATCGTGCAAAAGACCGGTTCGCGCGTACCGTAACAACCGGGTACAACCGTCCCGTATCCCCGAAATATATGCAAATGAAGCTTTACGACGCACCGGGGAGCGAAGGATTTGTTCTGTTCCCGTCGCCCTACTACCGCTGCCCAGCGGTTTGTTCGTGATTTTTGGACAGCTCACCTTTTCGGAACAGATTTTGCACAAACGGACCGATTCCGCCCGGACATTCGTCCTGAGCGTAGGTTTGTTGCTCGAGGTTCGTTGGTGAATTCGCGGACACGAAAATCGGCTATCGGCAAAAGATGGCGAATGAAGCTGACATTTGTCACCTTCCAGGCAATCATTAAAATGCAGCAAAGGAACGGGAGACACGGAACAAGATTTTCGGTTGGTTGTTGTTTCTTTGGTCCGAGCGAAGTTGTCGTCGAATTGCGTAGTCATCGGTGTACGCGTTCCCGCAGACATGACAGTTTGACAGAGGACACGGTCTCGATGGAATAACAATCGATGGGATTGGTCCAAAAATAGAACCTCATTACAGTGTCCTGGAGCGAAGAATGGGACAGCATGGCAAATCGAATTTATTTCTCCTGTTTGTGTGTGCGTGTCTAATGAGTGAAAGAATTGTCTTCTTGTTTAAAAGCGAAATACAAATGACAGATTTATGGAAAGAATGTTTAATAATTACCAATATACATCGCCCTTCAATTTATCGCTGCGTATCCACATTTTATCCTACAAAATATATTCCTCCGAGCAGATGTGTAATTGTTTCTCGTAAACTTTTAAATGGCTTTGTCGGGGATAAAATGAGTCAATCAAATAGGCACCCCGAGCGGTTTCGTTTTTCCATTACCTGTCCCTACAGTCTGCATGGCTTCATGCCACACGCACAGCGCTACCAAACCACAGGTGAAGAGATTTAAAAATGAAATATCGTTTTACGGTTTTGAATATTTCATATTTTCACTGCTTCCATGGAGTGCCACCGAAACCTTCAATTCAATAAAGGTACAACGATTGAAACAATCGCGGCACCATAACTTCCGTAAATATGCAATTAATAATGGGATTTAACCACAGTCAGAATGCTATTTTCATGACTTTTTTTTTAAAGAACAACTTTCTCAAATATTTAAATAGCAGAACTTTCATGAAAATGGAATATGGAAATCAGAAAAAAACTAATTAAATAAAAAACTAAAAATCAAATTAAGACAATTCAATTTTTTAAAAAGAAAATACTTAAAACTGAAACAGGACATGAACAATTTTTAAAAAATATACACTTCACGTGCAGTTAAAAGGATTCAGATGCTATTAACGTATAAGGAAACATTACAAAAATATCATAGGATAGGAGTAACGTTCAGATAATTTTTGTAGTGTTAAACCCTTCTAAGATGTGATGAAAAAAGCACCAAATAAAAAAACGTTTCTAAAATAAATAATTCCGAAAATGAACGACAGCTAATGTAACAATTATTTAAACAAAAGAAATAAAATTAAACAGAAGTTTGGATAATAATTTTTACTAAGACGAAAAGTAATCTAGTTTCAAATTAATGCTGTCACCGAGTATTTTTTTTAAATCATTCATTGGACAGATTGTTGATAACCTCTGGATTCTAAGAGTTCGTAAGAGTATTTATTTGCTCACTCATGATGTCAACACTATTGATCGCTAACTTTATTTCACCAAATATTTTTGAGACCTGATTTTTAGAATAAACACTATAAAAAATATCCAATTTTTATCGAACTCCCTCAAGGAAACTCATCCGAAATAGATCTTCACAGATGTGCTAGGATGCTTTGTATTGTATTAAATAAGTTTTGCTTTAAAATAATAAAGCATTTACTCACGCTCAATTTTCTTTCTTTTATTTTTAGGTACGTTAACAAAGATATCAATCTTAACAGGTGAACCTGCCAAGTGACACGCATCCATCATAGTCTATCCGAACCAGCGTGAGTACTTTTGTACAAATTGTCTTTAAATTGGGTCTCATTTTTAATGCATCTCTGACGCACTTTGTTAGCTTCATCGCAACCTAACTAACACATTAGGAAGCGAGAAAAAAAACGGACGAAAAAAAACTTTAGTGCGCGGGATTTGTGCAACTTCCAGATTAAACTCAAGCACCAGAGGCATTCCCACCGATATGTGTGTAGTGTCCGTAACCAATGGACGGCACAGCTTCGTACCGATGGTTTCTCCCGTGTACGAGAGCATAACTGCGGTTGTTTATCTTCATTGTTGCACAGTCAACGGGGCCGGATGCGGTTCGTCGTCTGTTGCGTTTGGCGCCATCGGTGCGAAAGCTTAGCAATCGTAATTTATTTATCACCTCTCGCCCCCGACGATTTAAGCCACTCGCCAAGTTTAATAAGTTGATTTATGGCAGGTGCGGATGAGTGGACGATCGCGTCCAACAAATTGAAACTGATTGGCACGAGGTTGGTGGTGATCGTTTAAAATAGCACCCACCGAAAACGGTTAGAATGATATTTGCCGCAATAGCACTCGGCTGTATTCATCGTCCACACTCCGGTTAATGGAGTTTCGGCGCGTTCTAATCCATCAACTGTGACGTCCGATTAAGGTATTATGAATAATGAATTATGCTTTTATGCTTGAGCAACTTTTCCGCCTAATAATTCACCTGCCGGAGCGCATTTTTAGCTCTTCAAACGGCAATTTATAAAATTCCCGAAAGGAAATGGCATTTAAAAATAACAGATGAATCTGGCCTTTCACTGTATTTCCATTGGTTCTTAGCAATTTTCAAACTAATGCTTAAATTGATCATTATATTTTCTCGTTTCCTGAAAAGAAAAAAATCTAAATTAACTTGTTATTTGATTTATTTAATTATTATGTTTTGGCATAATTCCATTCTCAAACAAAAACCTTAACACTCTAAGAAGATTAATTTTGCTAATGATTTTTCGATACATTTTACGTAATATGAAAATAGAATTTTACTTTCGATTTTATTTTATTTTCATTTTATTTGTTCCAAACTTTTTTTTTACTTTAACCTTAAAATTTTATCCAGTTGTATATGTATAGTTTGAAGCTACAATATCTACTACTACTGCTGTTTGGAAATTTCGTATTTCGAAAGCTTCTAACTGAATAAGACTTTTTTTCGCCTAACACCGCATTCGCTGTATGGTGTGCCAAAAAAATGGTTTTTATTCTTATTTGTGGACTTAAGCCCCTATGCTGGCGCATCCTCCGGTTTTTATACCTTTTTCCTCAAAAAAAACATTCTTGTATTTCAAAATCAAGAAAATCAAATCAAAAAACGCAGTGACATTGAATTCAACGAGTGGTCAATATTCTTAAAGCACAATTTTATTGTGTATTGTTAGGTTTAGAAATATGTCAACCATAACCTTCAATAAAACATTTCCAATTGATAAACCCCTTGTACTTGTACTGGCGTTGACGTCATTTACCTTGAAAAAAAGCGTTCACACATGTCACTGATGGTCACACTGCATTCAAATTACTCAAAAAATTAAAGTTTATTAAAGCCAAAGTGAAGTACGTTAGCACGCCGGTCTATCCCGACACCAACGCATCTGGTTCAACTTGTTTGTTCATCGACGTAGCAAGTCCCAAATTGGGTTGGATACTAATTGGGCAGACGAACGTACCGCGCGTTTTGTTCGCGTACAAAGACCACACAAAATGGACCCTAGTTTTTTTGCATGTTTTGTTGCTTAAAACCATATAACTTGTACTATCTGCATCAAGCACACGCTTGCTACCGTTCACCGTGTTTCGCATTTGCGACTGTATAAAAAATGATGAGCTGGATTTTTGCGGGAGCTTTTTCTACCGACGACGATACAATTAGGGATTGATGATGAAGCGCTCGTAAAAGGCTTCGGTTCAGGCCGCTAGCTGAACGGTGCCATTCGGGTCGTCCGAAACGGTGGCAAAACGTGCCGACACAGCTAGGAAAGGATGCTGATGACCTGAAGGCGCGATGATTGACCAGCATATAATGTTGAGCGCTGTGTACTCTTGGGAGCTGAAGAGACTCAACGACCGAACACGAAAATTATGTGATGGATCATCTTGCAATTACCGCAGAATCGTACCGAAATGCTATCACTTTTACCGTTGCTTTTGCCATTTCCCTGGAAGAGCTTACGATTATTCAGCTCGTTCGGTTTTGTTTTTTTTTTTTCGTCACTCATTTCGAATTGTACCCTCCAAGGAGCTTTACTATTTCGGTTCAGTTTCTTCTTTGTGCGCGAAACAACATTGCCACGCCACAAACCAAGGCAAGGGATTCGAATTTCCATTTTATTTCTGTCCACTCAGAACACGCCTGGCAAAAGTCTATGAATTGTGCGGGGTGAAAAGAAAACATTGCAGAAGGCAAAATAATGGAAAAGCCGTTCAAATGTACTGAAACTGCTTTCGCTGGAATAGGGATTCGCTTCATTAATAGGAAAAATCGTATTAATCTGGCATAGATTTCACAACGATAAAATTGATAAAGATCGATCGATCAAAGCGTTGATTCAGCGAAGGATTAAATGTTTTTCATCGATTCGTGCGCCTGGTTTGGTATATTTAAATTGAATGTTTGGATATGTTTGTAAGACGAGCGTTTGACAATGGATTTCAATTAAAATAAATTCAATTTCCTTTTGTGCAAGGTGTGAAATGATAGGATAAATAATTTAATTGGATTTATATGTGAAAAATTCACGGCAGCGAACAATTTTGAATTGCTGTTAATAAAATCTTATAAGCTCTAAAATTAAATCTTATAAACGCGGATTGCAAGTTTATACTCCAGAACATTTAATTTTAATTTTTATTTTTCTACCATATCTGAATTTATCTGAATTTTGAGTGGAACAAATATGTTAAGAAGAATTCAAGCTCTTTCCGTACATCTAGTCAATATCAAGATAAGTCGTCCAAATATTGTAGCTGATTTTATCATGGTACATTTGGTATTTTCTGAAATATGTGCCATTATTTGATATCTGAATAAATGGTATTAAAGTTCCCATCAGTCTATGAGCGACTATGACGAATCTTTCAATTGTTCAACTAAGTTTCATTTGCTACCATAGAAATAACTCTTTTTGATTTATTATCTTTTGTTCACTTATACCATCGTTTCAAGACATTTTGTATTATTTTGTCTGGACAATCGATTGTTTGTAATGATTTCTCCATTCTATGTTCTGAGTTTTTGCTTTCATACGCTTTTCTGTATGCAAGTAATAATCTTTTTTTTTTATTACCTTAACATAATTTCAATTACCATCACCAAACAACTCTCGAATTGGTTAAACTCAATCTATCTTCGGCAAGAGTGGCCGATTTAAACAAACAATGCAAATCACGAGATTGAAAAAATGTAACCAACAGAAAGTCAATTAACTTTACATAATTTTAAAAATTCACTCTCCATCTGAAGTATGTGAAAAAGGCTGCTTGAAAACATACTCAGATAAACCGCAGTTCCACACTAAATATAATACTTTTTCCATGACTCCATGATTGACGCCAGGACAATCGTCTCGGTCAACCGAAAAAGGATACTTTCGATTGCCCTTTCGAAAGTTGTTCTCAAAACACAGTTATATATAACTCATCGAACCGATCCTTGATGGACAGTTCCATACTTTTCAATTCCGGCCGACATCGTGGTTGTGGTGGTGGAATCAAACAAAAGCCAGTTTTAGTATCCTTGTTGCAAAAAAGTATAGCATTCCTGAAACGTTATGCTTAGGAAGATGAATCTCTGCTCGATAGCCGTATACAATACATGACACCGACAAAAAAAAATAGTTCATCCGCCCGGTATCAAATCCGTACCTTCGCGTGGCACAGTTATGGAACATTTTATTACGAAACATGCCCATTTATGTTCGCATTCTTCTTGCCCAGCCGAATGAGGTCAGCGGAAAAAGATTCGGTTCGGTTGACTGTCTGGCAGCAATGGTACAGCCATGTTCGCTGGTCGTTTCTGTTTCCCTTACGTTTTGCCTGTGCCGGTTCCCGGTTCCGTCGTGTGTCGTGTAAAAAAAGGTGTAACGTACGGATAAGTTTATGACAACGGTGTCGGATGTCGGGAGAAAAAAAACTGGGACATTGAACTGTGAACTGTTTCGTTTTTTTCTGCTTCCCATTATGTTGTAAGTTTTCCGTTGCTCAAAAACACATTTTTAAAATGATAAAAGCACAATGAAAATCTTTGTTTCACAATTAAATTTAAGCAAAATTGAGCAGAAAATAATATTTTTAAACAATTGTACAAATTGCACTAATATTCCTTACATTTAAAATTATTCCATCCTACTGTCAGCAACACAAAACCAAAACCACACGCCGTTTGGAAAGCGTTCAAATTAGACAGCTTGGCGACAGGATACCCATTAACTTCTCCATTACTGCCGCCCAATACTGCCTGTCACGTGTAAAGCTCATTTACGATTATGTTATCCTTTTTACGCTCTGGTTGTCGCTTAATCAAGCAATTGCTGCTCGTCGCTACTTCGCTTTCCAGACTTCCCTTCCACCCGACCATATCGTTCATGGTATGGAGAAAATCTATCTGACCCGGCACAAAATACGACCGGGATTCAAGCGATGAAGCGATCCGTCGTTACCTTTTTAAAGTGCTCGTTTAATGTGTTCGTGTTTGTGTGTGTACGTATTTTTTTTTATTGTTCTTTCCGTTGTTTGGGGGTATACCCGAGATGAATGTGACCATTTATGACTTCATCGAGGAAATTGTATCACGGTGCTAGGTGTGTGCTCGTATTTTAATCTGTAACTCACCGTTACACTCGTGTACGGAAAGCGCTCGTAAAAATGGAGTGTAACGCCATAATCCGTGCTGGGAAGTAAAGGAATGAATGATGCCGTTAGATAGGGTAGACATCAGAATGTGAGAGATAGAAGATGATTTAAAATTCAAAAATTAAACCATTGTCAATTTAGCATTTACTTTATTATAATGATTATTAATATAATACTTGTTATATTGAATATCTGATGATAAAACTTTTACTTCATTTTAAACTTAATTATATCCACTACCTTTACACCAAACACAATCAGTTAAACTACTCATAAACATCTAATATTTTCCCTATTTCTCGTAGAAATTCAATTTGTACAAAACTATAACAATCTTATCATTGCGCCCGTCTCACCTGCGGGCCAAAGTCAAACATTCATCGTTCCAACAGCAGTTTTGGTAACGGATTGTGGAGGAAAGAATTTCAAAGTCAATCATTTCTGCAACCCAGTTTCCCGCAAACCACTCCACATGCGATCACTCGCATCGTTCCGATTTGCCAAGATAAACACGTAAAAGTTCCTGCACTCCTTGGTGGCGCAGGAAGTGTGCCCTCGGTAGAACGCTCTGATAAAGCGGAAAATTGAACTTCTTGGCTAAATGTGAAAACCCAGAAGGATCGTGGTCTAACGTTGAACGACCTGTTGAGGAAGAAACTAATGCTACCAGCCACTCCCCGATGAGAGATTTCGTGATTTTTCGCAACGCCGTACGCTTTGTGAGCTCACTTCAACAAACACTCGATTCGATCGTTGCCCGGATGTACTGAGTGCGGGGACTTAATTTTACCTACTTTACTACACCTCACATCGATCTCAAAGTTCGCATCGTTTCCATTCTATGTTTTCGGGGTGAACGACGAAAAGAGTAAAAAATCGATCGATTTACTACTGGCACTGTGCGTTGTTGTAAATGCGTTTAGTCCACCGGGATGTACAAACGAATCACTGGCGGTGAAAAAATGAATGAAGAATTCGCACGAAATCAGTAAAACCGACACCAGGAAAATGTGCGGCAATAAATAACAAAACAAACTCCAAAAAGCATTTGGATCGGTGGAATGCGTTTAATGAATTTTACTTACTAAATTATGTGCCTTTCAAGGGAGTGAGCGGAACGGTCTTTCCAAAAGATCTTTTTTTTTCTCTCTCAACCCAACTACACCCCATCTGACATACTAATTTATGCCGAACTGTCTAATAAAAGCAACTACATTGCTATATACGTGAAACAACGTGTAGTATTACACGCAAAAAAACAGTATGCGCGACACTCCACGAATATCCTTCTCCACAAAAATAACTTAAAATGCTTACACATAAAAAGGATGAGCAACCTGAAATGGGATCGTTTCTGTAAAGTGGGAAACGTTTAGAATAAATGGCACTTGCGAGCGTTCCACGAGACCTCCAATTTTTGCACCCGTGTGCACTCAACCCGCCAACGGGGAAGGTGTCTTGTTTTAAGTGTCTAGAAATTATATGACAAGCGATTCGCACCGGTAACAGAGGTCGACAAATCTGTCGGGACACTGTGCAAAAGAAGCCCAGTTTTCATCCCCCGTAACAAGCCATAAACGAAATAGCAACCATATTAATGGTGGCGCTTTGTGTTAAACCTTTCTTCTCGAAGACAACTGTTGGGTCTCGCTTTTTAGTCTACACTACAAAACACTCCCGGCTCCGGTACCTTCCACGAAAACTTTACTTCACCTCAGTTCCGTTGACATTATGATGAAGTTATTTCAACACCTCCACATTACTGCCCCGCTGAGTCAAGAAGCTGTGCAGGCGTAGATCTCGCACCACACGTACCATAAACACTCGTATGTGTGTGTTCTGCGTTTTTGTTTGGTATGATTGTGTGTCAACTATGTTGAGGTTCGATACGATGTATCCAAGCGAGTATTCTGCTTACCCGGCGTCCTTAGGCTTGTACAATGAATCACTCACTCCACCATCCTAAAATGCTCCCTCGGGGTAAGAGATTTAACGCCAAACCTGCGGTGCTTGATTGACTTTATAGATCAACGATAAGCGTGTGCGAGATGATTGAAAAGCTCATTCGCACGAATCGTTTTACGTTGGACGTACCTGGTGGTGGCAGAATGGTGCTTGCGAACCAACCATTTGTTTGTTTATGTGTTCTCAGGTGACGTTTGAAACCAGACTTGGAAGATGCGATATCGGTACCGGGGGTCGGTTTGAGTAGCTTAAGAAATAAAGCGGAAACATTTTGTTAGAGTGCTCCTCAATCAATCTATTCGTGGAATATTGGGCAAGAAACATGTATGGTGGATTTGCACACCGTACTGGTAATGGCCGTTGTGTTCTTAAGTTGTGAACATTGATTGGAATTGTTGGCAATAAATGAAAATTGAGAGTTCAAACTGATGTGTCTGGGGAAATCAGTTTTATTTGCCTTTTATTTAATCGATTTTCTTTAAAGTCTTTCATATACACTAACTTAAAGTGATTTCCTTAAAATGATCTCTTTTATTATTTAAAACTCATTTAGACCGCAAAAAGTAGCACGAGCGAGCATAAGTAGAGGTGGACGGAAACGAAGATTTCGACAAGGAATGTATAGATTTAAGGAAGGAATCAAGAATGGGGAATCAATTTTGTTGAACATTATTTAAACAATAAAAAACGGTACGACAATTTTTTTTCGACGACGTAAACTATTCTCAGAATGGCGGTGCCCTCGGCTAGAGTTCATATCTCATAGGCATATTCAAGACTTGATCTTCATATTGAAGACAGAGAGGCACATGAAAATCTACAGATATACGTCATAAAAGACCCCGAACTTAGCACGCTTTAAGCAGTACAATTTCTATATGCTTCCCGTCAAGGTCAATGAGACACTCTTTCAATAGGAGTCGAATAAGGAGTAATTTGTCAAAAGTTTGCAAGCATTAAGGCACACTAAAGATATTGAACAGTATGCTAGGACCTTAGACACAGGAGGAAAAAGAGTCAAGAGACGCTTGAAGTGGACATTTCCCAATTGTCGAAGATAAGGCCAAGAAACAGTCGTCGGCATAAAGCCATTTTTTGTTGTCATTGATGGCATAAAGCCATTCATTTAATCAACATATTGTTTTATCCACAATATAACCAAACAGTTTCCTGCTTCTAGTCACAGCAACAGAGCTCAGTGAGTAAATTTCATGTATTAACTTAATTCCCAAATTAAACGTACCCTTCGCCCAAAATGTACTCGCGTCACACTAATACGACATCACCTTCATTATTTTGTTTGTACTCTCAATCATTCGCCACACTGCATCGACCGGAAGTTCCCGAGCGCTTGCCATGAATTCCAAAAGCATGGGCGCTCGAACGCTAGACATGTTTCAAAAGTACGTGGGCTGGGTTCTAGCCGTATCCTATGTCAGGAAACCCACTCTAGAACGTCACGTCCACAACATCGCTACAAACGACCAGTAGCTGGGGAACTCGGTACGAATGGTTCCAAACATTCAACCAAGGCGATGTAACGCTCGCTTCTGCTGCTCGTACGGTATTCGATCCGAAACAGCATTTCCACCTAATTAACGATTGAATTAATTGTACAACGATGGCAATGTTTGCACTTGCAGGCAGTGTGATTTATGTAGCAATGTACAGAGTTAACCAACCGTTCTTGGCTACGTAAAACCCAGAACTAACAAGTTTAAGATCATTCGCAGACTTGTACATTTGTTCGGGTCAGTCAGGGGCTAATGCTCTGCTAACAGGTTCGTACAACGTAGTTCCAGCATGTTTGGGAAAGTACCCAGCTCCAATTAGACAATGCCCAAGTGTTTCTAAATTAACCCCAAAAACCATCGCATCCCATATTTCGGTACATGACATATCGGCTACAAGCTGTGTTTAGCAGGTGTCTGGCAATGTTGTACACAATTAGATGCCTCTTTGTTCACGCAACAAAACGAACACGTGCCCGATTCGTTGAACGGTGTGACATTAAAATATTGCATCCGAACAGTGCGCAAATAGCAAAACCCCATCCCGGGGTCAAATACCGCACGGACATCTAATCGGTAGCGGTGTTTTAATTTGAGAAGGATTCAATACGCAAAACCCTTCCGAACTTTCTCCGGTAGCCACTGTCAGGGAAATGGCACATGAAAAGGTCACTTTTCCGCTAGAGCTTTTGTGCGCTAAGGATGAGAAGAAGTAGTACAACAGAATGTATATTGATTATTCCCGAGAGTTTCAAAACCCTTCCGGTCGGGAGTGTACGGGGAACACTCGGAACGCTTTCGATAATGAGACGAGTAATGTTTCATGCCTCGTTTTCCTTGTACCGAGAGGATCATTGAGATGATAGCATCCACAAAAATAGAAAAAAAATCGTAATATCTTCATAGTATTAAGTGCACGATATCATATCGAGCACAGCGGCACGTTTCGTTGCTTTTTTTTGCTTAATTTTTTCACCATTATCATCCTTTTTTTCCCCAAGAGGTGGAAAGGAAAAAAACAACTCCCCAAGGGTTTTCCGCACAAACGCAAACCCCATTCTGAAAACGGGCATAATCATTTTATATTGCTTCTGCGACATTCCAGCACTGGTGAACGTATTACCGTGCTGGAAACCTTTGCTTCGTTGGGACAAACGCTTCCCGGGGTTTTCGGTTTTTGGGATTGGGCCCAAAACTCGTGCCCGAAATGTGGCCAACCATGGTTAAATGAGTGTAGGGAAGTGTTTTAGACAAGGCAAAGGTTAGCGCTTTGGTTTTTGGGATACTTCAGCATCAAAAATCATTTAGCAAAACCCCCATCGACCGGATTATAGCATGGCCATGGAATTTACAAAAATGGTGGTCAAGGGTCTGTTTAATCAGAGCACAACTAAATGCACCATCTGTTCGGTCCCGTGTCATCCTCTTCCTCGCCAAAAATAAAAAAAGCCCGGGGCACCAGCACACAATAAACACGGCTCATCTCCAACAAATCAGACGACGCGTCGTTTCACTTGACAGTTTCCGGACGATATTTAGCCCCAGTGTGTGACTGTTATTTTTTGTCACCTTTTACAACTACAACCCCAAAAATGTGTCCTTTTCCTAATCCTAATTTAATGTAACCGTTTGCTGTTTTGGTCGTTCCCCGGTTCGGTACTGGAAGCGTGTCTGCTAAGGGTCATTAAGAAAAATGAAACTTTTACCATCAAAATCATGGGATGTGTGGTGCGCCTGTTTGTGTGTACTACATTGAGAGTGATTTTATTACGACAAAATGGTTTCCTGTTGGTATGTGCGTAAGGATCGTCACCCAATTTGGAAAACGACCTCAAGCACCTGCCTTATGGTGGTATGGTGCAGGGATTTGATTTTTTAAAGCCTTATCAATTGATAGTAAATGTGTAGAATGTGTTTTTGATATTCATCTACACATTAAAAAGCCTTTTTCGTCACTCAATTTTCTCACGCAATGAGAACTTCTAAAAATAAAACTTTTTTTATCATATTTTTATTACCATGTACACAATTTTGTCTTCTCGAGTTATTTTTCGAGTTAGTGATGGATGGTGACTTCATGTTTTTTGTATTCTGTATAAATTTCAGAAATTTACTAAATTTTTTCAATAGTTTTAGTTTAAATAAAATAATTATAATAAAAAAATAAGGAATTAAGTGCCCAGTCATCAAAATCAACCAAAACTTTCTTGTAAGTTCAACAAAAATCCACAAATTCCCTGAATTTGTAAAACATAACAAGACTAATGTCTACCCAGCATCCCTCTTCAATCAACGCCATTATGCACTTTCTGTAACAAGTCAACAAAAATGGTGCTTTACCACAGCGCTACAAATCTATTTCGCTTAACAAAGCGGATCCCAACCAAAAAGTCTCCCCTCATCTTAGGCATATAAATCTCTCTCTCTCTTGCTTGTAGTCGTCAACTAACGAAAAGACGACAGAATAAGCGTGATAAATCTGTTCCACACCGAAAACCGCTTACCACTTTCTTTACTTACTGCGGGATGCCTTCTAAAGTATGCACCAGTGTTAGATCGTTATCGTAGACACTAAACCACACTCACCCAAGATGACGTGATTTTACAGCGAAAGCAGCTAACCCAAACGAAGGACGGAATCTTTCTTCCCCCAGCAAAAGATACTACGCGGAAAAGTGGTTACGCCGGTTGCACCAAATTAATTGCAAAGCGCGCGAAAACATCCAAACACTTTGTTTTCATCCCTTTCGAGCGGGTAATGCCCCGGAGCTTGCAGGACGGTGGTGGAAAACTTCCGATCTTATTAGACACCCTTTTCCGATGCCAATGGGGATGAAAACCTTCGTTGGCTTTCCGCGAGTCACTATACTGGTTTGTGTGCTTTAGTTTCGTTGGATGAGTTTGTCGAGAAAAGTGGTTGGTGGGTATGGTGATTACTTTGTTGATGAAACAGTTTCATTCCAAGCCGATGACATCTTTAAGTTTGTAATTATTTGAAATTGAAAGTAACCCAATGCTGGTATCAGATATTTGGTTTCGGAGTCGTTATATTTTGATAATAAAATTGTACTAAAAATAATGCATTATTAAAAGTAATACTTTTTATTTAATGATTGAAAGCCGTCTTATCATTTTTTACATAATAAAATATAAAGAATAAAATCCTTTATAATCGCAAACAATTTGCTCACGAAATTAAAAATTCATGTTGAAGAAAAGTTAAGTAAAGATTTCAATTTAAAACGATACATTTTTATATGCATAATACTGACAAAATGTCGGTACATTTATCATTAAATAAGCCCCATTTTGTGTTGCAATGATATTTTTGAATTTTTTTTTTGAAGATTTTTTATCTAATTTTGTATTTTTCGACTCCGATGTCTTTTGACGAATTGCCAGCAGATACTGTAAACTCTTTTTTACATCGATTTGCAGAAAATGCTGTAAAATTTTCAGTTTATACTTTCTGCAGACTGAGTTTATATCTACTCCCTGAGCTACTTCCCTTAAATCAAAGAGATAAAAAAATTCCAATTTTTTTCAATTTCAATTAAGCTAAGAATTTATTGGCATTAATGTTATTTTGTGCAAATTAACTACTTAATTTAAAAAAAATCGCTAAAATGACTTGATTATTTACGAGTAAAAAGTATGAAAAAAATCTTCCCTTTAAAATAACTCATGTTACTTCATAGACATGTTGCACTCAGCAAAGAGTAGGATGGTTTTTTGGCTTCCCCATTCAATCCCGCGTGGTTATTGTTTTCTTATGGTCTTCCAGCCTGAAGCCTGGATCAATTTTTATGTCCTCACATCGGTATCGAGTTATGGCCCATTTCCAGTTCACTTTTAACCTTCAGCCAGCACAGGCTTCCAGCGCTGTTTTATGCGAATAGCGTTGGTCGGTTATTAAATTTTATTGAACACTGGAATTCCCATCAAGCATTGAACAATGTAAAGCACCACATACGATACCATTCCTGCTTCTGACTCCAGGATATGCTACCATCCGGCTGAACCCCAAACTGCCGCAAAACCCCTGGCTAATGCCAGTTATGCTCGATCAATATTTATCGAGCTCATGCGAACGAAATAAGCTACACACATATAGGACCGGCAGTGTTGGGACCATACGGTTGCGTCTTCCCTTAAACACATTGTACACGATGGTGGACCAGTTGCACACCACCTCCACCACATAACCGAGCAGGGCGATTTTGCATCGTACAACGAAGTGGTAATCCTTTTGTTGAAAGATTTATGCACGCTTCGTAACCGGGCTCCATCAAGACCGTACCGTACACGCTTTCTGCATAAGCCGGTCAAATGCAATCTTCCTAAACGGACCAGATACTATTTCTTCCTCACGCATCACATGCTTACAGCTTACGATCCTCCTGCTCGAAAGATATCCCTTCCGCTAAAAATAAACCAAACGAGGAAGATGATCCTTTGATTTCACATCGTGCGTATGGGATGGTGCGTACGAACAACGGCAAACGTCGTATTTAAAGCTTCACTCGCTGGTAGAATCTCATTATGTTTATGCAATTATGCTGTGTTCGTGTGGCCGCTTCACATATGGCTGAAGCTTAAAGTAAGCTCATCCAAATGGGGATGAAGATTTATGTTGCTTCCGGTTCGGGGTTGGTGTGGACGAATGGATGGTTGATTCATGCCTGGTAGCTTGAGGTTAGCCGTGCGGCATTATTTTTTTTGTTGCTTCCGGCAACGATGGCACCTGGTTGAAGGTTGGTTGAATCCAATAAACCAACGGTGGGTTAATGTACTGAGGTTAATAAAAATCGATATATCAGACGATCTGGTGAAGCAACAGGGATACACAATAAACATGTCAAATCATGAAGTAGGAGATGATGTTGGTTGTGATATTTCTTTGAGTAGATTTATATTATCATTCGAATTTTATATTTAACAAATGTAAATATTCTATTGCAAGCACCGCATTAAAATATATTAAAAAATGTCTGAAATCAAAAATTAATGGAAAAAAATGGAATGGTAGAACAAAATACAACAAATTGTGCATTCATAAAATACCTACCGGGTAGTTTTACCTCAACTTATCAGAACCGTAGCAAAGGCACAATAAGAATTATTTTTCATTAGATACGGGTTCAGTTGTTTCGACGATCTACTGTCATTCATTTTTGGTCTCGAAATCGTAGTGGCAGATTCTTCATTTGAGGTCTGCCCCACCAAAACTTTGTGGTTTTGATCTTAAGGCCATTACAAAGATTGGCAGTCTTCGGTAAATCGGCTACCTTTAATCAAATATTCTCCTTCAAAGATGTATTGGTATGACGAGCGAAGGTCGGTTAGTACACAAAATAACATAATGAAGAGAGTGTAAATATGCGGAAGCCACTTGGTGACTATTCCCAGATCAGTGTCTTGGATTCAGGAGTCTTGCTGGACGTCAATATGTCACCTGTTCACGCCTATCGATGACATTTAATGCCAAATAAGTCTCAAGTGTCTTCCAGTGTGACGCCTATCGATGACATTCAATGTCAAATAAGTCTTGTCTGTCAAGATCCCAAAGTTGCACTTTATTCGAAAGGAATTTTTACTAGCCTCTCAAGTAGGTCTTTCTCGAAGATATCTTGCTGCTCACAATGGAATAGTCTAAGATGACACTGTTGTATAAAACTGTTCATCTTATTGCTATATTTCTTCATCATTTCATTTTGGAAGATTAATGAGGTTACTATACTATCGAAATTCTTACCTACCTTCTACTGCACTTTAAGGATACGTGTGAAGTAGTCCAGCTGTAACTAGAATTGTGTTCTATACTCTGTCTTTTCTCCAAAAAGAAGAAGATATCACAGCAGCAAGAAACGAAGTATATTTGAACGCTTCTAAAAATAAAATTTCTCTAAAAAGTCAATTTGTTTACAAAAGCTAAATTATACCACAAATTTGCAAATTAATCACACTATTCTTCTTAAAATTCACTCCAAACCTGTTTACTAATCAATCCATTTAGATCACCCTAATCCTTCCACCGCATCATTGTCCATCAACATCAACTTTACCACACGAACGCAAATTATTCATGCACGCGCCAAGAGACAAAGTAACATCATTAATCTACTTTGTCCAAGGTGCGAAGCAAACAGCGCGCGCCAGCGAAAGGTGAAAGTGTAACCGAAATGCTACGTTTGATTTTTCAGTTCTGAATTCAAACTAAAACCCAACAAAAACGTAACCCGATTACAATCCGTTCCGGAAGGGTTTGTGGGGAAGGAAATTAGAGGCTCTCTTCAAAAGCTCTCCCCGTACACGTGTTCGTTGCTCATTTTTGTGTTCGTACAGTGGAAACAAAACGATACAGTTTAATAGAGTGTAAAGCATACTGCTCCACATACTCTTACAATACGATGGTGATGTGGTTTTTTTGGGGGCTGATTTGATTAATCGACGGAAAGCTTGTGTCGAAGGCGGTGCACCAAAAGCGCCCGTAGACCAGGTGAACGCCACTACTTTAAATCGTAATCAACGTCAGCTGGTCCAACCGGTCGTTTGGTGCGAAATATTTCTACACAGGAACGTACAACCATCGGTAGAGGGATGCTGTGGTTGAACCGGAACCATAAATATTATGACCTCGGTTATGATGGCTTCCCAACGGACTTCCACAACCGTACGAGCTGCTGCTGAAAATGGGCTCATGTTTGGTCACATGATGAGGCTTACTTTTTGATGAACCTACCTTTATGGAATAAGGAACAGTATGAAGATATCGTAATCCAATTGCACTAATGATTTATCTTTCTCTTCACTTTTCCTAACAAACTCTGATCGATGCTTTTGTATCTTATTATCGTTGCATTTTGTTTAAACTTTCGTTCAGTATTTTGCTACGATAAACATAAAACCGGCAAGTTATCTAATCCACCCTGATTTTCCGCCAAAAAAATGTAAGCAGAGCACCAGCTGTGTCGTTCTTTGATCGGTTCCCTTTCACCGCACGTAACCTTTGAACGACGGTACGACGGCACCAGTATCCGTGCCGCGTAACACAGCAGGTGTCGGTTATGCTGTCAATGTTTAGCGCGCTCATAAATCCGCACCACCAGTTCAAACAGTTGGCTGCTTTTAGCTTCGGGCCTTCCTTCCTCACACCCATGTTTGTGTCGTTCCAAACATCCGCCCTCCGCCGTACACCGACACCGACAACTGCATCTCACAATTAATCAACATTTTCACTTTCATAAAAGCTAAATCAACTTCAAGGGGAAGAAATGCATACCAGACCCGGGCGTGTGTGCGTGACAGGAACGAGTATGCTCTCAATCTTTCCGTCAACCTGGTTTCCTGCCCACTTGCGCGAAGATTATGTGACACTGTGCGGGCACTGGACAAATTTATCCTGGTCACGGCACCACCATCGCGTCTTACAGCATCACGGTGGGGCTAGATTATCTATGCAGCAAAACAATCTGGTTCACTTCATCACACTTCCAGCACGGTAAAGGAAGCTGAAAGCTGGATCCACTCATGCAATCATGTTGCGAATGTCGTTATCGTTGAAGCGTAGTGATCGCAAACGCTCGGTGTTGCTGATTGATGCACCGTCACCATCGTCGATGGTTTTTGCACAGGGCGATACGAGACGGTTGACAGATCATTGTGCTGCGATTTGTGTCGGTTGCATTTGATAAGCAGGTAACCACAGCAATGTGCAGTTAATTGCATACCGCAGCATGATTTATACGCGTAATTAAAGCGTTCATTCGATCCGCTGCACGCGTCTCCTAGTTTGGTTGGGTTTGTTTCCTGAATGGAGCGGGATTTGGCGAGCGAGTTTTGATGCATTTTTATGCAAAACAAACTGTTCCGCCACACGTGTGGAACGTGATTATAAGGGTTGCAATATTTATTGTTTATGCTGCCCCTACACATCAATTATATGCATATTGGAGCATAATGTGGTTGAAAACAAAAATGTAACACTTGTATATTAAAGTAGATCAACATAACGTGAAACTTTTTTTTAAAGGAAATAGTCCAAACGAGACATGCAAATTTGAGGATCATGTTGATATTTTCCCACAAAACGGAAACTACTTGACATACCGGTTACACTCGATATCTAAAACGTTCCACATCAATCACATATGGGAGAAAAATTTCGTAAAAATGTAATAAATATTATCCTTTTTTGTTAGTCTTCAATGGCACTTTTCGCACGATCGAAACTGCACCATAACGCCAACAACTCGATAGTAATGTTTACCAATATCAATTTCCATTCACTCGGCACGAATACCGTTCCATTCAGCTGTATGCATTCGCCTTCCAAACGCAATCTGCAATGTTAAAATACCCTTCAGATCGGTGTGCTGTTTTGCTTCGACGAGCTTTAAAGGGACGCTTGAAGGTATCGGCACCGGCATCATTCACCGTAAACAAGCACCAACCAAAGCCACTTCACCGTTGAAACGCTATCGCAAAAGAGTTTTCTCCTTTTTTTACCGATGCCAGAAAATCATCCTCCCTCATTTTTTTTATTTATTCCTGCACGCTTACGCTTGCATGCTGCATACGACATGAAGGGCGAGTTCTTTTGGTAAAACTTGTTTGAAAAGAATCGCTCGATGAATGAAGAGCTTTTCCGTGTCGATAAAATGACAGGAAGTACTTCTCGGGGATTTTTTTTTTGGGAAGGAGTTGCTCTCTTCAAAATTTTCAAAATACTTTGCCACTTGAAGTTTTACCGACGGGTATTTTCCTTCTTCTGGGTTTTCCCACCCCTTTTTAATATGTATGAAAACTTTTGCGCTTGTGACATAAGCCGCTAAAACTTGCTCGGTGAAAATGATCGTTGCAGAATAGAACAGTGATAGTGGCGGTTCGTTATACTTGCCTTTTCACATTTTGAATTTCTGTGATATTTCTATTATGCTTGATTAATTTGTTGCTACACACAAAGCATATCATGGAGAGCAACAGCATAAAGGAATATTCTGAACAAAAATGATAAGGATATTCAGAATCAGAATAAATCTTTCTCAGCTTAAGTTTCAATATACTTGAGGCGCTTTTTACGAACTTTTAAAATGAAATTTTATTTATTTATTCGGGTGTGATGGTAGAACTTAAATTTTAAAGATTGAATTTGATCCAACAATTAACCAACTGCGGTGATTCTTATAAAGCAAGTTACAATCTTTAAGTAATATTTAGTAAGTTGAAATTTTCTTAACAACTGTTTTTAATCTAACACGAGAAATCTAAACGACAGAGTTCCTTTCAAACTTATTAATTTATGTTCCATGTTCCAACCAACTCCTTCCAGCTCATACTGCTGCCATACGTATACATCATGTTTCCCTTTCAGCAACCGAGTTTCGATCAAACTAGCAAAACTTTTTTTCCAAATCCATCTAGTTTCATGCTTTTCACACAACATTCACAACGTTCACACGTGTAGGGAACGCTTCCTTCCCTACCAATCCTCTCTTTTCCCCCATTTCGTCTAAAACAATCAACCAACAAATTGCCACGAAAATTAGAAACTTTAACATGATTAAATTGTTGATGATGTTTTTCGTCCCATACATGCATACAGCGACTTGTCTTGTTTACGGACGTTCTAAGCACGTGTACACACCAGTTGCGATTAGGAAACTTTTCACCCGGCGATGCAGTGACATATCAACCGTACCGAACCCATCGTGGGTACACGGTTAGTCAGTTAGCTGGGCGAAGAAAATTAATTGATAATTTTCACCTCGTTTGCTTAGATAGAATAACATCACGAAGAAGCCGTGAGGTCGGGTTGGAAGGAAAATACTTCATCACAAACGCTCGTACGCTGATGTGTGCCATTTATCCAACGATCGATAAGGTGATGATGATCTTCCAACTGATACTTGGCTGTGTTTCGCTCGCACAGTGGCAAGTTAAATTAGCATGAATGGTAAAGTGTGTGATGGTAAAATTTATTACACTCTGTCCCATTTACGCCACACACGCCCACGATACGTGTAAACAACGAATTTTCGGGGAGGTAAAACCCATCGGATCATTTGATGATGATGCTATACATGCCACAACCATCGTTACGCTTCCCGGTTTTCCATGTTCTTCCCTTCCAGGGGGTTTTTGCCTGCAGATAGTCTGCATGCGACGGTCTGCATGCTCTCGGTCAAACACCACCAAACCAACACGGTGGGCACGTGGGTGAACGCCTGAGCAGACGAGTTAACTGGAATTCTCTAACGAAATTAACGTAATTAACGCCTTGGGGATGTTCACCAACTCATAACCTTAGTTGTGTGCCCTCCCAGCTGTACTGTAAGGATCAAAGCCACACTGCTTAGTGGTGTCTACCGAAAGGTCATAAGTATTTAATTCACTCGTCTAAACATCAGGCCACAAATCAGGCCATTTTTTCCTGGAAGAACACACCAAAAGCTTCAATTAGACTTCCCCATACTGAGAGATCGCCCTCCTCTTTTAGCCATTATCACTTGAGAAATGAATACTATTAACCACGCGGCAGTTGTTTCGTCCCCCGAAATGACTCAGATGGCAAAGAAAGCACAGCTGTTTTTTTTGTTGGTGGAACACTGCTTAGGCTTTTAGAATAAATTATTCACTAATGTCTTTAACCATACATGTCAGTCATGTCGATCGTTTTTGGGATGCTGTGTAGAAGTAATAAAAGTGCCGCTCATTTAATCTGCATATTTTTATTCTCCATCGCTAGTGTTCATCCAGGTTTGCGCTTTGTATGACCGCCACCCCCCCTTGGCGGAGAAGGTTATTCACCTATGGTATGCCAAAAAGGACAAACAAACAATCAAACATCCTCCCACAAAGGCTTAAGCAACAAATCCAACATTCGAATCATTGCAAAGAGTGACGTTCGACACAGAAATCCCACATGGAGTGTTCACCTTTTTTACCAACTATTCGCATAAAGAAGTAGAAAAAAACAGAAAGAGAAGTGGTCCGAACTGGTCCGGCAAACCATTTTTGGACATGGAGTACCTTCTGCCATTGGATGATGGTTTTCCAAAAGCTGACGCGACCAGATTTCGCTGTATTTGTGTGCCTTGCAGAAGCTTACTTATCTCCAACAGCAATCGCATCACTGGCGCTCGAACTCGATCGTAAAGTTAAAACAAACGAAGGGCAAGAAAGACGCCAGGTTCAATGAATCGTTTCGATTGCGCAACGACACCGACATGTGGTAGTCAGCAAGGTGCTGTGCGTGCCGTGCCTGTGTAGGGCAAGAAATTGGAACCATGTTGAAGCGTCCCGTGCGTTCGTAATCCGTGCCTGTAGAGATATTGCCCCAGTACCAGATTTGACTGACAGATGGGTTTAATGCACTCGCACCAAAAGAAACACACACACACTGTTAGTACCGGACCATTAGCAACCGAACGGGCAGGAAAATATCAGTAGCTTTCTACCGGTAGATGCACCAAGCGTTTGATATTTCTGATAGAGTTTCCACCCATTCCACTGATCTGATCCGATCTAATGTTATGATATTGATATGGGTACGGAAGATAATTAACCATTTTTGCTTCGCACGAAATCAGCACCACAAATAATTGTTGTCAAATTTTATGCAATGTAACCACATTTCAAGCTTTCGTGCGTTTAGATCGATTGAGTAACGTGCCGTGCCACCGGATTCGATGTGTTGCGTTTGCAATTGTATAAATACATCAATTTAGAATTATCAGAGCGTAAAACACATGAAAGATATTATCAACATTGTGTTTTGTTCAAATCAAACAAATGTATGCACTTTTTTTCAATTTTATGTTTTTATCTGATCAAATGGTGTTATCAAACATACAAAGTTTTTTAATTGTTCTTTATTTTAATTCTCTATTTTTCTATTTTTATGTAATTCAGTAATGAGGGGCCCAATATTAACAATAATAGTCTAAATTAGGAAGAAAAACATAGAATAAAGAACCTTAGTAGCCACCTGGACTTCAAGCAAGGAACAATGCGTTTATTTTTTTTGCGATCCTATAAAAATAATAGTAAATTAATATTATCTTCTTCGTCTGTTATGTGTTTCCAATATAGTTTTTCCAATTTACAAAGTTAACGAAAGGCAAGTCAAAATCTGTCTCTCTTCTTGGCTTAACGACCGCTAAGGTCATGTCTGCCATTTCTGGTTTACTAGCCTTATATTTAACACGTAACCCGATAGTCAGTCCTTATTGCAGGGGACAATCCGGATGGAATTTGATGCCCAGCCCTGTTATGTGGATCTTACGAGCATCTTTGGTCGTTATGTATTACACTATTAGGGCGATTTTTTGTAGCAAAACATGAAAATATATTATTAACATTAATTTGTTTTATTCCTTTAATTTTTTTTTGCTTAGCTGTCAATTTTCAAAATCTATCTATCTGCGAATCCTCGTATAAGAGGTTCCGCGTATCTGGAAGACTACCTGACACCTATTGTATATATTTTTGTACATCATTATTCATCTTTTATCTTTTTAACATCTTTTTTATGCTTAATACCATCGCCATCACAATGCTTGGTATTGCCTACAACACAGAATCCAGATAAGATTCAAATTCTCAGCACTACATAATCTGCTTTTATTGAACCACCATGCTATATTTGAACCACCATTTCGGATAATCCGATTAAATTTAACATTATGGTTTTAGTTCCATTCTTGCGCTTGCAATCTTGAAGTATGGGTAATATAAAATATTCTTCCTTTCTTAATTGGAGATTTATCCTCCTCATCGTGCTGAGATACTTCAGCACCTGGTGAGACAACATTCAGCAATGGGTTCACCTGGTGAAATATAATAAAAATGAAACTTTAGTACATCTAATATTTACAAAATATTTAAATTATTTTGCAGTAAACGTTTGCTAATCGTATGCTAATGATGTGAGATCATTAACAATACCTCTCAAAAAAATAAGAAACAAATTTCTCAATCGAACATTTCGTGCTCTCGTCATTTGTAGCACTCCACACATTCCTCCTGCATCTTTCCATCAACCGTATGTGAAACTTTTAATTGCATGAAAGGCTAAACAGCGCGTCGTAAGAGACAGTGGGTTGAAAAAAATCGAAATTCAGCCCCCCGTTGACGGCTCAATCGTTCGAGATGAGATAATCTGGCCCGGAATCTGGGACAAACGATTTAGGGCGGTAACGAAATGACGAGAAATGGTTTGCTTGATTTATGCTGCAGTTAACACATTTTCCCATGCGTATGTTTCGTTTGATTCATCACTGTTTCACGCACAATTTTTTTTCGATTAACTCAAGCTCATCAACACCGTTTGTGTTGGGAAGGGAAATTTTCTCTTTAAGAAAAATGGAAGCACCATATGATAGATATCCGTTTTCTTTTTATATAGAACTAACAAATCAAAAGAAGTATTTTTTTCCTTCCTCTAAATAAACATGCAATAACCATTGCCACCATCTGTCAAACATTTTCGCAGCTTTCTCGTTGCCTTCATCAGCATCGTAAAGCTTGTCCGCGAGACTTACTCAATGGCAGCAGTGGTAAACTTGTTGCCAGGCCGAAGGTGGCAAATTGCGCGGGTGTTTTTCACTGCCATCGAGGCGTTTCAAGTTTTTCCATTCCTCTCTTGCAGTCGTCACCGGCGTACCTACCCTCAATCAATTGGTGGCATTCCAGGTGATCAAGGTTACCATGACCATCTTGCCATAAATTTCCATAAATAATACGCAAACCGAAACCTACACGCGCACACCATCGGTATGGGTGTGTTTGTATGGTGTTGTGAAGTAAAAAAAAACGGAACGCACAATTCGGAATTCGGACATGGATCGATGGTAA
This sequence comes from Anopheles funestus, assembly GCF_943734845.2. Lineage (NCBI taxonomy): Eukaryota > Metazoa > Arthropoda > Insecta > Diptera > Culicidae > Anopheles > Anopheles funestus. Next base: position 23,071,629 of record NC_064599.1, on the reverse strand, counting down.
CGTTCTGATGTTCGGGGAGTAAACCACACCACAGTGGCCAAACTACTACAGACACCGTAAAACCCAAAACCACGAAAGAATATTTAGAAAACGTTAGCTTGCGGGAAGCAAAATTTTCCACTCCACAGTTCCACAATTCCTTGAGCACAACCCGATCGAAGGCGCACGTGTAACATACCTTCCGTCGTGCCTCAGTTCTTGGTACTTCACTTTTCCCTGGTTAGTATGTGTTCCCGTTTTTATTTCCCCCCAAAAAAAAAACAACCAACCATCATAACCAACATATGTGGAGCCATTTCTTCTGATACACGTTCTAGTTCCAGTTGCACAGTAAAAATATGAGAAATCAAAAGAACAATCACACACACGCAGGCTTGTACACACATTTCGCGTATTGTATGGTGAAATAAATTGAAAGTAAATTGCTTTTAACCGGTGCCACCCACGTTCCGCATAAACGCAACGCAAAAACAACCGAGTTCGATTGTTGCCACGGTTTGTTAGGTTAATTTTTAATGCTTTAGCCTGGCATTATTTGAATATGCTAGCACAGGTGAGTGTGTACTTCAGATCGAATTGTTTATCAATCATGCACACACACACATACTCAGAGTACACTGCTACGGATTTCCATTGCCTAAAAAGGGGAGTAAGTAAATTTAATAAATTACTTCACCGGATTGTTTCGCATATAGTTAGAGGGCAGAAAGTTTATTCGGAGCAAAAATAAACTTTCACAATATGAAATAAAAAAAGGGGCATTAGAATGGAAATTATGTTCTGCTTCCTTTCTTTGCTCATCGCAAGAACGTGTACATGTTTTTTTTCTCCTACCCTTCTGAAAAGGTTATATGGTAAGCTCAAGCCACGGCTCTGCAGCTCGATGTGAGCCATGTAAAGCAAAACCTTTAACATGAGACAAACCATGTTTTGGAAAATGCTTTAACCAACCACGTTCGGCTATAGAGCTTTGTACAATTCTTGGAAGGGAGAACATGTATGTATGTTGAATTTCCCGAATGCTAAATCTCATGTATGGTATGCCAAGTTTCACAAGCTTTTTACAACACATTTTTTTAATTATGATAATTATTCACCAGTAAAGTAGTACTAGTCGCTAGCACTTTACCGATAAGAATATTTTTATTTTAATTCTTGTGCACGCTAGAAAAAACCACTTTAAGCGATAACATAAAATCCAGCATCAAAAAGTCAGCTTATCACAGTTTGGAAGTCTTCCAAATATTCACCTTTCTTGGGTCGAAAGTCCTGCTGACTATGATGATGATATACGTACAAGTACCCACACGATTATTGTAGATTCTGAGAAAAGGTTACTCAAAGCCCTTGTCGCAAAGGTCAATGCTGGGATTATATAGAACCAATTTAGTCCCAGCACTAAACGGCGGCCTCTGAGACATGGCCGATGTTCGATACTGACAAAACCCTGTGAGTTCCAGAGGAAAATCTTCAGTCGGAAGTTTTTTGCATATGTGTGGAAGGACAATGGAGAAATCGCTTTAATGACAGACTATGTATACGAGTTATATGATGAACTCACTCAATTAAATTAGTCAGTCACTGTTGTTCCTGTCATGTAATAAGAATGACTCTGGACAACCAAGTCTGTAAAGTTTTTTTGATGGACCCAACTTCAAATTGAGCGGTTTAGAGAACTCTTGAAGCAGATCCAGACCACGACCACGTCAAGTTACTAATAATCCAGATCAAAATCCAACACCACTTCGATCCACCATATATTCTTTTGAAGCATTACAACATCAAAAAACCTTTACCGGTCTTTTGCTGACTTTCTGACAAATGGAAAAAGTGGACGGAACATGTAAAACCTAGAATAGAGTTACTAACAAGCCTCATGATTGACACATAAATTGCTCCAATAAAATGATAATTGATTAAATCCCTTTTTCCTATCGTTCATTATAAAATGATTGATAGCAGGAAAATATCAAATAGCATACATAGTATACAAAAAACATCAACCCCTGAAATGGTCTATTTTACGTTGTTTTTCATACCGTTCAATACAAAAATAAACGCATCCAGTCTTTGATTGAGCTCAATTGCATGTAAATTATCTCCCACACGCTGCTGAAAAGTTTACCGTTTTGCAAGTGTAATACCCCACCCAACATTACCACCCCGGTGTCAATCAGCCGCTTATTCCAGTGGTACTTATACGAACGACTCGACAGATAATTTGATCCGATCCGATGAAGAAAGCCCAAACACTATCGTTCTCGGCTGTGGCAGTAATTTAATTGCGGTTTTTGCACCGGTTCACTGAAAATGGTATCAGCCTCATTTCGAGTATTTGCATCACCGGAGCTAATTAGGGGTTTTTGCAACTAACCTACTGCACCCTTGTGCACTACGCGCATAAACCACCGCTTAAGGGGTGATTTTGGTAGCAATCATTTGGGGCCGGGGATAGCATTAAGCTTTGATGTAAAAGTTTTTTTTTCTCTCCCCTCTAGACCACTCCCAAAGACCAACCCGCAGCAGGGTACTGCTAAACGTGCTAAATGGTTTGATGATCCGATTTCCAATTATCATCCATTGGCAGCTGCGTTTGCTGCACCACACCAACCATTTAGAGAGGTTTCTGCAAAACTGAAAAGTTCTACCACGCTGCTCGATGCTCGAACTTTCCAAGGGCTTCTCCATCATGCCACCCAATCCCGGTGGCCGGTGCATACGATTGTCGGTCAAATTGGCTACACGCTAAATGCGATCAAGTGTGCTTGATCGTTGGCCAGAAACCATCAACATATTGGCGCACCGTCAAAATTCGTGCCCGGTCCATTACGGTCCATACGACCTCGTCCTTGGTGTCGATGGAAATCGATCGGCTTCAATTTCCCAACCGGCCAGCGGAAGGCTTTTCGTTCGGCATCGCTCTCGAGAAGTGTGCACCTTTTCGCTTCGTGATGAGCGCTAAACGTTCCTAAAGCTAAATCGTAAAAAACCTTCCTTGTTTCATTCCGCCAGAAGAAAAAGGCAGTGAGAGGGGAACTGGACGTAGCCAAAAATGGGCTGTTAAATGGAATTTCTATTGATGTACGTTTTTTTTTATTGTTCGTAAGCTTCAAAACTGCTCACTGAATGAACTTTTGGTGGGTTTGATTTCAAGATCGATAGTGCCCATCATGGAGTTGCGGTCGCTATCTATTTTTGGGGTGCGCCACTGGAGGTTGCCAGCAGTTGTAATGGTTGACCTTCGCTCATTAGCCAACGGGTACTATGGTGTGTAAAACAATTTAATAACATTATTCAGCATCTGTTATGCATCTGTATGCAGAAGAAATGCTATAAGATGTTTTGGATATTTATAATTAATTAAACATGTTTCTGCCCAACGATAGCAGCTCTATAAGGTCCTATTTGTTACATATTAGAATAAAATTCTGTCATCCCCATCTTCTTTAATTTAATAATTTTATACCTTTTTTAAAGCTATTAAAATAGCTTTAATAATTGTTACTAAATATATTTTCAATTTAAATTATTTTTTTTTTCTCTGAAGATGACTTTAAACGTTCATAAACGAAATGAACGAAGGGAAATAATTTTTAATCCTCCTCCGACATAACGGAACATTAAAACCAGAACTGCCAAAACTTCTGCACCCTAGTTTTGCTATTTACGTTCCGCTGACGAATTCTCATTTCGCAAGATAAACATCAATACTTACCATTTTCATCTACCTGAAAGCTCCAAAAAATGACTGGACAACCGAGGTTCTTTCTTTTGCTGGAAAAGGCGTAGAAATTGAATCATCTTTCGTCTAACAAACTTCTGATCACGTTCTTTGGACGTGCGGCTTACCGCCGATCAGCAAACAAAAAGTATGCCAAAAAACTCATTACCAATCCAAAGATACGGTCGACTGCTGGTTCACCCACGCTCCAAGTCTGATCGGTCCGAAACCCCACTGCATCAATGCCTAAACTCCCCGGAAATCCTTCAACCCGGACGATCTTTAATCTGCGTTGGGTGGTTTTTGGTGCACCGTTCGAGTTGAAGCACCTGAACGCATGCCCACTCAAATGCCAATCGGCCCGATCCGTAGACAATGGTGCTCGCACAACAGCAACAAAACTGGCCCCATCGCGGCCTCAGACCAAATTGGGCATGTGGTACTGGTGTGGTGACAAATACAGCACAACACCTTCGCAACGTTCGGTGTCTGCATTGTGTGTCAAACCGCTTTCGGTCATTTCTCTTTAGCGTTGGCCGCAGGGATAGTTGGCGTTGTCGGTGACCTGCCACTACCACGTTATGGTTTTAAAGTAGCCGTTTGTTTTATAGCGGTTTTTTCCTAGTCTTCTACTTGTGTCTAGTTGTAATAAAATGAGGACGGCTTACATCACATGGTCAATGACGAAATGGAATTCAATTGTGGTAACATAAAATTAGACAAAAATCTTTGATTTTTTTATATTATCTTTACTCACAAACTTATTAGGCAAAACATATGCTTGTTTGATCTTGTTCACAAATATTAGTCCTATAACTCCTCATAGTTTTGTTCTTCCATTTGCTAGACTTTTGTATTGATCATTCTGAAATCTTTCGATTTCTAAATTGGGAGTTATATTTCGTTAAAATTTAGTGGGCAGCAACCTCAAAATACTTAGAATTTGGGGATCTCACTATCACTTATTTAGTCCAAAACATTCTTCCATGCATCTTCGTTGAAATGATCGCAACTGACTACGTCAGTTTTAAACAAAGTTCGTCTTGTAAAAGTACGTAATCCACGTATTTAAATTCAGGTTTACCATAGTTAATCGGGTAAAGTGCGCATTATATTCGGAATTTACCTCGGCATCATAGATGGCGTCTTCATCAACAAACCTTTCTAGCAAGTAATTCGAGATTAGTGGAATAATTGAATGATGAATCCTGTTGCTCAGATTCTTACAGCAACAAGAAAGATCAAAAGGACAATGTTCACGCAAGTCTGGCATTAGCTGCTAAATGTTTCTGGTGGTATAAAGTAATATATCGGTGACAAGTCGTTCGAAAAAACAGAAATTTCAAATGGCCAGGATGGAACAGAAGATCATGATCTTTGCAATAGTGATAGATCTTACTTCGAGGATCGCAGACCAGCTGAAGAGGAAATAGATGAAACAGACAGAGAAGTTGAAGAATTGCATTCCTGTTATGACATTTAAACATCCAATGAATATGTTTTCTAAATTTGTTTGTTTAAAATATACATTTTTTTAAAGAATTAAATGTTCAGCATATTCGCACTACACTCGATGAGATACGGTAATTCAATCTTTTAATGTTTGACATATGAAATTTTTGAGCAGACAAAAGCTTCGTTTTATTTGAAAGCTTTTATTATAGCAAATTTCGAGGGAGAATGTTACAAAAGTGTAAATAATTGGTCTATTCTTTTACTCCGTAATTAAAAAAAGGTTCAATCTTAAACAGTTAACCCTAATTCTAGACATTCCGATTAGAAGAAGAAAGAAAGTTGTAGAGGTGAAACGAAACGACCAGCCTAACAGAGCGTAATAATACAAACCGGGCACATAATTCAAACGTAACAACCGGTTTGCATTTCTTTTTTAAGGAACATTTCCTTTCCCTGAACCGTGTGATGTATTTAAAAAAAAGATAAATAAAAATACTACCCTCGCAAAATCTTATCCCAACAGTTAGTTTACAGAAGGTACCAAGCTCCTCACTTACTTGCGATGACGTCTTACTTGCGTCAACCAATCGCTAGCCTGTCCATGACTGATGATGGAATATGAACGATTATTTGATTGTTTTAAAATCGATTACCCATTCCCGGCATACACAACCAAGCTCCATACCGGCGCGTCTGCCATTGACATTGACAGAAATTTAATATTGATTCGCGGTGTTGCGCTCTTACCATCCTACATGACGTTTTATTTTTTTTTGTATAGATATAAATTTTGAACCAGTTTTCATCCGAAAACAGAATGGATCCCATGAATTGCGTGAAAGCCACCTGTAGAATTGTATGAGCGTGTGAAGGAATAACCTGAGTACATCGGGATCGATCGATGTTCCGGAAGGAAAATTTATTTATTTCCATTCCCTTTTCAGCGCCAGACTGGAATGCCTCTCGCCGTGGAGGTGTTTTAATTTTGCCTTCCGATTCTGGTACCACAGAACTGCCGTATTCGTATTTGTTTGTAACCGGAAGAAGGAGCGATCGACCAATAGTGGGCGACGCAGTGGGTTTCGCTTCTTCCGCTCGGAGTGTTGTCAAAATTGATTAATTTCATTTGCCGTTCATGCAGCATGCTTTTGTTTCGAAATTAATCACATTCTCGGCAATGGTGCTGTTCGGCCGTAACCTTGTTAGCGTACAGCATTATGTCGCGTTAGCCGCAGTGTGTACCACGCCCATCCATCGGCGAATTTTCCTCCGGTCACAGATGATTGATGAAAGCAATCCGACACATGCTAGAAATTCATGTCCTGTCATCTTGTCGAACGCATTGTTGCAGAAGTGGTAGAAGGAGAAGATTTGTGGGATGCTTTTGTTTTTCTTTTGTTGGAAAAACGGATACATTTGTGGGAAGCATGACTTGTGCAACTGACGTCGTTACCATATTACGTTACAAATGGTTCGATGTCCCCCGATTCCGAAAACCAATTAGTTTTAAATATGCTAAGCAAATAATCACCTCCTATGGCGACACGATCACTCAGAAACGAAAATTCAACACAAAGCACCTATCGTTTAACGACAATATGCGTCTGTTTATTTTTCTGCACAAAACAGTCGAATTGCATAAATCTCTTTCTTGTTTTGGAAACATTACTTAAAACCAACACCCATCACTGGTAACAATTAATACGTTGTTTGATCACAATTTGGTTGCACGTAAAATGCATGTCAATTGATTGCCTAATTGACGTGCCACAAGCGATAACCCTACCCCTTCCCCACTCAGGCTCTACGCCATTAGTCTACGATTCTTTGATATTTGGTGAAAAACAGGAACACCTGCTCGAGCGTTGTTTGCCCGAGAGCATAATCCTCAATACCGAGCCGATCCTTTGATGTTTCCATCAGACCAAACATGGTCGACCACCGTTGGTTGCTGCGTGCGATGTGAAACGTTAGCGAGTCCTGGTACTCTTCCCTAATAAGACAAATAAATAAATAAATCATTACAAAATCATTTACAAATCAACCGCAAATTGTTGCTACTTACTTTAACACAGCTCCCGTAAATTGACTAGTTACGAACGATTTAACCTTCTCGGCGGCATCCGGCTGACTGCGTTTTGTCTTGACCGTGAGCAGAAATCCTTCCGAGAATTTGTTCTTCAAATGTTGCGTCGAACCGAGACACTTAAACTCGCCATTCACCATGATGGCTAACCTGGTGCATAGTGCCTCACATTCTTCCATACTGTGTGACGTCAGTACGATCGATTTGCCCGAATTGCGAATCTTGCAAATCACGTTCCAAAACTGTCGTTTAGCTCCCGGATCCATGCCCGTAGTCGGTTCGTCCAAGTACACCACCGACGGGTTGCCAATCAGTGCCAATGCCGTGCTGAGCTTGCGCTTGTTACCTCCACTGTACGCTTTCGTCCGCTTGTCGAGATGCTTCGTAAAGTTCAACTCTTCCGCCAGCGTAAGTGACACACCATTAATCTCTCTTCGGCGAACGCCACGCATCAGGGCGAAGATGTGCAGTGTTTCGCGACCGGTCAGATCTTCCAACAGTGCGTCAAACTGTGGACAGTAGCCGATGTGCTTGTGCACACGATTCATATCCGTACGCAAATTGATCCCATTCACCCAGGCATCACCGGCCGTTATGTTCTCATCACCGGTCATCATCTTGAAGGTGGACGTTTTCCCTGCCCCATTGATACCAAGCAGTCCGAAACATTCCGAATGCCGCACACCAACGGATAATTTGTTCACTGCCGCAAATTTACCGTAGCTTTTGGAAAGCTCTTTCAACACCAGATTGTACGATGCTAGCTCTCCATCGCTACAAGCAGCTATCCGGCGTTTCTCCTCCAGCACATCCGAGTCAGTGTCTTCCTGATCGTTAGCCATGTCGACATTGTTGGCTTTGCGGGAGAAAATCTTCTTCATCACACGATAGTCCACGAGCAGTATGATCGCAAACGATACCAATCCAATACCGGTGAAGAACAGCAAGTTTCGATTGATGCCCGTCTGCTGATCGAAGGTAAACGCACTCGTACCACAACACTGCGGCACTAGCAAACATTTCAGTTCCTCCGTGCAGATCGTTATCTGTTCGCATGCTCGCTGACACAGTGCTTCCCGACCACCGACCATATTTAGTGCGTTCATACTCTGCGTCAGCGAGAAGCTCGGGAAGAATAAAAAGATCCACTCGAGCACGTCCGCCACATTCTGTAAATCGATGCCATCGAAGCGCAACAGTGAAACGGCGGTAAAGAAGATCGTACCGGATAGCACGTTTAGCAGCATCATCTTTACGAACCCGGTAGCGGGCACGTGGAACATGTACGCGAACAGATATGTTACCGGCAAGCTTGAGAAGGCGTAAAACAGTAACACCAAAAATGCTCTGCCCAGCTGATCGAACGTACTCCAACCGTCCTGCTGTATGATGGCAAGCGTTACGATGTAGAATATCGCTGACAATACAAACACCATATAATCCCACAGATAAGAGATCGTCCAGAAGAACGTGACATTAACGCCACTTACAAACTGCAATAGTTTGGCGCGTGTTGTACGTTCCTTGATGTAGAACAGGATGAACAGTGCCGACACGAATGCCATTGCGAAACCGGTGTTAAATGCTAACTGAAAGCCTGCATTCGCTCCTGTTTCCAAGCGCTGTAGCTGTGTGTCCAATCGGAATGGCAAGGGTTTATTGCTAATCTGCAACTCACAGTCCGGACAGAGCGATTGTAGAATCGCATTATAGATCAGATTGACTGCCAGCGGTGCACTGTGGTACGCTTTGTTGTTAAACCACGCCGTACAGATGGAGCTGTTCAGGGAAGCTCCTACCCAATAACGGGTATTAAATGCTGCGATATCCTGCGCTGCCTGAAAAATTGAAAACGAAATGACTTATGAAAGTTTTATTTCATTTTAAAACCGAGTACCTTTCCTACCTTGTTCAGTATATAGGTAGTCATATCTTCTTCGATCACAACTAGCTGATGTACCTGTGGCTCCTGTCGGAACCGTTCGCGAAAAGCTGCAGTAACGGCTTCTTGACCGTCGGTTGTTTCCAGCACCGTCAAGGACGCAGTGTATCCATCGAAGTTTAACTTCAACTCGGGAAGATCTCGCCCAGCTGAAGAGTTAAGGTAAATTAGATAGGACAGCAACACAAACAATACTGGAATTAGCATCTGCAGTGAAAGGGTTATCCAGCTGCGAATAGTTGTGAGGAACTTTTTGTAAAATTGCGCATAAATTTGTTGGAATAACCGCTTCGAACCGTCCAGGAGAGTAAGTCCTTCGAGTGAATCTAAAAACAGACAAGAACAAGGTGTAAGTTTATCCATTTCCGGCAAGCATATCTAAAGGTTGTTCCGTACATATATCGCTGCTTTCACTCATATCTACAGATCCATGGTCATTGGTCGCTGTCATTGAATGGTCCGTGTTGTGCGAATCACTTCCGGCGCTAGCAAACGAAAATTCAATCATACCAATTAATTAACTGTCCTTGCAGTCACACATCGTCCATTCCATTTCTCACCGTAAAAACACTTCCTCCATTGTGGTAAGCGATATCCCGTAGCTCGATATACCGCAGCTACCCATGTTGTCCTCCAACTCTTCCAGCATCGGCTGAAACACCTTCAAATATCCCTCCCGTAACACAAACGACAGCTCGGTCCCGATGTCCGTTTCGATACGCACATCCGGGATGTACTTCCGCAGTATAGCCACCACCCGTTGCTTATCACAGTTCGATGCCTTCACACAGATCAACCGATAACCGGCACCCAAACTTTTCTTCAGGAAAAACGGTGACCCGATTGCACGCAGCTTGCCCTCCGCCATTATCGCTATCCGATCGCCCAGTACATCCGCTTCGTCCATGAAGTGTGTGGAAAGGATAACCGTACGGTCAACCTTTTCCTTCTGGATCAGATCCCACAGGGCACGCCGGGCAGACGGATCCATACCGGAGGTAGGTTCATCGAGCAGAACCACCCGTGATCCACCGCACAGTGCAATCCCGACGCCTAGCTTACGTTTCATGCCACCGGACAGTGTGTGTGACTGGGCGTTCCGTTTGTCGGTCAGTTCGAGCAGGGTGACATACTTCTCTATCTCATTCGCCGTCTTATCACCCGGTACGCCCTTCAGCTGCGAGAAGAACTTCAAGTGTTCCGCTACAGTCAACTCGTTAAACAGTACATTGTGCTGGGGACAGAGACCCAACGAGAAGCGCACACCTTCGATATCCTTCCTTATATCGTATCCATTAACCAGTGCCGTACCGGAGGTGGGTGAAAACATTCCCGTCAGCATGGACATTGTTGTCGTTTTACCGGCACCATTATGGCCGAGCAGGACAGTTATCTGTCCATCGAACATGTTCAGATTTAGTCCCTCCACGGCCACCTTCTTCCCGTACACCTTGCGCAAATTCACTATCCGTACGCCGGCACGTTCGATGTTCGGTTCTTGCTCGAAGTATACCGAGCTTTCCATCTTTTGCCGTTCACCGGGCCCATCCTCGATCCGATTCCGCTTCCAGAAATCACGCGTGAAAAGGAAATACCACGGTTTGGCAACACCGAACTCACCGGGCATTACCTGCTCGACGTACAGAGCAATGGCCAGGTAGAGCAGTGCATCCACCACAAACATTACCATCACCAGCCCGACACTGAATTCGTCACCCATCGAGGGTGAGGAGAAGAGGTTACTCCACTGCAAACCGACCTGATTTGCTTCCAGCCGTATCATGTTCATAATGCCGAACGACATGGCCGTGTTGGAGAGCAGGCTGGAAACTATCTTCGTCCCCATCGCCATCTCGTCGTAGTTCTGCACGGCAATGTTGAACGGTATAGCGAACAGGAACCACATTAGTCCAGCAATTCCAGCGGCAGTGTTCGCTAGACAAAAGATGATTAATCATTTCGGAGTTCTGGATCGATTTGTACTTGCGTCAGCACATTACCGGGTACGTACCTTTGTCGAAGAAGACACTCATCATGAAACAGAAGCATATCGTTACCAAAATGTACGTGAAGAAGAAGAACCACAGTACCGTCCAGTCGGCGTATTCGATTACGGATAAATCGGTGTTTGATGTTAGATTTGCCTGCAAATGAAGAAAGAGAGAATGAGATTGAGTTCAATTCCCTTCTCGACATCAGCCATGGATCGGTGCCCATCCTTACGCTGATTAGGAACACTAGCAGCGAGATTGTAATCAGCAGCAAGATGACACACCGTACGAACCAAGCCGTCCAGTGCAACCAGTTCGGCAGGCCCATGATCTTCATCGCTTCCTTTAGCTGCTTTTCCTTCTCGATGGTGATGAATTTCACCGTATTGATGCAGGTGTAGAAAAACGATATCAGTATAATCATCGGCAGTAAACGTTCCATTGCTACCAGCACCAAATCTTCATAGTACGGTGGATAAGGAAATCGCTGTGGATGAAGTTAGTTCACATTTTACGACTCTTTGCTATCGAATCTTTCCCATCATTTCCACCAACGATGACTCACTCACCTGCAGTGACACATCGGGCAGTGCGTATTGGGCACTCTGCCGTCGTATGAACGTTCGTGAAATAGCGGCCTGAAGCGAGAGGAACCCTTCGCGGTAATAATTCGGACTACCACCATCCGATTGGTTTGCATTCCGTAGGCCCTGCACGAACGGTACGACCATGAAGTTAGTACGCCAATTACCGAACGTCCATCCGGTGAAGCGCAGTTCACCCGGAAGACGAACTGCGAACCGAAGCTTTTGTGGCAAATCGGTTCTATTCTAAAAGGGGTGAAAAAAGAAGGACAATTTTTGACGGTTTATTAATATTGATTGATGAAGGTGAGGGGACCGCTGGAAAAAAAACTCCCAATTACTCACTGCATAGCTATCCGAGAACTCGATACCACCTATGTAGTTGCTCTGCATTAGACGACTTTCTAATTCACGTGCATTTTCCGTGGGAATTAATGCTACATTACGAAAAGTTTTAATCTCGTCTTGTAGTGCATCCTCTAGCAGCTTCTCCAGCATCGCATTTCGTGGTGAATATGCCACACTGAACGTCACAGGTGGAAAAACTGATCCGAAATAAAATATTGAAATTAGTATCAAAATAGTCTAAAGATTATAATCCACACCGCAAATTACTTACCACCTTCAAGATCAGTCAGCGATCCGATATGCAAACGATCAAAGATCGTTGGCTTGAGTACCTGGTCCGGGTCGACCAAACCTCGCACAACAATTAACATGGCACAGCACAGCACCGGTATGAGAATTTCGAACACCGTCTGTATGTAGTGGCGCTTCTGTATGATCCAGTTCTTCCACAGCAGCAATACAAACTTACTCCAGCGTGAAGTTGACGCCATTGTGGAGGATTTAGGAGGTGAGCTGTGTGAAGCAAACGTGTGGAGAACGATATGTTGTATTAAGTCTGGAGCGTTACAGCTTGCAGAAAGCTAAATTCCCGCTTTGAAGCTCGTCAGGAACGTAATCACACCTAAACACAAAATTGGCGATGTTTTTAACGTTCACCAAACAATGCGATGAAATAGAGTGCTTATCTATTCCCGATAGCACCAGTTCACCTTATCATTCACGCGCTCTTGACCGAGGGAAAACACCCACATTTGAAAAGTAATTGGCTTTTGATCAATTTTATCTACAATAGCGTTTGCTAGATAAACATTTATGATGGTGATAACATGCGTGTAGTTTGGCCTGATTCACGCTTGTCAATGCGCAGTGTTGAACAAGTGGAAGAATATTTTTAAAAAATCATTCTTCTCATTAGTGTTTTTATGTGAAGTTTATAGCAAACCAGTAAAATAGAAAACTAATGTAAATTCGGTGACCTCTAATCGTTCCGCTTCTATATACAAAACCATGAACCATTCCACTTAATGTCCTTCGATATATATCCAAGCTGACAAATTTTTATTTTCTTCGTCCACTGTTTGCATTAACTTCAAAATGAGTGTGAAACCATTTGGTTGGTTTAAATTGGAATATTGCCCCGTATTCCGACCAACGTTGGATGATTCATACTCTCCACACTATGCTCAGAATGATAATGCAAACGTTATCTTTTCAGCATCACGTTCAAGCATATGTGGCCCCAATCATAATAGCACGTGGTAATTAATTTGCCAAGGGTTACGCGTAAAATAAATAACTTCCTTATCCCTTATCGCATCTGGACACACTCATTTTCCACAACATAACCGAGAACTTCGCGAAACTTCTCCGGGGAACGGTAAGGGTGGAATTCTATGTTATGCTTCTCGTTAGTCAATCTGGCGCAATTGGACTGTACCTTTTGTGCTCATGCATCACAAATGTTATGACGATCAAGTTGCGTCACTTTCCGTATCACTGCTGCTGGTATAGGTTTGACTTAATTTTTCTGTTCTCGTTCAACGAGCTTCAAACGACTTAATCGAGCATTAGTGTTGGATGCATATCATTTTTCTACACTATTATTACCACTACCAACCACTAACAACCGGAAACACTATACCGTGCACGACAGCTACGGACCGCTTGTGCCGCATGTCCACGTTGAACTGATTGTGCGGCGAATCCATTTGTGGCACTCGGTACGATCTTGGTACGAGCCATACCACAAATGACTCGCACGAATGTTTATCAACAAATCGCCAGAACCAACACCACACCACTATCGGTTGGCTACTAATGGGCATACAGTGACCATGTATGCGACCATTACTAAGCACAAATACTCCATTGGTACGTCTTTTAAACGCGTGCTTTCCCACGCGTGACGCTAGACTGAAGGTGTTTTTGTTTGCGTGTGACCTTACGTTGGCGTGGAAGTTTGGGGTTGATAAAAAAAACTTTCCACCCCGTACGTCATCAACGTTAGCCGGTAACTGTATCGGTGTGGGTAAATATTCCACCAACGAACGATTGTCCTTTGCCACACTTTGGAAAAAGTGACCAACGGTAGTGACCCTTGGAAAATTGATTTTTTTCCTCAAGAAATCGATTTTGACCCCCTTTAACGTTGATGTCGTTTTCACGTACCATCTGGCCCGCTCCGGCTAATGTTTTTGTTCAAAGCAACACTTAGTCCCCGCCAGACAGGTGTGTATTATTCACTTCATGTTATCAACATTAGACGTGTAGGTGGAATATTAAAACACATGCATTAATTGCTCCAACCGAGGCAAAACATGATTTGGAGGAGGAAGCGTTGTAGTGTAGGGATGGTACTTGAATATTGGATACGTTAACCTCTTATCACGTATGCATTTAATAGCAGCAATAGTTCTCTTTCTGCAGTACAATCCAGATTAAAAATATGGATTATGAAAAGGTTCGGATAATTATATAAAGTGTTTTAGGAACTGGCCACTTACCTATTAATTTTCATCTGGAATTAATTTTCAAAAACCATTTTTTTCTCATTACAGGTAATCCATCTATATTGCACTGGAAATTTTGTATGCTGTATTACAAATCGTGAGTGAAAATAATTTGTTACGCTGTTAAACTTTCAAAAAATACCTAAACGATAAAACTAAAATAACAAACTGCAATTAAATACTTGCTTCAATGTGAGAATTAAATTTAGATTTGTTTACAAATCATCATTCAACTGGCCTACTTTTTCTGCTGCTTGTGTTACGAATGTCTACTAGATGATGCTTCAATCAGATAAAACTTTAACAAATTTTGAAAGCTTATGTTTTAATTCAGTTATGATTGAAAATTACAACCTACAAGACTTATGAGTTATCTTAATTTGTAAAATTAGCTTTCGAACTAAGCTTCCCATTCAAAAATTTAATGCGCCCTTTAATACTTTGTCCTTAAAACAAACATTTTTGTTCCTTGCTGTCAATGCTCGTGTCTGTCGATACTCGTCTCGATAAAAGAGACGTGTCACAGTCGCAGGCGCTTTACTCAGTAACGCGCTGATATTTGGTGAAAAACAAGAACACCTGTTCGAGCGATGTTTGACCGAGTGCGTAGTCCTCTATTTCTAGCGACTCTTTGGAGCTTTCCATCAGACCGAACATCTGGGACCATTTCAGGTCCGTCACCGGTATGTGGAACGTGAGTGAATCTTCGTATTCCTCTCTGTAAGACATAAAGAATTAATAATAACACATCATTATGGAGCAAGGAGCTGCCTTCGTACATTCGTATACAGCCGAAATACTCACTTTAACACGGCTCCATTGAAGCGACTCATTACAAAGTCCTTCACGCCAGCGACACGCTTTTGCTGAGCTTCGGAAGATCCTCGCGCTACCTTCACCGTGAGCAGAAATCCTTTGGAGAACTTGTTCTTCAGATGTTGCGTCGAACCGAGACACTTAAACTCGCCATTCACCATGATGGCTAACCGAGTGCATAGTGCCTCACATTCTTCCATACTGTGTGATGTCAGTACGATCGATTTGCCAGTATTACGCAGCTTACAAATAACATCCCAGAACTGTCGTTTAGCTCCCGGATCCATGCCCGTAGTCGGTTCGTCCAAGTACACTACCGACGGGTTACCCAGCAGTGCTAAAGCCGTGCTGAGCTTTCGCTTGTTACCTCCACTGTACGCTTTCGTCCGCTTGTCGAGATGCTTCGTAAAGTTCAACTCCTCCGCAAGAATGTAGGACACATTTTTCACCTCTTGTTGTCGTACGCCTCGCAATAGCGCAAAAATGCGCAACGTTTCTCGACCCGTCAGATCTTCCAGCAGTGCGTCAAACTGTGGACAATACCCAATCTGACGGTGTGCCCGGTTCATATCGGTACGCAGGCTAATACCCTTCACCCAGGCATCACCGGATGAAATTTCCTCATCACCGGTCATCATCTTGAAGGTCGTTGTCTTCCCGGCTCCGTTGATACCGAGCAGTCCAAAGCACTCAGAATGGTTAATGCCGATGGATAGGTTGTTTACCGCTTGGAAATTGCCATAATACTTTGTTACATCCCGCAACAGCAAGTTATGTCCATCGATGTCCGTACGGTTGAGATTCTGTATACGGCGCTTTTCATCCAGTACGTCTGAATCGATCTCGGAACTCATGGGATTCTGTGATCCAGATGGATTGAGCTTGGACTTCCGACGGAACAATCGTTGCAGTACACCGTACTCCAGGCTAAACAGCAACCCAAAGCTGATACATCCAATCAGCAGACAAAATAGTAGATTCCGTATGATTCCAACCTTGCCGAATGAGAACACCTCCAGATCGCAACAACGTTTATCGATGCCACACAAATTGTTAACGTCACACAATGGTCCAAGCAGATCGCAAGCTTTCTTACATGAGATCGCCGTACTGGAGGCTGCATTGAGATTGTTCAACCCGTGGCTAAGTATAAAGTTGGGGAAGAACATGAAAACCCATTCGAGTCCTTCGGCCACATCGTTCAGATCAATGCCGTCAAACTTGAGTATGTTGACCGCAGTGAAGAATATAGCACCGGAAAGCACGTTGATGAACATCATACGCACGAATCCGGTAGCGGACACGGTGAACAGGAACGAGAACAGATATGTCACGGGTAGGGCAGCGAATCCAAAGAAAAGCAGCAGTAAAAAGGCACGTCCTAGTTCATCAAACGAAGACCATCCTTCCTCCTGGAAGATGGCCACCGTTGCGATGTATACTAAACTGTTCAGTACGAACAGTGTGTAGTCCCATACGAAAGCTAGCAGCCAAAACATGGTCACGTTGGTACCGCTGACGAACTGCAACAGCTTAGCACGCGACGTCCGCTCCTTGATGTAGAACATGATGTACAAAGCCGTCACGAATGCCATCGCAAAGCCTGTGTTGAACGCAAGCTGAAACCCAGCGTTCAGGCCCGTGTTGAGCTTTTTCAGCTGCGTGTCCAACCGATACGGAAGCGGTTTGTTTATCACATGCAACCGACACTGGGAGCATTGGGCTTGCAGGACGGCGTTATAAATTAGATTCAGGGCCAGCGGTGCCGTGTGGAAGGCTTTGTTGTTAAACCAACCCACGTACGATGACCCGCCACCGATGGTAGCACTAACAAAGTATCTCGTATTTACTGAGGCAATGTCCTCTTTGGACTGAAATGCAAGAAAATGGGATGATCACAGCACATCAACCAGCAATCGATTCAATCGAGAAACTTACCTTACGCACAAGGTACTCTGTCATGTCCTCATCGATAGTAACTAGATCACGTTCGGCAAACATGTTCTGGAAAGCTTCAACCCTTGCCGGATTGCCATTCGTACGCTCCAGTACTGTGATGGCTTTCTCGTAGGAATCCATGGTTATCTCCAGTTCCGGCAGATCCTGTCCTGCCGAAATGCTTCTCGTAATGATGAACGACATGCCGACGAAGAATATTGGAATGACAAACATCATTACCAGCTGAATCCAGGCGCGTATGGACGATAGGTACTTCTTTAGCAGCTGTGCTTGTATTTGGTTTAACAGGAGCTCCTTACCGGTCAGCAGGTGCAGTCGATCCAATGCATCTGCAGGGACATACTAGATTTAGTCGACGCTGGTTAGGAGCTTTTCATTAAGTAAACTTACACTCTGTACTGCCTGTCTCTACAACAACACCGTTTGTATGGTTTCCCGTTTCATCAAAACTATCACTACCGGCCCTGAAAGAGAAGACAATCATTATGCAATTCCAATTCTTCGGTAACAATTCTCCAAAACGTACTTCAGGAACACTTCCTCCATTGTTGTGAGCGAGATGCCATAGCTCGTGATACCGCAACTAGCCATTTGCTGCTCGATATCTTCCAAAAGCCGCTGGAACACGTCAATGTAATCTTCCTTCAAAACGAACGAAAGTTCCGAACCAATGTCCGTGTCGATGGTAACGTCCGGGATGTACTTCCGCAGTATAGCCAAAAGCCGCTGCTTGTCACAGCGTGCATCCTTCACACAGATCAACCGATATCCGACACCAAAAGATTTCTTCAGGAAGAAGGGTGATCCGACCGCTTTCAGTTTACCCTCCGCCATGATCGCTATCCGATCGCCTAGCACATCAGCCTCGTCCATGAAGTGCGTTGATAGTAGCATCGTACGATGTTGCTTTTCTTTCTGCAGTAAATTCCACAGTGCACGCCGGGCAGATGGATCCATACCGGAGGTGGGCTCATCGAGTAGTACCACCTTCGAACCACCACACAGTGCCATACCGACGGCTAATTTTCGCTTCATACCACCCGATAGTGTGTGTGACTGAGCATCACGCTTGTCAACCAGTTCGAGCAACTTCAGGTACCGATCAATCTCTTCACTGACTGCCTGCACCGGCACACCCTTGAGACGTGAGAAAAACTTCAAATGCTCATCCACGGTCATCTCGTCGAACAGTACATTATGCTGTGGACAGAGGCCCAACGATGATCGTACACCCTCAATATCGGTGCGAATGTCATGCCCGTTGATAAGTGCCGTTCCAGAGGTAGGTGAGAAGACACCGGTTAGCATGGACATTGTTGTCGTTTTGCCCGCTCCATTATGTCCAAGCAGTACGGAAATCTGGTTCTCGTACATGCGTAAATTTAACCCATCCACTGCTGCCTTGGTTCCTTTGTACACCTTGCGAAGTTGTTTAATTTCCACCCCAGCATATCCGGCTGGATCCTGTTCGATGTATCGGGATTCGGTTGTAGCGCTCTGTTCGATGCCATTGAACAGCGTGTCACGCGATGGAGTTCGTTTTCTTACCCAGAACTCCTTCGTGAAAGGGAAATACCATGGCCGTGCTATACCAAACTCTCCTGGCATTACCTGCTCAACGTAGAGTGCGATCAGCAGATAGATCACTGCATCTACTAGTAGCATGATGATCACCAGCCCAACATTGAAACCATCGTCAATGGTGGCCGGTTCGAAGAGATTCGACCATCGCAACCCGGCCGCTGTTGCCTCGAGCCGAATGGTTAAAAACATTGCGAATGACATGCCGGTGTTCGAGAGGAGACACATGCCTATCTTTGCTCCCGTTCCCATCTCGTCGTAGTTCTGCTGGCTCACGTTGAACGGAAGCTGTGTGGCGAACCAGAGCAACCCGGCAATACCGGCAGCCGTGTTGGCTTTGCTGAAGAACACACTTATCATAAAGCAAAAGCATATCGTTGTGATACTGAATATGAAAAAGAAGAACCAAATAAGCGTCCAGTCGGAATTTTCAAAGATTGCCGCCGAGCTAAATGGAACCTGTGGGAGAAACGTACAATCAACTAAATGCTGCCTGTTAAATTTTCCAAAGTTTCTACTTACACAAAGTAAAATCGTGATAAGGGACAACGAGACCGTCAACAGGATGAGGCACTTCACAAACCATGCCGACCAGTGTAACCAGTTGGAAAGGCCCATAATCTTCATCGCTTCCTTTAGCTGCTTCTCCTTCTCGATTGTGATGTATTTAACCGTGTTGATGCAGGTGTAGAA
Source organism: Anopheles funestus (assembly GCF_943734845.2). Lineage (NCBI taxonomy): Eukaryota > Metazoa > Arthropoda > Insecta > Diptera > Culicidae > Anopheles > Anopheles funestus. The sequence goes on along the minus strand of NC_064599.1, from coordinate 23,051,943 downwards.
AAACGATATGACGATGATAAGCGCTAACAGCTGTTGCAGTGCTTCCAGAATCGCATCGTCGTAGTATGGCGGGTACGGATATCTTTGCACGTGTACCGTTGGTAGATCGACACCAGTTAGACGACGTTCCAGCAATGCTCTAGAGATTGCTCCCTGTATCCCAAGGAATCCTTCATTGTAATAGCTTGGTGAGCCACCATCGTCCTCTTCCGGATTGCGCAACCGGGGTGAGAATGGTACCACTAGCAAGTTTGTCATCCAGTTCGAAAACTGAAACTGATCGTCACGCAGTTCGGCTGGGAAGCGCACAGCGAACGTTAGGTTATCTGGCATAGTGTCTCCCATCATCCAATTAGCCCAACTATCATCAAACTCTACACCGGCCAAAAAGGATGATTCCGCCAGTACACTTTCCATTTCCCGGGCATCAGCAAACGAGGCATAGGTTAGTCGTGCTTTAGGATCATTTGCGTTCAACGATCGCACAGCGTTCTGTACGATCTCCTCCAGTAAATCATTCCGTGGGGAGTAAGCTAGCTTAAACTCAAAATTCTTATCTTCCGCCAGTTTCTCAAGATGTGTTAGCCGGTCAGTTTCTAGAGGTTTAAATACCGTATTTTTGTCGATATACTCCGGATCGACCAGTCCTCGTACGAGCAGCAGGATGGAGCAACACAGCACCGGTATTATAATTTCAAACAGCGTTTGAATGTAGTGTCGTTTCTGAAGGATCCAATTCTTCCACAGGAGAAGTACGAACTTCTCCCAATTGCTGGTCGCCATTGGTCTGTCAATCTGTGCCAGATAGGGCGTCGCTGTGAAAACGAAAGTGATGGAACAGGTGATGGAACAGCAATTATAGGGGTGTGATTGTACAACCAAAATCAGCTCTTATCACTATTAACGTAACCATAACAAGACCTGGCCCTTGTGACTGATCATACTGATTTCTCAATGGGAATTTCAATGTTGCGGGTTGGAAATATTTGAAGCGCAAAACTTCACCTTAACCGGACGTTTATGATGGATTGGATTCATAAAGAGATATTTTTTAAGTACGTTATACCTCTTAACTGAATTGTAAACTTGATGTTATCATAAAACAAATAGAAAAGATAACGAAATAACTATTATTTTACATTGATAGTGCTTTGCTGGTTGCTATGCTAACGTCTAAATTGGCCAGTGTAGCTAGACAACCCTGTTGAAGTATCGAGCACGAACAATTTTTGGCTTTTATTGAACTAACTTCCAGTACAGAGCTAATTGTTTTACACAGTTATTTTTGTTTACAATCCTGCTTACAGTAAGCACAAACTTTTACACTATCTTTTACACTAAGGTAACTTTTACACACGAGCCACCTTGCTCAAAATCGTTCTCACTTCTGATGCGTCACCTGGTTCCGGTAATATATTCACTCATTTTTATTTTTATCTATGACAAGAACCTACGAACGAACGTGTTAAATTACTGAAACGCAAAACTAGTGAACAAAGATGAATGAGTCATCGAACGTTGAGACTATTTGCAAACTAGTTTCTATAACACTTCAAATACGTTACACAATACGATTACGACACGTGAGTCCTTTTTTTTTACTTCTTAAGAACGGCCTGGCCGTATTAAAACTTATTTTACCTCGTAGCAGGATAGTCAGTCCATGCTACGAGTAGACGGTCCGGATGGGGTTTAATCCCCAGTCTTGCCGTGAGGAAGGGCGACGTTTATCACAAACACCACCTAAGTAAGTCCATAACTGGCCGAAAATTTTAAAACATAAGTTGAACATCCAGATCTTTAAACAGAGAAATGTTTGACTAACTCTTAATCACTTATGAAGCAACTGATTTTAAACAAAGGTATATTGTTTAACCTACAAGCACTTTCTCTGTTTCAACTAAAATATAGTCGGACAAACACTTCACATTCTATTACAACTTCAGCACAAATAGTTGAACCAAACGCATAATTTCTATCATTCCCATCCAACTGCATTACATACCGTTGAAAATTCTTATGCCACTGCTACTATTCACCAAATACTGTTGCCACTTATTGCCGCTAGATGTATCTGCCGGAAACGTGCGATTCGCAATGACTAACAACCTCACTTGTAACATGCTTTTTCTTATAACAGTCGAAGGTGTCCATACGACAACACACAAAAAAAACAACTCCGTAGCTTATCGGAGGTGTGATAATCAATTGTCTGTTTGTCGCCTGTATGTGTGTCTATCTGTTTGAAGAGATATGCACAGAAAATGAATGTTTTGCTCGTATTGCACTACAGGAAATTGAGTACCCTTCCGGCAATCAAAACGTAGGGCGGAATAAATCGCGCACGAGCACACGACCAATATCGTATGCCGTGATAAGATAAACACAGCTCAGAGCACTGTCCCGTGCCGGGATTGAGTCACAGCCCTGCAGCCAGACACGCGGCCATCGGGATCCCTTTATGACCCAATACAGTAAGCCCGCAGAAAGAATTCCCCCCCATCAATACACGCCTTCGCGGGATGATACAGACGCCATCGGAATGAGCGCACACGAGCTGGAGAGTATATCGGGGGGAACGAATTGGTTGGTTTTAGCCGGTTCATTGATACGGCGATACGTTTCGAGAAGGTGTTTCGATCGATAAGACAACTGAATAGGTCCACGAAACAAACAGCTGAAGACGACTACGGCAAACACGTTTGCTCTCCAGACAATCAGTTCCGAAAGCTTTTCACCGTCCAGCATCGCTGTGGAAAGTGGCAACTCATGTTTCTAGGCCCTCGATTTTTGCAATGTAATGCCATCGTTATTATTCATTGTTGAAACGATAGGGCGCGTCATTGGCAGCATGTGACTGACTAAGCTTTGGGCGGATTGCAACCTTATCTAAGAATTTCTATGTTGTTGTACAGGTGCACCAAATCAAAACACGGTGTGGCACATTTTTACGATCACCGGAAACCGGATGGAATAAATTGAAAGCAGCGATCTTTTAATCTCGATTGATGGATGAGAAAGTTCTAGGCGACTGTGAAGATGTAAAGATAATAGATTCAGCTTTTATTGTGAATGCACTTTTTCTGACGTTTAATAAATTTCTTAAAGAAAAATTCGGTTTTAATATTTAACCTTGAACTCAACTGGGACACTTTAAGAATGAATGCTTGTTAGCGTTGTATCACTACGTTGTATATTTTCAATTTAACAAACCCCAGTTTTGTACGGATAATGCGTATTTTGGCCTTTTTTGGATGAAAGAAAACATTCGAGTTGAATCGAAAGCTTTGTTCATCTATCAATCGAAATGGCAAAGAGAAAACCACACCGTTTGCATAATACTAACGTTTCAAACGTCTGAGTGTTAGACGTTTGAGAACTGTTTTTAGTGGTTGGTGATTATCCGTGCATAACTGGACTCAGCCCTTGCCAAATTACTGATAACTCCTATAACAAACACATCTCGTTTCAATGATATATAATATTAGTGAATAATGCGTAATATTTGTTCCAGTATGATGTATGATAGATGATTTTTTTTTCAATTTGTTCAATGGTTTTTTATTCGTATTGCCGTATTGCTTACAACGATTGAAGGCTTTAAATAGCATACAATTCAACAACAATCCGCGTTACACTATATTATAAATCGATTGTCTACAATCACACAACCTAACTGTCATTCAATTGTTACTTTTGAGCATAAGAAATTTAAGTAAAGTAAGGTTCCAGTAAAACATTCGCGAAACAGTACTACAGTACGAGGTTTAAGATCCGGCATTTTACGAATTTGGGTGCCGTGTCATAAAAAACAAAAAGTACTTAAAAAGTTGGATAATATATGATATTATTGAAGTGGTGTAATATGTTCAATTTTGGCTTATAAATTTCAATTTAATATGGTATGCTGTTTACCATTCATTGCCGCACATCATCAATGCTTTTACCACAAATATTTGTATCAGACTAAATAATAAAGGAATAACACTGATTAAACAAATTTCAATAATGTTATTAATATCCGGTACATCGCATCACAATGCAATGCGGTTATATTTTAATAAATAATCATATAATTGCCACAACAAAAAACCAATCAATACAACGTGTAGACTGCCAAACATACACCCGATAAGGTAATCTAAAAGGAAGAAATATTTTGTGAACATTGCAAATACAGAAACAACAGCATAAGCGGTGCTAACAAAACGGCAAACGCCATACTAATCAATTATAAATAAAATGAAAAGCAATGTTTGGGATATTATGGTTTTATTTGAAATTTTGCTATAAATTGCCTCCATTACGCAGTGCACTGCCTCACACCACCCTGACCGTGTTAGTAAACGAACACCTTATCTACACAAGTATTAAAATACACAAAATGTGAAGCAAAATGCAACACTGATGTAAATATCACCTCACCACAAAAACAACCCACATCCCGCCGTAATTAAATCGCAAATTGGAAAGTTCAGATATAATTAAGCAAAACGTGGTTACGGTACGGGTTAGGGCGACATTGTCCAGTGTGTGCTAATTGAACCAAATGCGCTCGTGGCTATTCAATGCCCTGTGCGGTCGAGCTTGAAGCAGGCTTTAACTAAACCACCTTTTGGGGCACGGTACAATGCTTCCTTTTTGGTGGCGTAAAACACCGTACGCACCGTATTGTATTCGACCATTCGACACAAAATCCATCAATGATGCAGTGGAATTGATTCGTCACCCATTCTTCGTCACCTCGGCGTTCGTCAACACCTCTAGGTGATCGGGATTCCGTGTGGCGGGGAGAAAAAAAACGGAACCTGACCAGTTTGGGTAACGAGTAGCGGAATGCAATTTTCAATAATAGAATAATCAAACTATGAAATTCTGCTGCTGCTTCGTTTCATCTCTTCCCAGTGTCCCGTGCCGTTTTTGTTTGTTTGCCGTAAATGTTTGCTACGTTTCGTTATCAGTATGCGCACGAGTGCACCACCGAAACGGAAGTCCTTACTGTCAAACGAGCCGTACAATCGCACACACACACACACCCCAGACGGGTGCACGTTGCACAGGTGTGCCGGGCTGGTTGCAATCCGTACCGGAAACATGGCCTGTCTGCTTCCGGCAACCGGAACTTACCGGCAATGTTCCGCCAGAAATCGATCGCTGCATGTGTGTTTGGTGGCACTGCCTGTGATAAGGTAGGCACATGTTCGCCTGTATTGTTTTCTGCGTTGAGGATGTGAGCATTGTATAAGTGTTTGCGTGTATGTGTGTCTATTTGCGATAGTGGTGTGGCACCAGCTTTCCGAAAGTATGCCACATCCAATAAGCTTGCGGTGTGCTGTTGTTTTTTTGCCAAGTTATGGAAGCTGCATTTAAGTGCATAGCAGATGCAATGCATCCTCAGTGGATGGTGCTCCATTTGGATATTTCTGCAAGCCTTACTTTAAGAGCGTTTTGAACAGGAGCTAAAAGAAGAACAAAAAAATGGCTCTAGACTAATGGACCGTTTAGGCTCACCAGTTCCGTACTTTTGCTTTCTATTTGCACTAGAAAGTGTTAAGAAGGGTCGTTTTGCACTTGGTAATGATATTTATTAAGGATGGAGCAGTGTTTAAAGCAGCAAAATGATGTTGAAATTATCAGTACAATTAAAGCTGTATGTATAAGATTTTCTTTTCAATCGTTCTAGCTGATCAAGCAGAGATGACTCACTCATTACGCTGTAAGCTTTATCACTCATTGATGATTCATCGAATGCTTTTAAGTGAAAGTACTTTTGCAAATAATCTTGACATGACATTGATTCATTTATCGATATCGATTGTTATACGTACCTTCACAGTTCACAATATCGAAAAAAAGGATTTTAATTACCGTAATGCAGCCACATTCAGCAACTCTGCTGTAATTTATCCTGATACAGGATTTCTCCGAATTTTGCTCACTCTCTTTGTCACAAACAAAAAGTTACAAATCATACAGTAAGTTGTGCTGCATTCAATACAAAATTTCCAATTTGCTAGAAACAGGAGAAGGAAGGAGCAAATTCTACGGAAAAACCTACCCTGACACATGACATTCTATTAAACGTACAATGCATAAAACATTTTATCGCTCGTTTTAAATCACAGTTTTGTAATCTCTGCTCAGCGCTCGAACAAAGCGCTGGTTGGATCGTTTGCCGGATCGATAGCATATTTTATGTAACTAAGCTGTACATATATAATCCACCATACTTACTTATTATCTCGCATCCAGCACAGATACGCACCAACGAGACAAAGAGCGAATTTATCTTTACCGCCTCGACATGCAGACATGGATCATTTATGTCGGATCTAATCGGCACACATTCGGGCAATAAATATGCACACTTATGTGATAAGCCAGCGGTATGCCATCGAAATTTGGTCGATTTTGATGATGAACATTACGATGACCCACGTCAACGGTCGTTTCGAGAAGGAAAAATGTTGGAGATTGTTTAGAATTATCTTTTCGTTTCTGTCACACATGATTATTCTTTATTATTCTTTATTTCTGAAAGTAATATAAAAAAATTGTAACATTTTACAATCGACAGTCGTTGCTACTTTATTACACATTTGTTTAATCTGGCAACATTGTCGCTAGGACATTTCATTATTAGGCTTCTTTTCTAATACTTTCTATTGAGCAATTTTTTTTCGAGTTTTAGTTCATTATTGCAATTGGACGTTTCGGAAGTCGTAGAATGTTAAGAAGAATTACAAAAATATCGGAAGAAATATCGGACAACGGAAGATAATTCCTTTTAAAGATCCTGCACAAAACAGAAGAAGTACTCAGAAAAGCACTAGTAGTAACTCAACAACCCATTCATCTTTATTTGTAACAGTTCCAACGGCAAAAATGAAATAAGTTTTGACATCGAATTGTAATTGGTGTTCTTCGTGACGATATTCATCATCGAGGAAGCCTAATATACAGTCGAAATAATCGCTTCTTTATATTTGATGGGATCAAAAGTGTATCTTCTATTATGAACTTCTAAGAAAAAAGCAGGAAATAGCGCTCGGGAATCCAAAAGTTACCAGAGACTATGGAAAATAGCATCTGAAAGCGAAGGAAAAGATGTGGTTGTATGAATTTATAATCAATTGTTAACAAAAAAGTGTCTAATTTCTATTAAACAAACTATGATCATATTTTTAATTATATCTGAGACACATCGAATTCCGCCATTTTCTCATGCATAAAGAAAAAACTAGAAAGCTTTGTCTTGTTAAGTTCCTTCACTGTTGTTTGCAAATTAGATCCCCAAAGTACACTTGAAAGCGGTTTGAACAACGATTTATTCTCATTAAAACGACCCGTTTGGCGTTTCGATCAATAGGCGGCCAAAAATAACGAAACGCCATTGTTTCCGCAACAAACAATAACCAATTTGTGAATTATGCTTCATCAATCATAATAATTTGCATCAATTGGCATCAGTCCTTCGTTGGCTCGAGCTAACGATTAGACCGTTTCTCATTGAACACAGGTAAAAGCAAGGAAGCCAATGTTCGGGAAAAGCTTTTCATTTTAAGTTCCATTCAATGCACCAAACTCTCGCAACAATGATTTCTATTCGCTATTATTACGATTAGCTTTGCATGCGATGGTAAACGAACGTACGTCCGTTTAGCCACAAATCCTAACCGATGACGCACAGAAGCCCACTAACAGGATACCTTCTCGTCAAAACCATGGTCGACCATTTTGTTACATAATTCTTCACTCACCAGGCACCATTTCCATTTATGCGCATCCCACGGATGAAGCAGAATCAATTACCAACCAACGCTTAGCGTCCGTTCCGTTCGTCGGAAGTGTGGTAAATATTTATCGATGGAATTATCACGCTTTACGTACATTAATTATCGGCACAATAAGAAAATGGGAAAAAACGGGAGCGTGAGGTGAAACATTAAATCTAGAAACTTTTCAAAGATTCGTTTCGATTCCTGTCCGTGAGGTACATTTGTGAGAAACAAAAGAAAGCAATAACATTGCGAGAAAAAGCTTTTACGGGCAAAATGGTTCCTTATTCTCACACCCCTAAAGGAGATAAATGATTGAAGCAGTCAGCACTGGTGCACGTTCATTCGATGAAACTTCTGAAGGATATGTACCGGTACACAATCAGCTCAAGACCCAAATCATTAGGATAGTTTTAGCCGCCCCATCATGTGGCTAAGGCGCTCAAACGTGCTAGAGACTTAGAGCAGTACAGAACAGAACTTTATTCCCTTCCATCCTTGTGTCACCCATTGTACCAAAATCGAACGGGTAACTCCAATCCGATTAGAGGTGGATTAGACCCGTGACGTAGGCTTCCTGTTTGCCAGTGTACTATTTCCTGGTTCGTTTCGTACCACATGCATGGAACGGAACTAATACATTCTCGAGACAAAGATTATGGTAGAGTTGCAGCAGTGTGTTTGGCTGTGTGGTCAGATCGATTGAACCCAACGACACACCGCATGATCTTTCACGAAATTCCTGTCATACAGCCGATCAGCCACCAGGCTTCTCCATCGACATTTGGCCATTGTTTTTGTGGCATGTTTTTGTTCGGGCTTAAAACTTCCTCCAGGTAGGATGAAGGTGTACATTGGACACTGGATGTAGGTGAATGGGTAAGCTTCAGGTTAAAGAACTTTCTAATGGATTTATGATACTCGATACCGGTTTAGGGTGAATCCTGTGGCTGTAGTAGGTGAACATTGGAGCAACAAATTTGGATAAACACAATAAAGGGAAAGCTTTATCCTTGAATACAATTGTTTCAAGCACTTAGCAATGATTATAAATTGAATAACTTTGTAGTACTTTTCTTCATTTCCTCCTCAAACCTGTTTTCTTTGTCTCTGTCTCTAACTGCATTACATCCTCTCTTTCTCTGTTATGCTGCTCCCTGAGCTCCCAACTTTATAGTGATTAGTTAGAATAAGGTTCATTGATTTTAAATTGATTTCACACGAATTCGAGATACTTCAATTTACAAGATTTAATATAGGTTTTTAGGTATAAGTATAGGTAAAATTTTGTGTAAGTTGTTATGATAAAACTATGAAAATATTAGTTTTTAATGAGCTTCTTGAAGATGCAAATAAATATTCAAGTATTTAATACGAAGCATAAATAACGTCTCGATATATTGATATTCAATTTACGCAAAAAAGTCGACTTAAGAGGAATGCTTTTAATAACTCTAATCACGTATTTCAGTTAGTCATTGTATTTATAAAAAAACCTTTTTATGTCAGCGGAATTAATATTCAAATTTTTTAGTATTTTTTTTTAATTTCCTATATTTTAAGACAATTTTATGAACCAAGAGCTAAAAAGCAAAACACTTTAAACATTTTTCTTACCACACCAATCATTCATCTAAAAGTTTATACAAAACAAAACTAATAAGTGTATTATGATAAACGACCATGCTCTGTTTCCTTCTACAAAATCCATCCATTTTATTGAACTATCCACCGATACACTACTACTGTCACTAGCAAATGTCATTATTTATCTTACCCACACACTTTAACACTTCCGTCAATTCCCTGCCCGCAAGCAAACAGATCCCAACCAGCAGGAATGGAAATGGAAAAGTGAGCCACGCGAATGGAGGAAAGTTTGCTTCACCACTTTGGTAAAATATTATCTTAGCTTCCTTAGCTATTTATCTTTTCTCTATTTTTTTTGGCCTTGCAAAACCATCCAGGACGAGCCAGACTTTTCAGGTTTACTACAAACGGCTCACCGTAAACTGCAGGAAATTGGAAATGCGGAAAGAAACAGGGAAAATCATTTCAAACGGTGCGCGGTACGTGGCAAAGGAAAAAAAACCGGTACCGTACCGAGAGACAGCCTAGATCGAACCTTCCAGATGAAAAGCTTGAGCATTTGGGCAAATGGAGTGAAAAAACGGTCCTCTATTGTGAGGCGTTCAAGTACGACCGAAAATACCGAATATTGGACATTCTGTTTCGAGCAATTCCTGTTTGGAATTTTTCGGTCCCGGAATTGGAATGCTTAAAAAAAACGGCAACAAAAAATGTAATCGATTTCGAAGGAAGTTTTGCCTGCACAACACAACAGAGATTAAAAAGGAAAAAAAGCATAGAATTTTGAAACCTTTTGTTAGTTGATTTTCCCAATGCATTTGGTATGCAGGCAGGGCTGGAGAATAATTTCATATTCATTATAGTAAGTACCGACCGATACGTTCTCTTTTGCTGTGAAACATCAAACAATTCGTACGTCGATCGTATCGGAATGCTTCACATTTGTGCCACGCTTTTGTATTGTGTGTACGTATGCTATCACAATCGAACGTTGGCCATCTTCTTCCTATCGATCTGTAGTACTACCCAGCATGTGCAGTAAAGAAGTGGTTAACTTAATTTTCCTTTTATATTACAGCCTATTTGGGACATCACACCTCTAAAGCAGGATGTGCTGTCCCAAACCATGGTGCGAGAGGAACACATGGTAAAAAGTTTTACTGCCGGGTGTTGAAATATTGATTAAATTTTCTACACCCAACCGGTTCTGGGGGTGGTAAGAACTTTCCCTTCCAAAGATACCGAGTATCGATCATTTTCATAATTGCAAACCGAAATACCGAGGATTTTGCACAAGTTTTAATGATTTCATAACAATTGCTCCACTAACAGGCTTGCTGGTGGCATCCCTTTGACGGTGGTAAGTCGGTTTTTGGGTGGAAAAACTTTCCGCCCATTGCTATCGTTTAACGTTCGCACCGAAATTGCTTCAAACTGTCGTTAGTGTAGGCCTTGCTTAGAAAGCTCGATTTTAGCAGCTTGCTATTAATTAACCAGAACACGTAGCAATTAACTTTACGTTTTTCTTTTTTTGTTTCACCATTAAATGAACATCGCAAGGAAAACATGCTCCGGTTGGGAAACTTTAAATTGCACTTTAAACTTTGCCGAATCGTTTAAACTCCTTCCAACGTAGTTATTGGGCTGATTGGGCTGTATTTCTTTTGCAAGGTATAAAAATTAACATTAAAGCTGAAGCTCTTCAAACGTCTTGATTTACTCTTAATAATCGGTGTGTGGGTGTTTTGTTATCTAAAATAAGCATCATCGTAACACATGATTTAATGGCTTTATCGTTTCATATCCAATTTCCATTCTCTTTCATATGTGAAATCTTTTAAAACATTTTCCACCATTTGGTGGAGATTTTTCTTTTTCGCCATGTACGCTCGTAAAATAATCCTTTGTAATGGGATATGCCAGCCGGAAATCGTAGGAATCATTTCCGTTAAATTATGTATGCCCTTTGATGAAAGTGCCGCCCGCGAAAAGCCCTTTTTAACTGCGAACTCCGACTGCGACACTGCCTGCTGCCGTAAGTCCTGACGTCGTTGAATCTGATCCTTTTCCGATATGGCACGCTGCCCTAGCTTTCCTTACAGCTCTGTTTTTTCGCTTGTGCACCGTCCCGTGCCAACCCCCTGAACCTTCCTTTATTTTGGGCATACCGATCTCTTTCTCTCTTGTTATACAACCTTTTTGCGTTGTGCAAGGACCAAGTCACAAACCGCAATCAACTCCGTGCAAAGATGGTACCGCGGGTGGCGCTACGTTGAAAGGTCCCCCGAGGCGTGTACGGTGGATGGAGTTTTATTTCACTCGTAAAACGCGTGACACGATGCCAATCGCCATTATGTTCCCGTGCTTCTTTCTGCCCGGGAATTAACTTTGCTTCGGCAAAGGGCGATACTTTGGCGTGGGATAGGTTTGTCACGCATCGCATACTTTTCGCACTATTAATGTGCTGAGCAGCGATTTATTCCGTATCGATTGTATTGTGGCAAAAAAAACAAAACAACAAGCTAGTTCTTAGCGCTAAATGGTTATTGGGAGGTTAGTTGATAAGCAGCTGTGACGTGTATGGTTAGCGAGAATCGATGGTCTTAATGTAGTGTGTTCAAACAACAACACAAATATATCTTTCAGTGGCAAAAGATTGCTTTCTGGTATAATGTTTATTCAACAGTTTCACGAATAGTATAATGATGTCGTAATTCAAGGAGTAGATCAATGAAAGATTTAGGGTTTATCTAACATTTAGAAAAATATAAATCCTATATGTAATTTGTTTGTGTGATAATATTCCTCTCATCAATTTGTTGAATATTTATATACAGACAGACTTCTTACACGTGGATCAGTGATTTTTTTTTATTTTATATATTGAGTATTACGGTCTAAGCCGTATTGTCGAGTTAATCCTCGACACATCTAGCTTATCCCAACCATACTTGATTAGATCTGTGAATTTTAGGGTAATAAAATTAATTAATAAAATTAAATACGATAAATTTTTGTTGGTAGTGTCCTTTATCAACTTTTTAAATTAATTGTTGTTAATGTATTCCCTCAAAAACTAGTATAAAAAGCCGGATATCTGAGTGTCGTTTTATCGGATGTCGGATTATCCGTGCAACTGGGAAATTGTAGTTACAAATGCGATTTGACATATTAACTACAATACGGATGACAGCAAAAGATGAAGGTTTTAACCGTAAACCATGCAATACACTCATATTTCAAGAAAAATAACATATTAACAATAAACCACAAAGTAAAATAAAACCATTAACTTGAAACTTGAACTTTACATTATTGACTAATATTTACTAAAAAAGGAGAAGTGCTTTTTATCCGTGTTTTTTTATCCGGTAAAGGCCCATTCCACATGAGTACGGATAATCGGCGCTTCACTGTAGCATATTTCTCATTATGTTGATACATTATTTTTCCATGCTGTTCTCTTCTTGGGTTAAAGCCATCTATTTAGGTCGTACATTCAATACATAATAATGAAATAAGGAAGGAAGAATTCGAATCCCGGTAGGATTCTATTCACTACCTTCAGTGCACTTGAAGGAGCACAGGAATACGATATCAGGAGACTGTCGTTATTAAGTCCTATTACATGGTACAATCTACTAGTACTGGTACTGGTCTAAACTAATATTTATTAATTCTAATTCAAGTTAAAATTGTTTTATTGACATATTTTAACAGCGATTCCTTTACACGTTTCTTTCCTAATATTTAAATTTCAGAGACTCATAATATGAAAATATTTTAATGATTTATTTCACATATTAAATACCTCAAAAAAATAAAATATAAAATATATATAAAATAAATAAGTTTTAGATAAATTCTGCAAAAATGTAAATCATTTAGTTCTAACATTTCCTAGAACAT